>NC_092712.1:249010754-249610754 GCF_047496885.1 Scyliorhinus torazame | reverse complement strand
CTATGACAGTCTACCATGCTCAACTGAATATCAAGGAGACTTTGACAGTCTACCATGCTCAAGTGAACAGCAAGGAGACTATGACAGTCTACCACGCTCACGTGAACAATGAAGCGACTATGACAGTCTACCAGGCTCACGTGAACAACAAGGAGACGATGACAGTCTACCATGCTCACGTGAACAGCAAGAAGATTGTGACACTCTACCACGCTCAAGTGCACAGCAAGAAGACTGTGACATTCTACCACGCTCAAGTGAACAGCAAGGAGACTATGACAGCCTACCATGCTCACGTGAACAGCAAGAAGACTGTGACAGTCTACCATGCTCAAGTGAACAGCAAGGAGACTATGACAGTCTACAACGCTCAAGTGAACAGCAAGACGACTGTGACATTCTACCACGCTCAAGTGCACAGCAAGAAGACTATGACAGTCTACTACACTCACGTGCACAGCAAGAAGACTATGACAGTCTACCACGCTCAAGTGAACAGCAAGGAGTCTCTGACAGTCTACCATGCTCACGTGAACAATTAAGCGACTATGACAGTCTACCACGCTCATGTGAACAGCAAGGAGACTATGACAGTCTACCACGCTCAAGTGAACAGCAAGGAGACTGTGACAGTCTACCACGCTCAAGTGCACAGCAAGAAGACTGTGACAGTCTACCACGCTCAAGTGAACAGCAAGAAGACTGTGACCGTCTACCACGCTCAAGTGCACAGCAAGAAGACTGTGACAGTCTACCACGCTCAAGTGAACACCAAGAAGACTGTGACCGTCTACCACGCTCACGTGAACAGCAAGGAGACTGGGACAGTCTACCACGTTCACGTGAACAGCAAGAAGACTACGACAGTCTACCTCGCTCAAGGGCACAGCAAGAAGATTATGACAGTCTACCACGCTCAAGTGCACAGCAAGGGGACTATGACAGTCTACCATGCTCACGTGAACAGCAAGAAGATTGTGACAGTCTTCCACGCTCAAGTGCACAGCAAGAAGACTATGAGAGTCGACCACGCTCAAGTGAACAGCAAGGAGACTATGACAGTCTACCACGCTCAAGTGCACAGCAAGAAGACTCTGACAGTCTACCACGCTAAAGTGCACAGCAAGAAGACTATGACAGTCTACCACGCTCAAGTGAACAGCAAAGAGACTATGACAGTCTACACGCTCACGTGAACAATGAAGCAACTATGACAGTGTACCACACTCACGTTAACAGCAAGGAGACTACAACATTCTACCATGCTCACGTGAACAGCTAGAAGACTGTGCCAGTCTACCATGCTCAAGTGCAAAGCAAGAAGACTGTGTCAGTCTACCACACTCAAGTGAACAGCAAGGAGGCTGTGACCGTCTACCACGCTCACGTGAACAGAAAGGAGACTGTGACAGTCTACCACGTTCACGTGAACAGCAAGACGACTGCGACAGTCTGCCACGCTCAAGTGAACAGCAAGGAGACTATGACAGTCTACCACGCTCAAGTGAACATCAAGGAGACCATTACAGTCTATCACGCTCACGTGAACAGCAAGAAGACTGTGACAGTCTACCATGCTCACGTGAACAGCAAGGAGACTGTGAAAGTCTACCATGCTCACGTGAACAGCAAGGAGACTGTGACAGTCTACCACGCTCACGTGAACAGCAAGAAGACTATGACAGTCTACCAAGGTCACGTGAACAATGAAGCGACTATGACAGTCTACCACGCTCATGTGAACAGCAAGGAAACTATGACACTCTACCATGCTCACGTGAACAGCAAGAAGACGGTGACAGTCTACCACGCTCAAGTGAACAGAAAGGAGACTATGACAGTCTTCCATGCTCGCGTGAACAGCAAGCAGTCTGTTACAGCCTACCACGCTCAAGTGAACAGCAAGGAGAATATGACAGTCTACCATGCTCAAGTGAACTGCAAGACGACTGTGACAGTCTACGACGCTCAAGTGCAGTGCAAGAAGACTTTGACAGTCTACGACGCTCACGTGCACAGCAAGAATACTATGACAGTCTACCACGCTCATGTGAACAGCAAGGAGACTATCACAGTCTATCACGCTCACGTGAACAGCAAGATGACTGTGAGTGTCTACCACGGTCAAGGGAACAGCAAGGAGACGATGGCAGTCTACCATGCTCACGTGAACAGCAAGAAGACTATTACAGACTACCACGCTCAAGTGAATATCAAGGAGACTTTTACAGTCTACCATGCTCAAGTGAACAGCAAGGAGACTATGACAATCTACCACGCTCACGTGAACAATGAAGCGACTATGACAGTCTACCAGGCTCACGTGAACAGCAAGGAGACTATGACAGTCTACTTTCTCACGTGAACAGCAAGAAGATTGTGACACTCTACCACGCTCAAGTGCACAGCAAGAAGACTGTAACAGTCTACCACGCTCAAGTAAACATCAAGGAGACTATGAGAGCCTACCATGCTCACGTGAACAGCAAGAAGACTGTGACAGTCTACCACGCTCAAGTGAACAGCAAGGAGACTATCACAGTCTACCACGCTCAAGTGAACAGCAAGAAGACTGTGACAGTCTACCACGCTCAAGTGCACAGCAAGAAGACTATGACAGTCTACCACGCTCACGTGCACAGCAAGAAGACTATGACAGTCTACCACGCTCAAGTGAACAGCAAGAAGTCTCTGACAGTCTACCACGCTCAAGTGCACAGCAAGACGACTGTGACAGTCTACCACGCTCAAGTGAACAGCAAGAAGACTATGACAGTCTATCTCGCTCAAGTGCACAGCAAGAAGATTATGACAGTCTACCACGCTCAAGTGCACAGCAAGGGGACTATGACAGTCTACCATGCTCACATGAACAGCAAGAAGATTGTGACAGTCTACCACGCTCATGTGCACAGCAAGAAGACTATGACAGTCGACCACGCTCAAGTGAACAGCAAGGAGACTATGACAGTCTACAACGCTCAAGTGCACAGCAAGAAGACTCTGACAGTCTACCACGCTCAAGTGCACAGCAAGAAGACTATGACAGTCTACCACGCTCAAGTGAACAGCAAAGCGACTATGACAGTCTACACGCTCACGTGAACAATGAAGCGACTATGACAGTGTACCACACTCACGTTAACAGCAAGGAGACTACAACATTCTACCATGCTCACGTGAACAGCAAGGAGACTGTGACAGTCTGCCACGCTCAAGTGAACAGCAAGGAGACTATGACAGTCTACCATGCTCAAGTGAACAGCAAGAAGACTGTGACAGTCTACCGCGCTCAAGTGAACAGCAAGTAGACTATTACTTTCTACCACGCTCAAGTGAACAGCAAGAAGACTGTGACCGTCCACCACGCTCAAGTGTTCAGCAAGGAGACTATTACAGTCTACCACGCTCAAGTGAACAGCAAGTGGACTGTGACACTCTACAACGCTAAAGTGCACAGCACAAAACTATGACAGTGTACCACGCTCATGTGCACAGCAAGAAGACTATGACAGTCTACCACGTTCAAGTGGACAGCAAGGACACGATGACAGTCTGCCACGCTCACGTGAACAATGAAGCGTCTATGACAGTCTACCACGCTCACGTGAACAGCAAGGAGACTATGACAGTCTACCATGCACACGTGAACAGCAAGAAGACTTTGACAGTCTACCATGCTCACGTGAACAGCAAGGAGACTATGACAGTCTACCATGCTCACGTGAACAGCAAGGAGACAATGACCGTCTACCACGCTCACGTGAACAGCAGGGAGACTATGACAATCTAACACGCTCACGTGAACAGCAAGGAGACTATGACAGTCTACCAACGCTCTTGTGAACAACAAGGAGACTATGACAGTCTACCACGCTCAAGTGTTCAGCAAGGAGACTATTACAGTCTACCACGCTCAAGTGAACAGCAAGTGGACTGTGACACTCTACAACGCTAAAGTGCACAGCACAAAACTATGACAGTGTACCACGCTCATGTGCACAGCAAGAAGACTATGACAGTCTACCACGCTCAAGTACACAGAAAGGACTCTATGACAGTCTACCACGTTCAAGTGGACAGCAAGGACACGATGACAGTCTGCCACGCTCACGTGAACAATGAAGCGTCTATGACAGTCTACCACGCTCACGTGAACAGCAAGGAGACTATGACAGTCTACCATGCACACGTGAACAGCAAGAAGACTTTGACAGTCTACCATGCTCACGTGAACAGCAAGGAGACTATGACAGTCTACCATGCTCACGTGAACAGCAAGGAGACAATGACCGTCTACCACGCTCACGTGAACAGCAGGGAGACTATGACAATCTAACACGCTCACGTGAACAGCATGAAGACTGTGATAGTCTACCACGGTTAAGTGAACAGCAAGGAGACTATGACAGTCTGCCACGCTCAAGTGCACAGCAAGAAGACTATGACAGTCTACCATGCTCACGTGAACAATCATGCGACTATGACAGTCTACCACGCTCACGTGAACAGCAAGCAGACTATGACAGTCTACCACGCTCACGTGAACAGCAAGGAGACTATGACAGTCTACCAACGCTCTTGTGAACAACAAGGAGACTATGACAGTCTACCATGCTCACGTGAACAGCAAGGAGACTATGACAGTCTACCATGCTCACATGAACAGCAAGGAGACGAATGCAGTCTACCACGGTCACGTGACCAGCAAGAAGACTATGACAGTCTACCACGCTCACGTGAACAATGAAGCAACTATGACAGTCTACCAGGCTCACGTGAACAGCGAGGAGACTATGACAGTCTACCATGCTCACGTGAACAGCAAGAAGACGGTGACAGTCTACCACGCTCAAGTGAACAGAAAGGAGACTATGACAGTCTTCCATGCTCACATGAACAGCAAGAAGACTGTTACAGTCTACCACGCTCAAGTGCAGAGCAAGAAGACTTTGACAGTCTACCACGCTCACGTGCACAGCAAGAATACTATGACAGTCTACCAACGCTCACGTGAACAACAAGGAGACTATGACAGTCTACCATGCTCACGTGAACAGCAAGAAGACTGTGACAGCGTACCACGCTCAAGTGATCAGCAAGGAGACTATAACAGTCTACCACGCTCAAGTGAACAGCAAGGAGTCTCTGACAGTCTACCACGCTACAGTGCACAGCAAGAAGACTATGACACTCGACCTCGCTCAAGTGAACAGCAAGGAGACTATGCCAGTCTACCACAAACAAGTGCACAGCAAGGAGACTATTACAGTCTACCTCGCTCAACTGCACAGCAAGAAGATTATGACAGTCTACCACGCTCAAGTGAACAGCAAGGAGATTATGACAGTCCACCATGCTCACGTGAACAGCAAAAAGACTGTGGCAGTCTACCATGCTCACGTGAACAGCATTTAGACTGTGACAGTCTACCACGGTCAAGTGAACAGCAAGGAGACAATGACAGTCTGCCACGCTCAAGTGCACAGCTAGAAGACTATGACAGTCTACCATGCTCACGTCAACAATTAAGCGACTATGACAGTCTACCACGCTCACGTGAACAGCAAGGAGACTATGACAGTCTACCACGCTCACATGAACAGCAAGGAGACTATGACAGTCTACCACGCTCATGTGAACAGCAAGGAGACTATGACAGTCTACCATGCTCACGTGAACAGCAAGGAGACTATGTCAGTCTACCATGCTCACGTGAACAGCAAGGAGACTAATGCAGTCTACCACGCTCACGTGAACAGCAAGAAGACTGTGACAGTCTATCACGATCACGTGAACAATGAAGCGACTATGACAGTCTACCTCACTCATGGGAACAGCAATGAGACTATGACAGTCTACCATGCTCACGTGAACAGCAAGAAGACTATGACAGTTTACCACGCTCAAGTGAATATCAAGGAGACTTTGACAGTCTACCATGCTCAAGTGAACAGCAAGGAGACTATGACAGTCTACCACGCTCACGTGAACAATGTAGCGACTATGACAGTCTACCACGCTCACGTGAACAGCAAGGAGACTATGACAGTCTACCATGCTCACGTGAACAGCAAGAAGATTGTGAGACTCTACCACGCTCAAGTGCACATCAAGAAGACTGTGACAGTCTACCACGCTCAAGGGAACAGCAAGGAGACTATGACAGTCTACCATGCTCACGTAAACAGCAAGAAGACTGCGACAGTCTACCACGCTCACGTGAACAGCAAGAAGACTGTGACAGTCTACCACGCTCACGTGAAAAGCAAGGAGACTATGACAGTCTACCATGCTCACGTGAACAGCAAGGAGACTCTGACAGTCTACCTCGCTCAACTGCACAGCAAGAAGATTATGACAGTCTACCACGCTCAAGTGCACAGCAAGGGGATTATGACAGTGTACCATGCTCATGTGAACAGCAAGAAGACTATGACAGTCCACCAAGCTCAAGTGAATATCAAGGAGACTTTGACAGTCTACCATGCTCACGTTAACAATGAAGCGACTATGACAGTCTACCAGGCTCACGTGAACAGCAAGGAGACTATGACAGTCTACCATGCTCACGTGAAAAGCAAGAAGATTGTGACACTCTACCACGCTCAAGTGCACAGCAAGAAGACTGTGACAGCGTACCACGCTCAAGTGATCAGCAAGGAGACTATAACAGTCTTCCACGCTCAAGTGAACAGCAAGGAGTCTCTGACAGTCTACCACGCTACAGTGCACAGCAAGAAGACTATGACACTCGACCTCGCTCAAGTGAACAGCAAGGAGACTATGCCAGTCTACCACCAACAAGTGCACAGCAAGGAGACTATTACAGTCTACCTCGCTCAAGTGCACAGCAAGAAGATTATGACGGTCTACCACGCTCAAGTGCACAGCAAGGGGATTATGACAGTGTACCATGCTCACGTGAACAGCAAGAAGATTGTGACAGTCTACCACGCTCAAGTGCACAGCAAGAAGACTATGACAGTCGACCACGCTCAAGTGAACAGCAAGGAGACTATGACAGTCTACCATGCTCAAGTGAACAGCAAAAAACCGTGACAGCCTACCGCGCTCAAGTGAACAGCAAGGAGACTATGACAGTCCACCATGCTCACGTGAACAGCAAGAAGACTGTGGCAGTCTACCATGCTCACGTGAACAGCATTTAGACTGTGACAGTCTACCACGGTCAAGTGAACAGCAAGGAGACAATGACAGTCTGCCACGCTCAAGTGCACAGCTAGAAGACTATGACAGTCTACCATGCTCACGTGAACAATTAAGCGACTATGACAGTCTAAGAACAAAGAACAAAGAAATGTACAGCACAGGAACAGGCCCTTCGGCCCTCCAAGGCCGCGCCGACCATACTGCCCGACTAAACTACAATCTTCTACACTTCCTGGGTCCGTATCCTTCTATTCCCATCCTATTCATATATTTGTCAAGATGCCCCTTAAATGTCCCTATCGTCCCTGCCTCCACTACCTCCTCCGGTAGTGAGTTCCAGGCACCCACTACCCTCTGCGTAAAACACTTGCCTCGTACATCTACTCTAAACTTTGCCCCTCTCACCTTAAACCTATGCCCCCTAGTAATTGACCCCTCTACCCTGGGGAAAAGCCTCTGACTATCCACTCTGTCTATGCCCCTCATAATTTTGTATACCTCTATCAGGTCGCCCCTCAACCTCCTTCGTTCCAGTGAGAACAAACCGAGTTTATTCAATCGCTCCTCATAGCTTATGCCCTCCATACCAGGCAACATTCTGGTAAATCTCTTCTGCACCCTCTCTAAAGCCTCCACATCCTTCTGGTAGTGTGGCGACCAGAATTGAACACTATACTCCAAGTGTGGCCTAACTAAGGTTCTATACAGCTGCAACATGACTTGCCAATTCTTATACTCAATGCCCCGGCCAATGAAGGCAAGCATGCCGTATGCCTTCTTGACTACCTTCTCCACCTGTGTAGCCCCTTTCAGTGATCTGTGGACCTGTACTCCTAGATCTCTTTGACTTTCAATACTCTTGAGGGTTCTACCATTCACTGTATATTCCCTACCTGCATTAGCCCTTCCAAAATGCATTACCTCACATTTGTCCAGGTTAAACTCCATCTGCCATCTCTCCGCCCAAGTCTCCAGACAATCTAAATCCTGCTGTATCCTCAGACAGTCCTCATCGCTATCCGCAATTCCACCAACCTTTGTGTCGTCTGCAAACTTACTAATCAGACCAGTTACATTTTCCTCCAAATCATTTATATATACTACAAAGAGCAAAGGTCCCAGCACTGATCCCTGTGGAACACCACTGGTCACAGCCCTCCAATTAGAAAAGCATCCCTCCATTGCTACCCTCTGCCTTCTATGGCCTAGCCAGTTCTGTATCCACCTTGCCAGTTCACCCCTGATCCCGTGTGACTTCACCTTTTGTACTAGTCTACCATGAGGGACCTTGTCAAAGGCCTTACTGAAGTCCATATAGACAACATCTACTGCCCTACCTGCATCAATCATCTTAGTGACCTCCTCGAAAAACTCTATCAAGTTAGTGAGACACGACCTCCCCTTCACAAAACCGTGCTGCCTCTCACTAATACGTCCATTTGCTTCCAAATGGGAGTAGATCCTGTCTCGAAGAATTCTCTCCAGTAATTTCCCTACCACTGAAGTATGGCTCACCGGCCTGTAGTTCCCGGGATTATCCCTGCCACCCTTCTTAAACAGAGGAACAACATTGGCTATTCTCCAGTCCTCCGGGACATCCCCTGAAGACAGCGAGGATCCAAAGATTTCTGTCAAGGCCTCAGCAATTTCCTCTCCAGCCTCCTTCAGTATTCTGGGGTAGATCCCATCTGGCCCTGGGGACTTATCTACCTTAATATTTTTTAAGACACCCAACACCTCGTCTTTTTGGATCACAATGTGACCCAGGCTATCTACACCCCCTTCTCCAGACTCAACATCTACCAATTCCTTCTCTTTGGTGAATACTGATGCAAAGTATTCATTTAGTACCTCGCCCATTTCCTCTGGCTCCACACATAGATTCCCTTGCCTATCCTTCAGTGGGCCAACCCTTTCCCTGGCTACCCTCTTGCTTTTTATGTAAGTGTAAAAAGCCTTGGGATTTTCCTTAACCCTATTTGCCAATGACTTTTCATGACCCCTTCTAGCCCTCCTGACTCCTTGCTTAAGTTCCTTCCTACTTTCCTTATATGCCACACAGGCTTCGTCTGTTCCCAGCCTTTTAGCCCTGACAAATGCCTCCTTTTTCTTTTTGACGAGGCCTACAATATCACTCGTCATCCAAGGTTCCCGAAAATTGCCGTATTTATCTTTCTTCCTCACAGGAACATGCCTGTCCTGTATTCCTTTCAACTGACACTTGAAAGCCTCCCACATGCCAGATGTTGATTTGCCCTCAAACATCCGCCCCCAATCTATGTTCTTCAGTTCCCGCCTAATATTGTTATAATTAGCCTTCCCCCAATTTAGCACATTCATCCTCGGACCACTCTTATCCTTGTCCACCAGTACTCTACCACGCTCACGTGAACAGCAAGGAGGCTATGACAGTCTACCACGCTCACAAGAACAGCAAGGAGACTATGACAGTCTGCCACGCTCATGTGAACAGCAAGGAGACTATGACAGTCTACCATGCTCACGTGAACAGCAAGGAGACTATGACAGTCTACCATGCTCACGTGAACAGCAAGGAGACTAATGCAGTCTACCACGCTCACGTGAACAGCAAGAAGACTGTGACAGTCTATCACGATCACGTGAACAATGAAGCGACTATGACAGTCTACCTCACTCATGGGAACAGCAATGAGACTATGACAGTCTACCATGCTCACGTGAACAGCAAGAAGACTATGACAGTTTACCACGCTCAAGTGAATATCAAGGAGACTTTGACAGTCTACCATGCTCAAGTGAACAGCAAGGAGACTATGACAGTCTACCACGCTCACGTGAACAATGTAGCGACTATGACAGTCTACCACGCTCACGTGAACAGCAAGGAGACTATGACAGTCTACCATGCTCACGTGAACAGAAAGAAGATTGTGAGACTCTACCACGCTCAAGTGCACATCAAGAAGACTGTGACAGTCTACCACGCTCAAGGGAACAGCAAGGAGACTATGACAGTCTACCATGCTCACGTAAACAGCAAGAAGACTGTGACAGTCTACCACGCTCACGTGAACAGCAAGAAGACTGTGACAGTCTACCACGCTCACGTGAACAGCAAGGAGACTATGACAGTCTACCATGCTCACGTGAACAGCAAGGAGACTATGACAGTCTACCTCGCTCAACTGCACAGCAAGAAGATTATGACAGTCTACCACGCTCAAGTGCACAGCAAGGGGATTATGACAGTGTACCATGCTCACGTGAACAGAAAGAAGATTGTGACAGTCTACCACGCTCAAGTGCACAGCAAGAAGACTATGACAGTCGACCACGCTCGAGTGAACAGCAAGGAGACTATGACAGTCAACCATGCTCAAGTGAACAGTAAAAAACAGTGACAGCCTACCGCGCTCAAGTGAAAAGCAAGGAGACTATGACAGTCCACCATGCTCACGTGAACAGCAAGAAGACTGTGGTAGTCTACCACGCTCAAGTGAACAGCAAGGGGACTATTACAGTCTATCACGCTCAAGTGAACAGCAAGAAGACAGTGACAGTCTACCACGCTCAAGTGCACAGCAAAAAGCTATGACAGTCTACCACGCTCACGTGCACACAAGAAGACTATGACAGTCTACCACGCTCAAGTGCTCAGAAAGGAGTCAATGACAGTCTACCACGCTCACGCGCACAGCAAGAAGACTATGACAGTCTACCATGCTCAAGTGAACAGCAAGGAGTCTATGACAGTCTGCCACGCTCAAGTGCACAGAAAGGAGTCTATGACAGTCTACCACGCTCACGTGTACAGCAAGAAGACTATGACAGTCTACCACGCTCAAGTGAACAGCAAGGAGTCTATGACAGTCTACCACGCTCACGCGCACAGCAAGAAGACTATGACAGTCTACCATGCTCAAGTGAACAGCAAGGAGTCTATGACAGTCTGCCACGCTCAAGTGCACAGAAAGGAGTCTATGACAGTCTACCACGCTCACGTGTACAGCAAGAAGACTATGACAGTCTGCCACGCTCAAGTGCAAAGCAAGAAGACTGTGACAGTTTACCACGCTCAAGTGAACAGCAAGAAGACTGTGACAGTCTACCACGCTCAAGTGAACAGCAAAGCAAGGAGACTGTGACAGTCTACCACGCTCAAGTGCACAGCAAGAAGACTGTGACAGTCTACCACGCTCAAGTGAACAGCAAGAAGACTGTGACCGTCTACCACGCTCAAGTGCACAGCAAGAAGACTGTGACAGTCTACCACGCTCAAGTGAACAGCAAGAAGACTGTGACCGTCTATCACGCTCACGTGAACAGCAAGGAGATTGTGACAGTGTACCACGCTCAAGTGCACAGCAAGAAGACTATGACAGTCGACCACGCTCAAGTGAACAGCAAGGAGACTATGACAGTCTACCATGCTCAAGTGAACAGCAAAAAACCGTGACAGCCTACCGCGCTCAAGTGAACAGCAAGGAGACTATGACAGTCCACCATGCTCACGTGAACAGCAAGAAGACTGTGGCAGTCTACCATGCTCACGTGAACAGCATTTAGACTGTGACAGTCTACCACGGTCAAGTGAACAGCAAGGAGACAATGACAGTCTGCCACGCTCAAGTGCACAGCAAGAAGACTGTGACAGTCTACCACGCTCACGTGAACAGCAAGAAGACTGTGACAGTCTACCACGCTCACGTGAACAGCAAGGAGACTATGACAGTCTACCATGCTCACGTGAACAGCAAGGAGACTATGACAGTCTACCTCGCTCAACTGCACAGCAAGAAGATTATGACAGTCTACCACGCTCAAGTGCACAGCAAGGGGATTATGACAGTGTACCATGCTCACGTGAACAGAAAGAAGATTGTGACAGTCTACCACGCTCAAGTGCACAGCAAGAAGACTATGACAGTCGACCACGCTCGAGTGAACAGCAAGGAGACTATGACAGTCAACCATGCTCAAGTGAACAGTAAAAAACTGTGACAGCCTACCGCGCTCAAGTGAAAAGCAAGGAGACTATGACAGTCCACCATGCTCACGTGAACAGCAAGAAGACTGTGGTAGTCTACCACGCTCAAGTGAACAGCAAGGGGACTATTACAGTCTATCACGCTCAAGTGAACAGCAAGAAGACTGTGACAGTCTACCACGCTCAAGTGCACAGCAAAAAGCTATGACAGTCTACCACGCTCACGTGCACACAAGAAGACTATGACAGTCTACCACGCTCAAGTGCACAGAAAGGAGTTTATGACAGTCTACCACGCTCACGCGCACAGCAAGAAGACTATGACAGTCTACCATGCTCAAGTGAACAGCAAGGAGTCTATGACAGTCTGCCACGCTCAAGTGCACAGAAAGGAGTCTATGACAGTCTACCACGCTCACGTGTACAGCAAGAAGACTATGACAGTCTACCACGCTCAAGTGAACAGCAAGGAGTCTGTGACAGTCTGCCACGCTCAAGTGCAAAGCAAGAAGACTGTGACAGTTTACCACGCTCAAGTGAACAGCAAGAAGACTGTGACAGTCTACCACGCTCAAGTGAACAGCAAAGCAAGGAGACTGTGACAGTCTACCACGCTCAAGTGCACAGCAAGAAGACTGTGACAGTCTACCACGCTCAAGTGAACAGCAAGAAGACTGTGACCGTCTACCACGCTCAAGTGCACAGCAAGAAGACTGTGACAGTCTACCACGCTCAAGTGAACAGCAAGAAGACTGTGACCGTCTACCACGCTCACGTGAACAGCAAGGAGATTGTGACAGTGTACCACGCTCAAGTGCACAGCAAGAAGACTATGACAGTCGACCACGCTCAAGTGAACAGCAAGGAGACTATGACAGTCTACCATGCTCAAGTGAACAGCAAAAAACCGTGACAGCCTACCGCGCTCAAGTGAACAGCAAGGAGACTATGACAGTCCACCATGCTCACGTGAACAGCAAGAAGACTGTGGCAGTCTACCATGCTCACGTGAACAGCATTTAGACTGTGACAGTCTACCACGGTCAAGTGAACAGCAAGGAGACAATGACAGTCTGCCACGCTCAAGTGCACAGCTAGAAGACTATGACAGTCTACCACGCTCACGTGCACACAAGAAGACTATGACAGTCTACCACGCTCAAGTGCACAGAAAGGAGTCTATGACAGTCTACCACGCTCACGCGCACAGCAAGAAGACTATGACAGTCTACCATGCTCAAGTGAACAGCAAGGAGTCTATGACAGTCTGCCACGCTCAAGTGCACAGAAAGGAGTCTATGACAGTCTACCACGCTCACGTGTACAGCAAGAAGACTATGACAGTCTACCACGCTCAAGTGAACAGCAAGGAGTCTGTGACAGTCTGCCACGCTCAAGTGCAAAGCAAGAAGACTGTGACAGTTTACCACGCTCAAGTGAACAGCAAGAAGACTGTGACAGTCTACCACGCTCAAGTGAACAGCAAAGCAAGGAGACTGTGACAGTCTACCACGCTCAGGTGCACAGCAAGAAGACTGTGACAGTCTACCACGCTCAAGTGAACAGCAAGAAGACTGTGACCGTCTACCACGCTCAAGTGCACAGCAAGAAGACTGTGACAGTCTACCACGCTCAAGTGAACAGCAAGAAGACTGTGACCGTCTACCACGCTCTCGTGAACAGCAAGGAGATTGTGACAGTCTACCACGCTCAAGTGCACAGCAAGAAGACTATGACAGTCGACCACGCTCAAGTGAACAGCAAGGAGACTATGACAGTCTACCATGCTCAAGTGAACAGCAAAAAACCGTGACAGCCTACCGCGCTCAAGTGAACAGCAAGGAGACTATGACAGTCCACCATGCTCACGTGAACAGCAAGAAGACTGTGGCAGTCTACCATGCTCACGTGAACAGCATTTAGACTGTGACAGTCTACCACGGTCAAGTGAACAGCAAGGAGACAATGACAGTCTGCCACGCTCAAGTGCACAGCTAGAAGACTATGACAGTCTACCATGCTCACGTGAACAATTAAGCGACTATGACAGTCTACCACGCTCACGTGAACAGCAAGGAGGCTATGACAGTCTACCACGCTCACATGAATAGCAAGGAGACTATGACAGTCTACCACGCTCATGTGAACAGCAAGGAGACTATGACAGTCTACCATGCTCACGTGAACAGCAAGGAGACTATGACAGTCTACCATGCTCACGTGAACAGCAAGGGGACTAATGCAGTCTACCACGCTCACGTGAACAGCAAGAAGACTGTGACAGTCTATCACGATCACGTGAACAATGAAGCGACTATGACAGTCTACCTCACTCATGGGAACAGCAATGAGACTATGACAGTCTACCATGCTCACGTGAACAGCAAGAAGACTATGACAGTTTACCACGCTCAAGTGAATATCAAGGAGACTTTGACAGTCTACCATGCTCAAGTGAACAGCAAGGAGACTATGACAGTCTACCACGCTCACGTGAACAATGTAGCGACTATGACAGTCTACCACGCTCACGTGAACAGCAAGGAGACTATGACAGTCTACCATGCTCACGTGAACAGCAAGAAGATTGTGAGACTCTACCACGCTCAAGTGCACATCAAGAAGACTGTGACAGTCTACCACGCTCAAGGGAACAGCAAGGAGACTATAAACAGTCTACCATGCTCACGTAAACAGCAAGAAGACTGTGACAGTCTACCACGCTCACGTGAACAGCAAGAAGACTGTGACAGTCTACCACGCTCACGTGAACAGCAAGGAGAGTATGACAGTCTACCATGCTCACGTGAACAGCAAGGAGACTATGACAGTCTACCTCGCTCAACTACACAGCAAGAAGATTATGACAGTCTACCACGCTCAAGTGCACAGCAAGGGAATTATGACAGTCTACCATGCTCACGTGAACAGAAAGAAGATTGTGACAGTCTACCACGCTCAAGTGCACAGCAAGAAGACTATGACAGTCGACCACGCTCGAGTGAACAGCAAGGAGACTATGACAGTCCACCATGCTCAAGTGAACAGTAAAAAACTGTGACAGCCTACCGCGCTCAAGTGAAAAGCAAGGAGACTATGACAATCCACCATGCTCACGTGAACAGCAAGAAGACTGTGGCAGTCTACCACGCTCAAGTGAACAGCAAGGGGACTATTACAGTCTATCACGCTCAAGTGAACAGCAAGAAGACTGTGACAGTCTACCACGCTCAAGTGCACAGCAAAAAGCTATGACAGTCTACCACGCTCACGTGCACACAAGAAGACTATGACAGTCGACCACGCTCAAGTGAACAGCAAGGAGACTATGACAGTCTACCATGCTCAAGTGAACAGCAAAAAACCGTGACAGCCTACCGCGCTCAAGTGAACAGCAAGGAGACTATGACAGTCCACCATGCTCACGTGAACAGCAAGAAGACTGTGGCAGTCTACCATGCTCACGTGAACAGCATTTAGACTGTGACAGTCTACCACGGTCAAGTGAACAGCAAGGAGACAATGACAGTCTGCCACGCTCAAGTGCACAGCTAGAAGACTATGACAGTCTACCACGCTCACGTGCACACAAGAAGACTATGACAGTCTACCACGCTCAAGTGCACAGAAAGGAGTCTATGACAGTCTACCACGCTCACGCGCACAGCAAGAAGACTATGACAGTCTACCATGCTCAAGTGAACAGCAAGGAGTCTATGACAGTCTGCCACGCTCAAGTGCACAGAAAGGAGTCTATGACAGTCTACCACGCTCACGTGTACAGCAAGAAGACTATGACAGTCTACCACGCTCAAGTGAACAGCAAGGAGTCTGTGACAGTCTGCCACGCTCAAGTGCAAAGCAAGAAGACTGTGACAGTTTACCACGCTCAAGTGAACAGCAAGAAGACTGTGACAGTCTACCACGCTCAAGTGAACAGCAAAGCAAGGAGACTGTGACAGTCTACCACGCTCAGGTGCACAGCAAGAAGACTGTGACAGTCTACCACGCTCAAGTGAACAGCAAGAAGACTGTGACCGTCTACCACGCTCAAGTGCACAGCAAGAAGACTGTGACAGTCTACCACGCTCAAGTGAACAGCAAGAAGACTGTGACCGTCTACCACGCTCTCGTGAACAGCAAGGAGATTGTGACAGTCTACCACGCTCAAGTGCACAGCAAGAAGACTATGACAGTCGACCACGCTCAAGTGAACAGCAAGGAGACTATGACAGTCTACCATGCTCAAGTGAACAGCAAAAAACCGTGACAGCCTACCGCGCTCAAGTGAACAGCAAGGAGACTATGACAGTCCACCATGCTCACGTGAACAGCAAGAAGACTGTGGCAGTCTACCATGCTCACGTGAACAGCATTTAGACTGTGACAGTCTACCACGGTCAAGTGAACAGCAAGGAGACAATGACAGTCTGCCACGCTCAAGTGCACAGCTAGAAGACTATGACAGTCTACCATGCTCACGTGAACAATTAAGCGACTATGACAGTCTACCACGCTCACGTGAACAGCAAGGAGGCTATGACAGTCTACCACGCTCACATGAATAGCAAGGAGACTATGACAGTCTACCACGCTCATGTGAACAGCAAGGAGACTATGACAGTCTACCATGCTCACGTGAACAGCAAGGAGACTATGACAGTCTACCATGCTCACGTGAACAGCAAGGGGACTAATGCAGTCTACCACGCTCACGTGAACAGCAAGAAGACTGTGACAGTCTATCACGATCACGTGAACAATGAAGCGACTATGACAGTCTACCTCACTCATGGGAACAGCAATGAGACTATGACAGTCTACCATGCTCACGTGAACAGCAAGAAGACTATGACAGTTTACCACGCTCAAGTGAATATCAAGGAGACTTTGACAGTCTACCATGCTCAAGTGAACAGCAAGGAGACTATGACAGTCTACCACGCTCACGTGAACAATGTAGCGACTATGACAGTCTACCACGCTCACGTGAACAGCAAGGAGACTATGACAGTCTACCATGCTCACGTGAACAGCAAGAAGATTGTGAGACTCTACCACGCTCAAGTGCACATCAAGAAGACTGTGACAGTCTACCACGCTCAAGGGAACAGCAAGGAGACTATAAACAGTCTACCATGCTCACGTAAACAGCAAGAAGACTGTGACAGTCTACCACGCTCACGTGAACAGCAAGAAGACTGTGACAGTCTACCACGCTCACGTGAACAGCAAGGAGAGTATGACAGTCTACCATGCTCACGTGAACAGCAAGGAGACTATGACAGTCTACCTCGCTCAACTACACAGCAAGAAGATTATGACAGTCTACCACGCTCAAGTGCACAGCAAGGGAATTATGACAGTCTACCATGCTCACGTGAACAGAAAGAAGATTGTGACAGTCTACCACGCTCAAGTGCACAGCAAGAAGACTATGACAGTCGACCACGCTCGAGTGAACAGCAAGGAGACTATGACAGTCCACCATGCTCAAGTGAACAGTAAAAAACTGTGACAGCCTACCGCGCTCAAGTGAAAAGCAAGGAGACTATGACAATCCACCATGCTCACGTGAACAGCAAGAAGACTGTGGCAGTCTACCACGCTCAAGTGAACAGCAAGGGGACTATTACAGTCTATCACGCTCAAGTGAACAGCAAGAAGACTGTGACAGTCTACCACGCTCAAGTGCACAGCAAAAAGCTATGACAGTCTACCACGCTCACGTGCACACAAGAAGACTATGACAGTCTACCACGCTCAAGTGCACAGAAAGGAGTCTATGACAGTCTACCACGCTCACGCGCACAGCAAGAAGACTATGACAGTCTACCACGCTCAAGTGAACAGCAAGGAGTCTATGACAGTCTGCCACGCTCAAGTGCACAGAAAGGAGTCTATGACAGTCTACCACGCTCACGTGTACAGCAAGAAGACTATGACAGTTTACCACGCTCAAGTGAACAGCAAGGAGTCTGTGACAGTCTGCCACGCTCAAGTGCACAGCAAGAAGACTGTGACAGTTTACCACGCTCAAGTGAACAGCAAGAAGACTGTGACAGTCTACCACGCTCAAGTGAACAGAAAGGAGACTGTGACAGTCTACCACGCTCAAGTGAACAGCAAGAAGACTGTGACAGTTTACCACGCTCAAGTGAACAGCAAGGAGACTGTGACAGTCTACCACGCTCAAGTGAACAGCAAGAAGACTGTGACCGTCTACCACGCTCAAGTGCACAGCAAGAAGACTGTGACAGTCTACCACGCTCAAGTGAACAGCAAGAAGACTGTGACCGTCTACCACGCTCACGTGAACAGCAAGAAGACTACGACAGTCTACCTCGCTCAAGGGCACAGCAAGAAGATTATGACAGTCTACCACGCTCAAGTGCACAGCAAGGGGACTATGACAGTCTACCATGCTCACGTGAACAGCAAGAAGATTGTGACAGTCTTCCACGCTCAAGTGCACAGCAAGAAGACTATGACAGTCGACCACGCTCAAGTGAACAGCAAGGAGACTATGACAGTCTACCACGCTGAAGTGCACAGCAAGAAGACTCTGACAGTCTACCACGCTAAAGTGCACAGCAAGAAGACTATGACAGTCTACCACGCTCAAGTGAACAGCAAAGAGACTATGACAGTCTACACGCTCACGTGAACAATGAAGCGACTATGACAGTGTACCACACTCACGTTAACAGCAAGGAGACTACAACATTCTACCATGCTCACGTGAACAGCTAGAAGACTGTGCCAGTCTACCATGCTCAAGTGCAAAGCAAGAAGACTGTGTCAGTCTACCACACTCAAGTGAACAGCAAGGAGGCTGTGACCGTCTACCACGCTCACGTGAACAGAAAGGAGACTGTGACAGTCTACCACGTTCACGTGAACAGCAAGACGACTGCGACAGTCTGCCACGCTCAAGTGAACAGCAAGGAGACTATGACAGTCTACCACGCTCAAGTGAACAGCAAGGAGACCATTACAGTCTATCACGCTCACGTGAACAGCAAGAAGACTGTGACAGTCTACCATGCTCAAGTGCACAGCAAGAAGACTGTGACAGTCTACCACGCTCAAGAGAACAGCAAGGAGACTATGACAGTCTACCATGCTCACGTGAACAGCAAGGAGACTGTGACAGTCTACCATGCTCACGTGAACAGCAAGGAGACTAATGCAGTCTACCATGCTCACGTGAACAGCAAGAAGACTATGACAGTCTACCAAGGTCACGTGAACAATGAAGCGACTATGACAGTCTACCACGCTCATGTGAACAGCAAGGAAACTATGACACTCTACCATGCTCACGCGAACAGCAAGAAGACGGTGACAGTCTACCACGCTCAAGTGAACAGAAAGGAGACTATGACAGTCTTCCATGCTCGCGTGAACAGCAAGAAGTCTGTTACAGCCTACCACGCTCAAGTGAACAGCAAGGAGAATATGACAGTCTACCATGCTCAAGTGAACTGCAAGACGACTGTGACAGTCTACGACGCTCAAGTGCAGTGCAAGAAGACTTTGACAGTCTACGACGCTCACGTGCACAGTAAGAATACTATGACAGTCTACCATGCTCATGTGAACAGCAAGGAGACTATGACAGTCTATCACGCTCACGTGAACAGCAAGATGACTGTGACAGTGTACCACGGTCAAGGGAACAGCAAGGAGACGATGGCAGTCTACCATGCTCACGTGAACAGCAAGAAGACTATTACAGTCTACCACGCTCAAGTGCACAGCAAGAAGACTATGACAGTCGACCATGCTCAAGTGAACAGCAAGGAGACTATGACAGTCTACCATGCTCAAGTGAACAGCAAAAAACCGTGACAGCCTACCGCGCTCAAGTGAACAGCAAGGAGACTATGACAGTCCACCATGCTCACGTGAACAGCAAGAAGACTGTGGCAGTCTACCATGCTCACGTGAACAGCATTTAGACTGTGACAGTCTACCACGGTCAAGTGAACAGCAAGGAGCAAATGACAGTCTGCCACGCTCAAGTGCACAGAAAGGAGTTTATGACAGTCTACCACGCTCACGCGCACAGCAAGAAGACTATGACAGTCTACCATGCTCAAGTGCACAGAAAGGAGTCTATGACAGTCTACCACGCTCACGTGTACAGCAAGAAGACTATGACAGTCTACCACGCTCAAGTGAACAGCAAGGAGTCTATGACAGTCTGCCACGCTCAAGTGCAAAGCAAGAAGACTGTGACAGTTTACCACGCTCAAGTGAACAGCAAGAAGACTGTGACAGTCTACCACGCTCAAGTGAACAGCAAAGCAAGGAGACTGTGACAGTCTACCACGCTCAAGTGCACAGCAAGAAGACTGTGACAGTCTACCACGCTCAAGTGAACAGCAAGAAGACTGTGACCGTCTACCACGCTCAAGTGCACAGCAAGAAGACTGTGACAGTCTACCACGCTCAAGTGAACAGCAAGAAGACTGTGACCGTCTACCACGCTCACGTGAACAGCAAGGAGATTGTGACAGTCTACCACGCTCAAGTGTACAGCAAGAAGACTATGACAGTCGACCACGCTCAAGTGAACAGCAAGGAGACTATGACAGTCTACCATGCTCAAGTGAACAGCAAAAAACCGTGACAGCCTACCGCGCTCAAGTGAACAGCAAGGAGACTATGACAGTCCACCATGCTCACGTGAACAGCAAGAAGACTGTGGCAGTCTACCATGCTCACGTGAACAGCATTTAGACTGTGACAGTCTACCACGGTCAAGTGAACAGCAAGGAGACAATGACAGTCTGCCACGCTCAAGTGCACAGCTAGAAGACTATGACAGTCTACCATGCTCACGTGAACAATTAAGCGACTATGACAGTCTACCACGTTCACGTGAACAGCAAGACGACTGCGACAGTCTGCCACGCTCAAGTGAACAGCAAGGAGACTATGACAGTCTACCACGCTCAAGTGAACAGCAAGGAGACCATTACAGTCTATCACGCTCACGTGAACAGCAAGAAGACTGTGACAGTCTACCATGCTCAAGTGCACAGCAAGAAGACTGTGACAGTCTACCACGCTCAAGAGAACAGCAAGGAGACTATGACAGTCTACCATGCTCACGTGAAGAAGCAAGGAGACTGTGACAGTCTACCATGCTCACGTGAACAGCAAGGAGACTAATGCAGTCTACCACGCTCACGTGAACAGCAAGAAGACTATGACAGTCTACCAAGGTCACGTGAACAATGAAGCGACTATGACAGTCTACCACGCTCATGTGAACAGCAAGGAAACTATGACACTCTACCATGCTCACGTGAACAGCAAGAAGACGGTGACAGTCTACCACGCTCAAGTGAACAGAAAGGAGACTATGACAGTCTTCCATGCTCGCGTGAACAGCAAGAAGTCTGTTACAGCCTACCACGCTCAAGTGAACTGCAAGACGACTGTGACAGTCTACGACGCTCAAGTGCAGTGCAAGAAGACTTTGACAGTCTACGACGCTCACGTGCATAGCAAGAATACTATGACAGTCTACAACGCTAATGTGAACAGCAAGGAGACTATGACAGTCTATCACGCTCACGTGAACAGCAAGATGACTGTGACAGTCTACCACGGTCAAGGGAACAGCAAGGAGACGATGGCAGTCTACCATGCTCACGTGAACAGCAAGAAGACTATTACAGACTACCACGCTCAAGTGAATATCAAGGAGACTTTTACAGTCTACCATGCTCAAGTGAACAGCAAGGAGACTATGACAATCTACCACGCTCACGTGAACAATGAAGCGACTATGACAGTCTACCAGGCTCACGTGAACAGCAAGGAGACGATGACATTCTACTTTCTCACGTGAACAGCAAGAAGATTGTGACACTCTACCACGCTCAAGTGCACAGCAAGAAGATTGTGACAGTCTACCACGCTCAAGTGAACAGCAAGGAGACTATCACAGTCTACCACGCTCAAGTGAACAGCAAGAAGACTGTGACAGTCTACCACGCTCAAGTGCACAGCAAGAAGACTATGACAGTCTACCACGCTCACGTGCACAGCAAGAAGACTATGACAGTCTACCACGCTCAAGTGAACAGCAAGAAGTCTCTGACAGTCTACCACGCTCAAGTGCACAGCAAGAAGACTGTGACAGTCTACCACGCTCAAGTGAACAGCAAGGAGACTGTGACAGTCTACCACGCTCAAGTGCACAGCAAGAAGACTGTGACAGTCTACCACGCTCAAGTGAACAGCAAGAAGACTGTGACCGTCTACCACGCTCAAGTGCACAGCAAGAAGACTGTGACAGTCTACCACGCTCAAGTGAACAGCAAGAAGACTGTGACCGTCTACCACGCTCACGTGAACAGCAAGGAGACTGGGACAGTCTACCACGTTCACGTGAACAGCAAGAAGACTACGACAGTCTACCTCGCTCAAGGGCACAGCAAGAAGATTATGACAGTCTACCACGCTCAAGTGCACAGCAAGGGGACTTTGACAGTCTACCATGCTCACGTGAACAGCAAGAAGATTGTGACAGTCTTCCACGCTCAAGTGCACAGCAAGAAGACTATGACAGTCGACCACGCTCAAGTGAACAGCAAGGAGACTATGTCAGTCTACCACTCTCAAGTGCACAGCAAGAAGACTGTGACAGTCTACCACGCTAAAGTGCACAGCAAGAAGACTCTGACAGTCTACCACGCTCAAGTGAACAGCAAAGAGACTATGACAGTCTACACGCTCACGTAAACAATGAGGCGACTATGACAGTGTACCACACTCACGTTAACAGCAAGGAGACTACAACATTCTACCATGCTCACGTGAACAGCTAGAAGACTGTGCCAGTCTACCATGCTCAAATGCAAAGCAAGAAGACTGTGTCAGTCTACCACACTCAAGTGAACAGCAAGGAGGCTGTGACCGTCTACCACGCTCACGTGAACAGAAAGGAGACTGTGACAGTCTACCACGTTCACGTGAACAGCAAGGAGACTATGACAGTCTACCTCGCTCAACTGCACAGCAAGAAGATTATGACAGTCTACCACGCTCAAGTGCACAGCAAGGGGATTATGACAGTGTACCATGCTCACGTGAACAGAAAGAAGATTGTGACAGTCTACCACGCTCAAGTGCACAGCAAGAAGACTATGACAGTCGACCACGCTCGAGTGAACAGCAAGGAGACTATGACAGTCTACCATGCTCAAGTGAACAGTAAAAAACTGTGACAGCCTACCGCGCTCAAGTGAAAAGCAAGGAGACTATGACAGTCCACCATGCTCACGTGAACAGCAAGAAGACTGTGGCAGTCTACCACGCTCAAGTGAACAGCAAGGGGACTATTACAGTCTATCACGCTCAAGTGAACAGCAAGAAGACTGTGACAGTCTACCACGCTCAAGTGCACAGCAAAAAGCTATGACAGTCTACCACGCTCACGTGCACACAAGAAGACTATGACAGTCTACCACGCTCAAGTGCACAGAAAGGAGTCTATGACAGTCTACCACGCTCACGCGCACAGCAAGAAGACTATGACAGTCTACCACGCTCAAGTGAACAGCAAGGAGTCTATGACAGTCTGCCACGCTCCAGTGCACAGAAAGGAGTCTATGACAGTCTACCACGCTCACGTGTACAGCAAGAAGACTATGACAGTCTACCACGCTCAAGTGAACAGCAAGGAGTCTGTGACAGTCTGCCACGCTCAAGTGCACAGCAAGAAGACTGTGACAGTCTACCACGCTCAAGTGAACAGCAAGAAGACTGTGACCGTCTACCACGCTCAAGTGCACAGCAAGAAGACTGTGACAGTCTACCACGCTCAAGTGAACAGCAAGAAGACTGTGACCGTCTACCACGCTCACGTGAACAGCAAGGAGACTGGGACAGTCTACCACGTTCACGTGAACAGCAAGAAGACTACGACAGTCTACCTCGCTCAAGGGCACAGCAAGAAGTTTATGACAGTCTACCACGCTCAAGTGCACAGCAAGGGGACTATGACAGTCTACCATGCTCACGTGAACAGCAAGAAGATTGTGACAGTCTACCACGCTCAATTGCACAGCAAGAAGAATATGACAGTCGACCACGCTCGAGTGAACAGCAAGGAGACTATGACAGTCTACCATGCTAAAGTGAACAGCAAAAAACTGTGACAGCCATCCGCGCTCAAGTGAAAAGCACGAGACTATGACAGTCCACCATGCTCACGTGAACAGCAAGAAGACTGCGGCAGTCTACCACGCTCAAGTGAACAGCAAGGAGACTATTACAGTCTATCACGCTCACGTGAAAATCAAGAAGACTGTGACAGTCTACCACGCCCACGTGCACAGCAGGAAGACTATGACAGCCTACCACGCTCAAGTGCACAGCAAGAAGACTGTGACAGTCTACCACGCTCAAGTGAACAGCAAGAAGGCTGTGACCGTCTACCACGCTCACGTGAACAGCAAGGAGACTGTGACAGTCTACCACGCTCAAGTGCACAGCAAAAACCTATGACAGTCTACCACGCTCACGTGCACAGCAAGAAGACTATGACAGTCTACCACGCTCAAGTGCACAGAAAGGAGTCTGTGACAGTCTGCCATGTTCAAGTGAACAGCAAGGACACTGTGACAGTCTGCAACGCTCACATGAACAATGAAGCGTCTATGACAGTCTACCATGCTCACGTGAACAGCAAGGAGTCTATGAGAGTCTGCCACGTTCAAGTGCACAGCAAGAAGACTGTGACAGTTTACCACGGTCAAGTGAACAGCAAGAAGACTTTGACAGTCTACCATGCTCACGTGAACAGCAAGAAGATTGTGACAGTCTTCCACGCTCAAGTGCACAGCAAGAAGACTATGACAGTCGACCACGCTCAAGTGAACAGCAAGGAGACTATGTCAGTCTACCACTCTCAAGTGCACAGCAAGAAGACTGTGACAGTCTACCACGCTAAAGTGCACAGCAAGAAGACTCTGACAGTCTACCACGCTCAAGTGAACAGCAAAGAGACTATGACAGTCTACACGCTCACGTAAACAATGAGGCGACTATGACAGTGTACCACACTCACGTTAACAGCAAGGAGACTACAACATTTTACCATGCTCACGTGAACAGCTAGAAGACTGTGCCAGTCTACCATGCTCAAATGCAAAGCAAGAAGACTGTGTCAGTCTACCACACTCAAGTGAACAGCAAGGAGGCTGTGACCGTCTACCACGCTCACGTGAACAGAAAGGAGACTGTGACAGTCTACCACGTTCACGTGAACAGCAAGGAGACTATGACAGTCTACCTCGCTCAACTGCACAGCAAGAAGATTATGACAGTCTACCACGCTCAAGTGCACAGCAAGGGGATTATGACAGTGTACCATGCTCACGTGAACAGAAAGAAGATTGTGACAGTCTACCACGCTCAAGTGCACAGCAAGAAGACTATGACAGTCGACCACGCTCGAGTGAACAGCAAGGAGACTATGACAGTCTACCATGCTCAAGTGAACAGTAAAAAACTGTGACAGCCTACCGCGCTCAAGTGAAAAGCAAGGAGACTATGACAGTCCACCATGCTCACGTGAACAGCAAGAAGACTGTGGCAGTCTACCACGCTCAAGTGAACAGCAAGGGGACTATTACAGTCTATCACGCTCAAGTGAACAGCAAGAAGACTGTGACAGTCTACCACGCTCAAGTGCACAGCAAAAAGCTATGACAGTCTACCACGCTCACGTGCACACAAGAAGACTATGACAGTCTACCACGCTCAAGTGCACAGAAAGGAGTCTATGACAGTCTACCACGCTCACGCGCACAGCAAGAAGACTATGACAGTCTACCACGCTCAAGTGAACAGCAAGGAGTCTATGACAGTCTGCCACGCTCCAGTGCACAGAAAGGAGTCTATGACAGTCTACCACGCTCACGTGTACAGCAAGAAGACTATGACAGTCTACCACGCTCAAGTGAACAGCAAGGAGTCTGTGACAGTCTGCCACGCTCAAGTGCACAGCAAGAAGACTGTGACAGTCTACCACGCTCAAGTGAACAGCAAGAAGACTGTGACCGTCTACCACGCTCAAGTGCACAGCAAGAAGACTGTGACAGTCTACCACGCTCAAGTGAACAGCAAGAAGACTGTGACCGTCTACCACGCTCACGTGAACAGCAAGGAGACTGGGACAGTCTACCACGTTCACGTGAACAGCAAGAAGGCTACGACAGTCTACCTCGCTCAAGGGCACAGCAAGAAGTTTATGACAGTCTACCACGCTCAAGTGCACAGCAAGGGGACTATGACAGTCTACCATGCTCACGTGAACAGCAAGAAGATTGTGACAGTCTACCACGCTCAATTGCACAGCAAGAAGAATATGACAGTCGACCACGCTCGAGTGAACAGCAAGGAGACTATGACAGTCTACCATGCTAAAGTGAACAGCAAAAAACTGTGACAGCCATCCGCGCTCAAGTGAAAAGCACGAGACTATGACAGTCCACCATGCTCACGTGAACAGCAAGAAGACTGCGGCAGTCTACCACGCTCAAGTGAACAGCAAGGAGACTATTACAGTCTATCACGCTCACGTGAAAATCAAGAAGACTGTGACAGTCTACCACGCCCACGTGCACAGCAGGAAGACTATGACAGCCTACCACGCTCAAGTGCACAGCAAGAAGACTGTGACAGTCTACCACGCTCAAGTGAACAGCAAGAAGGCTGTGACCGTCTACCACGCTCACGTGAACAGCAAGGAGACTGTGACAGTCTACCACGCTCAAGTGCACAGCAAAAACCTATGACAGTCTACC
Source organism: Scyliorhinus torazame (assembly GCF_047496885.1). Classification (NCBI taxonomy): domain Eukaryota; kingdom Metazoa; phylum Chordata; class Chondrichthyes; order Carcharhiniformes; family Scyliorhinidae; genus Scyliorhinus; species Scyliorhinus torazame. The sequence goes on along the minus strand of NC_092712.1, from coordinate 249,583,778 downwards.
ACGCTCACGTGCACAGCAAGAAGACTATGACAGTCTACCACGCTCAAGTGCACAGAAAGGAGTCTGTGACAGTCTCCCATGTTCAAGTGAACAGCAAGGACACTGTGACAGTCTGCAACGCTCACATGAACAATGAAGCGTCTATGACAGTCTACCATGCTCACGTGAACAGCAAGGAGTCTATGAGAGTCTGCCACGTTCAAGTGCACAGCAAGAAGACTGTGACAGTTTACCACGGTCAAGTGAACAGCAAGAAGACTGTGACAGTCTACCACGCTCAAGTGAACAGCAAGGAGACTATGACAGTCTACCACGCTCAAGTGCACAGCAAGAAGACTGTGACAGTCTACCACACTCAAGTGAACAGCAAGAAGGCTGTGACCGTCTACCACGCTCACGTGAACAGCAAGATGACTGCGACAGTCTGCCACGCTCAAGTGAACAGCAAGGAGACTATGACAGTCTACCACGCTCAAGTGAACAGCAAGGAGACCATTACAGTCTATCACGCTCAAGTGAACAGCAAGAAGACTGTGGCAGTCTACCATGCTCAAGTGCACAGCAAAAACCTATGACAGTCTACCACGCTCACGTGCACAGCAAGAAGACTATGACAGTCTACCACGCTCAAGTGCACAGAAAGGAGTCTGTGACATTCTAACATATTCAAGTGAACAGCAAGGACACTATGACAGTCTGCAACGCTCACATGAACAATAAAGCGTCTATGACAGTCTTCCATGCTCACGTGAACAGCAAGAAGACTATGACAGTCTACCATGCTCACGTGAACAGCAAGAAGACTGTGACAGTCTACCATGCTCACGTGAACTGCAAGGAGACTATGACAGTCTACCATGCTCACGGTGACAGCAAGGAGACTACGACAGTCTACCATGCTCACGTGAAGAGCAAGAAGACTGTGACAGTCTACCACGCTCACGTGAACAGTAAGGAGACTATGACAGTCTACCATGCTCACGTGAACAGCAAGGAGACTATGACAGTCTACCACGCTCAAGTGCACAGAAAGGAGTCTGTGACAGTCTACCATGTTCAAGTGAACAGCAAGGACACTATGACAGTCTGCAATGCTCACATGAACAATGAAGCGTCTATGACAGTCTACCATGCTCACGTGAACAGTAAGGAGACTATGACAGTCTACCATGCTCACGTGAACAGCAAGGAGACTATGACAGTCTACCACGCTCACGGGAACAGCATAAAGACTGTGACAGTCTACCACGCTCAAGTGAACAGCAAGGAGACTATCATAGTCTGCCACACTCAAGTGCACAGCAAGAAGACTATGACAGTCTACCATGCTCACGTGAACAATTAAGCGACTATGGCTGTCTACCATGCTCACGTGAACAGCGAGGAGACTATGGCAGTCTACCACGCTCACGTGAACAGCAAGGAGACTATGACAGTCTACCACGGTCATGTGAACAGCAAGGAGACTATGACAGTCTACCATGCTCACTTGAACAGCAAGGAGACTATGACAGTCTCCCATGCTCACGTGAACAATGAAGCGACTATGACAGTCTACCACGCTCACGTGAACAGCAACGAGACTATGACAGTCTACCACGCTCAAGTGCACAGCAAGAAGACTATGACAGTCGACCACGCTCGAGTGAACAGCAAGGAGACTATGACAGTCTACCATGCTCAAGTGAACAGTAAAAAACTGTGACAGCCAACCGCGCTCAAGTGAAAAGCAAGGAGACTATGACAGTCCACCATGCTCACGTGAACAGCAAGAAGACTGTGGCAGTCTACCACGCTCAAGTGAACAGCAAGGGGACTATTACAGTCTATCACGCTCAAGTGAACAGCAAGAAGACTGTGACAGTCTACCACGCTCAGGTGCACAGCAAAAACCTATGACAGTCTACCACGCTCACGTGCACACAAGAAGACTATGACAGTCTACCACGCTCAAGTGCACAGAAAGGAGTCTATGACAGTCTACCACGCTCACGCGCACAGCAAGAAGACTATGACAGTCTACCACGCTCAAGTGAACAGCAAGGAGTCTATGACAGTCTGCCACGCTCAAGTGCACAGAAAGGAGACTATGACAGTCTACCACGCTCAAGTGCACAGGAAGAAGACTGTGACAGTCTACCACGCTCAAGTGAACAGCAAGAAGACTATGACAGTCTACCACGCTCAAGTGAACAGCAAGGAGTCTATGACAGTCTGCCACGCTCAAGTGCACAGAAAGGAGTCTATGACAGTCTACCACGCTCACGTGCACAGCAAGAATACTATGACAGTCTACCACGCTCAAGTGAACAGCAAGGAGTGTGTGACAGTCTGCCACGCTCAAGTGCACAGCAAGAAGACTGTGACAGTTTACCACGCTCAAGTGAACAGCAAGAAGACTGTGACCGTCTACCACGCTCAAGTGAACAGCAAGGAGACTATGACAGTCTACCACGCTCAAGTGAACAGCAAGAAGACTGTGACCGTCTACCACGCTCATGTGAACAGCAAGGAGACTGGGACAGTCTACCAGGTTCACGTGAACAGCAAGACGACTGCGACAGTCTGTCACGCTCAAGTGAACAGCAAGGAGACTATGACAGTCTACCACGCTCAAGTGAACAGCAAGGAGACTATTACAGTCTATCACGTTGAAGTGAACAGCAAGAAGACTGTGACAATCTACCACGCTCAAGTGCACAGCAAAAACATATGACAGTCTACCACGCTCACGTGCACAGCAAGAAGACTGTGACAGTCTACCACGCTCAAGTGCACAGAAAGGTGTCTATGACAGTCTACCATGTTCAAGTGAACAGCAAGGACACTATGACAGTCTGCAATGCTCACATGAACAATGAAGCGTCTATGACAGTCTACCATGCTCACGTGAACAGCAAGGAGACAATGACAATCTACCATGCTCACGTGAACAGCAAGAAGACTGTGACAGTCTACCACGCTCACGTGAACAGCAAGGAGACTATGACAGTCTACCATGCTCACGTGAACAGCAAGGAGACTATGACAATCTACCTCGCTCAACTGCACAGCAAGAAGATTATGACAGTCTACCACGCTCATGTGCACAGCAAGGGGATTGTGACAGTGTACCATGCTCACGTGAACAGCAAGAAGAATATGACAAACGACCACGCTCGAGTGAACAGCAAGGAGACTATGACAGTCTACAATGCTCAAGTGAACAGCAAAAAACTGTGACAGCCATCTGCCCTCAAGTGAAAAGCACGAGACTATGACAGTCCACCATGCTCACGTGAACAGGAAGAAGACTGCGGCAGTCTACCACGCTCAAGTGATTGGCAAGGAGACTATTACAGTCTATCACGCTCACGTGAAAATCAAGAAGACTGTGACAGTCTACAACGCTCACGTGCACAGCAGGAAGACTATGACAGCCTACCACGCTCAAGTGAACAGCAAGGAGTCTATGAGAGTCTGCCACGCTCAAGTGCACAGCAAGAAGACTGTGACAACCTACCACGCTCAAGTGAACAGCAAGAAGGCTGTGACCGTCTACCACGCTCACGTGAACAGCAAGGAGACTGTGACAGTCTACCACGCTCAAGTGCACAGCAAAAACCTATGACAGTCTACCACGCTCACGTGCACAGCAAGAAGACTCTGACAGTCTACCACGCTCAAGTGCACAGAAAGGAGTCTGTGACAGTCTTCCATATTCAAGTGAACAGCAAGGACACTGTGACATTCTGCAACGCTCCATGAACAATGAAGCGTCTATGACAGTCTACCATGCTCACGTGAACAGCAAGGAGTCCATGAGAGTCTGCACGCTCAAGTGCACAGCAAGAAGACTGTGACAGTTTACCACGCTCAAGTGAAGAGCAAGAAGACTGTGACAGTCTACCACGCTCAAGTGAACAGCAAGGAGACCATTACAGTCTATCACGCTCAAGTGAACAGCAAGAAGACTGTGGCAGTCTACCACGCTCAAGTGCACAGAAAGGAGTCTGTGACATTCTACCATATTCAAGTGAACAGCAAGGACACTATGACAGTCTGCAACGCTCACATGAACAATAAAGCGTCTATGACAGTCTTCCATGCTCACGTGAACAGCAAGAAGACTATGACAGTCTACCATGCTCACGTGAACAGCAAGAAGACTGTGACAGTCTACCACGCTCACGTGAACAGCAAGGAGTCCATGAGAGTCTGCACGCTCAAGTGCACAGCAAGAAGACTGTGACAGTTTACCACGCTCAAGTGAAGAGCAAGAAGACTGTGACAGTCTACCACGCTCAAGTGAACAGCAAGGAGTCTATGAGAGTCTGCCACGCTCAAGTGCACAGCAAGAAGAATGTGACAGTCTACCACGCTCAAGTGAACAGCAAGAAGACTGTGACCGTCTTCCACGGTCAAGTGCACAGAAAGGAGTCTGTGACAGTCTACCACGGTCAAGTGCACAGCAAAAACCTATGAGAGTCTACCACTCTCAAGTGAACAGCAAGGACACTATGACAGTCTGCCACGCTCACGTGAACAATGAAGCATCTATGACAGTCTACCACGCTCACGTGAACAGCAAGGAGACTATGACAGTCTACCACGCTCAAGTGAACAGCAAGGAGTCTATGACAGTCTGCCACGCTCAAGTGCACAGAAAGGAGTCTATGACAGTCTACCACGCTCACGTGCACAGCAAGAAGACTATGACAGTCTACCACGCTCAAGTGAACAGCAAGGAGTCTGTGACAGTCTGCCACGCTCAAGTGCACATCAAGAAGACTGTGACAGTTTACCACGCTCAAGTGAACGGCAAGAAGACTGTGACAGTCTACCACGCTCAAGTGAACAGCAAGGAGACTATGACAGTCTACCACGCTCAAGTGCACAGCAAGAAGAATGTGACAGTCTACCACGCTCAAGTGAACAGCAAGAAGACTGTGACCGTCTTCCACGGTCAAGTGCACAGAAAGGAGTCTGTGACAGTCTACCACGGTCAAGTGCACAGCAAAAACCTATGAGAGTCTACCACTCTCAAGTGAACAGCAAGGACACTATGACAGTCTGCCACGCTCACGTGAACAATGAAGCATCTATGACAGTCTACCACGCTCAAGTGCACAGCAAGAAGAATGTGACAGTCTACCACGCTCAAGTGCACAGCAAGAAGACTGTGACAGTCTACCACACTCGAGTGAACAGCAAGAAGGCTGTGACCGTCTACCACGCTCACGTGAACAGCAAGGAGACTGTGACAGTCTACCACGTTCACGTGAACAGCAAGACGACTGCGACAGTCTGCCACGCTCAAGTGAACAGCAAGGAGACTATGACAGTCTACCACGCTCAAGTGAACAGCAAGGAGACCATTACAGTCTATCACGCTCAAGTGAACAGCAAGAAGACTGTGACAGTCTACCATGCTCAAGTGCACAGCAAAAACCTATGACAGTCTACCACGCTCACGTGCACAGCAAGAAGACTATGACAGTCTACCACGCTCAAGTGCACAGAAAGGAGTCTGTGACAGTCTACCATATTCAAGTGAACAGCAAGGGCACTATGACAGTCTGCAACGCTCACATGAACAATGAAGCGTCTATGACAGTCTTCCATGCTCACGTGAACAGCAAGAAGACTATGACAGTCTACCATGCTCACGTGAACAGCAAGAAGACTGTGACAGTCTACCACGCTCACGTGAACAGCAAGGAGACTATGACAGTCTACCATGCTCACGTGAACAGCAAGGAGACTATGACAGTCTACCATGCTCACGTGAAGAGCAAGAAGACTCTGACAGTCTACCACGCTCACGTGAACAGTAAGGAGACTATGACAGTCTACCATGCTCACGTGAACAGCAAGGAGACTATGACAGTCTACCACGCTCACGTAAACAGCAGGGAGACTATGACAGTCTACCACGCTCAAGTGAACAGCAAGGAGTCTATGACAGTCTGCCACGCTCAAGTGCACAGAAAGGATTCTATGACAGTCTACCACGCTCACGTGCACAGCAAGAAGACTATGACAGTCTACCACGCTCAAGTGAACAGCAAGGTGTCTGTGACAGTCTGCCACGCTCAAGTGCACATCAAGAAGACTGTGACAGTTTACCACGCTCAAGTGAACAGCAAGAAGACTGTGACAGTCTACCACGCTCAAGTGAACAGCAAGGAGACTATGACAGTCTACCACGCTCAAGTGCACAGCAAGAAGAATGTGACAGTCTACCATGCTCAAGTGAACAGCAAGAAGACTGTGACCGTCTTCCACGCTCACGTGCTCAGCTAGAAGACTATGACCGTCTACCACGCTCAAGTGCACAGAAAGGAGTCTGTGACAGTCTACCATGTTCAAGTGAACAGCAAGGACACTAGGACAGTCTGCAACGCTCAAGTGAACAATAAGGAGCCTATGAAAGTCTACCACGCTCAAGTGAACAGCAAGGAGACTGTGACAGTCTACCACGCTCAAGTGCACAGCAAAAACCTATGACAGTCTACCACGCTCACGTGCACAGCAAGAAGACTGTGACAGTCTACCACGCTCAAGTGCACAGGAAGGAGTCTGTGACAGTCTACCATGTTCAAGTGAACAGCAAGGACACTATGACAGTCTGCAATGCTCACATGAACAATAAAGCGTCTATGACAGTCTACCATGCTCACTTGAACAGCAAGGAGACTATGACAGTCTACCATGCTCACGTGAACAATGAAGCGACTATGACAGTCTACCACGCTCACGTGAACAGCAAGAAGACTGTGACAGTCTACCACGCTCAAGTGAACAGTAAGGAGACTATGACAGTCTACCATGCTCACGTGAACAGCAAGGAGACTATGACAGTCTACCACGCTCAAGTGAACAGCAAGGAGTCTATGACAGTCTGCCACGCTCAAGTGCACAGAAAGGAGTCTATGACAGTCTACCACGCTCACGTGAACAGCAAGGAGACTATGACAGTCTACCACGCTCAAGTGAACAGCAAGGAGTCTATGACAGTCTGCCACGCTCAAGTGCACAGAAAGGAGTCTATGACAGTCTACCACGCTCACGTGCACAGCAAGAAGACTATGACAGTCTACCACGCTCAAGTGAACAGCAAGGAGTCTGTGACAGTCTGCCACGCTCAAGTGCACATCAAGAAGACTGTGACAGTTTACCACGCTCAAGTGAACGGCAAGAAGACTGTGACAGTCTACCACGCTCAAGTGAACAGCAAGGAGACTATGACAGTCTACCACGCTCAAGTGCACAGCAAGAAGAATGTGACAGTCTACCACGCTCAAGTGAACAGCAAGAAGACTGTGACCGTCTTCCACGGTCAAGTGCACAGAAAGGAGTCTGTGACAGTCTACCACGGTCAAGTTCACAGCAAAAACCTATGAGAGTCTACCACTCTCAAGTGAACAGCAAGGACACTATGACAGTCTGCCACGCTCACGTGAACAATGAAGCATCTATGACAGTCTACCACGCTCAAGTGCACAGCAAGAAGAATGTGACAGTCTACCACGCTCAAGTGCACAGCAAGAAGACTGTGACAGTCTACCACACTCGAGTGAACAGCAAGAAGGCTGTGACCGTCTACCACGCTCACGTGAACAGCAAGGAGACTGTGACAGTCTACCACGTTCACGTGAACAGCAAGACGACTGCGACAGTCTGCCACGCTCAAGTGAACAGCAAGGAGACTATGACAGTCTACCACGCTCAAGTGAACAGCAAGGAGACCATTACAGTCTATCACGCTCAAGTGAACAGCAAGAAGACTGTGACAGTCTACCATGCTCAAGTGCACAGCAAAAACCTATGACAGTCTACCACGCTCACGTGCACAGCAAGAAGACTATGACAGTCTACCACGCTCAAGTGCACAGAAAGGAGTCTGTGACAGTCTACCATATTCAAGTGAACAGCAAGGGCACTATGACAGTCTGCAACGCTCACATGAACAATGAAGCGTCTATGACAGTCTTCCATGCTCACGTGAACAGCAAGAAGACTATGACAGTCTACCATGCTCACGTGAACAGCAAGAAGACTGTGACAGTCTACCACGCTCACGTGAACAGCAAGGAGACTATGACAGTCTACCATGCTCACGTGAACAGCAAGGAGACTATGACAGTCTACCATGCTCACGTGAAGAGCAAGAAGACTATGACAGTCTACCACGCTCACGTAAACAGCAGGGAGACTATGACAGTCTACCACGCTCAAGTGAACAGCAAGGAGTCTATGACAGTCTGCCACGCTCAAGTGCACAGAAAGGAGTCTATGACAGTCTACCACGCTCACGTGCACAGCAAGAAGACTATGACAGTCTACCACGCTCAAGTGAACAGCAAGGAGTCTGTGACAGTCTGCCACGCTCAAGTGCACATCAAGAAGACTGTGACAGTTTACCACGCTCAAGTGAACAGCAAGAAGACTGTGACAGTCTAACACGCTCAAGTGAACAGCAAGGAGACTATGACAGTCTACCACGCTCAAGTGCACAGCAAGAAGAATGTGACAGTCTACCATGCTCAAGTGAACAGCAAGAAGACTGTGACCGTCTTCCACGCTCACGTGCTCAGCTAGAAGACTATGACCGTCTACCACGCTCAAGTGCACAGAAAGGAGTCTGTGACAGTCTACCATGTTCAAGTGAACAGCAAGGACACTAGGACAGTCTGCAACGCTCAAGTGAACATTAAGGAGCCTATGAAAGTCTACCACGCTCAAGTGAACAGCAAGGAGACTGTGACAGTCTACCACGCTCAAGTGCACAGCAAAAACCTATGACAGTCTACCACGCTCACGTGCACAGCAAGAAGACTGTGACAGTCTACCACGCTCAAGTGCACAGAAAGGAGTCTGTGACAGTCTACCATGTTCAAGTGAACAGCAAGGACACTATGACAGTCTGCAATGCTCACATGAACAATAAAGCGTCTATGACAGTCTACCATGCTCACTTGAACAGCAAGGAGACTATGACAGCCTACCATGCTCACGTGAACAATGAAGCGACTATGACAGTCTACCACGCTCAAGTGCACAGCAAGAAGACTGTGACAGTCTACCACGCTCAAGTGAACAGCAAGAAGACTGTGACAGTCTGCCACGCTCAAGTGAACAGCAAGGAGACTGGGACAGTCTACCACGTTCACGTGAACAGCAAGACGACTGCGACAGTCTGCCACGCTCAAGTGAACAGCAAGGAGACTATGACAGTCTACCACGCTCAAGTGAACAGCAAGGAGACTATTACAGTCTATCACGTTCAAGTCAACAGCAAGAAGACTGTGACAGTCTACCACGCTCAAGTGCACAGTAAAAACTTATGACAGTCTACCACGCTCACGTGCTCAGCTAGAAGACTATGACCGTCTACCACGCTCAAGTGCACAGAAAGGAGTCTGTGACAGTCTACCATGTTCAAGTGACCAGCAAGTACACTAGGACAGTCTGCAACGCTCAAGTGAACAGCAAGAAGACTGTGACAGTTGACCACGCTCAAGTGAACAGCAAGAAGACTGTGACAGTCTACCACGCTCAAGTGAATAGCAAGGAGATTGTGACAGTCTACCACGCTCAAGTGCACAGCAAAAACCTATGACAGTCTACCACGCTCACGTGCACAGCAAGAAGACTGTGACAGTCTTCCACGCTCAAGTGCACAGAAAGGAGTCTGTGACAGTATACCATGTTCAAGTGAACAGCAAGGACACTATGACAGTCTGCAATGCTCACATGAACAATGAAGCGTCTATGACAGTCTACCATGCTCACGTGAACAGCAAGGAGACTATGACAATCTACCATGCTCACGTGAACAGCATGAAGACTGTGACAGTCTACCACGCTCACGTGAACAGCAAGGAGACTATGACAGTCTACCATGCTCACGTGAACAGCAAGGAGACTATGACAGTCTACCACGCTCAAGTGCACAGGAAGGGGATTATGACAGTGTACCATGCTCACGTGAACAGCAAGAAGATTGTGACAGTCTACCACGCTCAAGTGCACAGCAAGAAGAATATGTAGTCGACCACACTCGAGTGAACAGCAAGGTGACTATGACAGTCTACCATGCTCAAGTGAACAGCAAAAAACTGTGACAGCCATCCGCGCTCAAGTGAAAAGCAAGGAGACTATGACAGTCCACCATGCTCACGTGAACAGCAAGAAGACTGCGACAGTCTACCACGCTCAAGTGAACAGCAAGGAGACTATTACAGTCTATCACGCTTACGTGAACAGCAAGGAGACTATGACAGTCTACCACGCTCAAGTGCACAGGAAGGGGATTATGACAGTGTACCATGCTCACTTGAACAGCAAGAAGATTGTGACAGTCTACCACGCTCAAGTGCACAGCAAGAAGAATATGACAGTCGACCACGCTCGAGTGAACAGCAAGGAGACTATGACAGTCTACCATGCTCAAGTGAACAGCAAAAAACTGTGACAGCCATCCGCGCTCAAGTGAAATGCAAGGAGACTATGACAGTCCACCATGCTCACGTGAACAGCAAGAAGACTGCGACAGTCTACCACGCTCAAGTGAACAGCAAGGAGACTATTACAGTCTATCACGCTCACGTGAAAAGCAAGAAGACTGTGACAGTCTACCACGCTCAATTGCACAGCAAGAAGAATATGACAGTCTACCACGCTCAAGTGAACAGCAAGGAGTCTATGAGAGTCGGCCACGCTCAAGTGCACAGCAAGAAGACTGTGACAGTTTACCACGCTCAAGTGAACCACAAGAAGACTGTGACAGTCTACCACGCTCAAGTGAACAGCAAGAAGGCTGTGACCGTCTACCACGCTCACGTGAACAGCAAGGAGGCTGTGACAGTCTACCACGTTCACGTAAACAGCAAGACGACTGCGACAGTCTGCCACGCTCAAGTGAACAGCAAGGAGACTATGACAATCTACCACGCTCAAGTGAACAGCAAGGACAATATGACAGTCTGCCACGCTCACGTGAACAATGAAGCATCTATGACAGTCTACCACGCTCGTGTGAACAGCAAGGAGACTATGACAGTCTACCATGCTCAAGTGCACAGCAAAAACCTATGACAGTCTACCACGCTCAATTGCACAGCAAGATGAATATGACAGTCTACCACGCTCAAGTGCACAGAAAGGAGTCTGTGACAGTCTACCATGTTCAACTGAACAGCAAGGACACTATGACAGTCTGCAACGCTCACATGAACAATGAAGCATTTATGACAGTCTACCATGCTCAAGTGAACAGCAAGGAGTCTATGAGAGTCTGCCACGCTCAAGTGCACAGCAAGAAGAGTGTGACAACCTACCACGCTCAAGTGAACAGCAAGAAGGCTGTGACCGTCTACCACGCTCACGTGAACAGCAAGGAGACTGTGACAGTCTACCACGCTCAAGTGCACAGCAAAAACCTATGACAGTCTACCACGCTCACGTGCACAGCAAGAAGACCATTACAGTCTACCACGCTCAAGTGCACAGAAAGGAGTCTGTGACAGTCTTCCATATTCAAGTGAACAGCAAGGACACTGTGACATTCTGCAACGCTCCATGAACAATGAAGCGTCTATGACAGTCTACCATGCTCACGTGAACAGCAAGGAGTCCATGAGAGTCTGCACGCTCAAGTGCACAGCAAGAAGACTGTGACAGTTTACCACGCTCAAGTGAAGAGCAAGAAGACTGTGACAGTCTACCACGCTCAAGTGAACAGCAAGGAGACCATTACAGTCTATCACGCTCAAGTGAACAGCTAGAAGACTGTGGCAGTCTACCATGCTCAAGTGCACAGCAAGAAGACTGTGACAGTCTACCACACTCGAGTGAACAGCAAGAAGGCTGTGACCGTCTCCCACGCTCACGTGAACAGCAAGGAGACTGTGACAGTCTACCACGTTCACGTGAACAGCAAGACGACTGCGACAGTCTGCCACGCTCAAGTGAACAGCAAGGAGACTATGACAGTCTACCACGCTCAAGTGAACAGCAAGGAGACCATTACAGTCTATCACGCTCAAGTGAACAGCAAGAAGACTGTGACAGTCTACCATGCTCAAGTGCACAGCAAAAACCTATGACAGTCTACCACGCTCACGTGCACAGCAAGAAGACTATGACAGTCTACCACGCTCAAGTGCACAGAAAGGAGTCTGTGACAGTCTACCATATTCAAGTGAACAGCAAGGACACTATGACAGTCTGCAACGCTCACATGAACAATGAAGCGTCTATGACAGTCTTCCATGCTCACGTGAACAGCAAGAAGACTATGACAGTCTACCATGCTCACGTGAACAGCAAGAAGACTGTGACAGTCTACCACGCTCACGTGAACAGCAAGGAGACTATGACAGTCTACCATGCTCACGTGAACAGCAAGGAGACTGTGACAGTCTACCACGCTCACGTGAAAAGTAAGGAGACTATGACAGTCTACCACGCTCACGTAAACAGCAGGGAGACTATGACAGTCTACCACGCTCAAGTGAACAGCAAGGAGTCTATGACAGTCTGCCACGCTCAAGTGCACAGAAAGGAGTCTATGACAGTCTACCACGCTCACGTGCACAGCAAGAAGACTATGACAGTCTACCACGCTCAAGTGAACAGCAAGGAGTCTGTGACAGTCTGCCACGCTCAAGTGCACATCAAGAAGACTGTGACAGTTTACCACGCTCAAGTGAACAGCAAGAAGACTGTGACAGTCTACCACGCTCAAGTGAACAGCAAGGAGACTATGACAGTCTACCACGCTCAAGTGCACAGCAAGAAGAATGTGACAGTCTACCATGCTCAAGTGAACAGCAAGAAGACTGTGACCGTCTTCCACGCTCACGTGCTCAGCTAGAAGACTATGACCGTCTACCACGCTCAAGTGCACAGAAAGGAGTCTGTGACAGTCTACCATGTTCAAGTGAACAGCAAGGACACTAGGACAGTCTGCAACGCTCAAGTGAACAATAAGGAGCCTATGAAAGTCTACCACGCTCAAGTGAACAGCAAGGAGACTGTGACAGTCTACCACGCTCAAGTGCACAGCAAAACCTATGACAGTCTACCACGCTCACGTGCACAGCAAGAAGACTGTGACAGTCTACCACGCTCAAGTGCACAGAAAGGAGTCTGTGACAGTCTACCATGTTCAAGTGAACAGCAAGGACACTATGACAGTCTGCAATGCTCACATGAACAATAAAGCGTCTATGACAGTCTACCATGCTCACTTGAACAGCAAGGAGACTATGACAGTCTACCATGCTCACGTGAACAATGAAGCGACTATGACAGTCTACCACGCTCACGTGAACAGCAAGGAGACTATGACAGTCTACCACGCTCACGTGAACAATGAAGCGACTATGACAGTCTACCACGCTCACGTGAACAGCAACGAGACTATGACAGTCTACCACGCTCAAGTGCACAGCAAGAAGACTGTGACAGTTTACCACGCTCAAGTGAACAGCAAGAAGACTGTGACAGTCTGCCACGCTCAAGTGAACAGCAAGGAGACTGGGACAGTCTACCACGTTCACGTGAACAGCAAGACGACTGCGACAGTCTGCCACGCTCAAGTGAACAGCAAGGAGACTATGACAGTCTACCACGCTCAAGTGAACAGCAAGGAGACTATTACAGTCTACCACGCTCAACTGCACAGCAAGAAGACTGTGACAGTCTACCACGCTCATGTGAACAGCAAGAAGACTGTGACAGTCTGCCACGCTCAAGTGAACAGCAAGGAGACTGGGACAGTCTACCACGTTCACGTGAACAGCAAGACGACTGCGACAGTCTGCCACGCTCAAGTGAACAGCAAGGAGACTATGACAGTCTACCACGCTCAAGTGAACAGCAAGGAGACTATTACAGTCTATCACGTTCAAGTCAACAGCAAGAAGACTGTGACAGTCTACCACGCTCAAGTGCACAGTAAAAACTTATGACAGTCTACCACGCTCACGTGCTCAGCTAGAAGACTATGACCGTCTACCACGCTCAAGTGCACAGAAAGGAGTCTGTGACAGTCTACCATGTTCAAGTGACCAGCAAGTACACTAGGACAGTCTGCAACGCTCAAGTGAACAGCAAGAAGACTGTGACAGTTTACCACGCTCAAGTGAACAGCAAGAAGACTGTGACAGTCTACCACGCTCAAGTGAATAGCAAGGAGATTATGACAGTCTACCACGCTCAAGTGCACAGCAAAAACCTATGACAGTCTACCACGCTCACGTGCACAGCAAGAAGACTGTGACAGTCTTCCACGCTCAAGTGCACAGAAAGGAGTCTGTGACAGTATACCATGTTCAAGTGAACAGCAAGGACACTATGACAGTCTGCAATGCTCACATGAACAATGAAGCGTCTATGACAGTCTTCCATGCTCACGTGAACAGCAAGAAGACTATGACAGTCTACCATGCTCACGTGAACAGCAAGAAGACTGTGACAGTCTACCACGCTCACGTGAACAGCAAGGAGACTATGACAGTCTACCATGCTCACGTGAACAGCAAGGAGACTATGACAGTCTACCATGCTCACGTGAAGAGCAAGAAGACTCTGACAGTCTACCACGCTCACGTGAACAGTAAGGAGACTATGCCAGTCTACCATGCTCACGTGAACAGCAAGGAGACTATGACAGTCTACCACGCTCAAGTGAACAGCAAGGAGTCTATGACAGTCTGCCACGCTCAAGTGCACAGAAAGGAGTCTATGACAGTCTACCACGCTCACGTGCACAGCAAGAAGACTATGACAGTCTACCACGCTCAAGTGAACAGCAAGGAGTCTGTGACAGTCTGCCACGCTCAAGTGCACATCAAGAAGACTGTGACAGTTTTCCACGCTCAAGTGAACAGCAAGAAGACTGTGACAGTCTACCACGCTCAAGTGAACAGCAAGGAGACTATGACAGTCTACCACGCTCAAGTGCACAGCAAGAAGAATGTGACAGTCTACCATGCTCAAGTGAACAGCAAGAAGACTGTGACCGTCTTCCACGCTCACGTGCTCAGCTAGAAGACTATGACCGTCTACCACGCTCAAGTGCACAGAAAGGAGTCTGTGACAGTATACCATGTTCAAGTGAACAGCAAGGACACTATGACAGTCTGCAATGCTCACATGAACAATGAAGCGTCTATGACAGTCTTCCATGCTCACGTGAACAGCAAGAAGACTATGACAGTCTACCATGCTCACGTGAACAGCAAGAAGACTGTGACAGTCTACCACGCTCACGTGAACAGCAAGGAGACTATGACAGTCTACCATGCTCACGTGAACAGCAAGGAGACTATGACAGTCTACCATGCTCACGTGAAGAGCAAGAAGACTCTGACAGTCTACCACGCTCACGTGAACAGTAAGGAGACTATGCCAGTCTACCATGCTCACGTGAACAGCAAGGAGACTATGACAGTCTACCACGCTCAAGTGAACAGCAAGGAGTCTATGACAGTCTGCCACGCTCAAGTGCACAGAAAGGAGTCTATGACAGTCTACCACGCTCACGTGCACAGCAAGAAGACTATGACAGTCTACCACGCTCAAGTGAACAGCAAGGAGTCTGTGACAGTCTGCCACGCTCAAGTGCACATCAAGAAGACTGTGACAGTTTTCCACGCTCAAGTGAACAGCAAGAAGACTGTGACAGTCTACCACGCTCAAGTGAACAGCAAGGAGACTATGACAGTCTATCACGCTCAAGTGCACAGCAAGAAGAATGTGACAGTCTACCATGCTCAAGTGAACAGCAAGAAGACTGTGACCGTCTTCCACGCTCACGTGCTCAGCTAGAAGACTATGACCGTCTACCACGCTCAAGTGCACAGAAAGGAGTCTGTGACAGTCTACCATGTTCAAGTGAACAGCAAGGACACTAGGACAGTCTGCAACGCTCAAGTGAACAATAAGGAGCCTATGAAAGTCTACCACGCTCAAGTGAACAGCAAGGAGACTGTGACAGTCTACCACGCTCAAGTGCACAGCAAAAACCTATGACAGTCTACCACGCTCACGTGCACAGCAAGAAGACTGTGACAGTCTACCACGCTCAAGTGCACAGAAAGGAGTCTGTGACAGTCTACCATGTTCAAGTGAACAGCAAGGACACTATGACAGTCTGCAATGCTCACATGAACAATAAAGCGTCTATGACAGTCTACCATGCTCACTTGAACAGCAAGGAGACTATGACTGTCTACCATGCTCACGTGAACAATGAAGCGACTATGACAGTCTACCACGCTCACGTGAACAGCAAGGAGACTATGACAGTCTACCACGCTCACGTGCACAGCAAGAAGACTGTGACAGTCTACCACGCTCAAGTGCACAGAAAGGAGTCTGTGACAGTCTACCATGTTCAAGTGAACAGCAAGGACACTATGACAGTCTGCAATGCTCACATGAACAATAAAGCGTCTATGACAGTCTACCATGCTCACTTGAACAGCAAGGAGACTATGACAGTCTACCATGCTCACGTGAACAATGAAGCGACTATGACAGTCTACCACGCTCACGTGAACAGCAACGAGACTATGACAGTCTACCACGCTCAAGTGCACAGCAAGAAGACTGTGACAGTTTACCACGCTCAAGTGAACAGCAAGAAGACTGTGACAGTCTGCCATGCTCAAGTGAACAGCAAGGAGACGATGACACTCTACCACGCTCAAGTGCACAGCAAGAAGACTGTGACAATCTACCACGCTCAAGTGAACAGCAAGACGACTGCGACAGTCTGCCACGCTCAAGTGAACAGCAAGGAGACTATGACAGTCTACCACGCTCAAGTGAACAGCAAGGAGACTATTACAGTGCTCAGCTAGAAGACTATGACCGTCTACCACGCTCGTGTGAACAGCAAGGAGACTATGACAGTCTACCATGCTCAAGTGCACAGCAAAAACCTTTGACAGTCTACCACGCTCAATTGCACAGCAAGAAGACGTGCTCAGCTAGAAGACTATGACCGTCTACCACGCTCGTGTGAACAGCAAGGAGACTATGACAGTCTACCATGCTCAAGTGCACAGCAAAAACCTATGACAGTCTACCACGCTCAATTGCACAGCAAGAAGACTATGACAGTCTACCACGCTCAAGTGCACAGAAAGGAGTCTGTGACAGTCTACCATGTTCAACTGAACAGCAAGGACACTATGACAGTCTGCAACGCTCACATGAACAATGAAGCATTTATGACAGTCTACCATGCTCACGTGAACAGCAAGGAGTCTATGAGAGTCTGCCACGCTCAAGTGCACAGCAAGAAGACTGTAACAGTTTACCACGCTCAAGTGAACAGCAAGTAGACTGTGACAGTCTACCACGCTCAAGTGAACAGCAAGGAGACTATGACAGTCTACCATGCTCAAGTGAACAGCAAAAAACTGTGACAGCCATCCGCGCTCAAGGGAAAAGCACGAGACTATGACAGTCCACCATGCTCACGTGAACAGCAAGAAGACTGCGGCAGTCTACCACGCTCAAGTGAACAGCAAGGAGACTATTACAGTCTATCACGCTCACGTGAAAATCAAGAAGACTGTGACAGTCTACAACGCTCACGTGCACAGCAGGAAGACTATGACAGCCTACCACGCTCAAGTGAACAGCAAGGAGTCCATGAGAGTCTGCCACGCTCAAGTGCATAGAAAGGAGTCTGTGACAGTCTACCATGTTCAAGTGAACAGCAAGGACACTGTGACATTCTGCAACGCTCACATGAACAATGAAGCGTCTATGACAGTCTACCATGCTCACGTGAACAGCAAGGAGTCCATGAGAGTCTGCACGCTCAAGTGCACAGCAAGAAGACTGTGACAGTTTACCACGCTCAAGTGAACAGCAAGAAGACTGTGACAGTCTACCACGCTCAAGTGAACAGCAAGGAGACTATGACAGTCTACCACGCTCAAGTGCACAGCAAGAAGACTGTGACAGTCTACCACACTCGAGTGAACAGCAAGAAGGCTGTGACCGTCTACCACGCTCACTTGAACAGCAAGGAGACTGTGACAGTCTACCACGTTCACGTGAACAGCAAGACGACTGCGACAGTCTGCCACACTCAAGTGAACAGCAAGGAGACTATGACAGTCTACCACGCTCAAGTGAACAGCAAGGAGACCATTACAGTCTATCACGCTCAAGTGAACAGCAAGAAGACTGTGACAGTCTACCATGCTCAAGTGCACAGCAAAAACCTATGACAGTCTACCACGCTCACGTGCACAGCAAGAAGACTATGACAGTCTACCACGCTCAAGTGCACAGAAAGGAGTCTGTGACAGTCTACCATATTCAAGTGAACAGCAAGGACACTATGACAGTCTGCAACGCTCACATGAACAATGAAGCGTCTATGACAGTCTTCCATGCTCACGTGAACAGCAAGAAGACTATGACAGTCTACCATGCTCACGTGAACAGCAAAAAGACTGTGACAGTCTACCACGCTCACGTGAACAGCAAGGAGACTATGACAGTCTACCATGCTCACGTGAAGAGCAAGAAGACTCTGACAGTCTACCACGCTCACGTGAACAGTAAGGAGACTATGACAGTCTACCATGCTCACGTGAACAGCAAGGAGACTATGACAGTCTACCACGCTCACGTGCACAGCAGGGAGACTATGACAGTCTACCACGCTCAAGTGAACAGCAAGGAGTCTATGACAGTCTGCCACGCTCAAGTGCACAGAAAGGAGTCTATGACAGTCTACCACGCTCACGTGCACAGCAAGAAGACTATGACAGTCTCCCACGCTCAAGTGAACAGCAAGGAGTCTGTGACATTTTGCCACGCTCAAGTGCACATCAAGAAGACTGTGACAGTTTAACACGCTCAAGTGAACAGCAAGAAGACTGTGACAGTCTACCACGCTAAAGTGAACAGCAAGGAGACTATGACAGTCTACCACGCTCAAGTGCACAGCAAGAAGAATGTGACAGTCTACCACGCTCAAGTGAACAGCAAGAAGACTGTGACCGTCTTCCACGCTCACGTGCTCAGCTAGAAGACTATGACCGTCTACCACGCTCAAGTGAACAGCAAGGACACTAGGACAGTCTGCAACGCTCAAGTGAACAATAAGGAGCCTATGAAAGTCTACCACGCTCAAGTGAACAGCAAGGAGACTGTGACAGTCTACCACGCTCAAGTGCACAGCAAAAACCTATGACAGTCTACCACGCTCACGTGCACAGCAAGAAGACTGTGACAGTCTACCACGCTCAAGTGCACAGAAAGGAGTCTGTGACAGTCTACCATGTTCAAGTGAACAGCAAGGACACTATGACAGTCTGCAATGCTCACATGAACAATAAAGCGTCTATGACAGTCTACCATGCTCACTTGAACAGCAAGGAGACTATGACAGTCTACCATGCTCACGTGAACAATGAAGCGACTATGTCAGTCTACCACGCTCACGTGAACAGCAAGGAGACTATGACAGTCTACCACGCTCACGTCAACAATGAAGCGACTATGACAGTCTACCACGCTCACGTGAACAGCAACGAGACTATGACAGTCTACCACGCTCAATTGCACAGCAAGAAGACTATGACAGTCTACCACGCTCAAGTGCACAGAAAGGAGTCTGTGACAGTCTACCATGTTCAACTGAACAGCAAGGACACTATGACAGTCTACCATGCTCACGTGAACAGCAAAGAGTCTGTGAGAGTCTGCCACGCTCAAGTGCACAGCAAGAAGACTGTGACAGTTTACCACGCTCAAGTGAACAGCAAGTAGGCTGTGACAGTCTACCACGCTCAAGTGAACAGCAAGGAGACTATGACAGTCTACCACGCTCAAGTGCACAGCAAGAAGACTGTGACAGTCTACCACACTCAAGTGAACAGCAAGAAGGCTGTGACCGTCTACCACGCTCACGTGAACAGCAAGGAGACTGTGACTGTCTACCACGTTCACGTGAACAGCAAGACGACTGCGACAGTCTGCCACGCTCAAGTGAACAGCAAGGAGACTGACAGTCTACCACGCTCAAGTGAACAGCAAGGAGACCATTACAGTCTATCACGCTCAAGTGAACAGCAAGAAGACTGTGACCGTCTACCACGCTCACGTGCACAGCAAGAAGACTATGACAGTCTACCACGCTCAAGTACACAGAAAGGAGTCTGTGACAGTCTACCAAGTTCAAGTGATCAGCAAGGACACTTTGACAGTCTGAAACGCTCACATGAACAATGAAGCGTCTATGACAGTCTACCATGCTCACGTGAACAGCAAGGAGTCCATGAGAGTCTGCACGCTCAAGTGCACAGCAAGAAGACTGTGACAGTTTACCACGCTCAAGTGAACAGCAAGAAGACTGTGACAGTCTACCACGCTCAAGTGAACAGCAAGGAGACTATGACAGTCTACCACGCTCAAGTGCACAGCAAGAAGACTGTGACAGTCTACCACACTCGAGTGAACAGCAAGAAGGCTGTGACCGTCTACCACGCTCACTTGAACAGCAAGGAGACTGTGACAGTCTACCACGTTCACGTGAACAGCAAGATGACTGCGACAGTCTGCCACGCTCAAGTGAACAGCAAGGAGACTATGACAGTCTACCACGCTCAAGTGAACAGCAAGGAGACCATTACAGTCTATCACGCTCAAGTGAACAGCAAGAAGACTGTGACAGTCTACCATGCTCAAGTGCACAGCAAAAACCTATGACAGTCTACCACGCTCACGTGCACAGCAAGAAGACTATGACAGTCTACCACGCTCAAGTGCACAGAAAGGAGTCTGTGACAGTCTACCATATTCAAGTGAACAGCAAGGACACTATGACAGTCTGCAACGCTCACATGAACAATGAAGCGTCTATGACAGTCTTCCATGCTCACGTGAACAGCAAGAAGACTATGACAGTCTACCATGCTCACGTGAACAGCAAGAAGACTGTGACAGTCTACCACGCTCACGTGAACAGCAAGGAGACTATGACAGTCTACCATGCTCACGTGAAGAGCAAGAAGACTCTGACAGTCTACCACGCTCACGTGAACAGTAAGGAGACTATGACAGTCTACCATGCTCACGTGAACAGCAAGGAGACTATGACAGTCTACCACGCTCACGTGCACAGCAGGGAGACTATGACAGTCTACCACGCTCAAGTGAACAGCAAGGAGTCTATGACAGTCTGCCACGCTCAAGTGCACAGAAAGGAGTCTATGACAGTCTACCACGCTCACGTGCACAGCAAGAAGACTATGACAGTCTACCACGCTCAAGTGAACAGCAAGGAGTCTGTGACATTTTGCCACGCTCAAGTGCACATCAAGAAGACTGTGACAGTTTAACACGCTCAAGTGAACAGCAAGAAGACTGTGACAGTCTACCACGCTCAAGTGAACAGCAAGGAGACTATGACAGTCTACCACGCTCAAGTGCACAGCAAGAAGAAAGTGACAGTCTACCACGCTCAAGTGAACAGCAAGAAGACTGTGACCGTCTTCCACGCTCACGTGCTCAGCTAGAAGACTATGACCGTCTACCACGCTCAAGTGAACAGCAAGGACACTAGGACAGTCTGCAACGCTCAAGTGAACAATAAGGAGCCTATGAAAGTCTACCACGCTCAAGTGAACAGCAAGGAGACTGTGACAGTCTACCACGCTCAAGTGCACAGCAAAAACCTATGACAGTCTACCACGCTCACGTGCACAGCAAGAAGACTGTGACAGTCTACCACGCTCAAGTGCACAGAAAGGAGTCTGTGACAGTCTACCATGTTCAAGTGAACAGCAAGGACACTATGACAGTCTGCAATGCTCACATGAACAATAAAGCGTCTATGACAGTCTACCATGCTCACTTGAACAGCAAGGAGACTATGACAGTCTACCATGCTCACGTGAACAATGAAGCGACTATGTCAGTCTACCACGCTCACGTGAACAGCAAGGAGACTATGACAGTCTACCACGCTCACGTCAACAATGAAGCGACTATGACAGTCTACCACGCTCACGTGAACAGCAACGAGACTATGACAGTCTACCACGCTCAATTGCACAGCAAGAAGACTATGACAGTCTACCACGCTCAAGTGCACAGAAAGGAGTCTGTGACAGTCTACCATGTTCAACTGAACAGCAAGGACACTATGACAGTCTACCATGCTCACGTGAACAGCAAAGAGTCTGTGAGAGTCTGCCACGCTCAAGTGCACAGCAAGAAGACTGTGACAGTTTACCACGCTCAAGTGAACAGCAAGTAGACTGTGACAGTCTACCACGCTCAAGTGAACAGCAAGTAGACTGTGACAGTCTACCACGCTCAAGTGAACAGCAAGGAGACTATGACAGTCTACCACGCTCAAGTGCACAGCAAGAAGACTGTGACAGTCTACCACACTCAAGTGAACAGCAAGAAGGCTGTGACCGTCTACCACGCTCACGTGAACAGCAAGGAGACTGTGACTGTCTACCACGTTCACGTGAACAGCAAGACGACTGCGACAGTCTGCCACGCTCAAGTGAACAGCAAGGAGACTGACAGTCTACCACGCTCACGTGCACAGCAAGAAGACTATGACAGTCTACCACGCTCAAGTACACAGAAAGGAGTCTGTGACAGTCTACCAAGTTCAAGTGATCAGCAAGGACACTTTGACAGTCTGAAACGCTCACATGAACAATGAAGCGTCTATGACAGTCTACCATGCTCACGTGAACAGCAAGAAGACTATGACAGTCTACCATGCTCACGTGAAGAGCAAGGAGACTGTGACAGTCTACCACGCTCACGTGAACAGTAAGGAGACTATGACAGTCTACCATGCTCACGTGAACAGCAAGGAGACTATGACAGTCTACCACGCTCACGTAAACAGCAGGGAGACTATGACAGTCTACCACGCTCAAGTGCTCAGAAAGGAGTCTGTGACAGTCTACCATGTTCAAGTGAACAGCAAGGACACTATGACCGTCTGCCACGCTCAAGTGCACAGCAAGAAGACTGTGACAGTTTACCACGCTCAAGTGAACAGCAAGAAGACTGTGACAGGCTACCACGCTCAAGTGAACAGCAAGGAGCCTGTGACAGTTTACCACACTCAAGAGCACAGCAAAAACCTATGACAGTCTACCACGCTCACGTGCACAGCAAGAAGACTGTGATAGTCTACCACGCTCAAGTGCACAGAAAGGAGTCTGTGACAGTCTACCATGTTCAAGTGAACAGCAAGGACACTATGACAGTCTGCAATGCTCACATGAACAATGAAGTTTCTATGACAGTCTACCATGCTCACGTGAACAGCAAGGAGACTATGACAGTCTACCATGCTCACGTGAACAGCAAAGAGACTATGACAGTCTACCTCGCTCAATTGCACAGCAAGAAGATTATGACAGTCTACCACGCTCAAGTGCACAGCTAGGGGATTATGACAGTGTACCATGCTCACGTGAACAGCAAGAAGATTGTGACAGTCGACCACGCTCAAGTGTACAGCAAGAAGACTATGACAGTCGACCACGCTCAAGTGAACAGCAAGGAGACTATGACAGTCTACCATGCTCAAGTGAACAGCAAAAAACTGTGACAGCCATCCGCGCTCAAGTGAAAAGCAAGGAGACTATGACAGTCCACCATGCTCACGTGAATAGCAAGAAGACTGCGGCAGTCTACCACGCTCAAGTGAACAGCAAGGAGACTATTACAGTCTATCACGCTCAAGTCAACAGCAAGAAGATTGTGACAGTCTACCACGCTCAAGTGCACAGCAAAAACCTATGACAGTCTACCACGCTCATGTGCACAGGAAGAAGACCATGACAGTCTACCACGCTCAAGTACACAGAAAGGAGTCTATGACAGTCTACAACGCTCACGTGCACAGCAAGAAGACAATGACAGTCTACCATGCTCAAGTGAACAGCAAGGAGTCCATGACAGTCTGCCACGCTCAAGTGCACAGCAAGAAGACTGTGACAGTTTACCACGCTCAAGTGAACAGCAAGAAGACTGTGACAGTCTACCACGCTCAAGTGAACAGCAAAGAGACTATGACAGTCTACGACGCTCAAGTGCACAGGAAGGAGACTGTGACAGTCTACCACGCTCAAGTGAACAGCAAGAAGGCTGTGACCGTCTACCACGCTCATGTGAACAGCAAGGAGACTGTGACTGTCTACCACGTTCACGTGAACAGCAAGACGACTGCGACAGTCTGCCACGCTCAAGTTAACAGCAAGGAGACTATGACAGTCTGCCACGCTAAAGTGAACAGCAAGAAGACTGTGACAGTCTACCACGCTCAAGTGCACAGCAAAAACCTATGAGAGTCTACCACGCTCACGTGCACAGCAAGAAGACTATGACAGACTACCACGCTCAAGTGCCATGTCTACCATGTTCAAGTGAACAGCAAGGACGCTATGACAGTCTGCAACGCTCACATGAACAATGAATCGTCTATGACAGTCTACCACACTCACGCGAACAGCAAGAAGACTATGACAGTCTACCATGCTCACGTGAACAGCAAGAAGACTGTGACATTCTACCACGCTCACGTGAACAGCAAGGAGACTATGACAGTCTACCATGCTCACGTGAACAGCGAGGAGACTATGACAGTCTACCACGCTCACGTGAACAGCAAGGAGACTATGACAGTCTACCACGCTCATGTGAATAGCAAGGAGACTATGACAGTCTACCATGCTCACTTGAACAGCAAGGAGACTATGACAGTCTACCATGCTCACGTGAACAGCAAGGAGACTATGACAGTCTACCATGCTCACGTTAACAGCAAGAAGACTCTGACAGTCTACCACGCTCACGTGAACAGCAAGGAGACTATGACAGTCTACCATGCTCACGTGAACAGCAAGGAGATTATGACAGTCTACCACGCTCACGTAAACAGCAGGGAGACTATGACAGTCTACCAAGCTCACGGGAACAGCATAAAGACTGTGACAGTCTACCACTTTCATGTGAACAGCAAGGAGACTATCACAGTCTGCCACGCTCAAGTGCACAGCAAGAAGACTGTGACACTCTACCACGCTCACTTGAACAGCAAGGAGACTCTGACAGTCTACCATGCTCACGTGAACAATGAAGCGACTATGACAGTCTACCACGCTCAAGTGAACAGCAAGGAGACTATGACATTCAACCACGCTCACGTGAACAATGAAGCGACTATGACAGTCTACCATGCTCACGTGAACAGCGAGGAGACTATGACAGTCTACCATGCTCACGTGAACAGCAAGGAGACTATGACAGTCTACCATGCTCACGTGAACAATGAAGCGACTATGACAGTCTACCACGCTCAAGTGCACAGCAAAAAATTATGACAGTCTACCATGCTCACGTGAACAATTAAGCGACTATGACAGTCTACCACGCTCACGTGAACAGCGAGGAGACTATGACAGTCTACCATGCTCACGTGAACAGCAAGAAGACTGTGACAGTCTACCATGCTCACTTGAACAGCAAGGAGACTATGACAGTCTACCATGCTCACGTGAACAATGAAGCGACTATGACAGTCTACCATGCTCAAATGAACAGCAAGGAGACTATGACATTCAACCACGCTCACGTGAACAATTAAGCGACTATGACAGTCTACCACGCTCACGTGAACAGCGAGGAGACTATGACAGTCTACCATGCTCACGTGAACAGCAAGAAGACTGTGACAGTCTACCATGCTCACTTGAACAGCAAGGAGACTATGACAGTCTACCATGCTCACGTGAACAATGAAGTGACTATGACAGTCTACCACGCTCAAGTGAACAGCAAGGAGACTACGACATTCAACCACGCTCACGTGAACAGCGAGGAGACTATGACAGTCTACCATGCTCACGTGAGCAGTAAGAAGACTGTGACAGTCTACCATGCTCACGTGAACAGCGAGGAGACTATGACAGTCTACCATGCTCATGTGAACAGCAAGGAGACTATGACAGTCTACCATGCTCACTTGAACAGCAAGGAGACTATGACAGTCTACCATGCTCACGTGAACAATGAAGCGACTATGACAGTCTACCACGCTCAAGTGAACAGCAAGGAGACTATGACATTCAACCACGCTCACGTGAACAATGAAGCGACTATGACAGTCTACCACGCTCACGTGAACAGCAAGGAGACTATGACAGTCTACCATGCTCACGTGAACAGCAAGGAGACTATGACAGTCTACCATGCTCACGTGAACAGCAAGAAGACTGTGACAGTCTACCACGCTCACGTGAACAGCAAGGAGACTATGACAGTCTACCATGCTCACGTGAACAGCAAGGAGACTATGACAGTCTACCACGCTCACGTAAACAGCAGGGAGACTATGACAGTCTACCAAGCTCACGGGAAAATCATAAAGACTGTGACAGTCTACCACGCTCAAGTGAACAGCAAGAAGACTATAACAGTCTACCATGCTCACGTGAACAATTAAGCGACTATGACTGTCTACCATGCTCACGTGAACAGCGAGGAGACTATGACAGTCTATCCGCTCACGTGAACAGGAAGGAGACTATGACAGTCTACCACGCTCATGTGAACAGCAAGGAGACTATGACATTCTACCATGCTCACTTGAACTGCAAGGAGACTATGACAGTCTACCATGCTCACGTGAACAATGAAGCGACTATGACAGTCTACCACGCTCACGTGAACATCAAGGAGACTATGACAGTCTACCACGCACACTTGAACTATGAAGCGACTATGACAGTCTACCACGCTCAAGTGAACAGCAAGGAATCTATGACAGTCTTCCATGCTCACGTGAACAGCAAAAAGACTGTGACAGGCTCCCACGCTCAAGTGAACAGCAAGGAGACTATGACAGTCTACCACGCTCAAGTGAACAGCAAGAAGACGGTGACCGTCTACCACGCTCACCTGAACAGCAAGACGACTGCGACAGTCTGCCACGCTCAAGTGAACAGCAAGGAGACTATGACAGTCTGCCACGCTCAACTGCACAGCAAGAAGACTATGACAGCCTAAGATGCTCACGTGAACAATAAAGCGACTATGACAGTCTACCACGCGCACGTGAACAGCAGGGAGACTATGACAGTCTACCACGCTCACGTGAACAGCATAAAGACTGTGACATTCTAACCAGCTCAAGTGAACAGCAAGGAGACTATCACAGGATGCCACGCTCAAGTGCACAGCAAGAAGACTATGACAGCCTACCATGCTCACGTGAGCAATTAAGCGACTATGACTGTCTACCATGCTCACGTGAACAGCAAGGAGACTATGACAGTCTACCACGCTCACGTGAACAGCAAGGAGACTATGACAGTGTACCACGCTCACGAGAACAGCAAGGAGACTAATGCAGTCTACCACGCTCACGTGAACAGCAAGAAGACTATGACAGTCTACGCGCTCAAGTGAACAATGAAGCGACTATGACAGTCTACCACACTCACGTGAACAGCAAGGAGACTACAAGAGTCTACCATGCTCACGTGAACAGCTTGAAGACTGTGACAGTCTACCATGCTCAAGTGCAAAGCAAGACGACTGTGTCAGTCTGCCACGCTCAAGTGAACAGCATTGGAGACTATGACAGTCTGCCACGCTCAAGTGAACAGAAAGGAGACTATGACAGTCTGCCACGCTCAAGTGCACAGCAAGAAGACTATGGCAGTCTACCATGCTCACGTGAACAATTAAGAGACTATGACTGTCTACCATGCTCACGTGAACAGCGAGGAGACTATGACAGTCTACCACGCTCACGTGAACAGCAAGGAGGCTATGACAGTCTACCACGCTCATGTGAACAGCATGGAGACTATGACAGTCTACCATGCTCAAGTGAACAGCAAGGAGACTATGACAGTCTACCACGCTCACGTGCACAGCAAGAAGACTATGACAGTCTACCACGCTCAAGTGAACAGCAAGGAGTCTATGACAGTCTGCCACGCTCAAGTGCACAGCAAGAAGACTGTGACAGTTTACCACGTTCAATTGAACAGCAGGAAGACTGTGTCAGTCTACCACGCTCAAGTGAACAGCAAGTAGACTATGACAGTCTACCACGCTCAAGTGCACAGCAAGAAGACTGACAGTCTACCACGCTCAAGTGAACAACAAGAAGACTGTGACCGTCTATCACACTCACGTGAACAGCAAGGAGACTGTGACAGACTACCACGCTCACGTCTAAAGCAAGACGACTGCGACAGTCTGCCACGCTCAAGTGAACAGCAAGGAGACTATGACAGTCTACCACGCTCAAGTGAACAGCATTGAGACTGGGAATGTCTACCACGCTCAAGTCCACAGCAAGGAGACTATGACAGTCTACCACGCTCAAGTGAACAGCAATGTGACTATGACAGTCTGCCACGCTCAACTGCACAGCAAGAAGACTATGACAGTCTACCATGCTGACGTAAACAATAAAGCGACTATGACAGTCTACCACGCTCACGTGAACAGCAGGGAGACTATGGCAGTCTACCACGCTCACGTGAACAGCATAAAGACTGTGACAGTCTACCACACTCAAGTGAACAGCAAGGAGACTATCACAGTCTGCCACGCTCAAGTGCACAGCAAGAAGACTATGACAGTCTACCATGCTCACGTGAGCAATTAAGCGACTATGACTGTCTACCATGCTCACGTGAACAGCAAGGCGACTATGACAGTCTACCACGCTCACGTGAACAGCAAGGAGACTATGACAGTCTACCACGCTCACGAGAACAGCAAGGAGACTAATGCAGTCTACCACACTCACGTGAACAGCAAGAAGACTATGACAGTCTACACACTCACGTGAACAATGAAGCGACTATGACAGTCTACCACACTCACGTGAACAGCTTGAAGACTGTGACAGTCTACCATGCACAAGTGCAAAGCAAGACGACTGTGTCCGTTTGTCACGCTCAAGTGAACAGCATTGGTGACTATGTCAGTCTGCCACGCTCAAGTGAACAGAAAGGAGACTATGACAGTCTACCATGCTCACGTGAACAGCTTGAAGACTGTGACAGTCTACCATGCACAAGAGCAAAGCAAGACGACTGTGTCCGTTTGTCACGCTCAAGTGAACAGCATTGGTGACTATGTCAGTCTGCCACGCTCAAGTGAACAGAAAGGAGACTATGACAGTCTACCATGCTCAAGTGAACAGCAAGAAGACTGGGACAGTCTACCGCGCCCAAGTGAACAGCAAGGAGACTATGACAGTCTACCATGCTCACGTGAACAGCAAGAAGACAATGACACTCTACCACGCTAAAGTGCACAGCAAAAAATTATGACAGTCTACAATGCACTCGTGAACAGCAAGAAGACTGTCACAGTCTACCACGCTCACGTGAACAGCAAGGAGACTATGACAGTCTTCCATGCTCACGTGAACGGCAAGGAGACTATGACAGTCTACCATGCTCACGTGAACCGCAAGAAGACTGAGACAGTCTACCACGCTCACGTGAACAGCAAGGAGACTATGACAGTCTACCATGCTCACTTGAACAGCAAGGAGACTATGACAGTCTACCATGCTCACGTGAACAATGAAGCGACTATGACAGTCTACCACGCTCAAGTGAACAGCAAGGAGACTATGACATTCAACCACGCTCACGTGAACAATGAAGCGACTATGACAGTCTACCACGCTCACGTGAACAGCAAGGAGACTATGACAGTCTACCATGCTCACGTGAACAGCAAGGAGACTATGACAGTCTACCATGCTCACGTGAACAGCAAGAAGACTGTGACAGTCTACCACGCTCACGTGAACAGCAAGGAGACTATGACAGTCTACCATGCTCACGTGAACAATGAAGCGACTATGACAGTCTACCACGCTCAAGTGAACAGCAAGGAGACTATGACATTCAACCACGCTCACGTGAACAATGAAGCGACTATGACAGTCTACCACGCTCACGTGAACAGCAAGGAGACTATGACAGTCTACCATGCTCACGTGAACAGCAAGGAGACTATGACAGTCTACCATGCTCACGTGAACAGCAAGAAGACTGTGACAGTCTACCACGCTCACGTGAACAGCAAGGAGACTATGACAGTCTACCATGCTCACGTGAACAGCAAGGAGACTATGACAGTCTACCACGCTCACGTAAACAGCAGGGAGACTATGACAGTCTACCAAGCTCACGGGAAAATCATAAAGACTGTGACAGTCTACCACGCTCAAGTGAACAGCAAGAAGACTATAACAGTCTACCATGCTCACGTGAACAATTAAGCGACTATGACTGTCTACCATGCTCACGTGAACAGCGAGGAGACTATGACAGTCTATCCGCTCACGTGAACAGGAAGGAGACTATGACAGTCTACCACGCTCATGTGAACAGCAAGGAGACTATGACATTCTACCATGCTCACTTGAACTGCAAGGAGACTATGACAGTCTACCATGCTCACGTGAACAATGAAGCGACTATGACAGTCTACCACGCTCACGTGAACATCAAGGAGACTATGACAGTCTACCACGCACACTTGAACTATGAAGCGACTATGACAGTCTACCACGCTCAAGTGAACAGCAAGGAATCTATGACAGTCTTCCATGCTCACGTGAACAGCAAAAAGACTGTGACAGGCTCCCACGCTCAAGTGAACAGCAAGGAGACTATGACAGTCTACCACGCTCAAGTGAACAGCAAGAAGACGGTGACCGTCTACCACGCTCACCTGAACAGCAAGACGACTGCGACAGTCTGCCACGCTCAAGTGAACAGCAAGGAGACTATGACAGTCTGCCACGCTCAACTGCACAGCAAGAAGACTATGACAGCCTAAGATGCTCACGTGAACAATAAAGCGACTATGACAGTCTACCACGCGCACGTGAACAGCAGGGAGACTATGACAGTCTACCACGCTCACGTGAACAGCATAAAGACTGTGACATTCTAACCAGCTCAAGTGAACAGCAAGGAGACTATCACAGGATGCCACGCTCAAGTGCACAGCAAGAAGACTATGACAGCCTACCATGCTCACGTGAGCAATTAAGCGACTATGACTGTCTACCATGCTCACGTGAACAGCAAGGAGACTATGACAGTCTACCACGCTCACGTGAACAGCAAGGAGACTATGACAGTGTACCACGCTCACGAGAACAGCAAGGAGACTAATGCAGTCTACCACGCTCACGTGAACAGCAAGAAGACTATGACAGTCTACGCGCTCAAGTGAACAATGAAGCGACTATGACAGTCTACCACACTCACGTGAACAGCAAGGAGACTACAAGAGTCTACCATGCTCACGTGAACAGCTTGAAGACTGTGACAGTCTACCATGCTCAAGTGCAAAGCAAGACGACTGTGTCAGTCTGCCACGCTCAAGTGAACAGCATTGGAGACTATGACAGTCTGCCACGCTCAAGTGAACAGAAAGGAGACTATGACAGTCTGCCACGCTCAAGTGCACAGCAAGAAGACTATGGCAGTCTACCATGCTCACGTGAACAATTAAGAGACTATGACTGTCTACCATGCTCACGTGAACAGCGAGGAGACTATGACAGTCTACCACGCTCACGTGAACAGCAAGGAGGCTATGACAGTCTACCACGCTCATGTGAACAGCATGGAGACTATGACAGTCTACCATGCTCAAGTGAACAGCAAGGAGACTATGACAGTCTACCACGCTCACGTGCACAGCAAGAAGACTATGACAGTCTACCACGCTCAAGTGAACAGCAAGGAGTCTATGACAGTCTGCCACGCTCAAGTGCACAGCAAGAAGACTGTGACAGTTTACCACGTTCAATTGAACAGCAGGAAGACTGTGTCAGTCTACCACGCTCAAGTGAACAGCAAGTAGACTATGACAGTCTACCACGCTCAAGTGCACAGCAAGAAGACTGACAGTCTACCACGCTCAAGTGAACAACAAGAAGACTGTGACCGTCTATCACACTCACGTGAACAGCAAGGAGACTGTGACAGACTACCACGCTCACGTCTAAAGCAAGACGACTGCGACAGTCTGCCACGCTCAAGTGAACAGCAAGGAGACTATGACAGTCTACCACGCTCAAGTGAACAGCATTGAGACTGGGAATGTCTACCACGCTCAAGTCCACAGCAAGGAGACTATGACAGTCTACCACGCTCAAGTGAACAGCAATGTGACTATGACAGTCTGCCACGCTCAACTGCACAGCAAGAAGACTATGACAGTCTACCATGCTGACGTAAACAATAAAGCGACTATGACAGTCTACCACGCTCACGTGAACAGCAGGGAGACTATGGCAGTCTACCACGCTCACGTGAACAGCATAAAGACTGTGACAGTCTACCACACTCAAGTGAACAGCAAGGAGACTATCACAGTCTGCCACGCTCAAGTGCACAGCAAGAAGACTATGACAGTCTACCATGCTCACGTGAGCAATTAAGCGACTATGACTGTCTACCATGCTCACGTGAACAGCAAGGCGACTATGACAGTCTACCACGCTCACGTGAACAGCAAGGAGACTATGACAGTCTACCACGCTCACGAGAACAGCAAGGAGACTAATGCAGTCTACCACACTCACGTGAACAGCAAGAAGACTATGACAGTCTACACACTCACGTGAACAATGAAGCGACTATGACAGTCTACCACACTCACGTGAACAGCTTGAAGACTGTGACAGTCTACCATGCACAAGTGCAAAGCAAGACGACTGTGTCCGTTTGTCACGCTCAAGTGAACAGCATTGGTGACTATGTCAGTCTGCCACGCTCAAGTGAACAGAAAGGAGACTATGACAGTCTACCATGCTCACGTGAACAGCTTGAAGACTGTGACAGTCTACCATGCACAAGAGCAAAGCAAGACGACTGTGTCCGTTTGTCACGCTCAAGTGAACAGCATTGGTGACTATGTCAGTCTGCCACGCTCAAGTGAACAGAAAGGAGACTATGACAGTCTACCATGCTCAAGTGAACAGCAAGAAGACTGGGACAGTCTACCGCGCCCAAGTGAACAGCAAGGAGACTATGACAGTCTACCATGCTCACGTGAACAGCAAGAAGACAATGACACTCTACCACGCTAAAGTGCACAGCAAAAAATTATGACAGTCTACAATGCACTCGTGAACAGCAAGAAGACTGTCACAGTCTACCACGCTCACGTGAACAGCAAGGAGACTATGACAGTCTTCCATGCTCACGTGAACGGCAAGGAGACTATGACAGTCTACCATGCTCACGTGAACCGCAAGAAGACTGAGACAGTCTACCACGCTCACGTGAACAGCAAGGAGACTATGACAGTCTACCACGCTCACGTAAACAGCAGGGAGACTATGACAGTCTACCACGCTCAAGTGAACAGCAAGGAGACTATCACAGTCTGCCACGCTCAAGTGCACAGCAAGAAGACTATGACAGTCTACCATGCTCACGTGAACAATTAAGCGACTATGACTGTCTATCATGCTCACGTGAACAGCGAGGAGACTATGACAATCTACCACACTCACGTGAACAGCAAGGAGACTATGACAGTCTACCACGCTCATGTGAACAGCAAGGAGACTATGACAGTCTACCATGCTCACTTGAACTGCAAGGAGACTATGACAGTCTACCATGCTCACGTGAACAATGAAGCGACTATGACAGTCTACCACGCTCACGTGAACATCTAGGAGACTATGACAGTCTACCACGCACACGTGCACAATGAAGCTACTATGACAGTCTACCACGCTCACGTGAACAGCAAGGAGACTATGTCAGTCTACCATGCTCACGTGAACAGCAAGACGTCTTTGACAGTCTACCACGCTCAAGTGAACAGCAAGGAATCTATGACAGTCTTCCATGCTTACGTGAACAGCAAGAAGACTGTGACAGTCTACCACGCTCAAGTGAACAGCAAGGAGACTATGACAGTCTACCATGCTCACGTGAACAGCAAGAAGACAATGACAGTCTACCACGCTCAAGTGCACAGAAAGGAGTCTATGACAGTCTACCACGCTCACGTGCACAGCAAGAAGACTATGACAGTCTACCACGCTCAAGTGAACAGCAAGGAGTCTATGACAGTCTGCCACGCTCAAGTGCACAGCAAGAAGACTGTGACAGTCTACCACGCTCAAGAGAACAGCAAGGAGACTATGACAGTCTACCACGCTCAAGTGCACAGCAAGAAGACTGTGACAGTCTACCACGCTCAAGTGAAGAGCTAGAAGACTGTGACCGTCTACTACGCTCACGTGAACAGCAAGGAGACTGTGACAGTCTACCACGCTCACGTGAACAGCAAGACGACTGCGACAGTCTGCCACGCTCAAGTGAACAGCAAGGAGACTATGACAGTCTACCGCGCTCAAGTGAACAGCAAGGAGACTATTACAATCTATCACGCTCAAGTGAACAGCAAGAAGACTGTGACAGTCTACCACGCTCAAGTGCACAGCAAAAACCTATGACAGTCTACCACGCTCACATGCACAGCAAGAAGACTATGACAGTCTACCACGCTCAAGTGAACAGCAAGGAGACTATGGCAGTCTGCCATGCTCACGTGAACACCATGAAGACTGTGACAGTCTACCATGCTCACGTGAACAGCAAGAAGACTATGACAGTCTATCATGCACACGTGAACAGCAAGGAGACTATGACAGTCTACCACGCTCACGTGAACAGCAGGGAGACTATGACTGTCTACCACGCTCACGTGAACAGCATAAAGACTGTGACAGTCTACCACGCTCAAGTGAACAGCAAGGAGACTATCACAGTCTGCCATGCTCAAATGCACAGCAAGAAGACTATGGCAGTCTACCATGCTCACGTGAACAATTAAGCGACTATGACTGTCTACCATTCTCACGTGAACAGCAAGGAGACTATGACAGTCTACCACGCTCATGTGAACAGCAAGAAGACTATGACAGTCTACCATGCTCACATGAACAATAAAGCGACTATGACAGTCTACCACGCTCACGTGAACAGCAGGGGGACTATGACAGTCTACCACGCTCACGTGCACAGCAAGAAGACTGTGACAGTTTACCACGCTCAAGTGAACAGCAAGAAGACTGTGACAGTCTACCACGCTCAAGTGAACAGCAAGGAGACTATGACAGTCTACCACGCTCAAGTGCACAGCAAGAAGACTGTGACAGTCTACCACGCTCAAGTGAACAGCAAGAAGACTGTGACCGTCTATCACGCTCACGTGAACAGCAAGGAGACTGTGACAGTCTGCCACGCTCAAGTGAACAGCAAGGAGACTATGACAGTCCACCACGCTCAAGTGAACAGCATTGAGACTGTGACAGTCTACCACGCTCAAGTCAAAAGCAAGGAGACTATGACAGTCAACCACGCTCAAGTGAACAGCAAGGAGACTATGACAGTCTCCCATGCTCACGTGAACAATAAAGCGACTATGACAGTCTACCACGCTCACGTGAACAGCAAGGAGACTACAACAGTATACCATGCTCACGCGAACAGCTTGAAGACTGTGACAGTCTCCCATGCTCAAGTGCAAAGCAAGAAAACTGTGTCAGTCTGCCACGCTCAAGTGAACAGCATTGGAGACTATGACAGTCTGCCAGGCTCAAGTGAACAGAAAGGAGACTATGACAGTCTACCATGCTCAAGTGAACAGCAAGAAGCCTGGGACAGTCTACCACGCTAAAGTGAACAGCAAGGAATCTATGACAGTCTTCCATGCTCACGTGAACAGCAAAAAGACTGTGACAGGCTCCCACGCTCAAGTGAACAGCAAGGAGACTATGACAGTCTACCACGCTCAAGTGAACAGCAAGAAGACGGTGACCGTCTACCACGCTCACCTGAACAGCAAGACGACTGCGACAGTCTGCCACGCTCAAGTTAACAGCAAGGAGACTATGACAGTCTGCCACGCTCAACTGCACAGCAAGAAGACTATGACAGCCTAAGATGCTCACGTGAACAATAAAGCGACTATGACAGTCTACCACGCGCACGTGAACAGCAGGGAGACTATGACAGTCTACCACGCTCACGTGAACAGCATAAAGACTGTGACATTCTAACCAGCTCAAGTGAACAGCAAGGAGACTATCACAGGATGCCACGCTCAAGTGCACAGCAAGAAGACTATGACAGTCTACCATGCTCACTTGAACAGCAAGGAGACTAT
Source organism: Scyliorhinus torazame (assembly GCF_047496885.1). Classification (NCBI taxonomy): domain Eukaryota; kingdom Metazoa; phylum Chordata; class Chondrichthyes; order Carcharhiniformes; family Scyliorhinidae; genus Scyliorhinus; species Scyliorhinus torazame. The sequence continues at coordinate 249,547,514 of NC_092712.1, read as the reverse complement.
GACAGTCTACCATGCTCACGTGAACAGCAAGGAGACTATGACAGTCTACCATGCTCACGTTAACAGCAAGAAGACTCTGACAGTCTACCACGCTCACGTGAACAGCAAGGAGACTATGACAGTCTACCATGCTCACGTGAACAGCAAGGAGATTATGACAGTCTACCACGCTCACGTAAACAGCAGGGAGACTATGACAGTCTACCAAGCTCACGGGAACAGCATAAAGACTGTGACAGTCTACCACTTTCATGTGAACAGCAAGGAGACTATCACAGTCTGCCACGCTCAAGTGCACAGCAAGAAGACTGTGACACTCTACCACGCTCACTTGAACAGCAAGGAGACTCTGACAGTCTACCATGCTCACGTGAACAATGAAGCGACTATGACAGTCTACCACGCTCAAGTGAACAGCAAGGAGACTATGACATTCAACCACGCTCACGTGAACAATGAAGCGACTATGACAGTCTACCATGCTCACGTGAACAGCGAGGAGACTATGACAGTCTACCATGCTCACGTGAACAGCAAGGAGACTATGACAGTCTACCATGCTCACGTGAACAATGAAGCGACTATGACAGTCTACCACGCTCAAGTGCAGAGCAAAAAATTATGACAGTCTACCATGCTCACGTGAACAATTAAGCGACTATGACAGTCTACCACGCTCACGTGAACAGCGAGGAGACTATGACAGTCTACCATGCTCACGTGAACAGCAAGAAGACTGTGACAGTCTACCATGCTCACTTGAACAGCAAGGAGACTATGACAGTCTACCATGCTCACGTGAACAATGAAGCGACTATGACAGTCTACCATGCTCAAATGAACAGCAAGGAGACTATGACATTCAACCACGCTCACGTGAACAATTAAGCGACTATGACAGTCTACCACGCTCACGTGAACAGCGAGGAGACTATGACAGTCTACCATGCTCACGTGAACAGCAAGAAGACTGTGACAGTCTACCATGCTCACTTGAACAGCAAGGAGACTATGACAGTCTACCATGCTCACGTGAACAATGAAGTGACTATGACAGTCTACCACGCTCAAGTGAACAGCAAGGAGACTACGACATTCAACCACGCTCACGTGAACAGCGAGGAGACTATGACAGTCTACCATGCTCACGTGAGCAGTAAGAAGACTGTGACAGTCTACCATGCTCACGTGAACAGCGAGGAGACTATGACAGTCTACCATGCTCATGTGAACAGCAAGGAGACTATGACAGTCTACCTTGCTCACTTGAACAGCAAGGAGACTATGACAGTCTACCATGCTCACGTGAACAATGAAGCGACTATGACAGTCTACCACGCTCAAGTGAACAGCAAGGAGACTATGACATTCAACCACGCTCACGTGAACAATGAAGCGACTATGACAGTCTACCACGCTCACGTGAACAGCAAGGAGACTATGACAGTCTACCATGCTCACGTGAACAGCAAGGAGACTATGACAGTCTACCATGCTCACGTGAACAGCAAGAAGACTGTGACAGTCTACCACGCTCACGTGAACAGCAAGGAGACTATGACAGTCTACCATGCTCACGTGAACAGCAAGGAGACTATGACAGTCTACCACGCTCAAGTGAACAGCAAGAAGACTATAACAGTCTACCATGCTCACGTGAACAATTAAGCGACTATGACTGTCTACCATGCTCACGTGAACAGCGAGGAGACTATGACAGTCTATCCGCTCACGTGAACAGGAAGGAGACTATGACAGTCTACCACGCTCATGTGAACAGCAAGGAGACTATGACATTCTACCATGCTCACTTGAACTGCAAGGAGACTATGACAGTCTACCATGCTCACGTGAACAATGAAGCGACTATGACAGTCTACCACGCTCACGTGAACATCAAGGAGACTATGACAGTCTACCACGCACACTTGAACTATGAAGCGACTATGACAGTCTACCACGCTCACGTGAACAGCAAGGAGACTATGACAGTCTACCATGCTCACGTGAACAGCAAGAAGACTGTGGCAGTCTATCACGCTCAAGTGAACAGCAAGGAATCTATGACAGTCTTCCATGCTCACGTGAACAGCAAAAAGACTGTGACAGGCTCCCACGCTCAAGTGAACAGCAAGAAGACTATGACAGTCTACCACGCTCAAGTGAACAGCAAGAAGACGGTGACCGTCTACCACGCTCACCTGAACAGCAAGACGACTGCGACAGTCTGCCACGCTCAAGTGAACAGCAAGGAGACTATGACAGTCTGCCACGCTCAACTGCACAGCAAGAAGACTATGACAGCCTAAGATGCTCACGTGAACAATAAAGCGACTATGACAGTCTACCACGCGCACGTGAACAGCAGGGAGACTATGACAGTCTACCACGCTCACGTGAACAGCATAAAGACTGTGACATTCTAACCAGCTCAAGTGAACAGCAAGGAGACTATCACAGGATGCCACGCTCAAGTGCACAGCAAGAAGACTATGACAGCCTACCATGCTCACGTGAGCAATTAAGCGACTATGACTGTCTACCATGCTCACGTGAACAGCAAGGAGACTATGACAGTCTACCACGCTCACGTGAACAGCAAGGAGACTATGACAGTGTACCACGCTCACGAGAACAGCAAGGAGACTAATGCAGTCTACCACGCTCACGTGAACAGCAAGAAGACTATGACAGTCTACGCGCTCAAGTGAACAATGAAGCGACTATGACAGTCTACCACACTCACGTGAACAGCAAGGAGACTACAAGAGTCTACCATGCTCACGTGAACAGCTTGAAGACTGTGACAGTCTACCATGCTCAAGTGCAAAGCAAGACGACTGTGTCAGTCTGCCACGCTCAAGTGAACAGCATTGGAGACTATGACAGTCTGCCACGCTCAAGTGAACAGAAAGCAGACTATGACAGTCTGCCACGCTCAAGTGCACAGCAAGAAGACTATGGCAGTCTACCATGCTCACGTGAACAATTAAGAGACTATGACTGTCTACCATGCTCACGTGAACAGCGAGGAGACTATGACAGTCTACCACGCTCACGTGAACAGCAAGGAGGCTATGACAGTCTACCACGCTCATGTGAACAGCATGGAGACTATGACAGTCTACCATGCTCAAGTGAACAGCAAGGAGACTATGACAGTCTACCACGCTCACGTGCACAGCAAGAAGACTATGACAGTCTACCACGCTCAAGTGAACAGCAAGGAGTCTATGACAGTCTGCCACGCTCAAGTGCACAGCAAGAAGACTGTGACAGTTTACCACGTTCAATTGAACAGCAGGAAGACTGTGTCAGTCTACCACGCTCAAGTGAACAGCAAGTAGACTATGACAGTCTACCACGCTCAAGTGCACAGCAAGAAGACTGACAGTCTACCACGCTCAAGTGAACAACAAGAAGACTGTGACCGTCTATCACACTCACGTGAACAGCAAGGAGACTGTGACAGACTACCACGCTCACGTCTAAAGCAAGACGACTGCGACAGTCTGCCACGCTCAAGTGAACAGCAAGGAGACTATGACAGTCTACCACGCTCAAGTGATCAGCATTGAGACTGGGAATGTCTACCACGCTCAAGTCCACAGCAAGGAGACTATGACAGTCTACCACGCTCAAGTGAACAGCAATGTGACTATGACAGTCTGCCACGCTCAACTGCACAGCAAGAAGACTATGACAGTCTACCATGCTGACGTAAACAATAAAGCGACTATGACAGTCTACCACGCTCACGTGAACAGCAGGGAGACTATGGCAGTCTACCACGCTCACGTGAACAGCATAAAGACTGTGACAGTCTACCACACTCAAGTGAACAGCAAGGAGACTATCACAGTCTGCCACGCTCAAGTGCACAGCAAGAAGACTATGACAGTCTACCATGCTCACGTGAGCAATTAAGCGACTATGACTGTCTACCATGCTCACGTGAACAGCAAGGCGACTATGACAGTCTACCACGCTCACGTGAACAGCAAGGAGACTATGACAGTCTACCACGCTCACGAGAACAGCAAGGAGACTAATGCAGTCTACCACACTCACGTGAACAGCAAGAAGACTATGACAGTCTACACACTCACGTGAACAATGAAGCGACTATGACAGTCTACCACACTCACGTGAACAGCTTGAAGACTGTGACAGTCTACCATGCACAAGTGCAAAGCAAGACGACTGTGTCCGTTTGTCACGCTCAAGTGAACAGCATTGGTGACTATGTCAGTCTGCCACGCTCAAGTGAACAGAAAGGAGACTATGACAGTCTACCATGCTCACGTGAACAGCTTGAAGACTGTGACAGTCTACCATGCACAAGAGCAAAGCAAGACGACTGTGTCCGTTTGTCACGCTCAAGTGAACAGCATTGGTGACTATGTCAGTCTGCCACGCTCAAGTGAACAGAAAGGAGACTATGACAGTCTACCATGCTCAAGTGAACAGCAAGAAGACTGGGACAGTCTACCGCGCCCAAGTGAACAGCAAGGAGACTATGACAGTCTACCATGCTCACGTGAACAGCAAGAAGACAATGACACTCTACCACGCTAAAGTGCACAGCAAAAAATTATGACAGTCTACAATGCACTCGTGAACAGCAAGAAGACTGTCACAGTCTACCACGCTCACGTGAACAGCAAGGAGACTATGACAGTCTTCCATGCTCACGTGAACGGCAAGGAGACTATGACAGTCTACCATGCTCACGTGAACCGCAAGAAGACTGAGACAGTCTACCACGCTCACGTGAACAGCAAGGAGACTATGACAGTCTACCACGCTCACGTAAACAGCAGGGAGACTATGACAGTCTACCACGCTCAAGTGAACAGCAAGGAGACTATCACAGTCTGCCACGCTCAAGTGCACAGCAAGAAGACTATGACAGTCTACCATGCTCACGTGAACAATTAAGCGACTATGACTGTCTATCATGCTCACGTGAACAGCGAGGAGACTATGACAATCTACCACACTCACGTGAACAGCAAGGAGACTATGACAGTCTACCACGCTCATGTGAACAGCAAGGAGACTATGACAGTCTACCATGCTCACTTGAACTGCAAGGAGACTATGACAGTCTACCATGCTCACGTGAACAATGAAGCGACTATGACAGTCTACCACGCTCACGTGAACATCTAGGAGACTATGACAGTCTACCACGCACACGTGAACAATGAAGCTACTATGACAGTCTACCACGCGCACGTGAACAGCAAGGAGACTATGTCAGTCTACCATGCTCACGTGAACAGCAAGACGTCTTTGACAGTCTACCACGCTCAAGTGAACAGCAAGGAATCTATGACAGTCTTCCATGCTTACGTGAACAGCAAGAAGACTGTGACAGTCTACCACGCTCAAGTGAACAGCAAGGAGACTATGACAGTCTACCATGCTCACGTGAACAGCAAGAAGACAATGACAGTCTACCACGCTCAAGTGCACAGAAAGGAGTCTATGACAGTCTACCACGCTCACGTGCACAGCAAGAAGACTATGACAGTCTACCACGCTCAAGTGAACAGCAAGGAGTCTATGACAGTCTGCCACGCTCAAGTGCACAGCAAGAAGACTGTGACAGTCTACCACGCTCAAGAGAACAGCAAGGAGACTATGACAGTCTACCACGCTCAAGTGCACAGCAAGAAGACTGTGACAGTCTACCACGCTCAAGTGAAGAGCTAGAAGACTGTGACCGTCTACTACGCTCACGTGAATAGCAAGGAGACTGTGACAGTCTACCACGCTCACGTGAACAGCAAGACGACTGCGACAGTCTGCCACGCTCAAGTGAACAGCAAGGAGACTATGACAGTCTACCACGCTCAAGTGAACAGCAAGGAGACTATTACAATCTATCACGCTCAAGTGAACAGCAAGAAGACTGTGACAGTCTACCACGCTCAAGTGCACAGCAAAAACCTATGACAGTCTACCACGCTCACATGCACAGCAAGAAGACTATGACAGTCTACCACGCTCAAGTGAACAGCAAGGAGACTATGGCAGTCTGCCATGCTCACGTGAACACCATGAAGACTGTGACAGTCTACCATGCTCACGTGAACAGCAAGAAGACTATGACAGTCTATCATGCACACGTGAACAGCAAGGAGACTATGACAGTCTACCACGCTCACGTGAACAGCAGGGAGACTATGACTGTCTACCACGCTCACGTGAACAGCATAAAGACTGTGACAGTCTACCACGCTCAAGTGAACAGCAAGGAGACTATCACAGTCTGCCATGCTCAAATGCACAGCAAGAAGACTATGGCAGTCTACCATGCTCACGTGAACAATTAAGCGACTATGACTGTCTACCATTCTCACGTGAACAGCAAGGAGACTATGACAGTCTACCACGCTCATGTGAACAGCAAGAAGACTATGACAGTCTACCATGCTCACATGAACAATAAAGCGACTATGACAGTCTACCACGCTCACGTGAACAGCAGGGGGACTATGACAGTCTACCACGCTCACGTGCACAGCAAGAAGACTGTGACAGTTTACCACGCTCAAGTGAACAGCAAGAAGACTGTGACAGTCTACCACGCTCAAGTGAACAGCAAGGAGACTATGACAGTCTACCACGCTCAAGTGCACAGCAAGAAGACTGTGACAGTCTACCACGCTCAAGTGAACAGCAAGAAGACTGTGACCGTCTATCACGCTCACGTGAACAGCAAGGAGACTGTGACAGTCTGCCACGCTCAAGTGAACAGCAAGGAGACTATGACAGTCCACCACGCTCAAGTGAACAGCATTGAGACTGTGACAGTCTACCACGCTCAAGTCAAAAGCAAGGAGACTATGACAGTCAACCACGCTCAAGTGAACAGCAAGGAGACTATGACAGTCTCCCATGCTCACGTGAACAATAAAGCGACTATGACAGTCTACCACGCTCACGTGAACAGCAAGGAGACTACAACAGTATACCATGCTCACGCGAACAGCTTGAAGACTGTGACAGTCTCCCATGCTCAAGTGCAAAGCAAGAAAACTGTGTCAGTCTGCCACGCTCAAGTGAACAGCATTGGAGACTATGACAGTCTGCCAGGCTCAAGTGAACAGAAAGGAGACTATGACAGTCTACCATGCTCAAGTGAACAGCAAGAAGCCTGGGACAGTCTACCACGCTAAAGTGAACAGCAAGGAATCTATGACAGTCTTCCATGCTCACGTGAACAGCAAAAAGACTGTGACAGGCTCCCACGCTCAAGTGAACAGCAAGGAGACTATGACAGTCTACCACGCTCAAGTGAACAGCAAGAAGACGGTGACCGTCTACCACGCTCACCTGAACAGCAAGACGACTGCGACAGTCTGCCACGCTCAAGTTAACAGCAAGGAGACTATGACAGTCTGCCACGCTCAACTGCACAGCAAGAAGACTATGACAGCCTAAGATGCTCACGTGAACAATAAAGCGACTATGACAGTCTACCACGCGCACGTGAACAGCAGGGAGACTATGACAGTCTACCACGCTCACGTGAACAGCATAAAGACTGTGACATTCTAACCAGCTCAAGTGAACAGCAAGGAGACTATCACAGGATGCCACGCTCAAGTGCACAGCAAGAAGACTATGACAGCCTACCATGCTCACGTGAGCAATTAAGCGACTATGACTGTCTACCATGCTCACGTGAACAGCAAGGAGACTATGACAGTCTACCACGCTCACGTGAACAGCAAGGAGATTATGACAGTGTACCACGCTCACGAGAACAGCAAGGAGACTAATGCAGTCTACCACGCTCACGTGAACAGCAAGAAGACTATGACAGTCTACGCGCTCAAGTGAACAGCAAGGAGACTACAAGAGTCTACCATGCTCACGTGAACAGCTTGAAGACTGTGACAGTCTACCATGCTCAAGTGCAAAGCAAGACGACTGTGTCAGTCTGCCACGCTCAAGTGAACAGCATTGGAGACTATGACAGTCTGCCACGCTCAAGTGAACAGAAAGGAGACTATGACAGTCTGCCACGCTCAAGTGCACAGCAAGAAGACTATGGCAGTCTACCATGCTCACGTGAACAATTAAGAGACTATGACTGTCTACCATGCTCACGTGAACAGCGAGGAGACTATGACAGTCTACCACGCTCACGTGAACAGCAAGGAGACTATGACAGTCTACCACGCTCATGTGAACAGCATGGAGACTATGACAGTCTACCATGCTCAAGTGAACAGCAAGGAGACTATGACAGTCTACCACGCTCACGTGCACAGCAAGAAGACTATGACAGTCTACCACGCTCAAGTGAACAGCAAGGAGTCTATGACAGTCTGCCTCGCTCAAGTGCACAGCAAGAAGACTGTGACAGTTTACCACGTTCAATTGAACAGCAGGAAGACTGTGACAGTCTACCACGCTCAAGTGAACAGCAAGTAGACTATGACAGTCTACCACGCTCAAGTGCACAGCAAGAAGACTGACAGTCTACCACGCTCAAGTGAACAACAAGAAGACTGTGACCGTCTATCACGCTCACGTGAACAGCAAGGAGACTGTGACAGACTACCACGCTCACGTCTAAAGCAAGACGACTGCGACAGTCTGCCACGCTCAAGTGAACAGCAAGGAGACTATGACAGTCTACCACGCTCAAGTGAACAGCATTGAGACTGGGAATGTCTACCACGCTCAAGTCCACAGCAAGGAGACTATGACAGTCTACCACGCTCAAGTGAACAGCAATGTGACTATGACAGTCTGCCACGCTCAACTGCACAGCAAGAAGACTATGACAGTCTACCATGCTGACGTAAACAATAAAGCGACTATGACAGTCTACCACGCTCACGTGAACAGCAGGGAGACTATGGCAGTCTACCACGCTCACGTGAACAGCATAAAGACTGTGACAGTCTACCACACTCAAGTGAACAGCAAGGAGACTATCACAGTCTGCCACGCTCAAGTGCACAGCAAGAAGACTATGACAGTCTACCATGCTCACGTGAGCAATTAAGCGACTATGACTGTCTACCATGCTCACGTGAACAGCAAGGCGACTATGACAGTCTACCACGCTCACGTGAACAGCAAGGAGACTATGACAGTCTACCACGCTCACGAGAACAGCAAGGAGACTAATGCAGTCTACCACACTCACGTGAACAGCAAGAAGACTATGACAGTCTACACACTCACGTGAACAATGAAGCGACTATGACAGTCTACCACACTCACGTGAACAGCTTGAAGACTGTGACAGTCTACCATGCACAAGTGCAAAGCAAGACGACTGTGTCCGTTTGTCACGCTCAAGTGAACAGCATTGGTGACTATGTCAGTCTGCCACGCTCAAGTGAACAGAAAGGAGACTATGACAGTCTACCATGCTCACGTGAACAGCTTGAAGACTGTGACAGTCTACCATGCACAAGAGCAAAGCAAGACGACTGTGTCCGTTTGTCACGCTCAAGTGAACAGCATTGGTGACTATGTCAGTCTGCCACGCTCAAGTGAACAGAAAGGAGACTATGACAGTCTACCATGCTCAAGTGAACAGCAAGAAGACTGGGACAGTCTACCGCGCTCAAGTGAACAGCAAGGAGACTATGACAGTCTACCATGCTCACGTGAACAGCAAGAAGACAATGACACTCTACCACGCTAAAGTGCACAGCAAAAAATTATGACAGTCTACAATGCACTCGTGAACAGCAAGAAGACTGTCACAGTCTACCACGCTCACGTGAACAGCAAGGAGACTATGACAGTCTTCCATGCTCACGTGAACGGCAAGGAGACTATGACAGTCTACCATGCTCACGTGAACCGCAAGAAGACTGAGACAGTCTACCACGCTCACGTGAACAGCAAGGAGACTATGACAGTCTACCACGCTCACGTAAACAGCAGGGAGACTATGACAGTCTACCACGCTCAAGTGAACAGCAAGGAGACTATCACAGTCTGCCACGCTCAAGTGCACAGCAAGAAGACTATGACAGTCTACCATGCTCACGTGAACAATTAAGCGACTATGACTGTCTATCATGCTCACGTGAACAGCGAGGAGACTATGACAGTCTACCACACTCACGTGAACAGCAAGGAGACTATGACAGTCTACCACGCTCATGTGAACAGCAAGGAGACTATGACAGTCTACCATGCTCACTTGAACTGCAAGGAGACTATGACAGTCTACCATGCTCACGTGAACAATGAAGCGACTATGACAGTCTACCACGCTCACGTGAACATCTAGGAGACTATGACAGTCTACCACGCACACGTGAACAATGAAGCTACTATGACAGTCTACCACGCTCACGTGAACAGCAAGGAGACTATGTCAGTCTACCATGCTCACGTGAACAGCAAGACGTCTTTGACAGTCTACCACGCTCAAGTGAACAGCAAGGAATCTATGACAGTCTTCCATGCTTACGTGAACAGCAAGAAGACTGTGACAGTCTACCACGCTCAAGTGAACAGCAAGGAGACTATGACAGTCTACCATGCTCACGTGAACAGCAAGAAGACAATGACAGTCTACCACGCTCAAGTGCACAGAAAGGAGTCTATGACAGTCTACCACGCTCACGTGCACAGCAAGAAGAATATGACAGTCTACCACGCTCAAGTGAACAGCAAGGAGTCTATGACAGTCTGCCACGCTCAAGTGCACAGCAAGAAGACTGTGACAGTCTACCACGCTCAAGAGAACAGCAAGGAGACTATGACAGTCTACCACGCTCAAGTGCACAGCAAGAAGACTGTGACAGTCTACCACGCTCAAGTGAAGAGCTAGAAGACTGTGACCGTCTACTACGCTCACGTGAACAGCAAGGAGACTGTGACAGTCTACCACGCTCACGTGAACAGCAAGACGACTGCGACAGTCTGCCACGCTCAAGTGAACAGCAAGGAGACTATGACAGTCTACCACGCTCAAGTGAACAGCAAGGAGACTATTACAATCTATCACGCTCAAGTGAACAGCAAGAAGACTGTGACAGTCTACCACGCTCAAGTGCACAGCAAAAACCTATGACAGTCTACCACGCTCACATGCACAGCAAGAAGACTATGACAGTCTACCACGCTCAAGTGAACAGCAAGGAGACTATGGCAGTCTGCCATGCTCACGTGAACACCATGAAGACTGTGACAGTCTACCATGCTCACGTGAACAGCAAGAAGACTATGACAGTCTATCATGCACACGTGAACAGCAAGGAGACTATGACAGTCTACCACGCTCACGTGAACAGCAGGGAGACTATGACTGTCTACCACGCTCACGTGAACAGCATAAAGACTGTGACAGTCTACCACGCTCAAGTGAACAGCAAGGAGACTATCACAGTCTGCCATGCTCAAATGCACAGCAAGAAGACTATGGCAGTCTACCATGCTCACGTGAACAATTAAGCGACTATGACTGTCTACCATTCTCACGTGAACAGCAAGGAGACTATGACAGTCTACCACGCTCATGTGAACAGCAAGAAGACTATGACAGTCTACCATGCTCACATGAACAATAAAGCGACTATGACAGTCTACCACGCTCACGTGAACAGCAGGGGGACTATGACTGTCTACCACGCTCACGTGCACAGCAAGAAGACTGTGACAGTTTACCACGCTCAAGTGAACAGCAAGAAGACTGTGACAGTCTACCACGCTCAAGTGAACAGCAAGGAGACTATGACAGTCTACCACGCTCAAGTGCACAGCAAGAAGACTGTGACAGTCTACCACGCTCAAGTGAACAGCAAGAAGACTGTGACCGTCTATCACGCTCACGTGAACAGCAAGGAGACTGTGACAGTCTGCCACGCTCAAGTGAACAGCAAGGAGACTATGACAGTCCACCACGCTCAAGTGAACAGCATTGAGACTGTGACAGTCTACCACGCTCAAGTCAAAAGCAAGGAGACTATGACAGTCAACCACGCTCAAGTGAACAGCAAGGAGACTATGACAGTCTCCCATGCTCACGTGAACAATAAAGCGACTATGACAGTCTACCACGCTCACGTGAACAACAAGGAGACTACAACAGTCTACCATGCTCACGCGAACAGCTTGAAGACTGTGACAGTCTCCCATGCTCAAGTGCAAAGCAAGAAAACTGTGTCAGTCTGCCACGCTCAAGTGAACAGCATTGGAGACTATGACAGTCTGCCACGCTCAAGTGAACAGAAAGGAGACTATGACAGTCTACCATGCTCAAGTGAACAGCAAGAAGCCTGGGACAGCCTACCGCGCTCAAGTGATCAGCAAGGAGACTATGACAGTCTACCATGCTCACGTGAACAGCAAGAAGACAATGACAATCTACCATGCTTAAGTGCACAGAAAGGAGACTATGACAGTCTGCCACGCTCAACTGCACAGCAAGAAGACTATGACAGTCTACCATGCTCACGTGAACAATAAAGCGACTCTGACAGTCTACCACGCTCACGTGAACAGCAGGGGGACTATGACAGTCTACCACGCTCACGTGAACAGCATAAAGACTGTGACAGTCTACCCCGCTCAAGTGAACAGCAAGAAGACTGTGACAGTCTACCACGCTCAAGTGAACAGCAAGAAGACTGTGACCGTCTATCACGCTCAAGTGAACAGCATTGAGAATGTGACAGTCTACCACGCTCAAGTCCACAGCAAGGAGACTATGACAGTCTACCACGCTCAAGTGAACAGCAAGGAGACTATGACAGTCTGCCATGCTCACGTGAACAGCAAGGAGACTATGACAGTCTACCACGCTCACGTGAACAGCAGGGAGACTATGACTGTCTACCACGCTCACGTGAACAGCATAAAGACTGTGACAGTCTACCACGCTCAAGTGAACAGCAAGGAGACTATCACAGTCTGCCACGCTCAAGTGCACAGCAAGAAGACTATGGCAGTCTACCATGCTCACGTGACCAATTAAGCGACTATGACTGTCTACCATTCTCACGTGAACAGCAAGGAGACTATGACAGTCTACCACGCTCACGTGAACAGCAAGAAGACTATGACAGTCTACCATGCTCACATGAACAATAAAGCGACTATGACAGTCTACCACGCTCACGTGAACAGCAGGGGGACTATGACAGTCTACCACGCTCACGTGCACAGCAAGAAGACTGTGACAGTTTACCACGCTCAAGTGAACAGCAAGAAGACTGTGACAGTCTACCACGCTCAAGTGAACAACAAGGAGACTATGACAGTCTACCACGCTCAAGTGCACAGCAAGAAGACTGTGACAGTCTACCACGCTCAAGTGAACAGCAAGAAGACTGTGACCGTCTATCACGCTCACGTGAACAGCAAGGAGACTGTGACAGTCTACCACGCTCACGTGAACAGCAAGACGACTGCGACAGTCTGCCACGCTCAAGTGAACAGCAAGGAGACTATGACAGTCCACCACGCTCAAGTGAACAGCATTGAGATTGTGACAGTCTACCACGCTCAAGTCAAAAGCAAGGAGACTATGACAGTCAACCACGCTCAAGTGAACAGCAAGGAGACTATGACAGTCTCCCATGCTCACGTGAACAATAAAGCGACTATGACAGTCTACCACGCTCACGTGAACAGCAAGGAGACTACAACATTCTACCATGCTCACGCGAACAGCTTGAAGACTGTGACAGTCTCCCATGCTCAAGTGCAAAGCAAGAAGACTGTGTCAGTCTGCCACGCTCAAGTGAACAGCATTGGAGACTATGACAGTCTGCCACGCTCAAGTGAACAGAAAGGAGACTATGACAGTCTACCATGCTCAAGTGAACAGCAAGAAGACTGGGACAGCCTACCGCGCTCAAGTGAACAGCAAGGAGACTATGACAGTCTACCATGCTCACGTGAACAGCAAGAAGACAATGACAATCTACCACCCTTAAGTGCACAGAAAGGAGACTATGACAGTCTACCATGCTCATGTGAACAGCAAGGAGTCTATGACAGTCTGCCACGCTCAAATGCACAGCAAGAAGACTGTGACAGTTTACCACGCTCAAGTGAACAGCAAGAAGACTTTGACAGTCTACCACGCTCAAGTGAACAGCAAGGAGACTATGACAGTCCACCACGCTCAAGTGCACAGCAAGAAGACTGTGACAGTCTACCACGCTCAAGTGAACAGCAAGAAGACTGTGACCGTCTATCACGCTCAAGTGAACAGCATTGAGAATGTGACAGTCTACCACGCTCAAGTCCACAGCAAGGAGACTATGACAGTCTACCACGCTCAAGTGAACAGCAAGGAGACTATGACAGTCTGCCACGCTCAACTGCACAGCAAGAAGACTATGACAGTCTACCATGCTCACGTGAACAATAAAGCGACTATGACAGTCTACCACGCTCACGTGAACAGCAGGGGGAGTATGACAGTCTACCACGCTCACGTGAACAGCATGAAGACTGTGACAGTCTACCCCGCTCAAGTGAACAGCAAGGAGACTATGACAGTCTACCATGCTCAAGCGAACAGCAAGGAGACTATGACAGTCTACCATGCTCACGTGAACAGCAAGAAGACAATGACAATCTACCACGCTTAAGTGCACAGAAAGGAGACTAAGACAGTCTACCATGCTCATGTGAACAGCAAGGAGTCTATGACAGTCTGCTACGCTCAAGTGCACAGCAAGAAGACTGTGACAGTTTACCACGCTCAAGTGAACAGCAAGAAGACTTTGACAGTCTACCACGCTCAAGTGAACAGCAAGACGACTGCGACAGTCTGCCACGCTCAAGTGAACAGCAAGGAGACTATGACAGTCCACCACGCTCAAGTGAACAGCATTGAGACTGTGACAGTCTACCACGCTCAAGTCAAAAGCAAGGAGACTATGACAGTCAACCACGCTCAAGTGAACAGCAAGGAGACTATGACAGTCTCCCATGCTCACGTGAACAATAAAGCGACTATGACAGTCTACCACGCTCACGTGAACAGCAAGGAGACTACAACAGTCTACCATGCTCACGCGAACAGCTTGAAGACTGTGACAGTCTCCCATGCTCAAGTGCAAAGCAAGAAGACTGTGTCAGTCTGCCACGCTCAAGTGAACAGCATTGGAGACTATGACAGTCTGCCACGCTCAAGTGAACAGAAAGGAGACTATGACAGTCTACCATGCTCAAGTGAACAGCAAGAAGACTGGGACAGCCTACCGCGCTCAAGTGAACAGCAAGGAGACTATGACAGTCTACCATGCTCACGTGAACAGCAAGAAGTCAATGACAATCTACCACGCTTAAGTGCACAGAAAGGAGACTATGACAGTCTACCATGCTCATGTGAACAGCAAGGAGTCTATGACAGTCTGCCACGCTCAAGTGCACAGCAAGAAGACTGTGACAGTTTACCACGCTCAAGTGAACAGCAAGAAGACTTTGACAGTCTACCACGCTCAAGTGAACAGCAAGGAGACTATGACAGTCCACCACGCTCAAGTGCACAGCAAGAAGACTGTGACAGTCTACCACACTCAAGTGAACAGCAAGAAGACTGTGACCGTCTACCACGCTCACGTGAACAGCATGAAGACTGTGACAGTCTACCCCGCTCAAGTGAACAGCATGAAGACTGTGACAGTCTACCACGCTCAAGTGCACAGCAAGGAGACTATGACACTCTACCACGCTTAAGTGCACAGAAAGGAGACTATGACAGTCTACCATGCTCATGTGAACAGCAAGGAGTCTATGACAGTCTGCCACGCTCAAGTGCACAGCAAGAAGACTGTGACAGTCTACCCCGCTCAAGTGAACAGCAAGAAGACTGTGACAGTCTAGCACGTTCAAGGGAACAGCAAGGAGGCTATGACAGTCTACCACGCTCAAGTGCACAGCAAGAAGACTGTGACAGTCTAACACGCTCAAGTGAACAGCAAGAAGACTGTGACCGTCTATCACGCTCACGTGAACAGCAAGAAGAATGTGACAGTCTACCACGCTCACGTGAACAGCAAGACGACTGCGATAGTCTGCCACGCTCAAGTGAACAGACAGGAGACTATGACAGTCTACCATGCTCACGTGAACAGCAAGAAGACAATGACAATCTACCACGCTTAAGTGCACAGCAAGACGACTATGACAGTCTACCATGCTCACGTGAACAATTAAGCGACTATGACTGTCTACCATGCTCACGTGAACAGCGAGGAGACTATGACAGTCTACCACGCTCACGTGAACAGCAAGGAGACTATGACAGTCTACCACGCTCATGTGAACAGCAAGGAGACTATGACAGTCTACCATGCTCACTTGAACTGCAAGGAGACTATGACAGTCTACCATGCTCACGTGAACAATGAAGCGACTATGACAGTCTACCACGCTCACGTGAACATCTAGGAGACTATGACAGTCTACCACGCACACGTGAACAATGAAGCTACTATGACAGTCTACCACGCTCACGTGAACAGCAAGGAGACTATGACAGTCTACCATGCTTACGTGAACAGCAAGACGTCTTTGACAGTCTACCCCGCTCAAGTGAACAGCAAGGAATCTATGACAGTCTTCCATGCTTACGTGAACAGCAAGAAGACTGTGACAGTCTACCACGCTCAAGTGAACAGCAAGGAGACTATGACAGTCTACCATGCTCACGTGAACAGCAAGAAGACAATGACAGTCTACCACGCTCAAGTGAACAGCAAGGAGTCTATGACATTCTGCCACGCTCAAGTGCACAGCAAGAAGACTGTGACAGTCTACCACGCTCAAGAGAACAGCAAGGAGACTATGACAGTCTACCACGCTCAAGTGTACAGCAAGAAGACTGTGACAGTCTACCACGCTCAAGTGAAGAGCAAGAAGACTGTGACCGTCTACTACGCTCACGTGAACAGCAAGGAGACTGTGACAGTCTACCACGCTCACGTGAACAGCAAGACGACTGCGACAGTCTGCCACGCTCAAGTGAACAGCAAGGAGACTATGACAGTCTACAACGCTCAAGTGAACAGCAAGGAGACTATTACAATCTATCATGCTCAAGTGAACAGCAAGAAGACTGTGACAGTCTACCACGCTCAAGTGCACAGCAAAAACCTATGACAGTCTGCCACGCTCACATGCACAGCAAGAAGACTATGACAGTCTACCACGCTCAAGTGAACAGCAAGGAGACTATTGCAGTCTGCCATGCTCACGTGAACAGCAAGAAGACTGTGACAGTCTACCATGCTCACGTGAACAGCAAGAAGACTATGACAGTCTATCATGCACACGTGAACAGCAAGGAGACTATGACAGTCTACCACGCTCACGTGAACAGCAGGGAGACTATGACTGTCTACCACGCTCACGTGAACAGCATAAAGACTGTGACAGTCTACCACGCTCAAGTGAACAGCAAGGAGACTATCACAGTCTGCCATGCTCAAATGCACAGCAAGAAGACTATGGCAGTCTACCATGCTCACGTGAACAATTAAGCGACTATGACTGTCTACCATTCTCACGTGAACAGCAAGGAGACTATGACAGTCTACCACGCTCATGTGAACAGCAAGAAGACTATGACAGTCTACCATGCTCACATGAACAATAAAGCGACTATGACAGTCTCCCACGCTCAAGTGAACAGCAAGGAGACTATGGCAGTCTGCCATGCTCACGTGAACACCATGAAGACTGTGACAGTCTACCATGCTCACGTGAACAGCAAGAAGACTATGACAGTCTATCATGCACACGTGAACAGCAAGGAGACTATGACAGTCTACCACGCTCACGTGAACAGCAGGGAGACTATGACTGTCTACCACGCTCACGTGAACAGCATAAAGACTGTGACAGTCTACCACGCTCAAGTGAACAGCAAGGAGACTATCACAGTCTGCCATGCTCAAATGCACAGCAAGAAGACTATGGCAGTCTACCATGCTCACGTGAACAATTAAGCGACTATGACTGTCTACCATTCTCACGTGAACAGCAAGGAGACTATGACAGTCTACCACGCTCATGTGAACAGCAAGAAGACTATGACAGTCTACCATGCTCACATGAACAATAAAGCGACTATGACAGTCTACCACGCTCACGTGAACAGCAGGGGGACTATGACAGTCTACCACGCTCACGTGCACAGCAAGAAGACTGTGACAGTTTACCACGCTCAAGTGAACAGCAAGAAGACTGTGACAGTCTACCATGCTCAAGTGAACAGCAAGGAGACTATGACAGTCTACCACGCTCAAGTGCACAGCAAGAAGACTGTGACAGTCTACCACGCTCAAGTGAGCAGCAAGAAGACTGTGACCGTCTATCACGCTCACGTGAACAGCAAGGAGACTGTGACAGTCTGCCACGCTCAAGAGAACAGCAAGGAGACTATGACAGTCCACCACGCTCAAGTGAACAGCATTGAGACTGTGACAGTCTACCACGCTCAAGTCAAAAGCAAGGAGACTATGACAGTCAACCACGCTCAAGTGAACAGCAAGGAGACTATGACAGTCTCCCATGCTCACGTGAACAATAAAGCGACTATGACAGTCTACCACGCTTACGTGAACAGCAAGGAGACTACAACAGTCTACCATGCTCACGCGAACAGCTTGAAGACTGTGACAGTCTCCCATGCTCAAGTGCAAAGCAAGAAGACTGTGTCAGTCTGCCACGCTCAAGTGAACAGCAAGGAGACTATGACAGTCTACCATGCTCACGTGAACAGCAAGAAGACAATGACAATCTACCACGCTTAAGTGCACAGAAAGGAGACTATGACAGTCTACCATGCTCATGTGAACAGCAAGGAGTCTATGACAGTCTGCCACGCTCAAGTGCACAGCAAGAAGACTGTGACAGTTTACCACGCTCAAGTGAACAGCAAGAAGACTTTGACAGTCTACCACGCTCAAGTGAACAGCAAGGAGACTATGACAGTCCACCACGCTCAAGTGCACAGCAAGAAGACTGTGACAGTCTACCACGCTCAAGTGAACAGCAAGAAGACTGTGACCGTCTATCACGCTCAAGTGAACAGCAAGGAGACTATGACAGTCTACCATGCTCACGTGAACAGCAAGAAGACAATGACAATCTACCACGCTTAAGTGCACAGCAAGACGACTATGACAGTCTACCATGCTCACGTGAACAATTAAGCGACTATGACTGTCTACCATGCTCACGTGAACAGCGAGGAGACTATGACAGTCTACCACGCTCACGTGAACAGCAAGGAGACTATGACAGTCTACCACGCTCATGTGAACAGCAAGGAGACTATGACAGTCTACCATGCTCACTTGAACTGCAAGGAGACTATGACAGTCTACCATGCTCACGTGAACAATGAAGCGACTATGACAGTCTACCACGCTCACGTGAACATCTAGGAGACTATGACAGTCTACCACGCACACGTGAACAATGAAGCTACTATGACAGTCTACCACGCTCACGTGAACAGCAAGGAGACTATGACAGTCTACCATGCTTACGTGAACAGCAAGACGTCTTTGACAGTCTACCCCGCTCAAGTGAACAGCATGAAGACTGTGACAGTCTACCACGCTCAAGTGCACAGCAAGGAGACTATGACACTCTACCACGCTTAAGTGCACAGAAAGGAGACTATGACAGTCTACCATGCTCATGTGAACAGCAAGGAGTCTATGACAGTCTGCCACGCTCAAGTGCACAGCAAGAAGACTGTGACAGTCTACCCCGCTCAAGTGAACAGCAAGAAGACTGTGACAGTCTAGCACGTTCAAGGGAACAGCAAGGAGGCTATGACAGTCTACCACGCTCAAGTGCACAGCAAGAAGACTGTGACAGTCTAACACGCTCAAGTGAACAGCAAGAAGACTGTGACCGTCTATCACGCTCACGTGAACAGCAAGAAGAATGTGACAGTCTACCACGCTCACGTGAACAGCAAGACGACTGCGATAGTCTGCCACGCTCAAGTGAACAGACAGGAGACTATGACAGTCTACCATGCTCACGTGAACAGCAAGAAGACAATGACAATCTACCACGCTTAAGTGCACAGCAAGACGACTATGACAGTCTACCATGCTCACGTGAACAATTAAGCGACTATGACTGTCTACCATGCTCACGTGAACAGCGAGGAGACTATGACAGTCTACCACGCTCACGTGAACAGCAAGGAGACTATGACAGTCTACCACGCTCATGTGAACAGCAAGGAGACTATGACAGTCTACCATGCTCACTTGAACTGCAAGGAGACTATGACAGTCTACCATGCTCACGTGAACAATGAAGCGACTATGACAGTCTACCACGCTCACGTGAACATCTAGGAGACTATGACAGTCTACCACGCACACGTGAACAATGAAGCTACTATGACAGTCTACCACGCTCACGTGAACAGCAAGGAGACTATGACAGTCTACCATGCTTACGTGAACAGCAAGACGTCTTTGACAGTCTACCCCGCTCAAGTGAACAGCAAGGAATCTATGACAGTCTTCCATGCTTACGTGAACAGCAAGAAGACTGTGACAGTCTACCACGCTCAAGTGAACAGCAAGGAGACTATGACAGTCTACCATGCTCACGTGAACAGCAAGAAGACAATGACAGTCTACCACGCTCAAGTGAACAGCAAGGAGTCTATGACATTCTGCCACGCTCAAGTGCACAGCAAGAAGACTGTGACAGTCTACCACGCTCAAGAGAACAGCAAGGAGACTATGACAGTCTACCACGCTCAAGTGCACAGCAAGAAGACTGTGACAGTCTACCACGCTCAAGTGAAGAGCAAGAAGACTGTGACCGTCTACTACGCTCACGTGAACAGCAAGGAGACTGTGACAGTCTACCACGCTCACGTGAACAGCAAGACGACTGCGACAGTCTGCCACGCTCAAGTGAACAGCAAGGAGACTATGACAGTCTACAACGCTCAAGTGAACAGCAAGGAGACTATTACAATCTATCATGCTCAAGTGAACAGCAAGAAGACTGTGACAGTCTACCACGCTCAAGTGCACAGCAAAAACCTATGACAGTCTGCCACGCTCACATGCACAGCAAGAAGACTATGACAGTCTACCACGCTCAAGTGAACAGCAAGGAGACTATTGCAGTCTGCCATGCTCACGTGAACAGCAAGAAGACTGTGACAGTCTACCATGCTCACGTGAACAGCAAGAAGACTATGACAGTCTATCATGCACACGTGAACAGCAAGGAGACTATGACAGTCTACCACGCTCACGTGAACAGCAGGGAGACTATGACTGTCTACCACGCTCACGTGAACAGCATAAAGACTGTGACAGTCTACCACGCTCAAGTGAACAGCAAGGAGACTATCACAGTCTGCCATGCTCAAATGCACAGCAAGAAGACTATGGCAGTCTACCATGCTCACGTGAACAATTAAGCGACTATGACTGTCTACCATTCTCACGTGAACAGCAAGGAGACTATGACAGTCTACCACGCTCATGTGAACAGCAAGAAGACTATGACAGTCTACCATGCTCACATGAACAATAAAGCGACTATGACAGTCTCCCACGCTCAAGTGAACAGCAAGGAGACTATGGCAGTCTGCCATGCTCACGTGAACACCATGAAGACTGTGACAGTCTACCATGCTCACGTGAACAGCAAGAAGACTATGACAGTCTAT
Organism: Scyliorhinus torazame; assembly: GCF_047496885.1. NCBI lineage: Eukaryota > Metazoa > Chordata > Chondrichthyes > Carcharhiniformes > Scyliorhinidae > Scyliorhinus > Scyliorhinus torazame. The sequence goes on along the minus strand of NC_092712.1, from coordinate 249,525,826 downwards.
CATGCACACGTGAACAGCAAGGAGACTATGACAGTCTACCACGCTCACGTGAACAGCAGGGAGACTATGACTGTCTACCACGCTCACGTGAACAGCATAAAGACTGTGACAGTCTACCACGCTCAAGTGAACAGCAAGGAGACTATCACAGTCTGCCATGCTCAAATGCACAGCAAGAAGACTATGGCAGTCTACCATGCTCACGTGAACAATTAAGCGACTATGACTGTCTACCATTCTCACGTGAACAGCAAGGAGACTATGACAGTCTACCACGCTCATGTGAACAGCAAGAAGACTATGACAGTCTACCATGCTCACATGAACAATAAAGCGACTATGACAGTCTACCACGCTCACGTGAACAGCAGGGGGACTATGACAGTCTACCACGCTCACGTGCACAGCAAGAAGACTGTGACAGTTTACCACGCTCAAGTGAACAGCAAGAAGACTGTGACAGTCTACCATGCTCAAGTGAACAGCAAGGAGACTATGACAGTCTACCACGCTCAAGTGCACAGCAAGAAGACTGTGACAGTCTACCACGCTCAAGTGAACAGCAAGAAGACTGTGACCGTCTATCACGCTCACGTGAACAGCAAGGAGACTGTGACAGTCTGCCACGCTCAAGTGAACAGCAAGGAGACTATGACAGTCCACCACGCTCAAGTGAACAGCATTGAGACTGTGACAGTCTACCACGCTCAAGTCAAAAGCAAGGAGACTATGACAGTCAACCACGCTCAAGTGAACAGCAAGGAGACTATGACAGTCTCCCATGCTCACGTGAACAATAAAGCGACTATGACAGTCTACCACGCTTACGTGAACAGCAAGGAGACTACAACAGTCTACCATGCTCACGCGAACAGCTTGAAGACTGTGACAGTCTCCCATGCTCAAGTGCAAAGCAAGAAGACTGTGTCAGTCTGCCACGCTCAAGTGAACAGCAAGGAGACTATGACAGTCTACCATGCTCACGTGAACAGCAAGAAGACAATGACAATCTACCACGCTTAAGTGCACAGAAAGGAGACTATGACAGTCTACCATGCTCATGTGAACAGCAAGGAGTCTATGACAGTCTGCCACGCTCAAGTGCACAGCAAGAAGACTGTGACAGTTTACCACGCTCAAGTGAACAGCAAGAAGACTTTGACAGTCTACCACGCTCAAGTGAACAGCAAGGAGACTATGACAGTCCACCACGCTCAAGTGCACAGCAAGAAGACTGTGACAGTCTACCACGCTCATGTGAACAGCAAGAAGACTGTGACCGTCTATCACGCTCAAGTGAACAGCAAGGAGACTATGACAGTCTACCATGCTCACGTGAACAGCAAGAAGACAATGACAATCTACCACGCTTAAGTGCACAGCAAGACGACTATGACAGTCTACCATGCTCACGTGAACAATTAAGCGACTATGACTGTCTACCATGCTCACGTGAACAGCGAGGAGACTATGACAGTCTACCACGCTCACGTGAACAGCAAGGAGACTATGACAGTCTACCACGCTCATGTGAACAGCAAGGAGACTATGACAGTCTACCATGCTCACTTGAACTGCAAGGAGACTATGACAGTCTACCATGCTCACGTGAACAATGAAGCGACTATGACAGTCTACCACGCTCACGTGAACATCTAGGAGACTATGACAGTCTACCACGCACACGTGAACAATGAAGCTACTATGACAGTCTACCACGCTCACGTGAACAGCAAGGAGACTATGACAGTCTACCATGCTTACGTGAACAGCAAGACGTCTTTGACAGTCTACCCCGCTCAAGTGAACAGCAAGGAATCTATGACAGTCTTCCATGCTTACGTGAACAGCAAGAAGACTGTGACAGTCTACCACGCTCAAGTGAACAGCAAGGAGACTATGACAGTCTACCATGCTCACGTGAACAGCAAGAAGACAATGACAGTCTACCACGCTCAAGTGAACAGCAAGGAGTCTATGACATTCTGCCACGCTCAAGTGCACAGCAAGAAGACTGTGACAGTCTACCACGCTCAAGAGAACAGCAAGGAGACTATGACAGTCTACCACGCTCAAGTGCACAGCAAGAAGACTGTGACAGTCTACCACGCTCAAGTGAAGAGCAAGAAGACTGTGACCGTCTACTACGCTCACGTGAACAGCAAGGAGACTGTGACAGTCTACCACGCTCACGTGAACAGCAAGACGACTGCGACAGTCTGCCACGCTCAAGTGAACAGCAAGGAGACTATGACAGTCTACAACGCTCAAGTGAACAGCAAGGAGACTATTACAATCTATCATGCTCAAGTGAACAGCAAGAAGACTGTGACAGTCTACCACGCTCAAGTGCACAGCAAAAACCTATGACAGTCTGCCACGCTCACATGCACAGCAAGAAGACTATGACAGTCTACCACGCTCAAGTGAACAGCAAGGAGACTATTGCAGTCTGCCATGCTCACGTGAACAGCAAGAAGACTGTGACAGTCTACCATGCTCACGTGAACAGCAAGAAGACTATGACAGTCTATCATGCACACGTGAACAGCAAGGAGACTATGACAGTCTACCACGCTCACGTGAACAGCAGGGAGACTATGACTGTCTACCACGCTCACGTGAACAGCATAAAGACTGTGACAGTCTACCACGCTCAAGTGAACAGCAAGGAGACTATCACAGTCTGCCATGCTCAAATGCACAGCAAGAAGACTATGGCAGTCTACCATGCTCACGTGAACAATTAAGCGACTATGACTGTCTACCATTCTCACGTGAACAGCAAGGAGACTATGACAGTCTACCGCGCTCATGTGAACAGCAAGAAGACTATGACAGTCTACCATGCTCACATGAACAATAAAGCGACTATGACAGTCTACCACGCTCAAGTGAACAGCAAGGAGACTATGGCAGTCTGCCATGCTCACGTGAACACCATGAAGACTGTGACAGTCTACCATGCTCACGTGAACAGCAAGAAGACTATGACAGTCTATCATGCACACGTGAACAGCAAGGAGACTATGACAGTCTACCACGCTCACGTGAACAGCAGGGAGACTATGACTGTCTACCACGCTCACGTGAACAGCATAAAGACTGTGACAGTCTACCACGCTCAAGTGAACAGCAAGGAGACTATCACAGTCTGCCATGCTCAAATGCACAGCAAGAAGACTATGGCAGTCTACCATGCTCACGTGAACAATTAAGCGACTATGACTGTCTACCATTCTCACGTGAACAGCAAGGAGACTATGACAGTCTACCACGCTCATGTGAACAGCAAGAAGACTATGACAGTCTACCATGCTCACATGAACAATAAAGCGACTATGACAGTCTACCACGCTCACGTGAACAGCAGGGGGACTATGACAGTCTACCACGCTCACGTGCACAGCAAGAAGACTGTGACAGTTTACCACGCTCAAGTGAACAGCAAGAAGACTGTGACAGTCTACCACGCTCAAGTGAACAGCAAGGAGACTATGACAGTCTACCACGCTCAAGTGCACAGCAAGAAGACTGTGACAGTCTACCACGCTCAAGTGAACAGCAAGAAGACTGTGACCGTCTATCACGCTCACGTGAACAGCAAGGAGACTGTGACAGTCTGCCACGCTCAAGTGAACAGCAAGGAGACTATGACAGTCCACCACGCTCAAGTGAACAGCATTGAGACTGTGACAGTCTACCACGCTCAAGTCAAAAGCAAGGAGACTATGACAGTCAACCACGCTCAAGTGAACAGCAAGGAGACTATGACAGTCTCCCATGCTCACGTGAACAATAAAGCGACTATGACAGTCTACCACGCTCACGTGAACAGCAAGGAGACTACAACAGTCTACCATGCTCACGCGAACAGCTTGAAGACTGTGACAGTCTCCCATGCTCAAGTGCAAAGCAAGAAGACTGTGTCAGTCTGCCACGCTCAAGTGAACAGCAAGGAGACTATGACAGTCTACCATGCTCACGTGAACAGCAAGAAGACAATGACAATCTACCACGCTTAAGTGCACAGAAAGGAGACTATGACAGTCTACCATGCTCATGTGAACAGCAAGGAGTCTATGACAGTCTGCCACGCTCAAGTGCACAGCAAGAAGACTGTGACAGTTTACCACGCTCAAGTGAACAGCAAGAAGACTTTGACAGTCTACCACGCTCAAGTGAACAGCAAGGAGACTATGACAGTCCACCACGCTCAAGTGCACAGCAAGAAGACTGTGACAGTCTACCACGCTCAAGTGAACAGCAAGAAGACTGTGACCGTCTATCACGCTCAAGTGAACAGCAAGGAGACTATGACAGTCTACCATGCTCACGTGAACAGCAAGAAGACAATGACAATCTACCACGCTTAAGTGCACAGCAAGACGACTATGACAGTCTACCATGCTCACGTGAACAATTAAGCGACTATGACTGTCTACCATGCTCACGTGAACAGCGAGGAGACTATGACAGTCTACCACGCTCACGTGAACAGCAAGGAGACTATGACAGTCTACCACGCTCATGTGAACAGCAAGGAGACTATGACAGTCTACCATGCTCACTTGAACTGCAAGGAGACTATGACAGTCTACCATGCTCACGTGAACAATGAAGCGACTATGACAGTCTACCACGCTCACGTGAACATCTAGGAGACTATGACAGTCTACCACGCACACGTGAACAATGAAGCTACTATGACAGTCTACCACGCTCACGTGAACAGCAAGGAGACTATGACAGTCTACCATGCTTACGTGAACAGCAAGACGTCTTTGACAGTCTACCCCGCTCAAGTGAACAGCAAGGAATCTATGACAGTCTTCCATGCTTACGTGAACAGCAAGAAGACTGTGACAGTCTACCACGCTCAAGTGAACAGCAAGGAGACTATGACAGTCTACCATGCTCACGTGAACAGCAAGAAGACAATGACAGTCTACCACGCTCAAGTGAACAGCAAGGAGTCTATGACATTCTGCCACGCTCAAGTGCACAGCAAGAAGACTGTGACAGTCTACCACGCTCAAGAGAACAGCAAGGAGACTATGACAGTCTACCACGCTCAAGTGCACAGCAAGGAGACTATGACAGTCTACCACGCTCAAGAGCACAGCAAGAAGACTGTGACAGTCTACCACGCTCAAGTGAACAGCAAGAAGACTGTGACCGTCTATCACGCTCACGTGAACAGCAAGGAGACTGTGACAGTCTGCCACGCTCAAGTGAACAGCAAGGAGACTATGACAGTCCACCACGCTCAAGTGAACAGCATTGAGACTGTGACAGTCTACCACGCTCAAGTCAAAAGCAAGGAGACTATGACAGTCAACCACGCTCAAGTGAACAGCAAGGAGACTATGACAGTCTCCCATGCTCACGTGAACAATAAAGCGACTATGACAGTCTACCACGCTCACGTGAACAGCAAGGAGACTACAACAGTCTACCATGCTCACGCGAACAGCTTGAAGACTGTGACAGTCTCCCATGCTCAAGTGCAAAGCAAGAAGACTGTGTCAGTCTGCCACGCTCAAGTGAACAGCAAGGAGACTATGACAGTCTACCATGCTCACGTGAACAGCAAGAAGACAATGACAATCTACCACGCTTAAGTGCACAGAAAGGAGACTATGACAGTCTACCATGCTCATGTGAACAGCAAGGAGTCTATGACAGTCTGCCACGCTCAAGTGCACAGCAAGAAGACTGTGACAGTTTACCACGCTCAAGTGAACAGCAAGAAGACTTTGACAGTCTACCACGCTCAAGTGAACAGCAAGGAGACTATGACAGTCCACCACGCTCAAGTGCACAGCAAGAAGACTGTGACAGTCTACCACGTTCAAGTGAACAGCAAGAAGACTGTGACCGTCTATCACGCTCAAGTGAACAGCAAGGAGACTATGACAGTCTACCATGCTCACGTGAACAGCAAGAAGACAATGACAATCTACCACGCTTAAGTGCACAGCAAGACGACTATGACAGTCTACCATGCTCACGTGAACAATTAAGCGACTATGACTGTCTACCATGCTCACGTGAACAGCAAGGAGACTATGGCAGTCTGCCATGCTCACGTGAACACCATGAAGACTGTGACAGTCTACCATGCTCACGTGAACAGCAAGAAGACTATGACAGTCTATCATGCACACGTGAACAGCAAGGAGACTATGACAGTCTACCACGCTCACGTGAACAGCAGGGAGACTATGACTGTCTACCACGCTCACGTGAACAGCATAAAGACTGTGACAGTCTACCACGCTCAAGTGAACAGCAAGGAGACTATCACAGTCTGCCATGCTCAAATGCACAGCAAGAAGACTATGGCAGTCTACCATGCTCACGTGAACAATTAAGCGACTATGACTGTCTACCATTCTCACGTGAACAGCAAGGAGACTATGACAGTCTACCACGCTCATGTGAACAGCAAGAAGACTATGACAGTCTACCATGCTCACATGAACAATAAAGCGACTATGACAGTCTACCACGCTCACGTGAACAGCAGGGGGACTATGACAGTCTACCACGCTCACGTGCACAGCAAGAAGACTGTGACAGTTTACCACGCTCAAATGAACAGCAAGAAGACTGTGACAGTCTACCACGCTCAAGTGAACAGCAAGGAGACTATGACAGTCTACCACGCTCAAGTGCACAGCAAGAAGACTGTGACAGTCTACCACGCTCAAGTGAACAGCAAGAAGACTGTGACCGTCTATCACGCTCACGTGAACAGCAAGGAGACTGTGACAGTCTGCCACGCTCAAGTGAACAGCAAGGAGACTATGACAGTCCACCACGCTCAAGTGAACAGCATTGAGACTGTGACAGTCTACCACGCTCAAGTCAAAAGCAAGGAGACTATGACAGTCAACCACGCTCAAGTGAACAGCAAGGAGACTATGACAGTCTCCCATGCTCACGTGAACAATAAAGCGACTATGACAGTCTACCACGCTCACGTGAACAGCAAGGAGACTACAACAGTCTACCATGCTCACGCGAACAGCTTGAAGACTGTGACAGTCTCCCATGCTCAAGTGCAAAGCAAGAAGACTGTGTCAGTCTGCCACGCTCAAGTGAACAGCAAGGAGACTATGACAGTCTACCATGCTCACGTGAACAGCAAGAAGACAATGACAATCTACCACGCTTAAGTGCACAGAAAGGAGACTATGACAGTCTACCATGCTCATGTGAACAGCAAGGAGTCTATGACAGTCTGCCACGCTCAAGTGCACAGCAAGAAGACTGTGACAGTTTACCACGCTCAAGTGAACAGCAAGAAGACTTTGACAGTCTACCACGCTCAAGTGAACAGCAAGGAGACTATGACAGTCCACCACGCTCAAGTGCACAGCAAGAAGACTGTGACAGTCTACCACGCTCAAGTGAACAGCAAGAAGACTGTGACCGTCTATCACGCTCAAGTGAACAGCAAGGAGACTATGACAGTCTACCATGCTCACGTGAACAGCAAGAAGACAATGACAATCTACCACGCTTAAGTGCACAGCAAGACGACTATGACAGTCTACCATGCTCACGTGAACAATTAAGCGACTATGACTGTCTACCATGCTCACGTGAACAGCGAGGAGACTATGACAGTCTACCACGCTCACGTGAACAGCAAGGAGACTATGACAGTCTACCACGCTCATGTGAACAGCAAGGAGACTATGACAGTCTACCATGCTCACTTGAACTGCAAGGAGACTATGACAGTCTACCATGCTCACGTGAACAATGAAGCGACTATGACAGTCTACCACGCTCACGTGAACATCTAGGAGACTATGACAGTCTACCACGCACACGTGAACAATGAAGCTACTATGACAGTCTACCACGCTCACGTGAACAGCAAGGAGACTATGACAGTCTACCATGCTTACGTGAACAGCAAGACGTCTTTGACAGTCTACCCCGCTCAAGTGAACAGCAAGGAATCTATGACAGTCTTCCATGCTTACGTGAACAGCAAGAAGACTGTGACAGTCTACCACGCTCAAGTGAACAGCAAGGAGACTATGACAGTCTACCATGCTCACGTGAACAGCAAGAAGACAATGACAGTCTACCACGCTCAAGTGAACAGCAAGGAGTCTATGACATTCTGCCACGCTCAAGTGCACAGCAAGAAGACTGTGACAGTCTACCACGCTCAAGAGAACAGCAAGGAGACTATGACAGTCTACCACGCTCAAGTGCACAGCAAGGAGACTATGACAGTCTACCACGCTCAAGAGCACAGCAAGAAGACTGTGACAGTCTACCACGCTCAAGTGAACAGCAAGAAGACTGTGACCGTCTATCACGCTCACGTGAACAGCAAGGAGACTGTGACAGTCTGCCACGCTCAAGTGAACAGCAAGGAGACTATGACAGTCCACCACGCTCAAGTGAACAGCATTGAGACTGTGACAGTCTACCACGCTCAAGTCAAAAGCAAGGAGACTATGACAGTCAACCACGCTCAAGTGAACAGCAAGGAGACTATGACAGTCTCCCATGCTCACGTGAACAATAAAGCGACTATGACAGTCTACCACGCTCACGTGAACAGCAAGGAGACTACAACAGTCTACCATGCTCACGCGAACAGCTTGAAGACTGTGACAGTCTCCCATGCTCAAGTGCAAAGCAAGAAGACTGTGTCAGTCTGCCACGCTCAAGTGAACAGCAAGGAGACTATGACAGTCTACCATGCTCACGTGAACAGCAAGAAGACAATGACAATCTACCACGCTTAAGTGCACAGAAAGGAGACTATGACAGTCTACCATGCTCATGTGAACAGCAAGGAGTCTATGACAGTCTGCCACGCTCAAGTGCACAGCAAGAAGACTGTGACAGTTTACCACGCTCAAGTGAACAGCAAGAAGACTTTGACAGTCTACCACGCTCAAGTGAACAGCAAGGAGACTATGACAGTCCACCACGCTCAAGTGCACAGCAAGAAGACTGTGACAGTCTACCACGCTCAAGTGAACAGCAAGAAGACTGTGACCGTCTATCACGCTCAAGTGAACAGCAAGGAGACTATGACAGTCTACCATGCTCACGTGAACAGCAAGAAGACAATGACATTCTACCACGCTTAAGTGCACAGCAAGACGACTATGACAGTCTACCATGCTCACGTGAACAATTAAGCGACTATGACTGTCTACCATGCTCACGTGAACAGCGAGGAGACTATGACAGTCTACCACGCTCACGTGAACAGCAAGGAGACTATGACAGTCTACCACGCTCATGTGAACAGCAAGGAGACTATGACAGTCTACCATGCTCACTTGAACTGCAAGGAGACTATGACAGTCTACCACGCTCAAGTGAACAGCAAGGAGACTATGACAGTCCACCACGCTCAAGTGAACAGCATTGAGACTGTGACAGTCTACCACGCTCAAGTCAAAAGCAAGGAGACTATGACAGTCAACCACGCTCAAGTGAACAGCAAGGAGACTATGACAGTCTCCCATGCTCACGTGAACAATAAAGCGACTATGACAGTCTACCACGCTCACGTGAACAGCAAGGAGACTACAACAGTCTACCATGCTCACGCGAACAGCTTGAAGACTGTGACAGTCTCCCATGCTCAAGTGCAAAGCAAGAAGACTGTGTCAGTCTGCCACGCTCAAGTGAACAGCAAGGAGACTGTGACAGTCTACCATGCTCACGTGAACAGCAAGAAGACAATGACAATCTACCACGCTTAAGTGCACAGAAAGGAGACTATGACAGTCTACCATGCTCATGTGAACAGCAAGGAGTCTATGACAGTCTGCCACGCTCAAGTGCACAGCAAGAAGACTGTGACAGTTTACCACGCTCAAGTGAACAGCAAGAAGACTTTGACAGTCTACCACGCTCAAGTGAACAGCAAGGAGACTATGACAGTCCACCACGCTCAAGTGCACAGCAAGAAGACTGTGACAGTCTACCACGCTCAAGTGAACAGCAAGAAGACTGTGACCGTCTATCACGCTCAAGTGAACAGCAAGGAGACTATGACAGTCTACCATGCTCACGTGAACAGCAAGAAGACAATGACAATCTACCACGCTTAAGTGCACAGCAAGACGACTATGACAGTCTACCATGCTCACGTGAACAATTAAGCGACTATGACTGTCTACCATGCTCACGTGAACAGCGAGGAGACTATGACAGTCTACCACGCTCACGTGAACAGCAAGGAGACTATGACAGTCTACCACGCTCATGTGAACAGCAAGGAGACTATGACAGTCTACCATGCTCACTTGAACTGCAAGGAGACTATGACAGTCTACCATGCTCACGTGAACAATGAAGCGACTATGACAGTCTACCACGCTCACGTGAACATCTAGGAGACTATGACAGTCTACCACGCACACGTGAACAATGAAGCTACTATGACAGTCTACCACGCTCACGTGAACAGCAAGGAGACTATGACAGTCTACCATGCTTACGTGAACAGCAAGACGTCTTTGACAGTCTACCCCGCTCAAGTGAACAGCAAGGAATCTATGACAGTCTTCCATGCTTACGTGAACAGCAAGAAGACTGTGACAGTCTACCACGCTCAAGTGAACAGCAAGGAGACTATGACAGTCTACCATGCTCACGTGAACAGCAAGAAGACAATGACAGTCTACCACGCTCAAGTGAACAGCAAGGAGTCTATGACATTCTGCCACGCTCAAGTGCACAGCAAGAAGACTGTGACAGTCTACCACGCTCAAGAGAACAGCAAGGAGACTATGACAGTCTACCACGCTCAAGTGCACAGCAAGAAGACTGTGACAGTCTACCACGCTCAAGTGAAGAGCAAGAAGACTGTGACCGTCTACTACGCTCACGTGAACAGCAAGGAGACTGTGACAGTCTACCACGCTCACGTGAACAGCAAGACGACTGCGACAGTCTGCCACGCTCAAGTGAACAGCAAGGAGACTATGACAGTCTACAACGCTCAAGTGAACAGCAAGGAGACTATTACAATCTATCATGCTCAAGTGAACAGCAAGAAGACTGTGACAGTCTACCACGCTCAAGTGCACAGCAAAAACCTATGACAGTCTGCCACGCTCACATGCACAGCAAGAAGACTATGACAGTCTACCACGCTCAAGTGAACAGCAAGGAGACTATTGCAGTCTGCCATGCTCACGTGAACAGCAAGAAGACTGTGACAGTCTACCATGCTCACGTGAACAGCAAGAAGACTATGACAGTCTATCATGCACACGTGAACAGCAAGGAGACTATGACAGTCTACCACGCTCACGTGAACAGCAGGGAGACTATGACTGTCTACCACGCTCACGTGAACAGCATAAAGACTGTGACAGTCTACCACGCTCAAGTGAACAGCAAGGAGACTATCACAGTCTGCCATGCTCAAATGCACAGCAAGAAGACTATGGCAGTCTACCATGCTCACGTGAACAATTAAGCGACTATGACTGTCTACCATTCTCACGTGAACAGCAAGGAGACTATGACAGTCTACCACGCTCATGTGAACAGCAAGAAGACTATGACAGTCTACCATGCTCACATGAACAATAAAGCGACTATGACAGTCTACCACGCTCAAGTGAACAGCAAGGAGACTATGGCAGTCTGCCATGCTCACGTGAACACCATGAAGACTGTGACAGTCTACCATGCTCACGTGAACAGCAAGAAGACTATGACAGTCTATCATGCACACGTGAACAGCAAGGAGACTATGACAGTCTACCACGCTCACGTGAACAGCAGGGAGACTATGACTGTCTACCACGCTCACGTGAACAGCATAAAGACTGTGACAGTCTACCACGCTCAAGTGAACAGCAAGGAGACTATCACAGTCTGCCATGCTCAAATGCACAGCAAGAAGACTATGGCAGTCTACCATGCTCACGTGAACAATTAAGCGACTATGACTGTCTACCATTCTCACGTGAACAGCAAGGAGACTATGACAGTCTACCACGCTCATGTGAACAGCAAGAAGACTATGACAGTCTACCATGCTCACATGAACAATAAAGCGACTATGACAGTCTACCACGCTCACGTGAACAGCAGGGGGACTATGACAGTCTACCACGCTCACGTGCACAGCAAGAAGACTGTGACAGTTTACCACGCTCAAGTGAACAGCAAGAAGACTGTGACAGTCTACCACGCTCAAGTGAACAGCAAGGAGACTATGACAGTCTACCACGCTCAAGTGCACAGCAAGAAGACTGTGACAGTCTACCACGCTCAAGTGAACAGCAAGAAGACTGTGACCGTCTATCACGCTCACGTGAACAGCAAGGAGACTGTGACAGTCTGCCACGCTCAAGTGAACAGCAAGGAGACTATGACAGTCCACCACGCTCAAGTGAACAGCATTGAGACTGTGACAGTCTACCACGCTCAAGTCAAAAGCAAGGAGACTATGACAGTCAACCACGCTCAAGTGAACAGCAAGGAGACTATGACAGTCTCCCATGCTCACGTGAACAATAAAGCGACTATGACAGTCTACCACGCTCACGTGAACAGCAAGGAGACTACAACAGTCTACCATGCTCACGCGAACAGCTTGAAGACTGTGACAGTCTCCCATGCTCAAGTGCAAAGCAAGAAGACTGTGTCAGTCTGCCACGCTCAAGTGAACAGCAAGGAGACTATGACAGTCTACCATGCTCACGTGAACAGCAAGAAGACAATGACAATCTACCACGCTTAAGTGCACAGAAAGGAGACTATGACAGTCTACCATGCTCATGTGAACAGCAAGGAGTCTATGACAGTCTGCCACGCTCAAGTGCACAGCAAGAAGACTGTGACAGTTTACCACGCTCAAGTGAACAGCAAGAAGACTTTGACAGTCTACCACGCTCAAGTGAACAGCAAGGAGACTATGACAGTCCACCACGCTCAAGTGCACAGCAAGAAGACTGTGACAGTCTACCACGCTCAAGTGAACAGCAAGAAGACTGTGACCGTCTATCACGCTCAAGTGAACAGCAAGGAGACTATGACAGTCTACCATGCTCACGTGAACAGCAAGAAGACAATGACAATCTACCACGCTTAAGTGCACAGCAAGACGACTATGACAGTCTACCATGCTCACGTGAACAATTAAGCGACTATGACTGTCTACCATGCTCACGTGAACAGCGAGGAGACTATGACAGTCTACCACGCTCACGTGAACAGCAAGGAGACTATGACAGTCTACCACGCTCATGTGAACAGCAAGGAGACTATGACAGTCTACCATGCTCACTTGAACTGCAAGGAGACTATGACAGTCTACCATGCTCACGTGAACAATGAAGCGACTATGACAGTCTACCATGCTTACGTGAACAGCAAGACGTCTTTGACAGTCTACCCCGCTCAAGTGAACAGCAAGGAATCTATGACAGTCTTCCATGCTTACGTGAACAGCAAGAAGACTGTGACAGTCTACCACGCTCAAGTGAACAGCAAGGAGACTATGACAGTCTACCATGCTCACGTGAACAGCAAGAAGACAATGACAGTCTACCACGCTCAAGTGAACAGCAAGGAGTCTATGACATTCTGCCACGCTCAAGTGCACAGCAAGAAGACTGTGACAGTCTACCACGCTCAAGAGAACAGCAAGGAGACTATGACAGTCTACCACGCTCAAGTGCACAGCAAGAAGACTGTGACAGTCTACCACGCTCAAGTGAAGAGCAAGGAGACTATGACAGTCTACAACGCTCAAGTGAACAGCAAGGAGACTATTACAATCTATCATGCTCAAGTGAACAGCAAGAAGACTGTGACAGTCTACCACGCTCAAGTGCACAGCAAAAACCTATGACAGTCTGCCACGCTCACATGCACAGCAAGAAGACTATGACAGTCTTCCACGCTCAAGTGAACAGCAAGGAGACTATTGCAGTCTGCCATGCTCACGTGAACAGCAAGAAGACTGTGACAGTCTACCATGCTCACGTGAACAGCAAGAAGACTATGACAGTCTATCATGCACACGTGAACAGCAAGGAGACTATGACAGTCTACCACGCTCACGTGAACAGCAGGGAGACTATGACTGTCTACCACGCTCACGTGAACAGCATAAAGACTGTGACAGTCTACCACGCTCAAGTGAACAGCAAGGAGACTATCACAGTCTGCCATGCTCAAATGCACAGCAAGAAGACTATGGCAGTCTACCATGCTCACGTGAACAATTAAGCGACTATGACTGTCTACCATTCTCACGTGAACAGCAAGGAGACTATGACAGTCTACCACGCTCATGTGAACAGCAAGAAGACTATGACAGTCTACCATGCTCACATGAACAATAAAGCGACTATGACAGTCTACCACGCTCACGTGAACAGCAGGGGGACTATGACAGTCTACCACGCTCACGTGCACAGCAAGAAGACTGTGACAGTTTACCACGCTCAAGTGAACAGCAAGAAGACTGTGACAGTCTACCACGCTCAAGTGAACAGCAAGGAGACTATGACAGTCTACCACGCTCAAGTGCACAGCAAGAAGACTGTGACAGTCTACCACGCTCAAGTGAACAGCAAGAAGACTGTGACCGTCTATCACGCTCACGTGAACAGCAAGGAGACTGTGACAGTCTGCCACGCTCAAGTGAACAGCAAGGAGACTATGACAGTCCACCACGCTCAAGTGAACAGCATTGAGACTGTGACAGTCTACCACGCTCAAGTCAAAAGCAAGGAGACTATGACAGTCTGCCATGCTCAAATGCACAGCAAGAAGACTATGGCAGTCTACCATGCTCACGTGAACAATTAAGCGACTATGACTGTCTACCATTCTCACGTGAACAGCAAGGAGACTATGACAGTCTACCACGCTCATGTGAACAGCAAGAAGACTATGACAGTCTACCATGCTCACATGAACAATAAAGCGACTATGACAGTCTACCACGCTCACGTGAACAGCAGGGGGACTATGACAGTCTACCACGCTCACGTGCACAGCAAGAAGACTGTGACAGTTTACCACGCTCAAGTGAACAGCAAGAAGACTGTGACAGTCTACCACGCTCAAGTGAACAGCAAGGAGACTATGACAGTCTACCACGCTCAAGTGCACAGCAAGAAGACTGTGACAGTCTACCACGCTCAAGTGAACAGCAAGAAGACTGTGACCGTCTATCACGCTCACGTGAACAGCAAGGAGACTGTGACAGTCTGCCACGCTCAAGTGAACAGCAAGGAGACTATGACAGTCCACCACGCTCAAGTGAACAGCATTGAGACTGTGACAGTCTACCACGCTCAAGTCAAAAGCAAGGAGACTATGACAGTCAACCACGCTCAAGTGAACAGCAAGGAGACTATGACAGTCTCCCATGCTCACGTGAACAATAAAGCGACTATGACAGTCTACCACGCTCACGTGAACAGCAAGGAGACTACAACAGTCTACCATGCTCACGCGAACAGCTTGAAGACTGTGACAGTCTCCCATGCTCAAGTGCAAAGCAAGAAGACTGTGTCAGTCTGCCACGCTCAAGTGAACAGCAAGGAGACTATGACAGTCTACCATGCTCACGTGAACAGCAAGAAGACAATGACAATCTACCACGCTTAAGTGCACAGAAAGGAGACTATGACAGTCTACCATGCTCATGTGAACAGCAAGGAGTCTATGACAGTCTGCCACGCTCAAGTGCACAGCAAGAAGACTGTGACAGTTTACCACGCTCAAGTGAACAGCAAGAAGACTTTGACAGTCTACCACGCTCAAGTGAACAGCAAGGAGACTATGACAGTCCACCACGCTCAAGTGCACAGCAAGAAGACTGTGACAGTCTACCACGCTCAAGTGAACAGCAAGAAGACTGTGACCGTCTATCACGCTCAAGTGAACAGCAAGGAGACTATGACAGTCTACCATGCTCACGTGAACAGCAAGAAGACAATGACAATCTACCACGCTTAAGTGCACAGCAAGACGACTATGACAGTCTACCATGCTCACGTGAACAATTAAGCGACTATGACTGTCTACCATGCTCACGTGAACAGCGAGGAGACTATGACAGTCTACCACGCTCACGTGAACAGCAAGGAGACTATGACAGTCTACCACGCTCATGTGAACAGCAAGGAGACTATGACAGTCTACCATGCTCACTTGAACTGCAAGGAGACTATGACAGTCTACCATGCTCACGTGAACAATGAAGCGACTATGACAGTCTACCACGCTCACGTGAACATCTAGGAGACTATGACAGTCTACCACGCACACGTGAACAATGAAGCTACTATGACAGTCTACCACGCTCACGTGAACAGCAAGGAGACTATGACAGTCTACCATGCTTACGTGAACAGCAAGACGTCTTTGACAGTCTACCCCGCTCAAGTGAACAGCAAGGAATCTATGACAGTCTTCCATGCTTACGTGAACAGCAAGAAGACTGTGACAGTCTACCACGCTCAAGTGAACAGCAAGGAGACTATGACAGTCTACCATGCTCACGTGAACAGCAAGAAGACAATGACAGTCTACCACGCTCAAGTGCACAGAAAGGAGTCTATGACAGTCTACCACGCTCACTTGCACAGCAAGAAGACTATGACAGTCTACCACGCTCAAGTGAACAGCAAGGAGTCTATGACATTCTGCCACGCTCAAGTGCACAGCAAGAAGACTGTGACAGTCTACCACGCTCAAGAGAACAGCAAGGAGACTATGACAGTCTACCACG
Source organism: Scyliorhinus torazame (assembly GCF_047496885.1). Taxonomy (NCBI): domain Eukaryota; kingdom Metazoa; phylum Chordata; class Chondrichthyes; order Carcharhiniformes; family Scyliorhinidae; genus Scyliorhinus; species Scyliorhinus torazame. The sequence continues at coordinate 249,509,055 of NC_092712.1, read as the reverse complement.
CTCAAGTGCACAGCAAGAAGACTGTGACAGTCTACCACGCTCAAGTGAAGAGCAAGAAGACTGTGACCGTCTACTACGCTCACGTGAACAGCAAGGAGACTGTGACAGTCTACCACGCTCACGTGAACAGCAAGACGACTGCGACAGTCTGCCACGCTCAAGTGAACAGCAAGGAGACTATGACAGTCTACAACGCTCAAGTGAACAGCAAGGAGACTATTACAATCTATCATGCTCAAGTGAACAGCAAGAAGACTGTGACAGTCTACCACGCTCAAGTGCACAGCAAAAACCTATGACAGTCTGCCACGCTCACATGCACAGCAAGAAGACTATGACAGTCTACCACGCTCAAGTGAACAGCAAGGAGACTATTGCAGTCTGCCATGCTCACGTGAACAGCAAGAAGACTGTGACAGTCTACCATGCTCACGTGAACAGCAAGAAGACTATGACAGTCTATCATGCACACGTGAACAGCAAGGAGACTATGACAGTCTACCACGCTCACGTGAACAGCAGGGAGACTATGACTGTCTACCACGCTCACGTGAACAGCATAAAGACTGTGACAGTCTACCACGCTCAAGTGAACAGCAAGGAGACTATCACAGTCTGCCACGCTCAAGTGCACAGCAAGAAGACTATGGCTGTCTACCATGCTCACGTGAACAATTAAGCGACTATGACTGTCTACCATTCTCACGTGAACAGCAAGGAGACTATGACAGTCTACCACGCTCACGTGAACAGCAAGAAGACTATGACAGTCTACCATGCTCACATGAACAATAAAGCGACTATGACAGTCTACCACGCTCACGTGAACAGCAGGGGGACTATGACAGTCTACCACGCTCACGTGCACAGCAAGAAGACTGTGACAGTTTACCACGCTCAAGTGAACAGCAAGAAGACTGTGACAGTCTACCACGCTCAAGTGAACAGCAAGGAGACTATGACAGTCTACCACGCTCAAGTGCACAGCAAGAAGACTGTGACAGTCTACCACGCTCAAGTGAACAGCAAGAAGACTGTGACCGTCTATCACGCTCACGTGAACAGCAAGGAGACTGTGACAGTCTACCACGCTCACGTGAACAGCAAGACGACTGCGACAGTCTGCCACGCTCAAGTAAACAGCAAGGAGACTATGACAGTCCACCACGCTCAAGTGAACAGCATTGAGATTGTGACAGTCTACCACGCTCAAGTCAAAAGCAAGGAGACTATGACAGTCAACCACGCTCAAGTGAACAGCAAGGAGACTATGACAGTCTCCCATGCTCACGTGAACAATAAAGCGACTATGACAGTCTACCACGCTCACGTGAACAGCAAGGAGACTATGACTGTCTACCACGCTCACGTGAACAGCATAAAGACTGTGACAGTCTACCACGCTCAAGTGAACAGCAAGGAGACTATCACAGTCTGCCACGCTCACGTGAACAGCAAGGAGACTATGACAGTCTTCCATGCTCACGTGAACAGCAAGGAGACTATGACAGTCTACCATGCTCACGTGAACCGCAAGAAGACTGAGACAGTCTACCACGCTCACGTGAACAGCAAGGAGACTATGACAGTCTACCACGCTCACGTAAACAGCAGGGAGACTATGACAGTCTACCACGCTCAAGTGAACAGCAAGGAGACTATCACAGTCTGCCACGCTCAAGTGCACAGCAAGAAGACTATGACAGTCTACCATGCTCACGTGAATAATTAAGCGACTATGACTGTCTATCATGCTCACGTGAACAGCGAGGAGACTATGACAGTCTACCACGCTCACGTGAACAGCAAGGAGACTATGACAGTCTACCACGCTCATGTGAACAGCAAGGAGACTATGACAGTCTACCATGCTCACTTGAACTGCAAGGAGACTATGACAGTCTACCATGCTCACGTGAACAATGAAGCGACTATGACAGTCTACCACGCTCACGTGAACATCTAGGAGACTATGACAGTCTACCACGCACACGTGAACAATGAAGCTACTATGACAGTCTACCACGCTCACGTGAACAGCAAGGAGACTATGTCAGTCTACCATGCTCACGTGAACAGCAAGACGTCTTTGACAGTCTACCACGCTCAAGTGAACAGCAAGGAATCTATGACAGTCTTCCATGCTTACGTGAACAGCAAGAAGACTGTGACAGTCTACCATGCTCAAGTGAACAGCAAGGAGACTATGACAGTCTACCATGCTCACGTGAACAGCAAGAAGACAATGACAGTCTACCACGCTCAAGTGCACAGAAAGGAGTCTATGACAGTCTACCACGCTCACGTGCACAGCAAGAAGACTATGACAGTCTACCACGCTCAAGTGAACAGCAAGGAGTCTATGACAGTCTGCCACGCTCAAGTGCACAGCAAGAAGACTGTGACAGTCTACCACGCTCAAGAGAACAGCAAGGAGACTATGACAGTCTACCACGCTCAAGTGCACAGCAAGAAGACTGTGACAGTCTACCACGCTCAAGTGAAGAGCTAGAAGACTGTGACCGTCTACTACGCTCACGTGAACAGCAAGGAGACTGTGACAGTCTACCACGCTCACGTGAACAGCAAGACGACTGCGACAGTCTGCCACGCTCAAGTGAACAGCAAGGAGACTATGACAGTCTACCACGCTCAAGTGAACAGCAAGGAGACTATTACAATCTATCACGCTCAAGTGAACAGCAAGAAGACTGTGACAGTCTACCACGCTCAAGTGCACAGCAAAAACCTATGACAGTCTACCACGCTCACATGCACAGCAAGAAGACTATGACAGTCTACCACGCTCAAGTGAACAGCAAGGAGACTATGGCAGTCTGCCATGCTCACGTGAACACCATGAAGACTGTGACAGTCTACCATGCTCACGTGAACAGCAAGAAGACTATGACAGTCTATCATGCACACGTGAACAGCAAGGAGACTATGACAGTCTACCACGCTCACGTGAACAGCAGGGAGACTATGACTGTCTACCACGCTCACGTGAACAGCATAAAGACTGTGACAGTCTACCACGCTCAAGTGAACAGCAAGGAGACTATCACAGTCTGCCATGCTCAAATGCACAGCAAGAAGACTATGGCAGTCTACCATGCTCACGTGAACAATTAAGCGACTATGACTGTCTACCATTCTCACGTGAACAGCAAGGAGACTATGACAGTCTACCACGCTCATGTGAACAGCAAGAAGACTATGACAGTCTACCATGCTCACATGAACAATAAAGCGACTATGACAGTCTACCACGCTCACGTGAACAGCAGGGGGACTATGACAGTCTACCACGCTCACGTGCACAGCAAGAAGACTGTGACAGTTTACCTCGCTCAAGTGAACAGCAAGAAGACTGTGACAGTCTACCACGCTCAAGTGAACAGCAAGGAGACTATGACAGTCTACCACGCTCAAGTGCACAGCAAGAAGACTGTGACAGTCTACCACGCTCAAGTGAACAGCAAGAAGACTGTGACCGTCTATCACGCTCACGTGAACAGCAAGGAGACTGTGACAGTCTGCCACGCTCAAGTGAACAGCAAGGAGACTATGACAGTCCACCACGCTCAAGTGAACAGCATTGAGACTGTGACAGTCTACCACGCTCAAGTCAAAAGCAAGGAGACTATGACAGTCAACCACGCTCAAGTGAACAGCAAGGAGACTATGACAGTCTCCCATGCTCACGTGAACAATAAAGCGACTATGACAGTCTACCACGCTCACGTGAACAGCAAGGAGACTACAACAGTCTACCATGCTCACGCGAACAGCTTGAAGACTGTGACAGTCTCCCATGCTCAAGTGCAAAGCAAGAAGACTGTGTCAGTCTGCCTCGCTCAAGTGAACAGCATTGGAGACTATGACAGTCTGCCACGCTCAAGTGAACAGAAAGGAGACTATGACAGTCTACCATGCTCAAGTGAACAGCAAGAAGCCTGGGACAGCCTACCGCGCTCAAGTGAACAGCAAGGAGACTATGACAGTCTACCATGCTCACGTGAACAGCAAGAAGACAATGACAATCTACCATGCTTAAGTGCACAGAAAGGAGACTATGACAGTCTACCATGCTCATGTGAACAGCAAGGAGTCTATGACAGTCTGCCACGCTCAAGTGCACAGCAAGAAGACTGTGACAGTTTACCACGCTCAAGTGAACAGCAAGAAGACTTTGACAGTCTACCATGCTCACGTGAACAATAAAGCGATTCTGACAGTCTACCATGCTCACGTGAACAGCAGGGGGACTATGACAGTCTACCACGCTCACGTGAACAGCATAAAGACTGTGACAGTCTACCACGCTCAAGTGAACAGCAAGAAGACTGTGACCGTCTATCACGCTCAAGTGCACAGCAAGAAGACTGTGACAGTCTACCACGCTCAAGTGAACAGCAAGAAGACTGTGACCGTCTATCACGCTCAAGTGAACAGCATTGAGAATGTGACAGTCTACCACGCTCAAGTCCACAGCAATGAGACTATGACAGTCTACCACGCTCAAGTGAACAGCAAGGAGACTATGACAGTCTACCATGCTCACGTGAACAATAAAGCGACTATGACAGTCTACCACGCTCACGTGAACAGCAGGGGGAGTATGACAATCTACCACGCTTAAGTGCACAGAAAGGAGACTAAGACAGTCTACCATGCTCATGTGAACAGCAAGGAGTCTATGACAGTCTGCCACGCTCAAGTGCACAGCAAGAAGACTGTGACAGTTTACCACGCTCAAGTGAACAGCAAGAAGACTTTGACAGTCTACCACGCTCAAGTGAACAGCAAGACGACTGCGACAGTCTGCCACGCTCAAGTGAACAGCAAGGAGACTATGACAGTCCACCACGCTCAAGTGAACAGCATTGAGACTGTGACAGTCTACCACGCTCAAGTCAAAAGCAAGGAGACTATGACAGTCAACCACGCTCAAGTGAACAGCAAGGAGACTATGACAGTCTCCCATGCTCACGTGAACAATAAAGCGACTATGACAGTCTACCACGCTCACGTGAACAGCAAGGAGACTACAACAGTCTACCATGCTCACGCGAACAGCTTGAAGACTGTGACAGTCTCCCACGCTCAAGTGCAAAGCAAGAAGACTGTGTCAGTCTGCCACGCTCAAGTGAACAGCATTGGAGACTATGACAGTCTGCCACGCTCAAGTGAACAGAAAGGAGACTATGACAGTCTACCATGCTCAAGTGAACAGCAAGAAGACTGGGACAGCCTACCGCGCTCAAGTGAACAGCAAGGAGACTATGACAGTCTACCATGCTCACGTGAACAGCAAGAAGTCAATGACAATCTACCACGCTTAAGTGCACAGAAAGGAGACTATGACAGTCTACCATGCTCATGTGAACAGCAAGGAGTCTATGACAGTCTGCCACGCTCAAGTGCACAGCAAGAAGACTGTGACAGTTTACCACGCTCAAGTGAACAGCAAGAAGACTTTGACAGTCTACCACGCTCAAGTGAACAGCAAGGAGACTATGACAGTCCACCACGCTCAAGTGCACAGCAAGAAGACTGTGACAGTCTACCACGCTCAAGTGAACAGAATGAAGACTGTGACCGTCTATCACGCTCAAGTGAACAGCATTGAGAATGTGACAGTCTACCACGCTCAAGTCCACAGCAAGGAGACTATGACAGTCTACCACGCTCAAGTGAACAGCAAGGAGACTATGACAGTCTGCCACGCTCAACTGCACAGCAAGAAGACTATGACAGTCTACCATGCTCACGTGAACAATAAAGCGTCTATGACAGTCTACCACGCTCACGTGAACAGCAGGGGGAGTATGACAGTCTACCACGCTCACGTGAACAGCATGAAGACTGTGACAGTCTACCCCGCTCAAGTGAACAGCAAGGAGACTATGACAGTCTACCATGCTCAAGTGAACAGCAAGGAGACTATGACAGTCTACCATGCTCACGTGAACAGCAAGAAGACAATGACAATCTACCACGCTTAAGTGCACAGAAAGGAGACTATGACAGTCTGCCATGCTCATGTGAACAGCAAGGAGTCTATGACAGTCTGCCACGCTCAAGTGCACAGCAAGAAGACTGTGACAGTTTACCACGCTCAAGTGAACAGCAAGAAGACTTTGACAGTCTACCATGCTCAAGTGAACAGCAAGGAGACTATGACAGTCCACCACGCTCAAGTGCACAGCAAGAAGACTGTGACAGTCTACCACGCTCAAGTGAACAGCAAGAAGACTGTGACCGTCTATCACGCTCAAGTGAACAGCATTGAGAATGTGACAGTCTACCATGCTCAAGTCCACAGCAAGGAGACTATGACAGTCTACCACGCTCAAGTGAACAGCAAGGAGACTATGACAGTCTGCCACGCTCAACTGCACAGCAAGAAGACTATGACAGTCTACCATGCTCACGTGAACAATAAAGCGACTATGACAGTCTACCACGCTCACGTGAACAGCAGGGGGAGTATGACAGTCTACCACGCTCACGTGAACAGCATGAAGACTGTGACAGTCTACCCCGCTCAAGTGAACAGCAAGGAGACTGTGACAGTTTACCACGCTCAAGTGCACAAAAAGGAGACTATGACAGTCTACCATGCTCAAGTGAACAGCAAGGAGACTATGACAGTCTACCATGCTCACGTGAACAGCAAGAAGACAATGACAATCTACCACGCTTAAGTGCACAGAAAGGAGACTAAGACAGTCTACCATGCTCATGTGAACAGCAAGGAGTCTATGACAGTCTGCCACGCTCAAGTGCACAGCAAGAAGACTGTGACAGTCTACCACGCTCAAGTGAACAGCAAGACGACTGCGACAGTCTGCCACGCTCAAGTGAACAGCAAGGAGACTATGACAGTCCACCACGCTCAAGTGAACAGCATTGAGACTGTGACAGTCTACCACGCTCAAGTCAAAAGCAAGGAGACTATGACAGTCAACCACGCTCAAGTGAACAGCAAGGAGACTATGACAGTCTCCCATGCTCACGTGAACAATAAAGCGACTATGACAGTCTACCACGCTCACGTGAACAGCAAGGAGACTACAACAGTCTACCATGCTCACGCGAACAGCTTGAAGACTGTGACAGTCTCCCACGCTCAAGTGCAAAGCAAGAAGACTGTGTCAGTCTGCCACGCTCAAGTGAACAGCATTGGAGGCTATGACAGTCTGCCACGCTCAAGTGAACAGAAAGGAGACTATGACAGTCTACCATGCTCAAGTGAACAGCAAGAAGACTGGGACAGCCTACCGCGCTCAAGTGAACAGCAAGGAGACTATGACAGTCTACCATGCTCACGTGAACAGCAAGAAGTCAATGACAATCTACCACGCTTAAGTGCACAGAAAGGAGACTATGACAGTCTACCATGCTCATGTGAACAGCAAGGAGTCTATGACAGTCTGCCACGCTCAAGTGCACAGCAAGAAGACTGTGACAGTTTACCACGCTCAAGTGAACAGCAAGAAGACTTTGACAGTCTACCACGCTCAAGTGAACAGCAAGGAGACTATGACAGTCCACCACGCTCAAGTGCACAGCAAGAAGACTGTGACAGTCTACCACGCTCAAGTGAACAGAATGAAGACTGTGACCGTCTATCACGCTCAAGTGAACAGCATTGAGAATGTGACAGTCTACCACGCTCAAGTCCACAGCAAGGAGACTATGACAGTCTACCACGCTCAAGTGAACAGCAAGGAGACTATGACAGTCTGCCACGCTCAACTGCACAGCAAGAAGACTATGACAGTCTACCATGCTCACGTGAACAATAAAGCGACTATGACAGTCTACCACGCTCACGTGAACAGCAGGGGGAGTATGACAGTCTACCACGCTCACGTGAACAGCATGAAGACTGTGACAGTCTACCCCGCTCAAGTGAACAGCAAGGAGACTATGACAGTCTACCATGCTCAAGTGAACAGCAAGGAGACTATGACAGTCTACCATGCTCACGTGAACAGCAAGAAGACAATGACAATCTACCACGCTTAAGTGCACAGAAAGGAGACTATGACAGTCTACCATGCTCATGTGAACAGCAATGAGTCTATGACAGTCTGCCACGCTCAAGTGCACAGCAAGAAGACTGTGACAGTTTACCACGCTCAAGTGAACAGCAAGAAGACTTTGACAGTCTACCATGCTCAAGTGAACAGCAAGGAGACTATGACAGTCCACCACGCTCAAGTGCATAGCAAGAAGACTGTGACAGTCTACCACGCTCAAGTGAACAGCAAGAAGACTGTGACCGTCTATCACGCTCAAGTGAACAGCATTGAGAATGTGACAGTCTACCATGCTCAAGTCCACAGCAAGGAGACTATGACAGTCTACCACGCTCAAGTGAACAGCAAGGAGACTATGACAGTCTGCCACGCTCAACTGCACAGCAAGAAGACTATGACAGTCTACCATGCTCACGTGAACAATAAAGCGACTATGACAGTCTACCACGCTCACGTGAACAGCAGGGGGAGTATGACAGTCTACCACGCTCACGTGAACAGCATGAAGACTGTGACAGTCTACCCCGCTCAAGTGAACAGCAAGGAGACTGTGACAGTTTACCACGCTCAAGTGCACAGAAAGGAGACTATGACAGTCTACCACGCTCAAGTGAACAGCAAGGAGACTATGACACTCTACCACGCTCACGTGCACAGCAAGAAGACTATGACAGTCTACCACGCTCTAGTGAACAGCAAGGAGTCTATGACAGTCTGCCACGCTCAAGTGCACAGCAAGAAGACTGTGACAGTTTACCACGCTCAAGTGAACAGCAAGAAGACTGTGACAGTCTAGCACGCTCAAGTGAACAGCAAGGAGGCTATGACAGTCTACCACGCTCAAGTGCACAGCAAGAAGACTGTGACAGTCTAACACGCTCAAGTGAACAGCAAGAAGACTGTGACCGTCTATCACGCTCACGTGAACAGCAAGAAGAATGTGACAGTCTACCACGCTCACGTGAACAGCAAGACGACTGCGATAGTCTGCCACGCTCAAGTGAACAGCAAGGAGACTATGACAGTCTACCACGCTCAAGTGAACAGCACTGAGACTGTGACAGTCTACCACGCTCAACTGCACAGCAAGAAGACTATGACAGTCTACCATGCTCACGTGAACAATAAAGCGACTATGACAGTCTACCACGCTCACGTGAACAGCAGGGAGACTATGACAGTCTACCACGCTCACGTGAACAGCAAGGAGACTATGACAGTCTACCACGCTCACAAGAACAGCAAGGAGACTAATGCAGTCTACCACGCTCACGTGAACAGTAAGAAGACAATGACAGTCTACCACGCTTAAGTGCACAGAAAGGAGACTATGACAGTCTACCATGCTCATGTGAACAGCAAGGAGTCTATGACAGTCTGCCACGCTCAAGTGCACAGCAAAAAGACTGTGACAGTTTACCACGCTCAAGTGAACAGCAAGAAGACTGTGACCGTCTATCACGCTCACGTGAACAGCAAGGAGACTATGACAGTCTACCACGCTCCAGTGAACAGCATTGAGAATGTGACAGTCTACCACGCTCAAGTCCACAGCAAGGAGACTATGACAGTCTACCACGCTCAAATGAACAGCAACGAGACTATGACAGTCTGCCACGCTCAACTGCACAGCAAGAAGACTATGACAGGCTACCATGCTCACGTGAACAATAAAGCGACTCTCACAGTCTACCACGCTCACGTGAACAGCAGGGGGACTATGACAGTCTACCACGCTCACGTGAACAGCATAAAGACTGTGACAGTCTACCCCGCTCAAGTGAACAGCAAGGAGACTGTGACAGTTTACCACGCTCAAGTGAACAGCAAGAAGACTATGACACTCTACCACGCTCACGTGCACAGCAAGAAGACTATGACAGTCTACCACGCTCTAGTGAACAGCAAGGAGTCTATGACAGTCTGCCACGCTCAAGTGCACAGCAAGAAGACTGTGACAGTTTACCACGCTCAAGTGCACAGCAAGAAGAGTGTGACAGTCTACCACGCTCAAGTGAACAGCAAGAAGACTGTGACCGTCTATCACGCTCACATGAACAGCAAGAAGAATGTGACAGTCTACCACGCTCACGTGAACAGCAAGACGACTGCGACAGTCTGCCACGCTCAAGTGAACAGCAAGGAGACTATGACAGTCTACCACGCTCAAGTGAACAGCATTGAGACTGTGACAGTCTACCACGCTCAACTGCACAGCAAGAAGACTATGACAGTCTACCATGCTCACGTGAACAATAAAGCGACTATGACAGTCTACCACGCTCACGTGAACAGCAGGGAGACTATCACAGTCTACCACGCTCACGTGAACAGCATAAAGACTGGGACAGTCTACCCCGCTCAAGTGAACAGCAAGGAGACTATCACAGGCTGCCACGCTCAAGTGCAAAGCAAGGAGACTATGACAGTCTACCACGCTCAAGTGAACAGCATTGAGACTGTGACAGTCTACCACGCTCAACTGCACAGCAAGAAGACTATGACAGTCTACCATGCTCAACTGCACAGCAAGAAGACTATGACAGTCTACCATGCTCACGTGAACAATAAAGCGACTATGACAGTCTACCACGCTCACGTGAACAGCAGGGAGACTATGACAGTCTACCACGCTCACGTAAACAGCATAAAGACTGGGACAGTCTACCACGCTCAAGTGAACAGCATTGAGACTGTGACAGTCTACCACGCTCAAGTCCACAGCAAGGAGACTATGACAGTCAACCACGCTCAAGTGAACAGCAATGAGACTATGACAGTCTACCACGCTCAAGTGAACAGCAAGAAGACTGTGACCGTCGATCACGCTCACGTGAACAATGAAGCGACTATGACAGTCTACCACGCTCACGTGAACATCAAGGAGACTATGACAGTCTACCACGCACACGTGAACAATGAAGCTATTATGACAGTCTACCACGCTCACGTGAACAGCAAGGAGACTATGACAGTCTACCATGCTCACGTGAACAGCAAGACGTCTTTGACAGTCTACCCCGCTCAAGTGAACAGCAAGGAATCTATGACAGTCTTCCATGCTTACGTGAACAGCAAGAAGACTGTGACAGTCTACCACGCTCAAGAGAACAGCAAGGAGACTATGACAGTCTACCACCCTCAAGTGCACAGCAAGAAGACTGTGACAGTCTACCACGCTCAAGTGAAGAGCAAGAAGACTGTGACCGTCTACGACGCTCACGTGAACAGCAAGGAGACTGTGACAGTCTACCACGCTCACGTGAACAGCAAGACGACTGCGACAGTCTGCCACGCTCAAGTGAACAGCAAGGAGACTATGACAGTCTACAACGCTCAAGTGAACAGCAAGGAGACTATTACAATCTATCACGCTCAAGTGAACAGCAAGAAGACTGTGACAGTCTACCACGCTCAAGTGCACAGCAAAAACCTATGACAGTCTACCACGCTCACATGCACAGCAAGAAGACTATGACAGTCTACCACGCTCAAGTGAACAGCAAGGAGACTATGGCAGTCTGCCATGCTCACGTGAACAGCAAGGAGACTGTGACAGTCTACCACGCTCACGTGAACAGCAAGACGACTGCGACAGTCTGCCACGCTCAAGTGAACAGCAAGGAGACTATGACAGTCCACCACGCTCAAGTGAACAGCATTGAGATTGTGACAGTCTACCACTCTCAAGTCAAAAGCAAGGAGACTATGACAGTCAACCACGCTCAAGTGAACAGCAAGGAGACTATGACAGTCTACCATGCTCACGCGAACTGCTTGAAGACTGTGACAGTCTCCCATGCTCAAGTGCAAAGCAAGAAGACTGTGTCAGTCTGCCACGCTCAAGTGAACAGCATTGGAGACTATGACAGTCTGCCACGCTCAAGTGAACAGAAAGGAGACTATGACAGTCTACCATGCTCAAGTGAACAGCAAGAAGACTGGGACAGCCTACCGCGCTCAAGTGAACAGCAAGGAGACTATGACAGTCTACCATGCTCACGTGAACAGCAAGAAGACAATGACAATCTACCACGCTTAAGTGCACAGAAAGGAGACTATGACAGTCTACCATGCTCATGTGAACAGCAAGGAGTCTATGACAGTCTGCCACGCTCCAGTGCACAGCAAGAAGACTGTGACAGTTTACCACGCTCAAGTGAACAGCAAGAAGACTTTGACAGTCTACCACGCTCAAGTGAACAGCAAGGAGACTATGACAGCCCACCACGCTCAAGTGCACAGCAAGAAGACTGTGACAGTCTACCACGCTCAAGTGAACAGCAAGAAGACTGTGACCGTCTATCACGCTCAAGTGAACAGCATTGAGAATGTGACAGTCTACCACGCTCAAGTCCACAGCAAGGAGACTATGACAGTCTACCACGCTCAAGTGAACAGCAAGGAGACTATGACAGTCTGCCACGCTCAACTGCACAGCAAGAAGACTATGACAGTCTACCATGCTCACGTGAACAATAAAGCGACTATGACAGTCTACCACGCTCACGTGAACAGCAGGGGGAGTATGACAGTCTACCACACTCACGTGAACAGCATGAAGACTGTGACAGTCTACCCCGCTCAAGTGAACAGCAAGGAGACTATGACAGTCTACCATGCTCAAGTGAACAGCAAGGAGACTATGACAGTCTACCATGCTCACGTGAACAGCAAGAAGACAATGACAATCTACCACGCTTAAGTGCACAGAAAGGAGACTAAGACAGTCTACCATGCTCATGTGAACAGCAAGGAGTCTATGACAGTCTGCCACGCTCAAGTGCACAGCAAGAAGACTGTGACAGTTTACCACGCTCAAGTGAACAGCAAGAAGACTTTGACAGTCTACCACGCTCAAGTGAACAGCAAGACGACTGCGACAGTCTGCCACGCTCAAGTGAACAGCAAGGAGACTATGACAGTCCACCACGCTCAAGTGAACAGCATTGAGACTGTGACAGTCTACCACGCTCAAGTCAAAAGCAAGGAGACTATGACAGTCAACCACGCTCAAGTGAACAGCAAGGAGACTATGACAGTCTCCCATGCTCACGTGAACAATAAAGCGACTATGACAGTCTACCACGCTCACGTGAACAGCAAGGAGACTACAACAGTCTACCATGCTCACGCGAACAGCTTGAAGACTGTGACAGTCTCCCATGCTCAAGTGCAAAGCAAGAAGACTGTGTCAGTCTGCCACGCTCAAGTGAACAGCATTGGAGACTATGACAGTCTGCCACGCTCAAGTGAACAGAAAGGAGACTATGACAGTCTACCATGCTCAAGTGAACAGCAAGAAGACTGGGACAGCCTACCGCGCTCAAGTGAACAGCAAGGAGACTATGACAGTCTACCATGCTCACGTGAACAGCAAGAAGTCAATGACAATGTACCACGCTTAAGTGCACAGAAAGGAGACTATGACAGTCTACCATGCTCAAGTGAACAGCAAGGAGTCTATGACAGTCTGCCACGCTCAAGTGCACAGCAAGAAGACTGTGACAGTTTACCACGCTCAAGTGAACAGCAAGAAGACTTTGACAGTCTACCACGCTCAAGTGAACAGCAAGGAGACTATGACAGTCCACCACGCTCAAGTGCACAGCAAGAAGACTGTGACAGTCTACCACGCTCAAGTGAACAGAATGAAGACTGTGACCGTCTATCACGCTCAAGTGAACAGCATTGAGAATGTGACAGTCTACCACGCTCAAGTGAACAGCAAGGAGACTATGACAGTCTGCCACGCTCAACTGCACAGCAAGAAGACTATGACAGTCTACCATGCTCACGTGAACAATAAAGCGACTATGACAGTCTACCACGCTCACGTGAACAGCAGGGGGAGTATGACAGTCTACCACGCTCACGTGAACAGCATGAAGACTGTGACAGTCTACCCCGCTCAAGTGAACAGCAAGGAGACTATGACAGTCTACCATGCTCAAGTGAACAGCAAGGAGACTATGACAGTCTACCATACTCACGTGAACAGCAAGAAGACAATGACAATCTACCACGCTTAAGTGCACAGAAAGGAGACTATGACAGTCTACCATGCTCATGTGAACAGCAAGGAGTCTATGACAGTCTGCCACGCTCAAGTGCACAGCAAGAAGACTGTGACAGTTTACCACGCTCAAGTGAACAGCAAGAAGACTTTGACAGTCTACCATGCTCAAGTGCACAGCAAGAAGACTGTGACAGTCTACCACGCTCAAGTGAACAGCAAGAAGACTGTGACCGTCTATCACGCTCAAGTGAACAGCATTGAGAATGTGACAGTCTACCACGCTCAAGTCCACAGCAAGGAGACTATGACAGTCTACCACGCTCAAGTGAACAGCAAGGAGACTATGACAGTCTGCCACGCTCAACTGCACAGCAAGAAGACTATGACAGTCTACCATGCTCACGTGAACAATAAAGCGACTATGACAGTCTACCACGCTCACGTGAACAGCAGGGGGAGTATGACAGTCTACCACGCTCACGTGAACAGCATGAAGACTGTGACAGTCTACCCCGCTCAAGTGAACAGCAAGGAGACTGTGACAGTTTACCACGCTCAAGTGCACAGAAAGGAGACTATGACAGTCTACCACGCTCACGTGAACAGCAAGGAGACTATGACAGTCTACCACGCTCACAAGAACAGCAAGGAGACTAATGCAGTCTACCACGCTCACGTGAACAGTAAGAAGACAATGACAGTCTACCACGCTTAAGTGCACAGAAAGGAGACTATGACAGTCTACCATGCTCATGTGAACAGCAAGGAGTCTATGACAGTCTGCCACGCTCAAGTGCACAGCAAAAAGACTGTGACAGTTTACCACGCTCAAGTGAACAGCAAGAAGACTGTGACCGTCTATCACGCTCACGTGAACAGCAAGACGACTGCGACAGTCTGCCACGCTCAAGTGAACAGCAAGGAGACTATGACAGTCTACCACGCTCCAGTGAACAGCATTGAGAATGTGACAGTCTACCACGCTCAAGTCCACAGCAAGGAGACTATGACAGTCTACCACGCTCAAATGAACAGCAACGAGACTATGACAGTCTGCCACGCTCAACTGCACAGCAAGAAGACTATGACAGGCTACCATGCTCACGTGAACAATAAAGCGACTCTGACAGTCTACCACGCTCACGTGAACAGCAGGGGAACTATGACAGTCTACCACGCTCACGTGAACAGCATAAAGACTGTGACAGTCTACCCCGCTCAAGTGAACAGCAAGGAGACTGTGACAGTTTACCACGCTCAAGTGAACAGCAAGAAGACTATGACACTCTACCACGCTCACGTGCACAGCAAGAAGACTATGACAGTCTACCACGCTCTAGTGAACAGCAAGGACTCTATGACAGTCTGCCACGCTCAAGTGCACAGCAAGAAGACTGTGACAGTTTACCACGCTCAAGTGCACAGCAAGAAGAGTGTGACAGTCTACCACGCTCAAGTGAACAGCAAGAAGACTGTGACCGTCTATCACGCTCACGTGAACAGCAAGAAGAATGTGACAGTCTACCACGCTCACGTGAACAGCAAGACGACTGCGACAGTCTGCCACGCTCAAGTGAACAGCAAGGAGACTATGACAGTCTACCACGCTCAAGTGAACAGCATTGAGACTGTGACAGTCTACCACGCTCAACTGCACAGCAAGAAGACTATGACAGTCTACCATGCTCACGTGAACAATAAAGCGACTATGACAGTCTACCACGCTCACGTGAACAGCAGGGAGACTATCACAGTCTACCACGCTCACGTGAACAGCATAAAGACTGGGACAGTCTACCCCGCTCAAGTGAACAGCAAGGAGACTATCACAGGCTGCCACGCTCAAGTGCAAAGCAAGGAGACTATGACAGTCTACCACGCTCAAGTGAACAGCATTGAGACTGTGACAGTCTACCACGCTCAACTGCACAGCAAGAAGACTATGACAGTCTACCATGCTCAACTGCACAGCAAGAAGACTATGACAGTCTACCATGCTCACGTGAACAATAAAGCGACTATGACAGTCTACCACGCTCACGTGAACAGCAGGGAGACTATGACAGTCTACCACGCTCACGTAAACAGCATAAAGACTGGGACAGTCTACCACGCTCAAGTGAACAGCATTGAGACTGTGACAGTCTACCACGCTCAAGTCCACAGCAAGGAGACTATGACAGTCAACCACACTCAAGTGAACAGCAATGAGACTATGACAGTCTACCACGTTCAAGTGAACAGCAAGAAGACTGTGACCGTCGATCACGCTCACGTGAACAATGAAGCGACTATGACAGTCTACCACGCTCACGTGAACAGCAAGGAGACTATGACAGTCTACCATGCTCACGTGAACAGCAAGACGTCTTTGACAGTCTACCCCGCTCAAGTGAACAGCAAGGAATCTATGACAGTCTTCCATGCTTACGTGAACAGCAAGAAGACTGTGACAGTCTACCACGCTCAAGTGAACAGCAAGGAGACTATGACAGTCTACCATGCTCACGTGAACAGCAAGAAGACAATGACAGTCTACCACGCTCAAGTGCACAGAAAGGAGTCTATGACAGTCTACCACGCTCACGTGCACAGCAAGAAGACTATGACAGTCTACCACGCTCAAGTGAACAGCAAGGAGTCTATGACATTCTGCCACGCTCAAGTGCACAGCAAGAAGACTGTGACAGTCTACCACGCTCAAGAGAACAGCAAGGAGGCTATGACAGTCTACCACGCTCAAGTGCACAGCAAGAAGACTGTGACAGTCTACCACGCTCAAGTGAAGAGCAAGAAGACTGTGACCGTCTACTACGCTCACGTGAACAGCAAGGAGACTGTGACAGTCTACCACGCTCACGTGAACAGCAAGACGACTGCGACAGTCTGCCACGCTCAAGTGAACAGCAAGGAGACTATGACAGTCTACAACGCTCAAGTGAACAGCAAGGAGACTATTACAATCTATCACGCTCAAGTGAACAGCAAGAAGACTGTGACAGTCTACCACGCTCAAGTGCACAGCAAAAACCTATGACAGTCTACCACGCTCACATGCACAGCAAGAAGACTATGACAGTCTACCACGCTCAAGTGAACAGCAAGGAGACTATGGCTGTCTGCCATGCTCACGTGAACAGCAAGAAGACTGTGACAGTCTACCATGCTCACGTGAACAGCAAGAAGACTATGACAGTCTATCATGCACACGTGAACAGCAAGGAGACTATGACAGTCTACCACGCTCACGTGAACAGCAGGGAGACTATGACTGTCTACCACGCTCACGTGAACAGCATAAAGACTGTGACAGTCTACCACGCTCAAGTGAACAGCAAGGAGACTATCACAGTCTGCCATGCTCACGTGAACAATTAAGCGACTATGACTGTCTACCATTCTCACGTGAACAGCAAGGAGACTATGACAGTCTACCACGCTCACGTGAACAGCAAGAAGACTATGACAGTCTACCATGCTCACATGAACAATAAAGCGACTATGACAGTCTACCACGCTCACGTGAACAGCAGGGGGACTATGACAGTCTACCACGCTCACGTGCACAGCAAGAAGACTGTGACAGTTTACCACGCTCAAGTGAACAGCAAGAAGACTGTGACAGTCTACCACGCTCAAGTGAACAGCAAGGAGACTATGACAGTCTACCACGCTCAAGTGCACAGCAAGAAGACTGTGACAGTCTACCACGCTCAAGTGAACAGCAAGAAGACTGTAAACGTCTATCACGCTCACGTGAACAGCAAGACGACTGCGACAGTCTGCCACGCTCAAGTGAACAGCAAGGAGACTATGACAGTCCACCACGCTCAAGTGAACAGCATTGAGATTGTGACAGTCTACCACTCTCAAGTCAAAAGCAAGGAGACTATGACAGTCAACCACGCTCAAGTGAACAGCAAGGAGACTATGATAGTCTCCCATGCTCACGTGAACAATAAAGCGACTATGACAGTCTACCACGCTCACGTGAACAGCAAGGAGACTACAACAGTCTACCATGCTCACGCGAACAGCTTGAAGACTGTGACAGTCTCCCATGCTCAAGTGCAAAGCAAGAAGACTGTGTCAGTCTGCCACGCTCAAGTGAACAGCATTGGAGACTATGACAGTCTGCCACGCTCAAGTGAACAGAAAGGAGACTATGACAGTCTACCATGCTCAAGTGAACAGCAAGAAGACTGGGACAGCCTACCGCGCTCAAGTGAACAGCAAGGAGACTATGACAGTCTACCATGCTCACGTGAACAGCAAGAAGACAATGACAATCTACCACGCTTAAGTGCACAGAAAGGAGACTATGACAGTCTACCATGCTCATGTGAACAGCAAGGAGTCTATGACAGTCTGCCACGCTCAAGTGCACAGCAAGAAGACTGTGACAGTTTACCACGCTCAAGTGAACAGCAAGAAGACTTTGACAGTCTACCACGCTCAAGTGAACAGCAAGGAGACTATGACAGTCCACCACGCTCAAGTGCACAGCAAGAAGACTGTGACAGTCTACCACGCTCATGTGAACAGCAAGAAGACTGTGACCGTCTATCACGCTCAAGTGAACAGCATTGAGAATGTGACAGTTTACCACGCTCAAGTCCACAGCAAGGAGACTATGACAATCTACCACGCTCAAGTGAACAGCAAGGAGACTATGACAGTCTGCCACGCTCAACTGCACAGCAAGAAGACTATGACAGTCTACCATGCTCACGTGAACAATAAAGCGACTATGACAGTCTACCACGCTCACGTGAACAGCAGGGGGAGTATGACAGTCTACCACGCTCACGTGAACAGCATGAAGACTGTGACAGTCTACCCCGCTCAAGTGAACAGCAAGGAGACTATGACAGTCTACCATGCTCAAGTGAACAGCAAGGAGACTATGACAGTCTACCATGCTCACGTGAACAGCAAGAAGACAATGACAATCTACCACGCTTAAGTGCACAGAAAGGAGACTAAGACAGTCTACCATGCTCATGTGAACAGCAAGGAGTCTATGACAGTCTGCCACGCTCAAGTGCACAGCAAGAAGACTGTGACAGTTTACCACGCTCAAGTGAACAGCAAGAAGACTTTGACAGTCTACCACACTCAAGTGAACAGCAAGACGACTGCGACAGTCTGCCACGCTCAAGTGAACAGCAAGGAGACTATGACAGTCCACCACGCTCAAGTGAACAGCATTGAGATTGTGACAGTCTACCACTCTCAAGTCAAAAGCAAGGAGACTATGACAGTCAACCACGCTCAAGTGAACAGCAAGGAGACTATGATAGTCTCCCATGCTCACGTGAACAATAAAGCGACTATGACAGTCTACCACGCTCACGTGAACAGCAAGGAGACTACAACAGTCTACCATGCTCACGCGAACAGCTTGAAGACTGTGACAGTCTCCCATGCTCAAGTGCAAAGCAAGAAGACTGTGTCAGTCTGCCACGCTCAAGTGAACAGCATTGGAGACTATGACAGTCTGCCACGCTCAAGTGAACAGAAAGGAGACTATGACAGTCTACCATGCTCAAGTGAACAGCAAGAAGACTGGGACAGCCTACCGCGCTCAAGTGAACAGCAAGGAGACTATGACAGTCTACCATGCTCACGTGAACAGCAAGAAGACAATGACAATCTACCACGCTTAAGTGCACAGAAAGGAGACTATGACAGTCTACCATGCTCATGTGAACAGCAAGGAGTCTATGACAGTCTGCCACGCTCAAGTGCACAGCAAGAAGACTGTGACAGTTTACCACGCTCAAGTGAACAGCAAGAAGACTTTGACAGTCTACCACGCTCAAGTGAACAGCAAGGAGACTATGGCAGTCCACCACGCTCAAGTGCACAGCAAGAAGACTGTGACAGTCTACCACGCTCATGTGAACAGCAAGAAGACTGTGACCGTCTATCACGCTCAAGTGAACAGCATTGAGAATGTGACAGTCTACCACGCTCAAGTCCACAGCAAGGAGACTATGACAGTCTACCACGCTCAAGTGAACAGCAAGGAGACTATGACAGTCTGCCACGCTCAACTGCACAGCAAGAAGACTATGACAGTCTACCATGCTCACGTGAACAATAAAGCGACTATGACAGTCTACCACGCTCACGTGAACAGCAGGGGGAGTATGACAGTCTACCACGCTCACGTGAACAGCATGAAGACTGTGACAGTCTACCCCGCTCAAGTGAACAGCAAGGAGACTATGACAGTCTACCATGCTCAAGTGAACAGCAAGGAGACTATGACAGTCTACCATGCTCACGTGAACAGCAAGAAGACAATGACAATCTACCACGCTTAAGTGCACAGAAAGGAGACTAAGACAGTCTACCATGCTCATGTGAACAGCAAGGAGTCTATGACAGTCTGCCACGCTCAAGTGCACAGCAAGAAGACTGTGACAGTTTACCACGCTCAAGTGAACAGCAAGAAGACTTTGACAGTCTACCACACTCAAGTGAACAGCAAGACGACTGCGACAGTCTGCCACGCTCAAGTGAACAGCAAGGACACTATGACAGTCCACCACGCTCAAGTGAACAGCATTGAGACTGTGACAGTCTACCACGCTCAAGTCAAAAGCAAGGAGACTATGACAGTCAACCACGCTCAAGTGAACAGCAAGGAGACTATGACAGTCTCCCATGCTCACGTGAACAATAAAGCGACTATGACAGTCTACCACGCTCACGTGAACAGCAAGGAGACTACAACAGTCTACCATGCTCACGCGAACAGCTTGAAGACTGTGACAGTCTCCCATGCTCAAGTGCAAAGCAAGAAGACTGTGTCAGTCTGCCACGCTCAAGTGAACAGCATTGGAGACTATGACAGTCTGCCACGCTCAAGTGAACAGAAAGGAGACTATGACAGTCTACCATGCTCAAGTGAACAGCAAGAAGACTGGGACAGCCTACCGCGCTCAAGTGAACAGCAAGGAGACTATGACAGTCTACCATGCTCACGTGAACAGCAAGAAGTCAATGACAATCTACCACGCTTAAGTGCACAGAAAGGAGACTATGACAGTCTACCATGCTCATGTGAACAGCAAGGAGTCTATGACAGTCTGCCACGCTCAAGTGCACAGCAAGAAGACTGTGACAGTTTACCACGCTCAAGTGAACAGCAAGAAGACTTTGACAGTCTACCACGCTCAAGTGAACAGCAAGGAGACTATGACAGTCCACCACGCTCAAGTGCACAGCAAGAAGACTGTGACAGTCTACCACGCTCAAGTGAACAGCAAGAAGACTGTGACCGTCTATCACGCTCAAGTGAACAGCATTGAGAATGTGACAGTCTACCACGCTCAAGTCCACAGCAAGGAGACTATGACAGTCTACCACGCTCAAGTGAACAGCAAGGAGACTATGACAGTCTGCCACGCTCAACTGCACAGCAAGAAGACTATGACAGTCTACCATGCTCACGTGAACAATAAAGCGACTATGACAGTCTACCACGCTCACGTGAACAGCAGGGGGAGTATGACAGTCTACCACGCTCACGTGAACAGCATGAAGACTGTGACAGTCTACCCCGCTCAAGTGAACAGCAAGGAGACTATGACAGTCTACCATGCTCAAGTGAACAGCAAGGAGACTATGACAGTCTACCATGCTCACGTGAACAGCAAGAAGACAATGACAATCTACCACGCTTAAGTGCACAGAAAGGAGACTAAGACAGTCTACCATGCTCATGTGAACAGCAAGGAGTCTATGACAGTCTGCCACGCTCAAGTGCACAGCAAGAAGACTGTGACAGTTTACCACGCTCAAGTGAACAGCAAGAAGACTTTGACAGTCTACCACACTCAAGTGAACAGCAAGACGACTGCGACAGTCTGCCACGCTCAAGTGAACAGCAAGGAGACTATGACAGTCCACCACGCTCAAGTGAACAGCATTGAGATTGTGACAGTCTACCACTCTCAAGTCAAAAGCAAGGAGACTATGACAGTCAACCACGCTCAAGTGAACAGCAAGGAGACTATGATAGTCTCCCATGCTCACGTGAACAATAAAGCGACTATGACAGTCTACCACGCTCACGTGAACAGCAAGGAGACTACAACAGTCTACCATGCTCACGCGAACAGCTTGAAGACTGTGACAGTCTCCCATGCTCAAGTGCAAAGCAAGAAGACTGTGTCAGTCTGCCACGCTCAAGTGAACAGCATTGGAGACTATGACAGTCTGCCACGCTCAAGTGAACAGAAAGGAGACTATGACAGTCTACCATGCTCAAGTGAACAGCAAGAAGACTGGGACAGCCTACCGCGCTCAAGTGAACAGCAAGGAGACTATGACAGTCTACCATGCTCACGTGAACAGCAAGAAGACAATGACAATCTACCACGCTTAAGTGCACAGAAAGGAGACTATGACAGTCTACCATGCTCATGTGAACAGCAAGGAGTCTATGACAGTCTGCCACGCTCAAGTGCACAGCAAGAAGACTGTGACAGTTTACCACGCTCAAGTGAACAGCAAGAAGACTTTGACAGTCTACCACGCTCAAGTGAACAGCAAGGAGACTATGGCAGTCCACCACGCTCAAGTGCACAGCAAGAAGACTGTGACAGTCTACCACGCTCATGTGAACAGCAAGAAGACTGTGACCGTCTATCACGCTCAAGTGAACAGCATTGAGAATGTGACAGTCTACCACGCTCAAGTCCACAGCAAGGAGACTATGACAGTCTACCACGCTCAAGTGAACAGCAAGGAGACTATGACAGTCTGCCACGCTCAACTGCACAGCAAGAAGACTATGACAGTCTACCATGCTCACGTGAACAATAAAGCGACTATGACAGTCTACCACGCTCACGTGAACAGCAGGGGGAGTATGACAGTCTACCACGCTCACGTGAACAGCATGAAGACTGTGACAGTCTACCCCGCTCAAGTGAACAGCAAGGAGACTATGACAGTCTACCATGCTCAAGTGAACAGCAAGGAGACTATGACAGTCTACCATGCTCACGTGAACAGCAAGAAGACAATGACAATCTACCACGCTTAAGTGCACAGAAAGGAGACTAAGACAGTCTACCATGCTCATGTGAACAGCAAGGAGTCTATGACAGTCTGCCACGCTCAAGTGCACAGCAAGAAGACTGTGACAGTTTACCACGCTCAAGTGAACAGCAAGAAGACTTTGACAGTCTACCACACTCAAGTGAACAGCAAGACGACTGCGACAGTCTGCCACGCTCAAGTGAACAGCAAGGACACTATGACAGTCCACCACGCTCAAGTGAACAGCATTGAGACTGTGACAGTCTACCACGCTCAAGTCAAAAGCAAGGAGACTATGACAGTCAACCACGCTCAAGTGAACAGCAAGGAGACTATGACAGTCTCCCATGCTCACGTGAACAATAAAGCGACTATGACAGTCTACCACGCTCACGTGAACAGCAAGGAGACTACAACAGTCTACCATGCTCACGCGAACAGCTTGAAGACTGTGACAGTCTCCCATGCTCAAGTGCAAAGCAAGAAGACTGTGTCAGTCTGCCACGCTCAAGTGAACAGCATTGGAGACTATGACAGTCTGCCACGCTCAAGTGAACAGAAAGGAGACTATGACAGTCTACCATGCTCAAGTGAACAGCAAGAAGACTGGGACAGCCTACCGCGCTCAAGTGAACAGCAAGGAGACTATGACAGTCTACCATGCTCACGTGAACAGCAAGAAGTCAATGACAATCTACCACGCTTAAGTGCACAGAAAGGAGACTATGACAGTCTACCATGCTCATGTGAACAGCAAGGAGTCTATGACAGTCTGCCACGCTCAAGTGCACAGCAAGAAGACTGTGACAGTTTACCACGCTCAAGTGAACAGCAAGAAGACTTTGACAGTCTACCACGCTCAAGTGAACAGCAAGGAGACTATGACAGTCCACCACGCTCAAGTGCACAGCAAGAAGACTGTGACAGTCTACCACGCTCAAGTGAACAGCAAGAAGACTGTGACCGTCTATCACGCTCAAGTGAACAGCATTGAGAATGTGACAGTCTACCACGCTCAAGTCCACAGCAAGGAGACTATGACAGTCTACCACGCTCAAGTGAACAGCAAGGAGACTATGACAGTCTGCCACGCTCAACTGCACAGCAAGAAGACTATGACAGTCTACCATGCTCACGTGAACAATAAAGCGACTATGACAGTCTACCACGCTCACGTGAACAGCAGGGGGAGTATGACAGTCTACCACGCTCACGTGAACAGCATGAAGACTGTGACAGTCTACCCCGCTCAAGTGAACAGCAAGGAGACTATGACAGTCTACCATGCTCAAGTGAACAGCAAGGAGACTATGACAGTCTACCATGCTCACGTGAACAGCAAGAAGACAATGACAATCTACCACGCTTAAGTGCACAGAAAGGAGACTAAGACAGTCTACCATGCTCATGTGAACAGCAAGGAGTCTATGACAGTCTGCCACGCTCAAGTGCACAGCAAGAAGACTGTGACAGTTTACCACGCTCAAGTGAACAGCAAGAAGACTTTGACAGTCTACCACGCTCAAGTGAACAGCAAGACGACTGCGACAGTCTGCCACGCTCAAGTGAACAGCAAGGACACTATGACAGTCCACCACGCTCAAGTGAACAGCATTGAGACTGTGACAGTCTACCACGCTCAAGTCAAAAGCAAGGAGACTATGACAGTCAACCACGCTCAAGTGAACAGCAAGGAGACTATGACAGTCTCCCATGCTCACGTGAACAATAAAGCGACTATGACAGTCTACCACGCTCACGTGAACAGCAAGGAGACTACAACAGTCTACCATGCTCACGCGAACAGCTTGAAGACTGTGACAGTCTCCCATGCTCAAGTGCAAAGCAAGAAGACTGTGTCAGTCTGCCACGCTCAAGTGAACAGCATTGGAGACTATGACAGTCTGCCACGCTCAAGTGAACAGAAAGGAGACTATGACAGTCTACCATGCTCAAGTGAACAGCAAGAAGACTGGGACAGCCTACCGCGCTCAAGTGAACAGCAAGGAGACTATGACAGTCTACCATGCTCACGTGAACAGCAAGAAGTCAATGACAATCTACCACGCTTAAGTGCACAGAAAGGAGACTATGACAGTCTACCATGCTCATGTGAACAGCAAGGAGTCTATGACAGTCTGCCACGCTCAAGTGCACAGCAAGAAGACTGTGACAGTTTACCACGCTCAAGTGAACAGCAAGAAGACTTTGACAGTCTACCACGCTCAAGTGAACAGCAAGGAGAATATGACAGTCCACCACGCTCAAGTGCACAGCAAGAAGACTGTGACAGTCTACCACGCTCAAGTGAACAGAATGAAGACTGTGACCGTCTATCACGCTCAAGTGAACAGCATTGAGAATGTGACAGTCTACCACGCTCAAGTCCACAGCAAGGAGACTATGACAGTCTACCACGCTCAAGTGAACAGCAAGGAGACTATGACAGTCTGCCACGCTCAACTGCACAGCAAGAAGACTATGACAGTCTACCATGCTCACGTGAACAATAAAGCGACTATGACAGTCTACCACGCTCACGTGAACAGCAGGGGGAGTATGACAGTCTACCACGCTCACGTGAACAGCATGAAGACTGTGACAGTCTACCCCGCTCAAGTGAACAGCAAGGAGACTATGACAGTCTACCATGCTCAAGTGAACAGCAAGGAGACTATGACAGTCTACCATGCTCACGTGAACAGCAAGAAGACAATGACAATCTACCACGCTTAAGTGCACAGAAAGGAGACTAAGACAGTCTACCATGCTCATGTGAACAGCAAGGAGTCTATGACAGTCTGCCACGCTCAAGTGCACAGCAAGAAGACTGTGACAGTTTACCACGCTCAAGTGAACAGCAAGAAGACTTTGACAGTCTACCACACTCAAGTGAACAGCAAGACGACTGCGACAGTCTGCCACGCTCAAGTGAACAGCAAGGACACTATGACAGTCCACCACGCTCAAGTGAACAGCATTGAGACTGTGACAGTCTACCACGCTCAAGTCAAAAGCAAGGAGACTATGACAGTCAACCACGCTCAAGTGAACAGCAAGGAGACTATGACAGTCTCCCATGCTCACGTGAACAATAAAGCGACTATGACAGTCTACCACGCTCACGTGAACAGCAAGGAGACTACAACAGTCTACCATGCTCACGCGAACAGCTTGAAGACTGTGACAGTCTCCCATGCTCAAGTGCAAAGCAAGAAGACTGTGTCAGTCTGCCACGCTCAAGTGAACAGCATTGGAGACTATGACAGTCTGCCACGCTCAAGTGAACAGAAAGGAGACTATGACAGTCTACCATGCTCAAGTGAACAGCAAGAAGACTGGGACAGCCTACCGCGCTCAAGTGAACAGCAAGGAGACTATGACAGTCTACCATGCTCACGTGAACAGCAAGAAGTCAATGACAATCTACCACGCTTAAGTGCACAGAAAGGAGACTATGACAGTCTACCATGCTCATGTGAACAGCAAGGAGTCTATGACAGTCTGCCACGCTCAAGTGCACAGCAAGAAGACTGTGACAGTTTACCACGCTCAAGTGAACAGCAAGAAGACTTTGACAGTCTACCACGCTCAAGTGAACAGCAAGGAGACTATGACAGTCCACCACGCTCAAGTGCACAGCAAGAAGACTGTGACAGTCTACCACGCTCAAGTGAACAGCAAGAAGACTGTGACCGTCTATCACGCTCAAGTGAACAGCATTGAGAATGTGACAGTCTACCACGCTCAAGTCCACAGCAAGGAGACTATGACAGTCTACCACGCTCAAGTGAACAGCAAGGAGACTATGACAGTCTGCCACGCTCAACTGCACAGCAAGAAGACTATGACAGTCTACCATGCTCACGTGAACAATAAAGCGACTATGACAGTCTACCACGCTCACGTGAACAGCAGGGGGAGTATGACAGTCTACCACGCTCACGTGAACAGCATGAAGACTGTGACAGTCTACCCCGCTCAAGTGAACAGCAAGGAGACTGTGACAGTTTACCACGCTCAAGTGCACAGAAAGGAGACTATGACAGTCTACCATGTTCAAGTGAACATCAAGGAGTCTATGACAGTCTACCATGCTCAAGTGAACAGCAAGGAGACTATGACACTCTACCACGCTCACGTGCACAGCAAGAAGACTATGACAGTCTACCACGCTCTAGTGAACAGCAAGGAGTCTATGACAGTCTGCCACGCTCAAGTGCACAGCAAGAAGACTGTGACAGTTTACCACGCTCAAGTGAACAGCAAGAAGACTGTGACAGTTTAGCACGCTCAAGTGAACAGCAAGGAGGCTATGACAGTCTACCACGCTCAAGTGCACAGCAAGAAGACTGTGACAGTCTAACACGCTCAAGTGAACAGCAAGAAGACTGTGACCGTCTATCACGCTCACGTGAACAGCAAGACGACTGCGATAGTCTGCCCCGCTCAAGTGAACAGCAAGGAGACTATGACAGTCTACCACGCTCAAGTGAACAGCATTGAGACTGTGACAGTCTACCACGCTCAACTGCACAGCAAGAAGACTATGACAGTCTACCATGCTCACGTGAACAATAAAGCGACTATGACAGTCTACCACGTTCACGTGAAGAGCAGGGAGCCTATGTCAGTCTGCCACGCTCAAGTGCACAGCAAGAAGACTGTGACAGTTTACCACGCTCAAGTGAACAGCAAGAAGACTTTGACAGTCTACCACGCTCAAGTGAACAGCAAGACGACTGCGACAGTCTGCCACGCTCAAGTGAACAGCATTGAGAATGTGACAGTCTACCACGCTCAAGTCCACAGCAAGGAGACTATGACAGTCTACCACGCTCAAGTGAACAGCAAGGAGACTATGACAGTCTGCCACGCTCAACTGCACAGCAAGAAGACTATGACAGTCTACCATGCTCACGTGAACAATAAAGCGACTATGACAGTCTACCACGCTCACGTGAACAGCAAGGAGACTACAACAGTCTACCACGCTCACGTGAACAGCATAAAGACTGGGACAGTCGACCCCGCTCAAGTGAACAGCAAGGAGACTATCACAGGCTGCCACGCTCAAGTGCAAAGCAAGGAGACTATGACAGTCTACCACGCTCACGTGAACAGCAAGGAGACTATGACAGTCTACCACGCTCACAAGAACAGCAAGGAGACTAATGCAGTCTACCACGCTCACGTGAACAGTAAGAAGACAATGACAGTCTACCACGCTTAAGTGCACAGAAAGGAGACTATGACAGTCTACCATGCTCATGTGAACAGCAAGGAGTCTATGACAGTCTGCCACGCTCAAGTGCACAGCAAAAAGACTGTGACAGTTTACCACGCTCAAGTGAACAGCAAGAAGACTGTGACCGTCTATCACACTCACGTGAACAGCAAGACGACTGCGACAGTCTGCCACGCTCAAGTGAACAGCAAGGAGACTATGACAGTCTACCACGCTCCAGTGAACAGCATTGAGAATGTGACAGTCTACCACGCTCAAGTCCACAGCAAGGAGACTATGACAGTCTACCACGCTCAAATGAACAGCAACGAGACTATGACAGTCTGCCACGCTCAACTGCACAGCAAGAAGACTATGACAGGCTACCATGCTCACGTGAACAATAAAGCGACTCTGACAGTCTACCACGCTCACGTGAACAGCAGGGGGACTATGACAGTCTACCACGCTCACGTGAACAGCATAAAGACTGTGACAGTCTACCCCGCTCAAGTGAACAGCAAGGAGACTGTGACAGTTTACCACGCTCAAGTGAACAGCAAGAAGACTATGACACTCTACCACGCTCACGTGCACAGCAAGAAGACTATGACAGTCTACCACGCTCTAGTGAACAGCAAGGAGTCTATGACAGTCTGCCACGCTCAAGTGCACAGCAAGAAGACTGTGACAGTTTACCACGCTCAAGTGAACAGCAAGAAGACTGTGACAGTCTACCACGCTCAAGTGAACAGCAAGGAGACTATGACAGTCTACCACGCTCAAGTGCACAGCAAGAAGAGTGTGACAGTCTACCACGCTCAAGTGAACAGTAAGAAGACTGTGACCGTCTATCACGCTCACGTGAACAGCAAGAAGAATGTGACAGTCTACCACGCTCACGTGAACAGCAAGACGACTGCGACAGTCTGCCACGCTCAAGTGAACAGCAAGGAGACTATGACAGTCTACCACGCTCAAGTGAACAGCATTGAGACTGTGACAGTCTACCACGCTCAACTGCACAGCAAGAAGACTATGACAGTCTACCATGCTCACGTGAACAATAAAGCGACTATGACAGTCTACCACGCTCACGTTAACAGCAGGGAGACTATCACAGTCTACCACGCTCACGTGAACAGCATAAAGACTGGGACAGTCTACCCCGCTCAAGTGAACAGCAAGGAGACTATCACAGGCTGCCACGCTCAAGTGCAAAGCAAGGAGACTATGACAGTCTACCACGCTCAAGTGAACAGCATTGAGACTGTGACAGTCTACCACGCTCAACTGCACAGCAAGAAGACTATGACAGTCTACCATGCTCACGTGAACAATAAAGCGACTATGACAGTCTACCACGCTCACGTGAACAGCAGGGAGACTATGACAGTCTACCACGCTCACGTGAACAGCATAAAGACTGGGACAGTCTAACCCGCTCAAGTAAACAGCAAGGAGACTATCACAGGCTGCCACGTTCAAGTGCAAAGCAAGGAGACTATGACAGTCTACCACGCTCACGTGAACAGCAAGGAGACTATGACAGTCTACCACGCTCACAAGAACAGCAAGGAGACTAATGCAGTCTACCTCGCTCACGTGAACAGTAAGAAGACAATGACAGTCTATCACGCTTCAGTGCACAGAAAGGAGACTATGACAGTCTACTATGCTCATGTGAACAGCAAGGAGTCTATGACAGTCTGCCACGCTCAAGTGCACAGCAAAAAGACTGTGACAGTTTACCACGCTCAAGTGAACAGCAAGAAGACTGTGACCGTCTATCTCGCTCACGTGAACAGCAAGACGACTGCGACAGTCTGCCACGCTCATGTGAACAGCAAGGAGACTATGACAGTCTACCACGCTCCAGTGAACAGCATTGAGAATATGACAGTCTACCACGCTCAAGTCCACAGCAAGGAGACTATGACAGTCAACCACGCTCAAATGAACAGCAACGAGACTATGACAGTCTGCCACGCTCAACTGCACAGCAAGCAGACTATGACAGTCTACCATGCTCACGTGAACAATAAAGCGACTCTGACAGTCTACCACGCTCACGTGAACAGCAGGGGGACTATGACAGTCTACCACGCTCAAGTGAACAGCATCAAGACTGTGACAGTCTACCCCGCTCAAGTGAACAGCAAGGAGACTGTGACAGTTTACCACGCTCAAGTGAACAGCAAGAAGACTATGACACTCTACCACGCTCACGTGCACAGCAAGAAGACTATGACAGTCTACCACGCTCAAGTGAACAGCAAGGAGTCTATGACAGTCTGCCACGCTCAAGTGCACAGCAAGAAGACTGTGACAGTTTACCACGCTCAAGTGAACAGCAAGAAGACTGTGACAGTCTACCACGCTCAAGTGAACAGCAAGGAGACTATGACAGTCTACCACGCTCAATTGCACAGCAAGAAGAGTGTGACAGTCTACCACGCTCAAGTGAACAGCAAGAAGACTGTGACCGTCTATCACGCTCACGTGAACAGCAAGAAGAATGTGACAGTCTACCACGCTCACGTGAACAGCAAGATGACTGCGACAGTCTGCCACGCTCAAGTGAACAGCAAGGAGACTATGACAGTCTACCACGCTCAAGTGAACAGCATTGAGACTGTGACAGTCTACCACGCTCAACTGCACAGCAAGAAGACTATGACAGTCTACCATGCTCACGTGAACAATAAAGCGACTATGACAGTCTACCACGCTCACGTGAACAGCAGGGAGACTATGACAGTCTACCACGCTCACGTAAACAGCATAAAGACTGGGACAGTCTACCCCGCTCAAGTGAACATCAAGGAGACTATCACAGGCTGCCACGCTCAAGTGCAAAGCAAGGAGACTATGACAGTCTACCACGCTCAAGTGAACAGCATTGAGACTGTGACAGTCTACCACGCTCAACTGCACAGCAAGAAGACTATGACAGTCTACCATGCTCACGTGAACAATAAAGCGACTCTGACAGTCTACCACGCTCACGTGAACAGCAGGGAGACTATGACAGTCTACCACGCTCACGTGAACAGCATAAAGACTGGGACAGTCTACCCCGCTCAAGTGAACAGCAAGGAGACTATCACAGGCTGCCACGCTCAAGTGCAAAGCAAGGAGACTATGACAGTCTACCACGCTCACGTGAACAGCAAGGAGACTATGACAGTCTACCACGCTCACGAGAACAGCAAGGAGACTAATGCAGTCTACCACGCTCACGTGAACAGTAAGAAGACTATGACTGTCTACACGCTCACGTGAACAATGAAGCGACTATGACAGTCTACCACACTCACGTGACCAGCAAGGAGACTACAACAGTCTAGCATGCTCACGTGAACAGCTTGAAGACTGTGACAGTCTACCATGCTCAAGTACAAAGCAAGACGACTGTGTCAGTCTGCCACGATCAAGTGAACAGCATTGGAGACTATGACAGTCTGCCACGCTCAGGTGAACAGAAAGGAGACTATGACAGTCTACCATGCTCACGTGAACAGCAAGAAGACAATGACAGTCTACCACGCTTAAGTGCACAGAAAGGAGACTATGACAGTCTGCCATGCTCATGTGAACAACAAGGAGTCTATGACAGTCTGCCACGCTCAAGTGCACAGCAAGAAGACTGTGACAGTTTACCACGCTGAAGTGAACAGCAAGAAGACTGTGACAGTCTACCACGCTCAAGTGAACATCAAGGAGACTATGACAGTCTACCACGCTCAAGTGCACAGCAAGAAGACTGTGACAGTCTACCATGCTCAAGTGAACAGCAAGAAGACTGTGACCGTCTATCACGCTCACGTGAACAGCAAGGAGACTGTGACAGTCTACCACGCTCACGTGAACAGCAAGACGACTGCGACAGTCTGCCACGCTCAAGTGAACAGCAAGGAGACTATGACAGTCTACCACGCTCAAGTGAACAGCAAGGAGACTATGACAGTCTGCCACGCTCAACTGCACAGCAAGAAGACTATGACAGTCTACCATGCTCACGTGAACAATAAAGCGACTATGACAGTCTACCACGCTCACGTGAACAGCAGGGAGACTATGGCAGTCTACCACGCTAACGTGAACAGCATAAAGACTTTGACAGTCTACCCCGCTCAAGTGAACAGCAAGGAGACTGTGACAGTTTACCACGCTCAAGTGAACAGCAAGAAGACTGTGACAGTCTACCACGCTCAAGGGCACAGCAAAAAACTATGCCAGTCTACCATGCTCACGTGCACAGAAAGAAGACAATGACAGTCTACCATGCTCAAGTGCACAGAAAGGAGACTATGACAGTCTACCATGCTCAAGTGAACAGCAAGGAGACTGTGACAGTCTACCATGCTCACGTGCACAGCAAGAAGACTATGACAGTCTACCACGATCTAGTGAACAGCAAGGAGTCTATGACAGTCTGCCACGCTCAAGTGCACAGCAAGAAGACTGTGACAGTTTACCACGCTCAAGTGAACAGCAAGATGACTGTGACAGTCTACCACGCTCAAGTGCACAGCAAGAAGACTGTGACAGTCTACCACGCTCAAGTGAACAGCAAGAAGACTGTGACCGTCGATCACGCTCACGTGAACAGCAAGGAGACTGTGACAGTCTACCATGCTCACGTGAACAGCAAGACGACTGCGACAGTCTGCCACGCTCAAGTGAACAGCAAGGAGACAATGACAGTCTACCACGCTCAAGTGAACAGCATTGAGACTGTGACAGTCTACCACACTCAAGTCCACAGCAAGGAGACTATGACAGTCAACCACGCTCAAGTGAACAGCAATGAGACTATGACAGTCTACCACGCTCAAGTGAACAGCAAGAAGACTGTGACCGTCGATCACGCTCACGTGAACAGCAAGGAGACTGTGACAGTCTACCATGCTCACGTGAACAGCAAGACGACTGCGACAGTCTGCCAAGCGCAACTGCACAGCAAGAAGACTATGACAGACTACCATGCTCACGGGAACAATAAAGCGACTATGACAGTCTACCACGCTCACGTGAACAGCAGGGAGACTATGACAGTCTACCACGCTCACGAGAACAGCATAAAGATTGTGACAGTCTACCCCGCTCAAGTGAACAGCAAGAAGACTAACACAGGCTGCCACGCTGAAGTGCACAGCAAGAAGACGATGACAGTCTACCATGCTCACGTGAACAATTAAGCGACTATGACTGTCTACCATGCTCACGAGAACAGCAAGAAGACTATGACAGTCTACCACGCTCACGTGAACAGCAAGGAGACTATGACAGTCTACCACGCTCACATGAACAATGACGCGACAATGATAGTCTACCACATTCACGTGAACAGCATGGAGACTACAACAGTCTACCATGCTCACGTGAAAAGCTTGAAGACTGTGACAATCTACCATGCTCAAGTGCGAAGCAAGACGACTGTGTCAGTCTGCCACGCTCAAGTGAACAGCATTGGAGACTATGATAGTCTGCCACGCTCAAGTGAACAGAAAGGAGACTATGACAGTCTACCATGCTCAAGTGAACAGCAAGAAGACTGGGACAGTCTACCGAGCTCAAGTGAACAGCAAGGAGACTATGACAGTCTACCATGCTCACGTGAACAGCAAGAAGATAATGAAAGTCTACCACGCTTAAGTGCACAGAAAGGAGACTATGACAGTCTACCATGCTCATGTGAACAGCAAGGAGTCTGTGACAGTCTGCCACGCTCAATTGCACAGCAAGAAGACTGTGACAGTCTACCACGCTCAAGTGAACAGCAAGGAGACGAGGACAGTCTACCACGCTCAAGTGAAAAGCATTCAGAATGTGACAGTCTACCACGCTCAAGTCCACAGCAAGGAGACTATGACAGTCTACCAAGCTCAAGTGAACAGCAAGGAGACTATGACAGTCTGCCACGCTCAACTGCACAGCAAGATGTCTATGACAGTCTACCATGCTCACGTGAACAATAAAGCGACTATGACAGTCTACCACGCTCACGTGAACAGCAGGGAGACTATGGCAGTCTACCACGCTAACGTGAACAGCATAAAGACTTTGACAGTCTACCCCGCTCAAGTGAACAGCAAGGAGACTGTGACAGTTTACCACGCTCAAGTGAACAGCAAGAAGACTGTGACAGTCTACCACGCTCAAGGGCACAGCAAAAAACTATGCCAGTCTACCATGCTCACGTGCACAGAACGAAGACAATGACAGTCTACCACGCTCAAGTGCACAGAAAGGAGACTATGACAGTCTACCACGCTCAAGTGAACAGCAAGGAGTCTATGACAGTCTGCCACGCTCAAGTGCACAGCAAGAAGACTGTGACAGTCTACCACGCTCAAGTGAACAGCAAGAAGACGGTGACAGTCTACCATGCTCAAGTGAACAACAAGGAGACTATGACAGTCTACCACGCTCAAGTGAACAGCAAGAAGACTGTGACCGTCTATCACGCTCACGTGAACAGCAAGGAGACTGTGACAGTCTACCACGCTCACGTGAACAGCAAGACGACAGCGACAGTCTGCCACGCTCAAGTGAACAGCAAGGAGACTATGACAGTCTACCACGCTCAAGTCCACAGCAAGGAGACTATGACAGTCTACCCCGCTCAAGTGAACAGCAAGGAGACTATCACAGGCTGCCACGCTCAAGTGCACAGCAAGAAGACTATGACAGTCTACCATGCTTACGTGAACAATTAAGCGACTATGACTGTCTACCATGCTCACGTGAACAGCAAGGAGACTATGACAGTCTACCACGCTCACGAGAACAGCAAGGAAACTAATGCAGTCTACTACGCTCACGTGAACAGCAAGAAGACTATGACAGTCTACACGCTCACGTGAACAATGAAGCGAATATGACAGTCTACCACACTCACGTGAACAGCAAGGAGACTACAACAGTCTACCATGCTCACGTGAACAGCTTGAAGACTGTGACAGTCTACCATGCTCAAGTGCAAAGCAAGACGACTGTGTCAGTCTGCCACGCTCAAGTGAACAGCATTGGAGACTATGACAGTCTGCCACGCTCAAGTGAACAGAAAGGAGACTATGACAGTCTACCATGCTGAAGTGAACAGCAAGAAGACTGGGACAGTCTACCGCGCTCAAGTGAACAGCAAGGAGACTATGACAGTCCAACATGCTCACGTGAATGGCAAGAAGACAATGACAGTCTACCAGGCTTAAGTGCACAGAAAGGAGACTAAGACAGTCTACCATGCTCAAGTGAACAGCAAGGAGACTATGACAGTCTACCATGCTCAAGTGAACAGCAAGGAGACTATGACAGTCTACCATGCTCACGTGAACAGCAAGAAGACTGTGATAGTCTACCACGCTCAAGTGAACAACAAGGAGTCTATGACAGTCTTCCATGCTCACGTGAACAGCAAGAAGACTATGACAGTCTACCATGCTCACGTGAACAATAAAGCGACTATGACAGTCTACCACGTTCACGTGAACAGCAGGGAGACTATGTCAGTCTACCACACTCACGTGAACAGCATAAAGACTGTGACAGTCTACCACGCTCAAGTGAACAGCAAGGAGACTATCACAGTCTGCCACGCTCAAGTGCACAGCAAGAAGACTATGACAGTCTACCATGCTCACGTGAACAATTAAGTGACTATGACTGTCTACCAGGCTCACGTGAACAGCAAGGAGACTATGACAGTCTACCACGCTCACGTGAACAGCAAGGAGACTATGACAGTCTACCACACTCACGAGAACAGCAAGGAGACTAATGCAGTCTTCCACACTCACGTGAACAGCAAGAAGACTATGACAGTCTACCACGCTCACGTGAACAGCAAGGAGACTATGACAGTCTACCATGTCACGTGAACAGCAAGAAAACTGTGATAGTCTACCACGCTCACGTGAACAGCAAGGAGTCTATGACAGTCTTCCATACTGACGTGAACAGCAAGAAGACTGTGACAGTCTACTGCGCTCACGTGAACAGCAAGGAGACTATGACTGTCTACCACGCTCAAGTGAACAGCAAGATGACTGTGACAGTCTACCACGCTCACGTGCACATCAAGATGAAAGACTACCACGCTCAAGTGAACAGCAAGGAGTCTATGACAGTCTGCCACTCTCAAGTGCACAGCAAGAAGACTGTGACAGTCTATCACGCTCAAGTGAACAGCAAGGAGACTATGACAGTCTACCACGCGCAAGTGAACAGCAAGGAGACTATGCCAGTCTACCACCATCAAGTGCACAGAAATGAGACTATGCAAGGTCTACCACCATCAAGTGCACAGCAAGGAGACTATGACAATCTACTACGATCAAGTGAACAGCAAGAACACTGTGACAGTCGACGACGCTCAAGTGAAAAGCAAGAAGACTGACAGTCTACCACGCTCACGTGAACAGCAAGAAGACTGTGACAGTCTATCACGCTCAAGAGAACAGCAAGAAGACTGTGACTTTCTACCATGCTCAAGTGCAAAGCAAGACGACTATGACAATCTGCCACGCTCAAGTGAACAGAAAGGAGACTATGACAGTATACCATGCTCAAGTGAAGAGCAAGAAGACTGGGACAGTCTACCGCGCTCATGTGAACAGCAAGGACACTATGACAGTCTTCCATGCTCACGTGAAGAGCAAGAAGACTGTGACCGTGAACCACTCTCAAGTGATCAGCAAGGAGACTATTACAGTCTACCACGTTCAAGTGAACAGCAAGAAGACTGTGACACTCTACCACGCTAAAGTGCTCAGCAAAAAACTATGACAGTCCACCATGCTCAAGTGAACAGCAAGGAGACGATGACAGTCTACCACGCTCAAGGGAACAGCAAGGAGACGATGACAGTCTACCACGCTCAAGTGCACAGCAAGAAGACTGTGACAGTCTACCACGCTAAAGTGAACAGCAAGGAGACTATGACAGTCTACCACGCTCACGTGAACAATGAAGCAACTATGACAGTCTGCCATTCTCAAGTGCACAGCAAGAAGACTGTGACAGTCTACCACGCTCAAGTGAACAACAAGGAGACGTTGACAGTCTACCACGCTCAAGTGCAAAGCAAGAAGACTGTGACATTCTACCACGCTCAAGTGAACAGCAAGGAAACTATGACAGTCTAACATGCTCAAGTGAACAGAAAGAAGACGGTGACAGTCTGCCATGCTCAAGTGAACAGCAAGGAGACAATGACAGTCTACCATGCTCACGTGAACAGCAAGAAGACTGTGATAGTCTACCACGCTCAAGTGAATAGCAAGGAGTCTATGACAGTCTTCCATGCTCACGTGAACAGCAAGAAGACTATGACAGTCTACCATGCTCACGTGAACAATAAAGCGACTATGACAGTCTACCACGTTCACGTGAAGAGCAGGGAGCCTATGTCAGTCTACCACGCTCACGTGAACAGCATAAAGTCTGTGACAGTCTACCACGCTCAAGTGAACAGCAAGGAGACTATCACAGTCTGCCACGTTCAAGTGCACAGCAAGAAGACTATGACAGTCTACCATGCTCACGTGAACAATTAAGCGACTATGACTGTCTACCATGCTCACGTGAACAGCAAGGAGACTATGACAGTCTACCACGCTCACGTGAACAGCAAGGAGACTATGATAGTCTACCACGCTCACGAGAACAGCAAGGAGACTAATGCAGTCTTCCACACTCACGTGAACAGCAAGAAGCCTATGACAGTCTACCACGCTCACGTGAACAATTAAGCGACTATGACAGTCTACCACGCTCACGTGAACAGCAAGGAGACTATGACAGTCTACCATGCTCTCGTGAACAGCAAGAAAACTGTGATAGTCTACCACGCTCAAGTGAACAGCAAGGAGTCTATGACAGTCTTCCACACTGACGTGAACAGCAAGAAGACTGTGACAGTCTACCGCGCTCAAGTGAACAGCAAGGAGACTATGACTGTCTACCACGCTCAAGTGAACAGCAAGACGACTGTGACAGTCTACCACGCTCACGTGCACATCAAGATGACTATGAAAGACTACCACGCTCAAGTGAACAGCAAGGAGTCTATGACAGTCTGCCACTCTCAAGTGCACAGCAAGAAGACTGTGACAGTCTATCACGCTCAAGTGAACAGCAAGGAGACTATGACAGTCAACCACGCGCAAGTGAACAGCAAGGAGACTATGCCAGTCTACCACCATCAAGTGTACAGAAATGAGACTATGACAGTCTACCACGCTCAAGTGAACAGCAAGGAGACTATGACAGTCTACCACGCTCACGTGAACAATGAAGCGACTATGACAGTCTACCACACACACGTGAACAGCAAGGAGACTACAACAGTCTACCATGCTCACGTGAACAGCTTGAAGACTGTGACAGTCTACCATGCTCAAGTGCAAAGCAAGACGACTGTGTCAGTCTGCCACGCTCAAATGAACAGCAAAGAGACTATGACAGTCTGCCACGCTCAAGTGAACAGACAGGAGACTATGACAGTCTACCATGCTCAAGTGAACAGCAAGAAGACTGTGACAGTCTACCACGCTAAAGTGAACAGCAAGGAGACTATGACAGTCTACCACGCTCACGTGAACAATGAAGCAACTATGACAGTCTGCCATTCTCAAGTGCACAGCAAGAAGACTGTGACAGTCTACCACGCTCAAGTGAACAACAAGGAGACGATGACAGTCTACCACGCTCAAGTGCAAAGCAAGAAGACTGTGACATTCTACCACGCTCAAGTGAACAGCAAGGAAACTATGACAGTCTAACATGCTCAAGTGAACAGAAAGAAGACGGTGACAGTCTGCCATGCTCAAGTGAACAGCAAGGAGACAATGACAGTCTACCATGCTCACGTGAACAGCAAGAAGACTGTGATAGTCTACCACGCTCAAGTGAATAGCAAGGAGTCTATGACAGTCTTCCATGCTCACGTGAACAGCAAGAAGACTATGACAGTCTACCATGCTCACGTGAACAATAAAGCGACTATGACAGTCTACCACGTTCACGTGAAGAGCAGGGAGCCTATGTCAGTCTACCACGCTCACGTGAACAGCATAAAGTCTGTGACAGTCTACCACGCTCAAGTGAACAGCAAGGAGACTATCACAGTCTGCCACGTTCAAGTGCACAGCAAGAAGACTATGACAGTCTACCATGCTCACGTGAACAATTAAGCGACTATGACTGTCTACCATGCTCACGTGAACAGCAAGGAGACTATGACAGTCTACCACGCTCACGTGAACAGCAAGGAGACTATGATAGTCTACCACGCTCACGAGAACAGCAAGGAGACTAATGCAGTCTTCCACACTCACGTGAACAGCAAGAAGCCTATGACAGTCTACCACGCTCACGTGAACAATTAAGCGACTATGACAGTCTACCACGCTCACGTGAACAGCAAGGAGACTATGACAGTCTACCATGCTCTCGTGAACAGCAAGAAAACTGTGATAGTCTACCACGCTCAAGTGAACAGCAAGGAGTCTATGACAGTCTTCCACACTGACGTGAACAGCAAGAAGACTGTGACAGTCTACCGCGCTCAAGTGAACAGCAAGGAGACTATGACTGTCTACCACGCTCAAGTGAACAGCAAGACGACTGTGACAGTCTACCACGCTCACGTGCACATCAAGATGACTATGAAAGACTACCACGCTCAAGTGAACAGCAAGGAGTCTATGACAGTCTGCCACTCTCAAGTGCACAGCAAGAAGACTGTGACAGTCTATCACGCTCAAGTGAACAGCAAGGAGACTATGACAGTCAACCACGCGCAAGTGAACAGCAAGGAGACTATGCCAGTCTACCACCATCAAGTGTACAGAAATGAGACTATGACAGTCTACCACGCTCAAGTGAACAGCAAGGAGACTATGACAGTCTACCACGCTCACGTGAACAATGAAGCGACTATGACAGTCTACCACACACACGTGAACAGCAAGGAGACTACAACAGTCTACCATGCTCACGTGAACAGCTTGAAGACTGTGACAGTCTACCATGCTCAAGTGCAAAGCAAGACGACTGTGTCAGTCTGCCACGCTCAAATGAACAGCAAAGAGACTATGACAGTCTGCCACGCTCAAGTGAACAGACAGGAGACTATGACAGTCTACCATGCTCAAGTGAACAGCAAGAAGACTGGGACAGTCTACCGCGCTCAAGTGAACAGCAAGGAGACTATGACAGTCTACCATGCTCACGTGAACAGCAAGAAGACTGTGACCATCTACCACGCTCAAGTGAACAGCAAGGAGTCTATGACAGTCTGCCACGCTCAAGTGCACAGCAAGAAGACTGTGACCGTCTACCACGCTAACGTGAACAGCAAGGAGACTGTGACAGTCTTCCATGTTCAAGTGAACAGCAAGAAGACTGTGACAGTCTACCACGCTCAAGTGATCAGCAAGGAGACTATGACAGTCTACCATGCTCAAGTGAACAGCAAGAAGACTGGGACAGTCTACCACGCTCAAGTGAACAGCAAGGAGTCTATGACAGTCTGCCACGCTGAAGTGCACAGCAAGAAGACTGTGACCGTCCACCACGCTCACGTGAACAGCAAGGAGACTGTGACAGTCTACCACGCTCACGTGAACAGCAAGACGACTGCGACAGTCTGCCACGTTCAAGTGAACAGCAAGGAGACTATGACAGTCTACCACGCTCAAGTGAACAGCATTGAGACTGTGACAGTCTACCATGCTCAAGTCCACAGCAAGGAGACTATGACAGTCTACCATGCTCAAATGAACAGCAAGGAGACTATGACAGTCTGCCACGCTCAACTGCACAGCACTAAGACTATGGCAGTCTACTATGCTCACGTGAACAATAAAGCGACTATTACTGTCTACCACGCTCACGTGAACAGTAAGGAGACTATGACAGTCTACCACGCTCATGTGAGCAGCAAGGAGACTATGACAGTCCAACATGCTCACGTGAATGGCAAGAAGACAATGACAGTCTACCAGGCTTAAGTGCACAGAAAGGAGACTAAGACAGTCTACCATGCTCAAGTGAACAGCAAGGAGACTATGACAGTCTACCATGCTCAAGTGAACAGCAAGGAGACTATGACAGTCTACCATGCTCACGTGAACAGCAAGAAGACTGTGATAGTCTACCACGCTCAAGTGAACAACAAGGAGTCTATGACAGTCTTCCATGCTCACGTGAACAGCAAGAAGACTATGACAGTCTACCATGCTCACGTGAACAATAAAGCGACTATGACAGTCTACCACGTTCACGTGAACAGCAGGGAGACTATGTCAGTCTACCACACTCACGTGAACAGCATAAAGACTGTGACAGTCTACCACGCTCAAGTGAACAGCAAGGAGACTATCACAGTCTGCCACGCTCAAGTGCACAGCAAGAAGACTATGACAGTCTACCATGCTCACGTGAACAATTAAGTGACTATGACTGTCTACCAGGCTCACGTGAACAGCAAGGAGACTATGACAGTCTACCACGCTCACGTGAACAGCAAGGAGACTATGACAGTCTACCACACTCACGAGAACAGCAAGGAGACTAATGCAGTCTTCCACACTCACGTGAACAGCAAGAAGACTATGACAGTCTACCACGCTCACGTGAACAGCAAGGAGACTATGACAGTCTACCATGTCACGTGAACAGCAAGAAAACTGTGATAGTCTACCACGCTCACGTGAACAGCAAGGAGTCTATGACAGTCTTCCATACTGACGTGAACAGCAAGAAGACTGTGACAGTCTACTGCGCTCACGTGAACAGCAAGGAGACTATGACTGTCTACCACGCTCAAGTGAACAGCAAGATGACTGTGACAGTCTACCACGCTCACGTGCACATCAAGATGAAAGACTACCACGCTCAAGTGAACAGCAAGGAGTCTATGACAGTCTGCCACTCTCAAGTGCACAGCAAGAAGACTGTGACAGTCTATCACGCTCAAGTGAACAGCAAGGAGACTATGACAGTCTACCACGCGCAAGTGAACAGCAAGGAGACTATGCCAGTCTACCACCATCAAGTGCACAGAAATGAGACTATGCAAGGTCTACCACCATCAAGTGCACAGCAAGGAGACTATGACAATCTACTACGATCAAGTGAACAGCAAGAACACTGTGACAGTCGACGACGCTCAAGTGAAAAGCAAGAAGACTGACAGTCTACCACGCTCACGTGAACAGCAAGAAGACTGTGACAGTCTATCACGCTCAAGAGAACAGCAAGAAGACTGTGACTTTCTACCATGCTCAAGTGCAAAGCAAGACGACTATGACAATCTGCCACGCTCAAGTGAACAGAAAGGAGACTATGACAGTATACCATGCTCAAGTGAAGAGCAAGAAGACTGGGACAGTCTACCGCGCTCATGTGAACAGCAAGGACACTATGACAGTCTTCCATGCTCACGTGAAGAGCAAGAAGACTGTGACCGTGAACCACTCTCAAGT
Organism: Scyliorhinus torazame; assembly: GCF_047496885.1. NCBI lineage: Eukaryota > Metazoa > Chordata > Chondrichthyes > Carcharhiniformes > Scyliorhinidae > Scyliorhinus > Scyliorhinus torazame. Next base: position 249,466,197 of record NC_092712.1, on the reverse strand, counting down.
GATCAGCAAGGAGACTATTACAGTCTACCACGTTCAAGTGAACAGCAAGAAGACTGTGACACTCTACCACGCTAAAGTGCTCAGCAAAAAACTATGACAGTCCACCATGCTCAAGTGAACAGCAAGGAGACGATGACAGTCTACCACGCTCAAGGGAACAGCAAGGAGACGATGACAGTCTACCACGCTCAAGTGCACAGCAAGAAGACTGTGACAGTCTACCACGCTAAAGTGAACAGCAAGGAGACTATGACAGTCTACCACGCTCACGTGAACAATGAAGCAACTATGACAGTCTGCCATTCTCAAGTGCACAGCAAGAAGACTGTGACAGTCTACCACGCTCAAGTGAACAACAAGGAGACGATGACAGTCTACCACGCTCAAGTGCAAAGCAAGAAGACTGTGACATTCTACCACGCTCAAGTGAACAGCAAGGAAACTATGACAGTCTAACATGCTCAAGTGAACAGAAAGAAGACGGTGACAGTCTGCCATGCTCAAGTGAACAGCAAGGAGACAATGACAGTCTACCATGCTCACGTGAACAGCAAGAAGACTGTGATAGTCTACCACGCTCAAGTGAATAGCAAGGAGTCTATGACAGTCTTCCATGCTCACGTGAACAGCAAGAAGACTATGACAGTCTACCATGCTCACGTGAACAATAAAGCGACTATGACAGTCTACCACGTTCACGTGAAGAGCAGGGAGCCTATGTCAGTCTACCACGCTCACGTGAACAGCATAAAGTCTGTGACAGTCTACCACGCTCAAGTGAACAGCAAGGAGACTATCACAGTCTGCCACGTTCAAGTGCACAGCAAGAAGACTATGACAGTCTACCATGCTCACGTGAACAATTAAGCGACTATGACTGTCTACCATGCTCACGTGAACAGCAAGGAGACTATGACAGTCTACCACGCTCACGTGAACAGCAAGGAGACTATGATAGTCTACCACGCTCACGAGAACAGCAAGGAGACTAATGCAGTCTTCCACACTCACGTGAACAGCAAGAAGCCTATGACAGTCTACCACGCTCACGTGAACAATTAAGCGACTATGACAGTCTACCACGCTCACGTGAACAGCAAGGAGACTATGACAGTCTACCATGCTCTCGTGAACAGCAAGAAAACTGTGATAGTCTACCACGCTCAAGTGAACAGCAAGGAGTCTATGACAGTCTTCCACACTGACGTGAACAGCAAGAAGACTGTGACAGTCTACCGCGCTCAAGTGAACAGCAAGGAGACTATGACTGTCTACCACGCTCAAGTGAACAGCAAGACGACTGTGACAGTCTACCACGCTCACGTGCACATCAAGATGACAATGAAAGACTACCACGCTCAAGTGAACAGCAAGGAGTCTATGACAGTCTGCCACTCTCAAGTGCACAGCAAGAAGACTGTGACAGTCTATCACGCTCAAGTGAACAGCAAGGAGACTATGACAGTCAACCACGCGCAAGTGAACAGCAAGGAGACTATGCCAGTCTACCACCATCAAGTGTACAGAAATGAGACTATGACAGTCTACCACGCTCAAGTGAACAGCAAGGAGACTATGACAGTCTACCACGCTCACGTGAACAATGAAGCGACTATGACAGTCTACCACACACACGTGAACAGCAAGGAGACTACAACAGTCTACCATGCTCACGTGAACAGCTTGAAGACTGTGACAGTCTACCATGCTCAAGTGCAAAGCAAGACGACTGTGTCAGTCTGCCACGCTCAAATGAACAGCAAAGAGACTATGACAGTCTGCCACGCTCAAGTGAACAGACAGGAGACTATGACAGTCTACCATGCTCAAGTGAACAGCAAGAAGACTGTGACAGTCTACCACGCTAAAGTGAACAGCAAGGAGACTATGACAGTCTACCACGCTCACGTGAACAATGAAGCAACTATGACAGTCTGCCATTCTCAAGTGCACAGCAAGAAGACTGTGACAGTCTACCACGCTCAAGTGAACAACAAGGAGACGATGACAGTCTACCACGCTCAAGTGCAAAGCAAGAAGACTGTGACATTCTACCACGCTCAAGTGAACAGCAAGGAAACTATGACAGTCTAACATGCTCAAGTGAACAGAAAGAAGACGGTGACAGTCTGCCATGCTCAAGTGAACAGCAAGGAGACAATGACAGTCTACCATGCTCACGTGAACAGCAAGAAGACTGTGATAGTCTACCACGCTCAAGTGAATAGCAAGGAGTCCATGACAGTCTTCCATGCTCACGTGAACAGCAAGAAGACTATGACAGTCTACCATGCTCACGTGAACAATAAAGCGACTATGACAGTCTACCACGTTCACGTGAAGAGCAGGGAGCCTATGTCAGTCTACCACGCTCACGTGAACAGCATAAAGTCTGTGACAGTCTACCACGCTCAAGTGAACAGCAAGGAGACTATCACAGTCTGCCACGTTCAAGTGCACAGCAAGAAGACTATGACAGTCTACCATGCTCACGTGAACAATTAAGCGACTATGACTGTCTACCATGCTCACGTGAACAGCAAGGAGACTATGACAGTCTACCACGCTCACGTGAACAGCAAGGAGACTATGATAGTCTACCACGCTCACGAGAACAGCAAGGAGACTAATGCAGTCTTCCACACTCACGTGAACAGCAAGAAGCCTATGACAGTCTACCACGCTCACGTGAACAATTAAGCGACTATGACAGTCTACCACGCTCACGTGAACAGCAAGGAGACTATGACAGTCTACCATGCTCTCGTGAACAGCAAGAAAACTGTGATAGTCTACCACGCTCAAGTGAACAGCAAGGAGTCTATGACAGTCTTCCACACTGACGTGAACAGCAAGAAGACTGTGACAGTCTACCGCGCTCAAGTGAACAGCAAGGAGACTATGACTGTCTACCACGCTCAAGTGAACAGCAAGACGACTGTGACAGTCTACCACGCTCACGTGCACATCAAGATGACTATGAAAGACTACCACGCTCAAGTGAACAGCAAGGAGTCTATGACAGTCTGCCACTCTCAAGTGCACAGCAAGAAGACTGTGACAGTCTATCACGCTCAAGTGAACAGCAAGGAGACTATGACAGTCAACCACGCGCAAGTGAACAGCAAGGAGACTATGCCAGTCTACCACCATCAAGTGTACAGAAATGAGACTATGACAGTCTACCACGCTCAAGTGAACAGCAAGGAGACTATGACAGTCTACCACGCTCACGTGAACAATGAAGCGACTATGACAGTCTACCACACACACGTGAACAGCAAGGAGACTACAACAGTCTACCATGCTCACGTGAACAGCTTGAAGACTGTGACAGTCTACCATGCTCAAGTGCAAAGCAAGACGACTGTGTCAGTCTGCCACGCTCAAATGAACAGCAAAGAGACTATGACAGTCTGCCACGCTCAAGTGAACAGACAGGAGACTATGACAGTCTACCATGCTCAAGTGAACAGCAAGAAGACTGGGACAGTCTACCGCGCTCAAGTGAACAGCAAGGAGACTATGACAGTCTACCATGCTCACGTGAACAGCAAGAAGACTGTGACCATCTACCACGCTCAAGTGAACAGCAAGGAGTCTATGACAGTCTGCCACGCTCAAGTGCACAGCAAGAAGACTGTGACCGTCTACCACGCTAACGTGAACAGCAAGGAGACTGTGACAGTCTTCCATGTTCAAGTGAACAGCAAGAAGACTGTGACAGTCTACCACGCTCAAGTGATCAGCAAGGAGACTATGACAGTCTACCATGCTCAAGTGAACAGCAAGAAGACTGGGACAGTCTACCACGCTCAAGTGAACAGCAAGGAGTCTATGACAGTCTGCCACGCTGAAGTGCACAGCAAGAAGACTGTGACCGTCCACCACGCTCACGTGAACAGCAAGGAGACTGTGACAGTCTACCACGCTCACGTGAACAGCAAGACGACTGCGACAGTCTGCCACGTTCAAGTGAACAGCAAGGAGACTATGACAGTCTACCACGCTCAAGTGAACAGCATTGAGACTGTGACAGTCTACCATGCTCAAGTCCACTGCAAGGAGACTATGACAGTCTACCATGCTCAAATGAACAGCAAGGAGACTATGACAGTCTGCCACGCTCAACTGCACAGCACTAAGACTATGGCAGTCTACTATGCTCACGTGAACAATAAAGCGACTATTACTGTCTACCACGCTCACGTGAACAGTAAGGAGACTATGACAGTCTACCACGCTCATGTGAGCAGCAAGGAGACTAGGACAGTCTACCACGCTCACGTGAACAGCAAGGAGACTATGACAGTCTACCATGCTCACGTGAACCGCAAGGAGATTATGACAGTCTACCATGTTCACGTGAACAGCAAGGAGACTAATGCAGTCTACCACACTCACGTGAACAGCAAGAAGACTATGACACTCTACCACGCTCACGTGAACAATGAAGCGACTATGACAGTCTACCACGCTCAACTGAACAGCAAGGAGTCTATGACAGTCTTCCATGCTGACGTGAACAGCAAAAAGACTGTGACAGTCTACCACGCTCAAGTGAACAGCAAGGAGACTATGACAGTCTACCATGCTCACGTGAACAGCAAGAAGATTGAGACAGTCTACCACGCTCACGTGAACAGCAAGGAGACTATGCCAGTCTACCACCATCAAGTGCACAGCAAGGAGACTTTGACAAACTACTACGCTCAAGTGCACAGCAAGAAGACTGTGACAGTCTTCCACGCTCAAGTGAACAGCAAGGAGACTATGCCAGTCTACCACCATCAAGTGCACAGCAAGGAGACTATGACAAACTACTACGCTCAAGTGCACAGCAAGAGAACTGTGACAGTCTACCATGCTCAAGTGCAAAGCAAGACGACTATGATTATCTGCCACGCTCAAGTGAACAGAAAGGAGACTATGACAGTCTACCACGCTCACGTGAACAATGAAGCGACTATGACAGTCTGCCATTCTCAAGTGCACAGCAAGAAGACTGTGACAGTCTACCACGCTCAAGTGAACAGCAAGGAGACGATGACAGTCTACCATGCTCACGTGAACAGCCACAAGACTGTGACATTCTACCAAACTCAAGTGCAAAGCAAGAAGACTGTGACATTCTACCACGCTCAAGTGAACAGCAAGGAGACTATGACAGTCTACCATGCTCACGTGAACAGCAAGAAGACTGTGACAGTCTACCACGCTCAAGTGAACAGCAAGGAGTCTATGACAGTCTTCCATGCTCACGTGAACAGCAAGAAGACTAAGACAGTCTACCATGCTCACGTGAACAGCAAGGAGACTATGCCAGTCTACCACCATCAAGTGCACAGCAAGGAGACTTTGACAAACTACTACGCTCAAGTGCACAGCAAGAAGACTGTGACAGTCTTCCACGCTCAAGTGAACAGCAAGGAGACTATGCCAGTCTACCACCATCAAGTGCACAGCAAGGAGACTATGACAAACTACTACGCTCAAGTGCACAGCAAGAAAACTGTGACAGTCTACCATGCTCAAGTGCAAAGCAAGACGACTATGATTATCTGCCACGCTCAAGTGAACAGAAAGGAGACTATGACAGTCTACCACGCTCACGTGAACAATGAAGCGACTATGACAGTCTGCCATTCTCAAGTGCACAGCAAGAAGACTGTGACAGTCTACCACGCTCAAGTGAACAGCAAGGAGACGATGACAGTCTACCATGCTCACGTGAACAGCCACAAGACTGTGACATTCTACCAAACTCAAGTGCAAAGCAAGAAGACTGTGACATTCTACCACGCTCAAGTGAACAGCAAGGAGACTATGACAGTCTACCATGCTCACGTGAACAGCAAGAAGACTGTGATAGTCTACCACGCTCAAGTGAACAGCAAGGAGTCTATGACAGTCTTCCATGCTCACGTGAACAGCAAGAAGACTAAGACAGTCTACCATGCTCACGTGAACAATAATGCGACTATGACAGTCTACCACGCTCACGTGAACAGCAGGGAGACTATGTCAGTCTACCACGCTCACGTGAACAGCATAAAGACTGTGACAGTCTACCAGGCTCAAGTGAACAGCAAGGATTCTATCACATTCTGCCACGCTCAAGTGCACAGCAAGAAGACTATGACAGTCTACCATGCTCATGTGAACAATTAAGCGACTATGACTGTGTACCATGCTCACGTGAACAGCAAGGAGACAATGACAGTCTACCACGCTCACGTGAACAGCAAGGAGACTATGACAGTCTACCACGCTCATGAGAACAGCAAGGAGACTAATGCAGTCTTCCACGCTCACGAGAACAGCAAGGTGACTAATGCAGTCTTCCACACTCACGTGAACAATTAAGCGACTATGACAGTCTACCACGCTCACGTGAACAGCAAGGAGACTATGACAGTCTACCATGCTCACGTGAACAGCAAGAAAACTGTGATAATCTACCACGCTCAAGTGAACAGCAAGGAGTCTATGACAGTCTTCCATGCTGACGTGAACAGCAAGAAGACTGTGACAGTCTACCGCGCTCAAGTGAACAGCAAGGAGACTATGACAGTCTACCACGCTCAAGTGAACAGCAAGACGACTGTGACATTCTACCACGCTCACGTGCACAGCAAGATGACTATGACAGACTACCACGCTCAAGTGAACAGCAAGGAGTCTATGACAGTCTGCCACTCTCAAGTGCACAGCAAGAAGACTGTGACCGTCTACCACGCTCACGTGAACAGCATGGAGACTGTGACAGTCTACCACGCTCAAGTGAACAGCAAGGAGACTATGACAGTCTACCACGCTCAAGTGCACAGCAAGAAGACTCTGTCAGTCTACCACGTTCAAGTGAACAGCAAGGAGACTATGACAGTCTACCATGCTCACGTGAACAATGAAGCGACTATGACAGTCTACCATACTCACGTGAACAGAAAGGAGACTACAACAGTCTACCATGCTCACGTGAACAGAAAGGAGACTACAACAGTCTACCATGCTCACGTGAACAGCTTGAAGACTGTGACAGTCTACCATGCTCAAGTGCAAAGCAAGACGACTGTGTCAGTCTGCCACGCTCAAGTGAACAGCAAGGAGACTATGACAATCTGCCACGCTCAAGTGAACAGAAAGGAGATTATGACAGTCTACCATGCTCAAGTGAACAGCAAGAAGACTGGGACAGTCTACCGCGCTCAAGTGAACAGCAGGGAGACTATGACAGTCTACCATGCTCACGTGAACAGCAAGAAGACTGTGACCGTCTACCACGATCAAGTGATCAGCAAGGAGACTATTACAGTCTACCATGCTCAAGTGAACAGCAAGAAGACTGTGACAGTCTACCATGCTCAAGTGAACAGCAAGGAGACGATGACAGTCTACCATGCTCACGTAAACAGCCACAAGACTGTGACATTCTACCACACTCAAGTGCAAAGCAAGAAGACTGTGACATTCTACCACGCTCAAGTGAACAGCAAGGAGACTATGACAGTCTACCATGATCAAGTGAACAGCAAGAAGACTGTGACAGTCTGCCACACTCAAGTGAACAGCAAGGAGACTATGACAGTCTACCACGCTCAAGTGAACAGCATTGAGACTGTGACAGTCTACCACGCTCAACTGCACAGCAAGAAGACTATGACAGTCTACCATGCTCACGTGAACAATAAAGCGACTATGACAGTCTACCACGCTCACGTGAACAGCAGGGAGACTATGACAGTCTACCACGCTCACGTGAACAGCATAAAGACTGGGACAGTCTACCCCGCTCAAGTGAACAGCAAGGAGACTATCACAGGCTGCCACGCTCAAGTGCAAAGCAAGGAGACTATGACAGTCTACCACGCTCACGTGAACAGCAAGGAGACTATGACAGTCTACCACGCTCACGAGAACAGCAAGGAGACTAATGCAGTCTACCACGCTCACGTGAACAGTAAGAAGACAATGACAGTCTACCACGCTCAAGTGAACAGCATTGAGAATGTGACAGTCTACCACGCTCAAGTCCACAGCAAGGAGACTATGACAGTCTACAACGCTCAAGTGAACAGCAAGGAGACTGTGACAGTCTGCCACACTCAAGTGCACAGCAAGAAGACTGTGACAGTTTACCACGCTCAAGTGAACAGCAAGAAGACTGTGACAGTCTACCACGCTCAAGTGAACAGCAAGGAGACTATGACAGTCGACCACGCTCAAGTGCACAGCAGGAAGACTGTGACAGTCTACCACGCTCAAGTGAACAGCAAGAAGACTGTGACCGTCTATCACGCTCACGTGAACAGCAAGAAGAATGTGACAGTCTACCACGCTCACGTGAACAGCAAGACGATACTAAAGTCGGTGGTGTTGTCGATAGTGTGGAAGGATGTAGCAGATTACAGAGGTTTATAGATAAGCTGCAGAGCTGGGCCGAGAGGTGGCAAATGGAGTTTAATGTAGAGAAGTGTGAGGTGATTCACTTTGGAAGGAATAACAGGAATGCGGAATATTTGGCTAATGGTAAAGTTCTTGAAAGTGTGGATGAGCAGAGGGATCTAGGTGTCCATGTACATAGATCCCTGAAAGTTGCCACCCAGGTTGATAGGGTTGTGAAGAAGGCCTATGGAGTGTTGGCCTTTATTGGTAGAGGGATTGAGTTCCGGAGTCGGGAGGTAATGTTGCAGCTGTACAGAACTCTGGTACGGCCGCATTTGGAGTATTGCGTACAGTTCTGGTCACCGCATTATAGGAAGGACGTGGAGGCTTTGGAGCGGGTGCAGAGGAGATTTACCAGGATGTTGCCTGGTATGGAGGGAAAATCTTATGAGGAAAGGCTGATGGACTTGAGGTTGTTTTCGTTGGAGAGAAGAAGGTTAAGAGGAGACTTAATAGAGACATACAAAATGATCAGGGGGTTGGATAGGGTGGACAGTGAGAGCCTTCTCCCGCGGATGGATATGGCTGGCACGAGGGGACATAACTTTAAACTGAGGGGTAATAGATATAGGACAGAGGTCAGAGGTAGGTTCTTTACGCAAAGAGTAGTGAGGCCGTGGAATGCCCTACCTGCTACAGTGGTGAACTCGCCAACATTGAGGGCATTTAAAAGTTTATTGGATAAACATATGGATGATAATGGCATAGTGTAGGTTGGATGGCTTTTGTTTCGGTGCAACATCGTGGGCCGAAGGGCCTGTACTGCGCTGTATTGTTCTATGTTCTATGTTCTATAAGACGACTGCGACAGTCTACCACGCTCAAGTGAACAGCATTGAGACTGTGACAGTCTACCACGCTCAACTGCACAGCAAGAAGACTATGACAGTCTACCATGCTCACGTGAACAATAAAGCGACTATGACAGTCTACCACGCTCACGTGAACAGCAGGGAGACTATGACAGTCTACCACGCTCACATGAACAGCATAAAGACTGGGACAGTCTACCCCGCTCAAGTGAACAGCAAGGAGACTATCACAGGCTGCCATGCTCAAGTGCAAAGCAAGGAGACTATGACAGTCTACCACGCTCACGTGAACAGCAAGGAGACTATGACAGTCTACCACGCTCACGAGAACAGCAAGGAGACTAATGCAGTCTACCACGCTCACGTGAACAGTAAGAAGACAATGACAGTCTACCACGCTCAAGTGAACAGCATTGAGAATGTGACAGTCTACCACGCTCAAGTCCACAGCAAGGAGACTATGACAGTCTACCACGCTCAAGTGAACAGCAAGGAGACTGTGACAGTCTGCCAGGCTCAACTGAACAGCAAGAAGACTATGACAGTCTACCATGCTCACGTGAACAATAAAGCGACTATGACAGCCTACCACGCTCACGTGAACAGCAGGGGGACTATGACAGTCTACCACGCTCACGTGAACAGCATAAAGACTGTGACAGTCTACCCCGCTCAAGTGAACAGCAAGGAGACTGTGACAGTTTACCACGCTCAAGTGAACAGCAAGAAGACTGTGACAGTCTAACACGCTCAAGGGCACAGCAAAAAACTATGCCAGTCTACCATGCTCACGTGCACAGAAAGAAGACAATGACAGTCTACCACGCTCAAGTGCACAGAAAGGAGACTATGACAGTCTACCATGCTCAAGTGAACAGCAAGGAGACTATGACACTCTACCACGCTCTAGTGAACAGCAAGGAGTCTATGACAGTCTGCCACGCTCAAGTGCACAGCAAGAAGACTGTGACAGTTTACCATGCTCAAGTGAACAGCAAGAAGACTGTGACAGTCTACCACGCTCAAGTGAACAGCAAGGAGACTATGACAGTCTACCACGCTCAAGTGCACAGCAAGAAGACTGTGACAGTCTACCACGCTCAAGTGAACAGCAAGAAGACTGTGACCGTCTATCACGCTCACGTGAACAGCAAGAAGAATGTGACAGTCTACCACGCTCACGTGAACAGCAAGACGACTGCGACAGTCAGCCACGCAAAAGTGAACAGCAAGGAGACTATGACAGTCTACCACGCTCAAGTGAACAGCATTGAGACTGGGACAGTCTACCACGCTCAACTGCACAGCAAGAAGACTATGACAGTCTACCATGCTCACGTGAACAATAAAGCGACTATGACAGTCTACCACGCTCACGTGAACAGCAGGGAGACTATGACAGTCTACCACGCTCACGTGAACAGCATAAAGACTGGGACAGTCTACCCCGCTCAAGTGAACAGCAAGGAGACTATCACAGGCTGCCACGCTCCAGTGCAAAGCAAGGAGACTATGACAGTCTACCACGCTCACGTGAACAGCAAGAAGAATGTGACAGTCTACCACGCTCACGTGAACAGCAAGACGACTGCGACAGTCTGCCACGCTCAAGTGAACAGCAAGGAGACTATGACAGTCTACCACGCTCAAGTGAACAGCATTGAGACTGGGACAGTCTACCACGCTCAACTGCACAGCAAGAAAACTATGACAGTCTACCATGCTCACGTGAACAATAAAGCGACTATGACAGTCTACCACGCTCACGTGAACAGCAGGGAGACAATGACAGTCTACCACGCTCACGTGAACAGCATGAAGACTGGGACAGTCTATCCCGCTCAAGTGAACAGCAAGGAGACTATCACAGGCTGCCACGCTCAAGTGCAAAGCAAGGAGACTATGACAGTCTACCACGCTCACGTGAACAGCAAGGAGACTATGACAGTCTACCACGCTCACGAGAACAGCAAGGTGACTAATGCAGTCGACCACGCTCACGTGAACAGTAAAAAGACTATGACAGTCTACACGCTCACGTGAACAATGAAGCGACTATGACAGTCTACCACACTCACGTGAACAGCAAGGAGACTACAACAGTCTACCATGCTCACGTGAACAGCTTGAAGACTGTAACAGTCTACCATGCTCAAGTACAAAGCAAGACGACTGTGTCAGTCTGCCACGCTCAAGTGTACAGCATTGGAGACTATGACAGTCTGCCACGCTCAAGTGAAAAGAACGGAGACTATGACAGTCTACCATGCTCAAGTGAACAGCAAGAAGATAGGGACAGTCTACCGCGCTCAAGTACAAAGCAAGACGACTGTGTCAGTCTGCCACGCTCAAGTGTACAGCATTGGAGACTATGACAGTCTGCCACGCTCAAGTGAAAAGAACGGAGACTATGACAGTCTACCATGCTCAAGTGAACAGCAAGAAGATAGGGACAGTCTACCGCGCTCAAGTGAACAGCAAGGAGACTATGACAGTCTACCATGCTCACGTGAACAGCAAGAAGACAATGACAGTCTACCACGCTTAAGTGCACAGAAAGGAGACTATGACAGTCTACCATGCTCATGTGAACAGCAAGGAGTCTATGACAGTCTGCCACGCTCAAGTGCACAGCAAGAAGACTGTGACAGTTTACCACGCTCAAGTGAACAGCAAGGAGACTATGACAGTCTACCACGCTCAAGTGCACAGCAAGAAGACTGTGACAGTCTACCATGCTCAAGTGAACAGCAAGAAGACTGTGACCGTCTATCACGCTCACGTGAACAGCAAGGAGACTGTGACAGTCTACCACGCTCACGTGAACAGCAACACGACTGTGACAGTCTGCCACGCTCAAGTGAACAGCAAGGAGACTATGACAGTATACCACGCTCAGGTGAACAGCATTGAGAATGTGACAGTCTACCACGCTCAAGTCCACAGCAAGGAGACTATGACAGTCTACCACGCTCAAGTGAACAGCAAGGAGACTATGACAGTCTGCCACGCTCAACTGCACAGCAAGAAGTCTATGACAGTCTACCATGCTCACGTGAACAACAAAGCGACTATGACAGTCTACCACACTCACGTGAACAGCAAGGAGACTACAACAGTCTACCATGCTCACGTGAACAGCTTGAAGACTGTGACAGTCTACCATGCTCAAGTGCAAAGCAAGACGACTGTGTCAGTCTGCCACGCTCAACTGAACAGCATTGGAGACTATGACAGTCTGCCACGCTCAAGTGAACAGAAAGGAGACTATGACAGTCTACCATGCTCACGTGAACAGCAAGAAGACAATGACAGTCTACCAGGCTTAATTGCACAGAAAGGAGACTAAGACAGTCTACCATGCTCAAGTGCACAGCAAGAAGACTGTGACAGTCTACCACGCTCAAGTGAACAGCAAGACGACTGCGTCAGTCTGCCACGCTCAAGTGAACAGCAAGGAGACTATGACAGTCTACCACGCTCAAGTGAACGGCATTGAGACTGTGACAGTGTACCACGCTCAAGTCCACAGCAAGGAGACTATGACAGTCTACCACGCTCAAGTGAACAGCAAGGAGACTATGACAGTCTGCCACGCTCAACTGCACAGCAAGAAGACTATGACAGTCTACCATGCTCACGTGAACAATGAAGCGACTACGACAGTCTACCACGCTCACGTGAACAGCAGGGAGACTACGACAGTCTATCACGCTCACGTGAACAGCATAAAGACTGTGACAGTCTACCATGCTCACGTGAACAATTAAGCGACTATGACAGTCTACGTTGCTCACGTGCACAGCAAGAAGATAATGACAGTCTACCATGCTCAAGTGAATAGCAAGAAGACTGGGACAGTCTACCGCGCTCAAGTGAACAGCATGGAGACTATGACAGTCTACCATGCTCACGTGAACAGCAAGAAGATAATGACAGTCTACCACGCTTAAGTGCACAGAAAGGAGACTATGACAGTCTACCATGCTCATGTGAACAGCAAGGAGTCTATGACAGTCTGCCACGCTCAAGTGCACAGCAAGAAGACTGTGACAGTTTACCACGCTCAAGTGAACAGCAAGGAGACTATGACAGTCTACCACGCTCAAGTGCACAGCAAGAAGACTGTGACAGTCTACCATGCTCAAGTGAACAGCAAGAAGACTGTGACCGTCTATCACGCTCACGTGAACAGCAAGGAGACTGTGACAGTCTACCACGCTCACGTGAACAGCAACACGACTGTGACAGTCTGCCACGCTCAAGTGAACAGCAAGGAGACTATGACAGTATACCACGCTCAGGTGAACAGCATTGAGAATGTGACAGTCTACCACGCTCAAGTCCACAGCAAAGAGACTATGACAGTCTACCACGCTCAAGTGAACAGCAAGGAGACTATGACAGTCTGCCACGCTCAACTGCACAGCAAGAAGTCTATGACAGTCTACCATGCTCACGTGAACAACAAAGCGACTATGACAGTCTACCACACTCACGTGAACAGCAAGGAGACTACAACAGTCTACCATGCTCACGTGAACAGCTTGAAGACTGTGACAGTCTACCATGCTCAAGTGCAAAGCAAGACGACTGTGTCAGTCTGCCACGCTCAACTGAACAGCATTGGAGACTATGACAGTCTGCCACGCTCAAGTGAACAGAAAGGAGACTATGACAGTCTACCATGCTCACGTGAACAGCAAGAAGACAATGACAGTCTACCAGGCTTAATTGCACAGAAAGGAGACTAAGACAGTCTACCATGCTCAAGTGCACAGCAAGAAGACTGTGACAGTCTACCACGCTCAAGTGAACAGCAAGACGACTGCGTCAGTCTGCCACGCTCAAGTGAACAGCAAGGAGACTATGACAGTCTACCACGCTCAAGTGAACGGCATTGAGACTGTGACAGTGTACCACGCTCAAGTCCACAGCAAGGAGACTATGACAGTCTACCACGCTCAAGTGAACAGCAAGGAGACTATGACAGTCTGCCACGCTCAACTGCACAGCAAGAAGACTATGACAGTCTACCATGCTCACGTGAACAATGAAGCGACTACGACAGTCTACCACGCTCACGTGAACAGCAGGGAGACTACGACAGTCTATCACGCTCACGTGAACAGCATAAAGACTGTGACAGTCTACCATGCTCACGTGAACAATTAAGCGACTATGACAGTCTACGTTGCTCACGTGCACAGCAAGAAGATAATGACAGTCTACCATGCTCAAGTGAATAGCAAGAAGACTGGGACAGTCTACCGCGCTCAAGTGAACAGCATGGAGACTATGACAGTCTACCATGCTCACGTGAACAGCAAGAAGATAATGACAGTCTACCACGCTTAAGTGCACAGAAAGGAGACTATGACAGTCTACCATGCTCATGTGAACAGCAAGGAGTCTATGACAGTCTGCCACGCTCAAGTGCACAGCAAGAAGACTGTGACAGTTTACCACGCTGAAGTGAACAACAAGAAGACTGTGACAGTCTACCACGCTCAAGTGAACAGCAAGGAGACTATGACAGTCTACCACGCTCAAGTGAAAAGCATTCAGAATGTGACAGTCTACCACGCTCAAGTCCACAGCAAGGAGACTATGACAGTCTACCACGCTCAAGTGAACAGCAAGGAGACTATGACAGTCTGCCACGCTCAACTGCACAGCAAGAAGTCTATGACAGTCTACCATGCTCACGTGAACAATAAAGCGACTATGACAGTCTACCAGGCTCACGTGAACAGCAGGGAGTCTATGACAGTCTACCACGCTCACGTGAGCAGCATAAAGACTGTGACAGTCAACCCCGCTCAAGTGAACAGCATGGAGACTGTGACAGTTTACCACGCTCAAATGAACAGCAAGAAGACTGTGGCAGTCTACCACGCTCAAGTGAACAGCAAGAAGACTGTGACAGTCTACCACGCTCAAGTGCACAGAAAGGAGACTATGACAGTCTACCACGCTCAAGTGAACAGCAAGGAGTCTATGACAGTCTGCCACGCTCAAGTGCACAGCAAGAAGACTGTGACAGTCTACCACGCTCAAGTGAACAGCAAGAAGACTGTGACAGTCTACCACGCTCAAGTGAACAACAAGGAGACTATGACAGTCTACCACGCTCAAGTGCACAGCAAGAAGACTGTGACCGTCTACCACGCTCAAGTGAACAGCAAGAAGACTGTGACCGTCTATCACGCTCACGTGAACAGCAAGGAGACTGTGACAGTCTACCACGCTCACGTGAACAGCAAGACGACTGCGACAGTCTGCCACGCTCTCGTGAACAGCAAGGAGACTATGACAGTCTACCACGCTCAAGTCCACAGCAAGGAGACTATGACAGTCTACCATGCTCACGTGAACAATTAAGCGACTATTACTGTCTACCATGCTCACGTAAACAGCAAGGAGGCTATGACAGACTACCATGCTCACGAGAACAGCAAGGAAACTAATGCAGCCTACCACGCTCACGTGAACAGCAAGAAGACTATGACAGTCTACACGCTCACGTGAACAATGAAGCGACTATGACAGTCTACCACACTCACGTGAACAGCAAGGAGACTACAACAGTCTACCATGCTCACGTGAACAGCTTGAAGACTGTGACAGTCTACCATGCTAAAGTGCAAAGCAAGACGACTGTGTCAGTCTACCATGCTCACGTGAACAGCAAGAAGACAATGACAGTCTACCAGGCTTAAGTGCACAGCAAGAAGACTGTGACAGTCTGCCACGCTCAAGTGAACAGCAAGACGACTGCGTCAGTCTGCCACGCTCAAGTGAACAGCAAGGAGACTATGACAGTCTATCACTCTCAAGTGAACGGCATTGAGACTGTGACAGTCTACCACGCTCAAGTCCACAGCAAGGAGACTATGACAGGCTACCACGCTAAACTGCATAGCAAGAAGACTATGACAGTCTGCCATGCTCACGTGAACAATGAAGCGACTACGACAGTCTACCACGCTCAGGTGAACAGCAAGGAGACTATGACAGTCAACCACGCTCACGTGAACAGCAAGGAGACTAATGCAGTCTACCACGCTCACGTGAACAGCAAGAAGAATATGACAGTCTACCACGCTCACTTGAACAATGAAGCGACTATGACATTCTACCAGGCTCACGTGAACAGCAAGAAGACTGTGATAGTCTGCCATGCTCAAGTGAACAGCAAGGAGACTATGACAGTCTACCACGCTCAAGTGAACAGCAAGACGACTGTGACAGTCTACCACGCTCACGTGCACAGCAAGACGACTATGACAGACTACCAC
The DNA here is from genome assembly GCF_047496885.1 of Scyliorhinus torazame. Classification (NCBI taxonomy): domain Eukaryota; kingdom Metazoa; phylum Chordata; class Chondrichthyes; order Carcharhiniformes; family Scyliorhinidae; genus Scyliorhinus; species Scyliorhinus torazame. The sequence goes on along the minus strand of NC_092712.1, from coordinate 249,449,639 downwards.
GCTCAAGTGAACAGCAAGGAGTCTATGACAGTCTGCCACTCTCAAGTGCACAGCAAGCAGACTGTGACAGTCTATCACGCTCAAGTGAACAGCAACGAGACTATGACAGTCTACCACGCGCAAGTGAACAGCAAGGATACCATGCCCGTCTACCAACATCAAGTGCACAGAAATGAGACTATGACAGTCTACCACGCTCAAGTGCACAGCAAGAGAACTGTGACAGTCTACCACGCTCAAGTGAACAGCAAGGAGACTATGACAGTCTACCACGCTCACGTGAACAATGAAGCGACTATGACAGTCTACCACACTCACGTGAACAGCAAGGAGACTACAACAGTCTACCATGCTCACGTGAACAGCTTGAAGACTGTGACAGTCTACCATGCTCAAGTGCAAAGCAAGACGACTGTGTCAGTCTGCCACGCTCAAATGAACAGCAAAGAGACTATGACAGTCTGCTACGCTCAAGTTAAAAGAAAGGAGACTATGACAGTCTACCATGCTCAAGTGAACAGCAAGAAGACTGGGACAGTCTACCGCGCTCAAGTGAACAGCAAGGAGACTATGACAGTCTACCACGCTCAAGTGAACAGCAAGGAGTCTATGACAGTCTGCCACGCTCAAGTGCACGGCAAGAAGACTGTGACCGTCTACCACGCTAACGTGAACAGCAAGGAGACTGTGACAGTCTACCACGCTCAAGTGATCAGCAAGGAGACTATTACAGTCTTCCACGTTCAAGTGAACAGCAAGAAGACTGTGACACTCGACCACGCTAAAGTGCACAGCAAAAAACTATGACAGTCTACGTTGCTCAAGTGCACAGCAAGAAGACAATGACAGTCTACCACGCTCAAGTGCACAGAAAGGAGACTATGACAGTCTACCACGCTCAAGTGAACGGCATTGAGACTGTGACAGTCGACCACGCTCAAGTCCACAGCAAGGAGACTATGACAGTCTACCACGCTCAAGTGAACAGCAAGGAGACTATGACAGTCTGCCACGCTCAACTGCACAGCAAGAAGACTATGACAGTCTAGCATGCTCACGTGAACAATGAAGCGACTACGACAGTCTACCACGCTCAAGTGAACAGCAAGGAGTCTATGACAGTCTGCCAGTCTCAAGTGCACAGCAAGCAGACTGTGACAGTCTATCACGCTCAAGTGAACAGCAAGGAGACTATGACAGTCTACCACGCGCAAGTGAACAGCAAGGATACCATGCCCGTCTACCACCATCAAGTGCACAGAAATGAGACTATGACAGTCTACCACGCGCAAGTGAACAGCAAGGATACCATGCCCGTCTACCACCATCAAGTGCACAGAAATGAGACTATGACAGTCTGCCACGCTCAAGTGCACGGCAGGAAGACTGTGACCGTCTACCACGCTAACGTGAACAGCAAGGAGACTATTACAGTCTTCCACGTTCAAGTGAACAGCAAGAAGACTGTGACACTCTACCACGCTAAAGTGCACAGCAAAAAACTATGACAGTCTACGTTGCTCACGTGCACAGCAAGAAGACAATGACAGTCTACCACGCTCAAGTGCACAGAAAGGAGACTATGACAGTCTACCACGCTCAAGTGAACGGCATTGAGACTGTGACAGTCTACCACGCTCAAGTCCACAGCAAGGAGACTATGACAGTCTGCCACGCTCAACTGCACAGCAAGAAGACTATGACAGTCTACCATGCTCACGTGAACAATGAAGTGACTACGACAATCTACCACGCTCACGTGAACAGCAGGGAGACTACGACAGTCTACCACGCTCACGTGAACAGCATAAAGACTGTGACAGTCTAACATGCTCACGTGAACAATTAAGCGACTATGATTGTCTACAGTGCTCACGTGAACAGCAAGGAGACTATGACAGTCAACCACGCTCAGGTGAACAGCAAGGAGACTATGACAGTCTACCACGCTCACGAGAAGAGCAAGGAGACGAATGCAGTCTACCACGCTCACGTGAACAGCAAGAAGACTATGACAGTCTACCACGCTCACTTGAACAATGAAGCGACTATGACATTCTACCACGCTCACGTGAACAGCAAGGAGACTATGACAGTCTACCATGCTCACGTGAACAGCAAGAAGACTGTGATAGTCTACCATGCTCAAGTGAACAGCAAGGAGAATATGACAGTCTACCACGAGCAAGTGAACAGCAAGACGACTGTGACAGTCTACCACGCTCACGTGCACAGCAAGACGACTATGACAGACTACCACGCTCAAGTGAACAGCAAGGAGTCTATGACAGTCTGCCACTCTCAAGTGCACAGCAAGAAGACTGTGACAGTCCATCACGCTCAAGTGAACAGCAAGGAGACTATGACAGTCTACCACGCACAAGTGAACAGCAAGGATACAATGCCCGTCTACCACCATCAAGTGCACAGAAATGAGACTATGACAATCTAGTACGATCAAGTGCACAGCAAGAAGACTGTGACAGTCTACCACGCTCAAGTGCACAGCAAGAGAACTGTGACAGTCTACCACGCTCAAGTGAACAGCAAGGAGACTATGACAGTCTACCATGCTCACGTGAACAATGAAGCGACTATGACAGTCTACCACACTCACGTGAACAGCAAGGAGACTACAACAGTCTACCATGCTCACGTGAACAGCTAGAAGACTGTGACAGTCTACCATGCTCAAGTGCAAAGCAAGACGACTGTGTCAGTCTGCCACGCTCAAATGAACAGCAAAGAGACTATGACAGTCTGCCACGCTCAAGTTAAAAGAAAGGAGACTATGACAGTCTACCATGATCAAGTGAACAGCAAGAAGACTGGGACAGTCTACCGCGCTCAAGTGAACAGCAAGGAGACTATGACAGTCTACCATGCTCACGTGAACAGCAAGAAGACTGTGACCGTCTACCACGCTCAAGTGAACAGCAAGGAGTCTATGACATTCTGCCACGCTCAAGTGCACGGCAAGAAGACTGTGACCGTCTACCACGCTAACGTGAACAGCAAGGAGACTGTGACAGTCTACCACGCTCAAGTGATCAGCAAGGAGACTATTACAGTCTTCCACGTTCAAGTGAACAGCAAGAAGACTGTGACACTCTACCACGCTAAAGTGCACAGCAAAAAACTATGACAGTCTACGTTGCTCACGTGCACAGCAAGAAGACAATGACAGTCTACCACGCTCAAGTGCACAGAAAGGAGACTATGACAGTCTACTATGCTCAAGTGAACAGCATGGAGACTATGACAGTCTACCATGCTCACGTGCACAGCAAGAAGACTATGACAGTCTACCACGCTCAAGTGAACAGCAAGGAGTCTATGACAGTCTGCCACGCTCAGGTGCACAGCAAGAAGACTGTGACCGTCTACCACGCTCAAGTGAACAGCAAGGAGACTATGACAGTCTACCACGCTCAAGTGAACAGCATTGAGACTGTGACAGTCTACCACGCTCAAATGAACAGCAAGAGAACTGTGACAGTCTACCACGCTCAAGTGAACAGCAAGGAGACTATGACAGTCTACCATGCTCACGTGAACAATAAAGCGACTATGACTGTCTACCACGCTCATGTGAACAGTAAGGAGACTATGACAGTCTACCACGCTCACATGAACAGCAAGGTGACTAGGACAGTCTACCACGCTCACGTGAACAGCAAGGAGACTATGACAGTCTACCATGCTCACGTGAACCGCAAGGAGATTATGACAGTCTACAGTGCTCACGTGAACAGCAAGGAGACTAATGCAGTCTACCACGCTCACGTGAACAGCAAGAAGACTATGACACTCTACCATGCTCACGTGAACAATGAAGCGACTATTACAGTCTACCACGCTCAACTGAACAGCAAGGAGTCTATGACAGTCTTCCATGCTGACGTGAACAGCAAGAAGACTGTGACAGTCTACCACGCTCAAGTGAACAGCAAGGAGACTATGACAGTCTACCACGCTCACGTGCACAGCAAGAAGACTGTGACAGTCTACCACGGTCAAGTGAACAGCAAGAAGACTGTGACAGTCGACCACGCTCAAGTGAACAGCACGAAGACTGTGACAGTCTACTCCGCTAACATGAACAGCAAGGAGACTGTGACAGTCTACCACGCTCACGTGAACAGCAAAAAGACTGTGACAGTCTATCACGCTCAAGAGAACAGCAAGAAGACTGTGACAGTCTACCATGCTCAAGAGAACAGCAAGGACACTATGACAGTCTTCCATGCTCACGTGAACAGCAAGAAGACTGTGACCGTCTACCACTCTCAAGTGATCAGCAAGGAGACTATTACAGTCTACCACGCTCAAGCGAACAGCAAGAAGACTGTGACACTCTACCACGCTAAAGTGCTCAGCAAAAAACTATGACAGTCCACCATGCTCAAGTGAACAGCAAGGAGACGATGACAGTCTACCACGCTCAAGTGCACAGCAAGAAGACTGTGACAGTCTACCACGCTAAAGTGAACAGCAAGGAGACTATGACAGTCTACCATGCTCACGTGAACAATGAAGCGACTATGACAGTCTGCCATTCTCAAGTGCACAGCAAGAAGACTGTGACAGTCTACCACGCTCAAGTGAACAGCAAGGAGATGATGACAGTCTACCATGCTCACGTGAATAGCCACAAGACTGTGACATTCTACCACACTCAAGTGCAAAGCAAGAAGACTGTGACATTCTACCACGCTCAAGTGAACAGCAAGGAAACTATGACAGTCTACCATGCTCAAGTGAACAGCAAGAAGACGGTGACAGTCTGCCACGCTCAAGTGAACAGCAAGGAGACTGACAGTCTACCACACTCAAGTGAACAGCAAGGAGACTATGACAGTCTGCCACGCTCAAGTGCACAGCAAGAAGACTATGACAGTCTACCATGCTCACGTGAACAATTAAGTGTCTATGACTGTCTACCATGCTCACGTGAACAGCAAGTAGACTATGACAGTCTACCACGCTCACGTGAACAGCAAGGAGACTATGACAGTCTACGACGCTCACGAGAACAGCAAGGAGACTAATGCAGTCTTCCACACTCACGTGAACAGCAAGAAGACTATGACAGTCTACCACGCTCACGTGAACAATTAAGCGACTTTGACAGTCTACCACGCTCACGTGAACAGCAAGGAGACTATGACAGTCAACCACGCTCAGGTGAACAGGAAGGAGACTATGACAGTCTACCACGCTCACGAGAACAGCAAGGAGACTAATGCAGTCTACCACGCTCACGTGAACAGCAAGAAGACTATGACAGTCTACCACGCTCACTTGAACAATGAAGCGACTATGACATTCTACCACGCTCACGTGAACAGCAAGGAGAATATGACAGTCTACCATGCTCACGTGAACAGCAAGAAGACTATGACAGTCTACCACGCTCAAGTGAACAGCAAGACGACTGTGACAGTCTACCACGCTCACGTGCACAGCAAGACGACTATGACAGACTACCACGCTCAAGTGAACAGTAAGGAGACTATGACAGTCTACCACGCACAAGTGAACAGCAAGGATACAATGCCCGTCTACCACCATCAAGTGCACAGAAATGAGACTATGTCAGTCTACCACGCTCAAGTGCACAGCAAGAGAACTGTGACAGTCTACCACGCTCATGTGAACAGCAAGGAGACTATGACAGTCTACCATGCTCACGTGAAAAATGAAGCGACTATGACAGTCTACCACACTCACGTGAACAGCAAGGAGACTACAACAGTCTACCATGCTCACGTGAACAGCTAGAAGACTGTGACAGTCTACCATGCTCAAGTGCAAAGCAAGACGACTGTGTCAGTCTGCCACGCTCAAATGAACAGCAAAGAGACTATGACAGTCTGCCACGCTCAAGTTAAAAGAAAGGAGACTATGACAGTCTACCATGCTCAAGTGAACAGCAAGAAGACTGGGACAGTCTACCGCGCTCAAGTGAACAGCAAGGAGACTATGACAGTCTACCATGCTCACGTGAACAGCAAGAAGACTGTGACCGTCTACCACGCTCAAGTGAACAGCAAGGAGTCTATGACATTCTGCCACGCTCAAGTGCACGGCAAGAAGACTGTGACCGTCTACCACGCTAACGTGAACAGCAAGGAGACTGTGACAGTCTACCACGCTCAAGTGATCAGCAAGGAGACTATTACAGTCTTCCACGTTCAAGTGAACAGCAAGAAGACTGTGACACTCTACCACGCTAAAGTGCACAGCAAAAAACTATGACAGTCTACGTTGCTCACATGCACAGCAAGAAGACAATGACCGTCTACCACGCTCAAGTGCACAGAAAGGAGACTATGACAGTCTACCATGCTCAAGTGAACAGCATGGAGACTATGACAGTCTACCATGCTCACGTGCACAGCAAGAAGACTGTGACCGTCTACCACGCTCAAGTGAACAGCAAGGAGACTATGACAGTCTACCACGCTCAAGTGAACAGCATTGAGACTGTGACAGTCTACCACGCTCAAATGAACAGCAAGAGAACTGTGACAGTCTACCACGCTCAAGTGAACAGCAAGGAGACTATGACAGTCTACCATGATCACGTGAACAATAAAGCGACTATGACTGTCTACCACGCTCACGTGAACAGTGAGGAGACTATGACAGTCTACCACGCTCACGTGGACAGCAAGGTGACTAGGACAGTCTACCACGCTCACGTGAACAGCAAGGAGACTATGACATTCTACCATGCTCACGTGAACCGCAAGGAGATTATGACAGTCTACAGTGCTCACGTGAACAGCAAGGAGACTAATGCAGTCTACCACGCTCACGTGAACAGCAAGAAGACTATGACACTCTACCATGCTCACGTGAACAATGAAGCGACTATGACAGTCTACCACGCTCAACTGAACAGCAAGGAGTCTATGACAGTCTTCCATGCTGACGTGAACAGCAAGAAGACTGTGACAGTCTACCACGCTCAAGTGAACAGCAAGGAGACTATGACAGTCTACCACGCTCACGTGCACAGCAAGGAGTCTATGACAGTCTACCACGCTCAAGTGCACAGCAAGGAGACTATGACAATCTAGTACGATCAAGTGCACAGCAAGAAGACTGTGACAGTCTACCACGGTCAAGTGAACAGCAAGAAGACTGTGACAGTCGACCACGCTCAAGTGAACAGCAAGAAGACTGTGACAGTCTACTACGCTAACATGAACAGCAAGGAGACTGTGACAGTCTACCACGCTCACGTGAACAGCAAGAAGACTGTGACAGTCTATCACGCTCAAGAGAACAGCAAGAAGACTGTGACTTTCTACCATGCTCAAATGCAAAGAAGACGACTATGACAATCTGCCACGCTCAAGTGAACAGAAAGGAGACTATGACAGTCCACCATGCTCAAGTGAACAGCAAGGAGACGATGACAGTCTACCACGCTCAAGGGAACAGCAAGGAGACGATGACAGTCTACCACGCTCAAGTGCACAGCAAGAATACTGTGACAGTCTACCACGCTAAAGTGAACAGCAAGGAGACTATGACAGTCTACCATGCTCACGTGAACAATGAAGCGACTATGACAGTCTGCCATTCTCAAGTGCACAGCAAGAAGACTGTGACAGTCTACCACGCTCAAGTGAACAGCAAGGAGATGATGACAGTCTACCATGCTCACGTGAATAGCCACAAGACTGTGACATTCTACCACACTCAAGTGCAAAGCAAGAAGACTGTGACATTCTACCACGCTCAAGTGAACAGCAAGGAAACTATGACAGTCTACCATGCTCAAGTGAACAGCAAGAAGACGGTGACAGTCTGCCTCGCTCAAGTGAACAGCAAGGAGACTATGACAGTCTACCATGCTCACGTGAACAGCAAGAAGACTGTGATAGTCTACCACGCTCAAGTGAACAGCAAGGAGTCTATGACAGTCTTCCATGCTCACGTGAACAGCAAGAAGACTATGACAGTCTACCATGCTCAAGTGAACAATAAAGCAACTATGACAGTCTACCATGTTCACGTGAACAGCAGGGAGACTATGTCAGTCTACCACACTCACGTGAAGAGCATAAAGACTGTGACAGTCTACCACACTCAAGTGAACAGCAAGGAGACTATCACAGTCTGCCACGCTCAAGTGCACAGCAAGAAGACTATGACAGTCTACCATGCTCACGTGAACAATTAAGTGACTATGACTGTCTACCATGCTCACGTGAACAGCAAGGAGACTATGACAGTCTACCACGCTCACGTGAACAGCAAGGAGACTGACAGTCTACGACGCTCACGAGAACAGCAAGGAGACTAATGCAGTCTTCCACACTCACGTGAACAGCAAGAAGACTATGACAGTCTACCACGCTCACGTGAACAATTAAGCGACTTTGACAGTCTACCACGCTCACGTGAACAGCAAGGAGACTATGACAGTCAACCACGCTCACGTGAACAATTAAGCGACTTTGACAGTCTACCACGCTCACGTGAACAGCAAGGAGACTATGACAGTCAACCACGCTCAGGTGAACAGCAAGGAGACTATGACAGTCTACCACGCTCACGAGAACAGCAAGGAGACTAATGCAGTCTACCACGCTCACGTGAACAGCAAGAAGACTGTGATAGTCTACCATGCTCAAGTGAACAGCAAGGAGACTATGACAGTCTACCACGCTCAAGTGAACAGCAAGACGACTGTGACAGTCTACCACGCTCACGTGCACAGCAAGACTGTGGTGTTGGGTGTTCTGACACACAGATGAGCCAACACAGTTGCATATGGTACAACGCTTCTTTATTTAAACTCACTATTTACAGTTTGGTCTTTGCACTCTGCACGTGGGGGGCTCCCTGCTTGTGGTGTTTCAACAGCTCTTTCTTGTTCCCTTCTCCCCAGACCTACTGACCTCTAGGTGTCGTGCTCGTGCTTTTTATGTGGTTGGTGTTCTTGTCTGTGATTGGTTGTGGTGTTGTGTACTCTGATTTGCCTGTTAGTGTGTCCATCATGATGTGTGTGTTTGAATATCATGACATCCCCCCTTTTTACAAAGATATGTGCCTACGTGGTAATAAATATGATCGTGACGTGAGTGCATCTAAGAGTGTGTGTGTGTCGTGTGCAGCATGTGTCTATGACGGAACTATGTACATGGGGCGATGTCGAGTGCGTCACATGAATCCAGTTGTACCATAACATAACAGAAATGCGAACGAGAGAAGAAGAAAAAAAAACTTGAACAGTTGTCCAGTCAGACGACATCTGGAACGATAAACAACAACAGGTTATCATGTAAAATTGTGCAACTTGTTAAACATATGAACTGTATTATAAGTCCAGTCTAATGGGTTTGCGACGAATTCGGGTTGACCGCCTCAAGGGTGGATCAAGAACCACCGGCTGCTGTGCAGGCATGGCCATGGGTGGCGATGGAAAGGGCGTGATGTGCGGCAGCTCCACAAAGTCATCCTCGGAAGCCTGTTGAGGATCTGGCGTGCTGTGTGGCTGTGAGCGTGGAAGTCGGCGAAGGGCGCGCCGATTGCGGCGACGCACGGAACCATCCGGCATGCGAACCAGGAACGAGCGGGGAGCCACTTGTCGGAGGACTTCGGCCGGTGCTGACCAGCCACCATACGGTTGATGGACGCGTACTTTGTCTCCGGAGGACAGGGGGGGCAGGTCCGTCGCTCGTGTGTCGTACCGACCTTTCTGGCGATCACGTTGCAGTTGCATGTTCCGAAGAACCGCCTCATGGTCTGTTGTCGGTGCCAGGACGGAAGGTACCGTCGTCCTGAGGGAGCGACCCATTAGTAGCTGCGCTGGCGAGAGGCCCGTGGATAACGGGGCCGATCGATAGGCCAGCAAGGCAAGGTTAAAGTCCGATCCGGCATCAGCCGCCTTGCACAGGAGCCGCTTTGCGATGTGGACACCCTTTTCAGCCTTCCCGTTCGATTGTGGATGCAGAGGGCTGGATGTCACATGAGTGAAACCATATGCTGCGGCAAAGGACGACCATTCACGGCTGGCAAAACAAGGTCCATTGTCTGACATGACAGTCCTTGGAATGCCATGGCGAGCAAACGTTTCCTTGCAGGCCCCAATGACTGCGGACGACGTCAGATCATGGAGAGGCATGACTTCCGGGTAGTTTGAGAAGTAGTCTATAATAACAATGTAATCTCTGCCGAGCGCGTGAAATAGGTCAACACCCACCTTCGCCCAGGGGGACGTCACCATCTCGTGTGGTAGAAGTGTTTCCGGAGGTTGCGCCGGCTGAAACCTCTGACAGGTTGTGCAGTTGAGCACCATGTTGGCTATGTCTTCATTAATACCCGGCCAATATACCGCCTCCCGGGCCCTTCGTCTGCATTTTTCGACGCCCAAGTGGCCTTCGTGTAGTTGATGAAGAATCATCTGGCGCACGCTGTGTGGAATAACGATCCTGTGCGATTTCATAAGGACCCCGTCTATATTGGTGAGATCATCTCGCACATTATAAAACTGGGGGCACTGCCCTTTGAGCCACCCTTCCGTCATGTGGCGCATCACTCGCTGCAGCAGGGGGTTAGTCGCCGTCTCTGCGCGTATGTAGGACAGACTAGGATCATCAGCTGGCAGATTTGCTGCTGTCAGAGTTACGTGTGCCTCATTGCTCGGGAAAGAGTGTCCGCCACGATGAGTTCCTTCCCCGGAGCGTAGATCAGTTCAAAATCGTACCTCCTGAGTTTAAGTAAGATGCGCTGGAGGCGAGGAGTCATGTCGTTCAGGTCTTTGTTAATGATGTTGACCAGGGGGCGGTGGTCAGTTTCGACCGTAAATCGTGGCAGGCCATACACATAGTCGTGGAACTTGTCCAGTCCAGTTAACAAACCCAGGCATTCTTTTTCGATTTGCGCGTAGCGCTGTTCGGTAGGGGTCATGGCTCGTGAGGCATACGCAACCGGGGCCCATGATGACGTGCTGTCTTTTTGCAGGAGTACCGCTCCAATACCAGATTGGCTGGCGTCTGTTGAGATCTTTGTAGGGCGAGTCGTGTCAAAGAAGGCCAGCACTGGTGCCGTGACCAGTTTGTGCTTGAGCTCCTCCCATTCCCGCTGATGCGATTGGTGCCAGTTGAATTCCGTCGATTTTTTTACGAGATGGCGCATATTTGTTGTATGAGAAGCCAGGTTGGGAATGAACTTCCCAAGGAAGTTGACCATGCCCAGGAATCTTAAGACAGCCTTCTTGTCAGCCGGTCGTGGCATGGCTGTGATGGCGCTGACCTTGTCTGCATCGGGACGGACCCCGGACCTTGAGATGTGGTCCCCGAGGAATTTCAGCTCCGTCTGGCCGAAAGCACACTTCGCACGGTTGAGACGCAGGCCATTTTGTCGTATGCGGGTAAAGACACGTCGTAGACGATGCATGTGTTCCTGCGGAGTGGTGGACCAAATGATGATATCGTCCACATATACACGTACCCCTTCGATGCCTTCCATCATCTGCTCCATAATGCGGTGGAATACTTCAGATGCCGAAATGATGCCGAATGGCATCCGGTTGTAGCAGAATCTGCCAAAAGGGGTGTTGAATGTGCATAGTCTTCGGCTGGCCGGGTCCAGTTGGATCTGCCAGAATCCTTTGGACGCATCCAATTTAGTGAATATCTTGGCTCGCGCCATCTCGCTGGTGAGGTCTTCTCGTTTCGGGATGGGATAGTGTTCCCGCATGATGTTGTTGTTCAGATCTTTTGGATCTATACATATACGGAGCTCGCCAGAGGGCTTCTTTACACAGACCATGGAGCTGACCCATGGCGTGGGCTCCGTGACCTTGGATAGGACCCCTTGGTCCTGAAGAATCTGCAGTTGTGCCTTGAGGCGGTCTTTGAGAGGCGCAGGAACCCTGCGAGGTGCGTGAACGACAGGGATGGCGTCCGGTCTGAGTCGAATCTTGTACGTGTGTGGCAATGTCCCCATGCCTTCAAAAACCTCCTGGTTGTGAGCGAGGAGGGAATGGAGATTCGCGTGGAACTCAGCATCCGGGAAGTCGGATATCTCATCTGGAGAGAGAGACATAATGCGCTGTACCAGGTGAAGGACCTTACACGCTTATGCGCCCAGTAACGAGTCCTTTGATGAGCCAACAACTTCGAAGGGGAGTGTGGCCGTGTACCTCTTGTGAGTCACCTGTAGCTGGCAAGATCCTATGGACGGGATAACGTTCCCGTTATAGTCAACCATCTTAAGCCGGGATGGTGTGATGGGTGGTTTGACCTTCATGGCCTGGACTGCAGAGTAAGCAATCAGGTTGGCGGATGCGCCGGTGTCCAGACAGAAGGCGACGCGCGATCGGTTGACCGTCAGGGTGGCACACCACTCATCGGCTGGATTGATGGCATTGACCTTGTTGACATCAATGACGGAAACTCGGAAGGCATCCTGGTCATCTGCATCACTTAACTGGAAGTCTTGATGCGTGGGCTGGACGGTCCTGACTCGTGTGCGAGGTTGTCGAGGATGCGCCGGATCCATGGGTTGAGCCGCACGACAGCGGGCTGCGTAGTGGCCCATCATGGCACATCTGTGGCACTGTCGGTTTTTTGCAGGACATTGCCCTTTTAAGTGTAGACCTCCACAGTTGCTGCACGTCATGACGTCACGGCGTTCGTTGCGCCACTGCGCATGCGCAGTGCGATCTTGCGGTGGGCGCGCCTGCGCAGTGCGTCCCTCGTTGTGGCCATTATTTTTGGCGCGCACCTGCGCGGGAGACCGCGAAAAGCGCGGGAAGCGGCCGCTGTCGTCCGGGCCGTGCGTCGGGAAGTAATCGACGGCCTGGATGCGTTCGACGTCGTGGGCGGCCTGGCTTGCCGATTCGACGGCTGGGGACCCCCTCCGTGCCAACTCGGACGCCTGAAATCGGGCAAAACGGCAGGTAGCATTTTCATGGAGGACACAGGCTTCCACAGCAGACGCTAAGGTGAGGCTTTTCATTTTAAGAAGCTGCTGGCGTAGGCCACTAGAGGCAACGCCAAAAACAATCTGGTCCCTGATCATGGACTCTGTAGTGGTGCCGTAACCGCAGGACTGCGCTAGAATCCGGAGGTGCGTCAAAAAGGGTTGAAAAAGCTCCTCCTTACCTTGCAGGCGTTGCTGAAAGATGTATCTTTCAAAACTTTCATTTACTTCAACTTGAAAGTGCTGGTCCAGTTTGAGGATGACCGTGTCATATTTGGCCTGGTTTTCGCCTTCTTCGAACACCAGTGAGTTAAAGACATCGGTTGCGTGCGGGCCTGCGGAGAAGAGGAGCATTGCAATCTTCGAGTCATCCGAGACATTCTGTTTTTCGGTGGCACGGATGTACAGGTCAAATCGCTGCCTGTAGAGCTTCCAGTTGGTGCCTAGGTTCCCCGTGACTTGCATCGGCTGCGGTTTGCCGGTGTGGTCCATGTCCAGAATGGCAGGTTAGTAGGCAGGTATCGATCCACTCCTGTACCATGTGGTGTTGGGTGTTCTGACACACAGATGAGCCAACACAGTTGCATATGGTACAACGCTTCTTTATTTAAACTCACTATTTACAGTTTGGTCTTTGCACTCTGCACGTGGGGGGCTCCCTGCTTATGGTGTTTCAACAGCTCTTTCTTGTTCCCTTCTCCCCAGACCTACTGACCTCTAGGTGTCGTGCTCGTGCTTTTTATGTGGTTGGTGTTCTTGTCTGTGATTGGTTGTGGTGTTGTGTACTCTGATTTGCCTGTTAGTGTGTCCATCATGATGTGTGTGTTTGAATATCATGACAAAGACGACTATGACAGACTACCACGCTCAAGTGAACAGCATGGAGTCTATGACAGTCTGCCACTCTCAAGTGCACAGCAAGAAGACTGTGACAGTCCATCACGCTCAAGTGAACAGCAAGGAGACTATGACAGTCTACCACGCACAAGTGAACAGCAAGGATACAATGCCCGTCTACCACCATCAAGTGCACAGAAATGAGACTATGACAGTCTACCACGCTAAAGTGCACAGCAAGAGAACTGTGACAGTCTACCACGCTCAAGTGAACAGCAAGGAGACTATGACAGTCTACCATGCTCACGTGAACAATGAAGCGACTATGACAGTCTACCACACTCACGTGAACAGCAAGGAGACTACAACAGTCTACCATGCTCACGTGAACAGCTAGAAGACTGTGACAGTCTACCATGCTCAAGTGCAAAGCAAGACGACTGTGTCAGCCTGCCACGCTCAAATGAACAGCAAAGAGACTATGACAGTCTGCCACGCTCAAGTTAAAAGAAAGGAGACTATGACAGTCTACCACGCTCAAGTGAACAGCAAGGAGACTATGACAGTCTACCATGCTCAAGTGAACAGCAAGGAGACTATGACAGTCTACCATGCTCACGTGAACAGCAAGAAGACTGTGACCGTCTACCACGCTCAAGTGAACAGCAAGGAGTCTATGACATTCTGCCACGCTCAAGTGCACGGCAAGAAGACTGTGACCGTCTACCACGCTAACGTGAACAGCAAGGAGACTGTGACAGTCTACCACGCTCAAGTGATCAGCAAGGAGACTATTACAGTCTTCCACGTTCAAGTGAACAGCAAGAAGACTGTGACACTCTACCACGCTAAAGTGCACAGCAAAAAACTATGACAGTCTACGTTGCTCACGTGCACAGCAAGAAGACAATGACAGTCTACCACGCTCAAGTGCACAGAAAGGAGACTATGACAGTCTACCATGCTCAAGTGAACAGCATGGAGACTATGACAGTCTACCATGCTCACGTGCACAGCAAGAAGACTATGACAGTCTACAACGCTCAAGTGAACAGCAAGGAGTCTATGACAATCTGCCACGCTCAGGTGCACAGCAAGAAGACTGTGACCGTCTATCACGCTCAAGTGAACAGCAAGGAGACTATGACAGTCTACCACGCTCAAGTGAACAGCATTGAGACTGTGACAGTCTACCACGCTCAAATGAACAGCAAGAGAACTGTGACAGTCTACCACGCTCAAGTGAACAGCAAGGAGACTATGACAGTCTACCATGCTCACGTGAACAATAAAGCGACTATGACTGTCTACCACGCTCACGTGAACAGTAAGGAGACGATGACAGTCTAACACGCTCACGTGAACAGCAAGGTGACTAGGACAGTCTACCACGCTCACGTGAACAGCAAGGAGACTATGACAGTCTACCATGCTCACGTGAACCGCAAGGAGATTCTGACAGTCTACAGTGCTCACGTGAACAGCAAGGAGACTAATGCAGTCTACCACGCTCACGTGAACAGCAAGAAGACTATGACACTCTACCATGTTCACGTGAACAATGAAGCGACTATGACAGTCTACCACGCTCAACTGAACAGCAAGGAGTCTATGACAGTCTTCCATGCTGACGTGAACAGCAAGAAGACTGTGACAGTCTACCACGCTCAAGTGAACAGCAAGGAGACTATGACAGTCTACCACGCTCACATGCACAGCAAGGAGTCTATGACAGTCTACCACGCTCAAGTGCACAGCAAGGAGACTATGACAATCTACTACGATCAAGTGCACAGCAAGAAGACTGTGACAGTCTACCACGGTCAAGTGAACAGCAAGAAGACTGTGACAGTCTACCATGCTCAAATGAACAGCAGGAGAACTGTGACAGTCTACCACGCTCAAGTGAACAGCAAGGAGACTATGACAGTCTACCATGCTCACGTTAACAATAAAGCGACTATGACTGTCTACCATGCTAACGTGAACAGTAAGGAGACTATGACAGTCTACCACGCTCACGTGAACAGCAAGGTGACTAGGACAGTCTACCACGCTCACGTGAACAGCAAGGAGACTATGACAGTCTACCATGCTCACGTGAACCGCAAGGAGATTATGACAGTCTACAGTGCTCACGTGAACATCAAGGAGACTAATGCAGTCTACCACGCTCACGTGAACAGCAAGAAGACTATGACACTCTACCATGTTCACGTGAACAATGAAGCGACTATTACAGTCTACCACGCTCAACTGAACAGCAAGGAGTCTATGACAGTCTTCCATGCTGACGTGAACAGCAAGAAGACTGTGACAGTCTACCACGCTCAAGTGAACAGCAAGGAGACTATGACAGTCTACCACGCTCACATGCACAGCAAGGAGTCTATGACAGTCTACCACGCTCAAGTGCACAGCAAGGAGACTATGACAATCTACTACGATCAAGTGCACAACAAGAAGACTGTGACAGTCTACCACGGTCAAGTGAACAGCAAGAAGACTGTGACAGTCGACCACGCTCAAGTGAACAGCAAGAAGACTGTGACAGTCTACTACGCTAACATGAACAGCAAGGAGACTGTGACAGTCTACCACGCTCACGTAAACAGCAAGAAGACTGTGACAGTCTATCAAGCTCAAGAGAACAGCAAGAAGACTGTGACTTTCTACCATGCTCAAATGCAAAGAAGACGACTATGACAATCTGCCACGCTCAAGTGAACAGAAAGGAGACTATGACAGTCTACCATGCTCAAGAGAACAGCAAGAAGACTGGGACAGTCTACCGCGCTCATGTGAACAGCAAGGACACTATGACAGTCTTCCATGCTCACGTGAACAGCAAGAAGACTGTGACCGTCTACAACTCTCAAGTGATCAGCAAGGAGACTATTACAGTCTACCACGCTCAAGTGAACAGCAAGAAGACTGTGACACTCTACCACGCTAAAGTGCTCAGCAAAAAACTATGACAGTTCACCATGCTCAAGTGAACAGCAAGGAGACGATGACAGTCTACCACGCTCAAGGGAACAGCAAGGAGACGATGACAGTCTACCACGCTCAAGTGCACAGCAAGAAGACTGTGACAGTCTACCACGCTAAAGTGAACAGCAAGGAGACTATGACAGTCTACCACGCTCACGTGAACAATGAAGCGACTATGACAGTCTGCCATTCTCAAGTGCAAAGCAAGAAGACTGTGACTGTCTACCACGCTCAAGTGAACAGCAAGGAGATGATGACAGTCTACCATGCTCACGTGAATAGCCACAAGACTGTGACATTCTACCACACTCAAGTGCAAAGCAAGAAGACTGTGACATTCTACCACGCTCAAGTGAAAGCAAGGAAACTATGACAGTCTACCATGCTCAAGTGAACAGCAAGAAGACGGTGACAGTCTGCCACGCTCAAGTGAACAGCAAGGAGACTATGACAGTCTACCATGCTCACGTGAACAGCAAGAAGACTGTGATAGTCTACCACGCTCAAGTGAACAGCAAGGAGTCTATGACAGTCTTCCATGCTCACGTGAACAGCAAGAAGACTATGACAGTCTACCATGCTCAAGTGAACAATAAAGCGACTATGACAGTCTACCACGTTCACGTGAACAGCAGGGAGACTATGTCAGTCTACCACACTCACGTGAAGAGCATAAAGACTGTGACAGTCTACCACACTCAAGTGAACAGCAAGGAGACTATCACAGTCTGCCACGCTCAAGTGCACAGCAAGAAGACTATGACAGTCTACCATGCTCACGTGAACAATTAAGTGACAATGACTGTCTACCATGCTCACGTGAACAGCAAGGAGACTATGACAGTCTACCACGCTCACGAGAACAGCAAGGAGACTAATGCAGTCTTCCACACTCACGTGAACAGCAAGAAGACTAAGACAGTCTACCACGCTCACGTGAACAATTAAGCGACTTTGACAGTCTACCACGCTCACGTGAACAGCAAGGAGACGATGACAGTCTACCATGCTCACGTGAATAGCAAGAAAACTGTGATAGTCTACCACGCTCAAGTGAACAGCAAGGAATCTATGACAGTCTTCCATACTGACGTGAACAGCAAGACGACTGTGACAGTCTACCGCACTCAAGTGAACAGCAAGGAGACTATGATTGTCTACCATGCTCAAGTGAACAGCAAGACGACTGTGACAGTCTACCACGCTCACGTGCACATCAAGATGACTATGAAAGACTACCACGCTCAAGTGAACAGCAAGAAGACTGTGACAGTCTATGACGCTCAAGTGAACAGCAAGCAGACTGTGACAGTCTTCCACGCGCAAGTGAACAGCAAGGAGACTATGCCAGTCTACCACCATCAAGTGCACAGAAATGAGACTATGCCAGTCTACCACCATCAAGTGCACAGCAAGGAGACTATGACAATCTACTACGATCAAGTGCACAGCAAGAAGACTGTGACAGTCTAACATGGTCAAGTGAACAGCAAGAAGACTGTGACAGTCGACCACGCTCAAGTGAACAGCAAGAAGACTGTGACAGTCTACCACGCTAACGTGAACAGCAAGGAGACTGTGACAGTCTACCACGCTCACGTGAACAGCAA
The DNA here is from genome assembly GCF_047496885.1 of Scyliorhinus torazame. Lineage (NCBI taxonomy): Eukaryota > Metazoa > Chordata > Chondrichthyes > Carcharhiniformes > Scyliorhinidae > Scyliorhinus > Scyliorhinus torazame. The sequence continues at coordinate 249,431,247 of NC_092712.1, read as the reverse complement.
GAAGACTGTGACAGTCTACCACGCTCAACTGAACAGCAAGGAGTGTATGACAGTCTTCCATGCTGTCGTGAACAGCAAAAAGACTGTGACAGTCTACCACGCTCAAGTGAACAGCAAGGAGACTATGACATTCTACCACGCTCAAGTGAACAGCAAGGAGACTATGACAGTTTTCCACGCTCAAGTGAACAGCAAGGAGACTATGCCAGTCTACCACCATCAAGTGCACAGCAAGGAAACTATGACAAACTACTACGCTCAAGTGCATAGCAAGAAGACTGTGACAGTCTACCATGCACAAGTGCAAAGCAAGACGACTATGACAATCTGCCACGCTCAAGTGAACAGAAAGGAGACTATGACAGTCTACCACGCTCACGTGAACAGCATAAAGACTGTGACAGTCTACCACGCTCAAGTGAACAGCAAGGAGTCTATGACAGTCTTCCATGCTCACGTGAACAATAAAGCGACTATGACAGTCTACCACGCTCACGTGAACAGCAGGGAGACTATGTCAGTCTACCACGCTCACGTGAACAGCATAAAGACTGTGACAGTCTACCAGGCTCAAGTGAACAGCAAGAATTCTATCACACTCTGCCACGCTCAAGTGCACAGCAAGAAGACTATGACAGTCTACCATGCTCATGTGAACAATTAAGCGACTATGACTGTCTACCATGCTCACGTGAACAGCAAGGAGACTATGACAGTCTACCACCCTCACGTGATCAGCAAGGAGAGTATGACAGTCTACCACGCTCACGAGAACAGCAAGGAGACTAATGCAGTCTTCCACACTCACGTGAACAGCAAGAAGACTGTGATAATCTACCACGCTCAAGTGAACAGCAAGGAGTCTATGACAGTCTTCCATGCTGACGTGAACAGCAAGAAGACTGTGACAGTCTACCGCGCTCAAGTGAACAGCAAGGAGACTATGACAGTCTACCATGCTCACGTGAACAGCAAGAAAACTGTGATAATCTACCACGCTCAAGTGAACAGCAAGGAGTCTATGACAGTCTTCCATGCTGACGTGAACAGCAAGAAGACTGTGACAGTCTACCGCGCTCAAGTGAACAGCAAGGAGACTATGACAGTCTACCACGATCACGTGAACAATTAAGCGACTATGACAGTCTACCACGCTCACGTGAACAGCAAGGAGACTATGACAGTCTACCATGCTCACGTGAACAGCAAGAAAACTGTGATAATCTACCACGCTCAAGTGAACAGCAAGGAGTCTATGACAGTCTTCCATGCTGACGTGAACAGCAAGAAGACTGTGACAGTCTACCGCGCTCAGGTGAACAGCAAGGAGACTATGACTGTCTACCACGCTCCAGTGAACAGCAAGACGACTGTGACAGTCTACCACGCTCACGTGCACATCAAGATGACTATGAAAGACTTCCACGCTCAAGTGAACATCAAGGAGTCTATGACAGTCTGCCACTCTCAAGTGCACAGCAAGAAGACTGTGACAGTCTATCACGCTCAAGTGAACAGCAAGGAGACTATGACAGTCTACCACGCGCAAGTGAACAGCAAGGAGACTATTCCAGTCTACCACCATCAAGTGCACAGAAATGAGACTATGCCAGTCTACCACCATCAAGTGCACAGCAAGGAGACTATGACAATCTACTACGATCAAGTGCACAGCAAGAAGACTGTGACAGTCTACCACGGTCAAGTGAACAGCAAGAAGACTGTGACAGTCGACCACGCTCAAGTCAACAGCAAGAAGACTGTGAGAGTCTACCACGCTAACGTGAACAGCAAGGAGACTGTGACAGTCTACCACGCTCACGTGAACAGTAAGAAGACTGTGACAGTCTATCACGCTCAAGAGAACAGCAAGGAGACTATGACAGTCAACCACGCGCAATGAACAACAAGGAGACTATGACAGTCTACCACGCTCACGTGAACAATGAAGCGACTATGACAGTCTACCACACACACGGGAAGAGCAAGGAGACTACAACAGTCTACCATGCTCACGTGAGCAGCTTGAAGACTGTGACAGTCTACCATGCTCAAGTGCAAAGCAAGACGACTGTGTCAGTCTGCCACGCTCAAGTGAACAGACAGGAGACTATGACAGTCTACCATGCTCAAGTGAACAGCAAGAATACTGGGACAGTCTACCGCGCTCAAAAGAACAGCAAGGAGACTATGACAGTCTACCATGCTCACTTGAACAGCAAGAAGACTGTGACCGTCTACCACGCTAACGTGAACAGCAAGGAGACTGTGACAGTCTACCACGCTCAAGTGATCAGCAAGGAGACTATTACAGTCTTCCACGTTCAAGTGAACAGCAAGAAGACTGTGACACACTACCACGCTAAAGTGCACAGCAAAAAACTATGAGAGTCTACGTTGCTCACGTTCACAGCAAGAAGACAATGACAGTCTACCACGCTCAAGTGCACAGAAAGGAGACTTTGACAGTCTACCATGCTCAAGTGACCAGCATGGAGACAATGACAGTCTACCATGCTCACGTGCACAGCAAGAAGACTATGACAGTCTACCACGCTCAAGTGAACAGCAAGGAGTCTATGACCATCTGCCATGCTGAAGTGCACAGCAAGAAGACTGTGACCGTCTACCACGCTCAGGTGAACAGCAAGGAGACTGTGACAGTCTACCACGCTCACGTGAACAGCAAGACGACTGCGACAGTCTGCCACGCTCAAGTGAACAGCAAGGAGACTATGACAGTCTACCACGCTCAAGTGAACAGCATTGAGACTGTGACAGTCTACCACGCTCAAGTCCACAGCAAGGAGACTATGACAGTCTACCACGCTCAAACGAACAGCAAGGAGACTATGACAGTCTGCCACGCTCAACTGCACAGCAAGAAGACTCTGACAGTCTACCATGCTCACGTGAACAATAAAGCGACTATTACTGTCTCCCATGCTCACGTGAACAGTAAGGAGACTATGACAGTCTACCACGCTCATGTGAGCAGCAAGAAGCCGATGACAGTCTACCATGCTCACGTGAACAATAAAGCGACTATTACTGTCTCCCACGCTCACGTGAACAGTAAGGAGACTATGACAGTCTACCACGCTCATGTGAGCAGCAAGGAGACTATGACAGTCTACCATGCTCACGTGAACCGCAAGGAGATTATGACGGTCTGCCATGCTCACGTGAACAGCAAGGAGACTAATGCAGTCTACCATGCTCACGTGAACAGCAAGAAGACTGTGACAGTCTACCACGCTCAACTGAACAGCAAGGAGTCTATGACAGTCTTCCATGCTGACGTGAACAGCAAAAAGACTGTGACAGTCTACCACGCTCAAGTGAACAGCAAGGAGACTATGACAGTCTACCACGCTCAAGTGAACAGCAAGGAGACTATGACAGTCTTCCACGCTCAAGTGAACAGCAAGGAGACTATGCCAGTCTACCACCATCAAGTGCACAGCAAGGAGACTATGACAAACTACTACGCTCAAGTGCACAGCAAGAAGACTGTGACAGTCTACCATGCTCAAGTGCAAAGCAAGACGACTATGACAATCTGCCACGCTCAAGTGAACAGAAAGGAGACTATGACAGTCTACCACGCTCACGTGAACAATGAAGCGACTATGACAGTCTGCCATTCTCAAGTGCAAAGCAAGAAGACTGTGACATTCTACCACGCTCAAGTGAACAGCAAGGAGACTATGACAGTCTACCATGCTCATGTGAACAGCAAGAAGACTGTGATAGTCTACCACGCTCAAGTGAACAGCAAGGAGTCTATGACAGTCTTCCATGCTCACGTGAACAGCAAGAAGACTAAGACAGTCTACCATGCTCACGTGAACAATAAAGCGACTATGACAGTCTACCACGCTCACGTGAACAGCAGGGAGACTATGTCAGTCTACCACGCTCACGTGAACAGCATAAAGACTGTGACATTCTACCAGGCTCAAGTGAACAGCAAGGATTCTATCACAGTCTGCCACGCTCAAGTGCACAGCAAGAAGACTATGACAGTCTACCATGCGCATGTGAACAATTAAGCGACTATGACTGTCTACCATGCTCACGTGAACAGCAAGGAGACTATGACAGTCTACCACGCTCACGTGAACAGCAAGGAGACCATGACAGTCTACCACGCTCACGAGAACAGCAAGGAGACTAATGCAGTCTTCCACACTCACGTGAACAGCAAGAAGACTATGACAGTCTACCACGCTCACGTTAACAATTAAGCGACTATGACAGTCTACCACGCTCACGTGAACAGCAAGGAGACTATGACAGTCTACCATGCTCACGTGAACAGCAAGAAAACTGTGATAATCTACCACGCTCAAGTGAACAGCAAGAAGTCTATGACAGTCTTCCATGCTGACGTGAACAGCAAGAAGACTGTGACAGTCTACCGCGCTCAAGTGAACAGCAAGGAGACTATGACAGTCTACCACGCTCAAGAGAACAGCAAGACGACTGTGACATTCTACCACGCTCACGTGCACAGCAAGATGACTATGACAGACTACCACGCTCAAGTGAACAGCAAGGAGTCTCTGACAGTATGCCACTCTCAAGTGCACAGCAAGAAGACTGTGACCGTCTACCACGCTCACGTGAACAGCAAGGAAACTGTGACAGTCTACCACGCTCAAGTGAACAGCAAGGAGACTATGACAGTCTACCACGCTCAAGTGCACAGCAAGAAGACTATGACAGTCTACCACGCTCAAGTGAACAGCAAGGAGTCTATGACCATCTGACACGCTGAAGTGCACAGCAAGAAGACTGTGACCGTCTACCACGCTCACGTGAACAGCAAGGAGACTGTGACAGTCTACCACGCTCACGTGAACAGCAAGACGACTGCGACAGTCTGCCACGCTCAAGTGAACAGCAAGGAGACTATGACAGTCTACCACGCTCAAGTGAACAGCATTGAGACTGTGACAGTCTACCACGCTCAAGTCCACAGCAAGGAGACTATGACAGTCTACCACGCTCAAATGAACAGCAAGGAGACTATGACAGTCTGCCACGCTCAACTGCACAGCAAGAAGACTCTGACAGTCTACCATGCTCACGTGAACAAAAAAGCGACTATTACTGTCTCCCACGCTCACGTGAACAGTAAGGAGACTATGACAGTCTACCACGCTCATGTGAGCAGCAAGAAGACTATGACAGTCTACCATGCTCACGTGAACAATAAAGCGACTATTACTGTCTCCCACGCTCACGTGAACAGTAAGGAGACTATGACAGTCTACCACGCTCATGTGAGCAGCAAGGAGACTATGACAGTCTACCATGCTCACGTGAACCGCAAGGAGATTATGACAGTCTGCCATGCTCACGTGAACAGCAAGGAGACTAATGCAGTCTACCATGCTCACGTCAACAGCAAGAAGACTGTGACAGTCTACCACGCTCAACTGAACAGCAAGGAGTCTATGACAGTCTTCCATGCTGACGTGAACAGCAAAAAGACTGTGACAGTCTACCACGCTCAAGTGAACAGCAAGGAGACTATGACAGTCTACCACGCTCAAGTGAACAGCAAGGAGACTATGACAGTCTTCCACGCTCAAGTGAACAGCAAGGAGACTATGCCAGTCTACCACCATCAAGTGCACAGCAAGGAGACTATGACAAACTACTACGCTCAAGTGCACAGAAAGAAGACTGTGACAGTCTACCATGCTCAAGTGCAAAGCAAGACGACTATGACAATCTGCCATGCTCAAGTGAACAGAAAGGAGACTATGACAGTCTACCACGCTCACGTGAACAATGAAGCGACTATGACAGTCTGCCATTCTCAAGTGCAAAGCAAGAAGACTGTGACATTCTACCACGCTCAAGTGAACAGCAATGAGACTATGACAGTCTACCATGCTCACGTGAACAGCAAGAAGACTGTGATAGTCTACCACGCTCAAGTGAACAGCAAGGAGTCTATGACAGGAATAAGAAGGGTGCAGTCACAATGTTGGGGGTATACTACAGGCCTCCCAACAGCCAGCGGGAGATAGAGGAGCAGATAGGTAGACAGATTTTGGAAAAGAGTAAAAACAACAGGGTTGTGGTGATGGGAGACTTCAACTTCCCCAATATTGACTGGGACTCACTTAGTGCCAGGGGCTTAGACGGGGCAGAGTTTGTAAGGAGCATCCAGGAGGGCTTCTTAAAACAATATGTAAACAGTCCAACTAGGGAAGAGGCGGTACTGGACCTGGTATTGGGGAATGAGCCCGGCCAGGTGGTAGATGTTTCAGTAGGGGAGCATTTCGGTAACAGTGACCACAATTCAGTAAGTTTTAAAGTACTGGTGGACAAGGATAAGAGTGGTCCGAGGATGAATGTGCTAAATTGGGGGAAGGCTAATTATAACAATATTAGGCGGGAACTGAAGAGCATAGATTGGGGGCGGATGTTTGAGGGCAAATCAACATCTGACATGTGGGAGGCTTTCAAGTGTCAGTTGATAGGAATACAGGACAGGCATGTTCCTGTGAGGAAGAAAGACAAATACGGCAATTTTCGGGAACCTTGGATGACGAATGATATTGTAGGCCTCGTCAAAAAGAAAAAGGAGGCATTTGTCAGGGCTAAAAGGCTGGGAACAGACGAAGCCTGTGTGGCATATAAGGAAAGTAGGAAGGAACTTAAGCAGGGAGTCAGGAGGGCTAGAAGGGGTCATGAAAAGTCATTGGCAAATAGGGTTAAGGAAAATCCCAAGGCTTTTTACACTTACATAAAAAGCAAGAGGGTAGCCAGGGAAAGGGTTGGCCCACTGAAGGATAGGCAAGGGAATCTATGTGTGGAGCCAGAGGAAATGGGCGAGGTACTAAATGAATACTTTGCATCAGTATTCACCAAAGAGAAGGAATTGGTAGATGTTGAGTCTGGAGAAGGGGGTGTAGATAGCCTGGGTCACATTGTGATCCAAAAAGACGAGGTGTTGGGTGTCTTAAAGAATATTAAGGTAGATAAGTCCCCAGGGCCGGATGGGATCTACCCCAGAATACTGAAGGAGGCTGGAGAGGAAATTGCTGAGGCCTTGACAGAAATCTTTGGATCCTCGCTGTCTTCAGGGGATGTCCCGGAGGACTGGAGAATAGCCAATGTTGTTCCTCTGTTTAAGAAGGGTGGCAGGGATAATCCCGGGAACTACAGGCCGGTGAGCCTTACTTCAGTGGTAGGGAAATTACTGGAGAGAATTCTTCGAGACAGGATCTACTCCCATTTGGAAGCAAATGGACGTATTAGTGAGAGGCAGCACGGTTTTGTGAAGGGGAGGTCGTGTCTCACTAACTTGATAGAGTTTTTCGAGGAGGTCACTAAGATGATTGATGCAGGTAGGGCAGTAGATGTTGTCTATATGGACTTCAGTAAGGCCTTTGACAAGGTCCCTCATGGTAGACTAGTACAAAAGGTGAAGTCACACGGGATCAGGGGTGAACTGGCAAGGTGGATACAGAACTGGCTAGGCCATAGAAGGCAGAGGGTAGCAATGGAGGGATGCTTTTCTAATTGGAGGGCTGTGACCAGTGGTGTTCCACAGGGATCAGTGCTGGGACCTTTGCTCTTTGTAGTATATATAAATGATTTGGAGGAAAATGTAACTGGTCTGATTAGTAAGTTTGCAGACGACACAAAGGTTGGTGGAATTGCGGATAGCGATGAGGACTGTCTGAGGATACAGCAGGATTTAGATTGTCTGGAGACTTGGGCGGAGAGATGGCAGATGGAGTTTAACCTGGACAAATGTGAGGTAATGCATTTTGGAAGGGCTAATGCAGGTAGGGAATATACAGTGAATGGTAGAACCCTCAAGAGTATTGAAAGTCAAAGAGATCTAGGAGTACAGGTCCACAGATCACTGAAAGGGGCTACACAGGTGGAGAAGGTAGTCAAGAAGGCATACGGCATGCTTGCCTTCATTGGCCGGGGCATTGAGTATAAGAATTGGCAAGTCATGTTGCAGCTGTATAGAACCTTAGTTAGGCCACACTTGGAGTATAGTGTTCAATTCTGGTCGCCACACTACCAGAAGGATGTGGAGGCTTTAGAGAGGGTGCAGAAGAGATTTACCAGAATGTTGCCTGGTATGGAGGGCATAAGCTATGAGGAGCGATTGAATAAACTCGGTTTGTTCTCACTGGAACGAAGGAGGTTGAGGGGCGACCTGATAGAGGTATACAAAATTATGAGGGGCATAGACAGAGTGGATAGTCAGAGGCTTTTCCCCAGGGTAGAGGGGTCAATTACTAGGGGGCATAGGTTTAAGGTGAGAGGGGCAAAGTTTAGAGTAGATGTACGAGGCAAGTTTTTTACGCAGAGGGTAGTGGGTGCCTGGAACTCACTACCGGAGGAGGTAGTGGAGGCAGGGACGATAGGGACATTTAAGGGGCATCTTGACAAATATATGAATAGGATGGGAATAGAAGGATACGGACCCAGGAAGTGTAGAAGATTGTAGTTTAGTCGGGCAGTATGGTCGGCACGGGCTTGGAGGGCCGAAGGGCCTGTTCCTGTGCTGTACATTTCTTTGTTCTTTGTTCTTTGTTTGACAGTCTTCCATGCTCACGTGAACAATAAAGCGACTATGACAGTCTACCACGCTCACGTGAACAGCAGGGAGACTATGTCAGTCTACCACGCTCACGTGAACAGCATAAAGACTGTGACAGTCTACCAGGCTCAAGTGAACAGCAAGGATTCTATCACAGTCTGCCACGCTCAAGTGCACAGCAAGAAGACTATGACAGTCTACCATGCTCATGTGAACAATTAAGCGACTATGACTGTCTACCATGCTCACGTGAACAGCAAGGAGACTATAACAGTCTACCACGCTCACGTGAACAGCAAGGAGACCATGACAGTCTACCACGCTCACGAGAACAGCAAGGAGACTAATGCAGTCTTCCACACTCACGTGAACAGCAAGAAGACTATGACAGTCTACCACGCTCACGTGAACAATTAAGCGACTATGACAGTCTACCACGCTCACGTGAACAGCAAAGAGACTATGACAGTCTACCATGCTCACGTGAACAGCAAGAAAACTGTGATAATCTACAACGCTCAAGTGAACAGCAAGAAGTCTATGACAGTCTTCCATGCTGACGTGAACAGCAAGAAGACTGTGACAGTTTACCGCGCTCAAGTGAACAGCAAGGAGACTATGACAGTCTACCACGCTCAAGTGAACAGCAAGACGACTGTGACATTCTACCACGCTCACGTGCACAGCAAGATGACTATGACAGACTACCACGCTCAAATGAACAGCAAGGAGACTATGACAGTCTGCCACGCTCAACTGCACAGCAAGAAGACTATGACAGTGTACCATGCTCACGTGAACAATAAAGCAACTATTACTGTCTACCATGCTCACGTGAACAGCAAGGAGACTATGACAGTCCACCACGCTCACGTGAACAGCAAGGAGACTGACAGTCTACGACGCTCACGAGAACAGCAAGGAGACTAATGCAGTCTTCCACACTCACGTGAACAGCAAGAAGACTATGACAGTCTACCACGCTCACGTGAACAATTAAGCGACTTTGACAGCCTACCACGCTCACGTGAACAGCAAGGAGACTATGACAGTCAACCACGCTCAGGTGAACAGCAAGGAGACTATGACAGTCTACCACGCTCACGAGAACAGCAAGGAGACTAATGCAGTCTACCACGCTCACGTGAACAGCAAGAAGACTGTGATAGTCTACCACGTTCAAGTGAACAGCAAGGAGACTATGACAGTCTATACGCTCACGTGAACAATGAAGCGACTATGACAGTCTACCACACTCTCGTGAACAGAAAGGAGACTACAACAGTCTACCATGCTCATGTGAACAGCTTGAAGACTGTGACAGTCTACCATGCTCAAGTGCAAAGCAAGACGACTGTGTCAGTCTGCCACGCTCAAGTGAACAGCAAGAAGACTGGGACAGTCTGCCACGCTCAAGTGAAAATCAAGGAGGCTATGACAGCCTACCATGCTCACGTGAACAGCAAAAAGACTGTGACCGTCTACCACACTCAAGTGATCAGCAAGGAGACTATTACAGTCTAACACGCTCAAGTGAACAGCAAGGAGACTGGGACAGTCTACCGCGCTCAAGTGAACAGCAAGGAGACTATGACAGTCTACCATGTTCACGTGAACAGCAAGAAGACTGTGACCGTCTACCACACTCAAGTGATCAGCAAGGAGACTATTACAGTCTAACAAGCTCAAGTGAACAGCAAGAAGACTGTGACACTCTACCACGCTAAAGTGCACAGCAAAAAACTATGACAGTCTACCATGCTCACGTGCACAGCAAGAAGACAATGACAGTCTACCACGCTCAAGTGCACAGAAAGGAGACTATGACAGTCTACCATGCTCAAGTGAACAGCAAGGAGACGATGACAGTCTACCACGCTCAAGGGAACAGCAAGGAGACTATGACAGTCTGCCATTCTCAAGTGCACAGCAAGAAGATGGTGACAGTCTACCATGCTCAAGTGAACAGCAAGGAGACGATGACAGTCTACCATGCTCACGTAAACAGCCACAAGACTGTGACAATCTACCACACTCAAGTGCAAAGCAAGAAGACTGTGACATTCTACCACGCTCAAGTGAACAGCAAGGAGACTATGAAAGTCTACCATGATCAAGTGAACAGCAAGAAGACTGTGACAGTCTGCCACACTCAAGTGAACAGCATGGAGACTATGACAGTCTACAATGCTCACGTGAACAGCAAGAAGACTGTGATAGTCTACCACGCTCAAGTGAACAGCAAGGAGTCTATGACAGTCTTCCATGCTCACGTGAACAGCAAGAAGACTGTGACAGTCTACCACGCTCAAGTGAACAGCAAGGAGACTGTGATAGTCTACCACGCTCAAGTGAACAGCAAGGAGTCTATGACAGTCTTCCATGCTCACGTGAACAGCAAGAAGACTGTGACAGTCTACCACGCTCAAGTGAACAGCAAGGAGACGATGACAGTCTACCACGCTCAAGGGAACAGCAAGGAGACTATGACAGTCTGCCATTCTCAAGTGCACAGCAAGAAGATGGTGACAGTCTACCATGCTCAAGTGAACAGCAAGGAGACGATGACAGTCTACCATGCTCACGTAAACAGCCACAAGACTGTGACAATCTACCACACTCAAGTGCAAAGCAAGAAGACTGTGACATTCTACCACGCTCAAGTGAACAGCAAGGAGACTATGACAGTCTACCATGATCAAGTGAACAGCAAGAAGACTGTGACAGTCTGCCACACTCAAGTGAACAGCATGGAGACTATGACAGTCTACAATGCTCACGTGAACAGCAAGAAGACTGTGATAGTCTACCACGCTCAAGTGAACAGCAAGGAGTCTATGACAGTCTTCCATGCTCACGTGAACAGCAAGAAGACTGTGACAGTCTACCACGCTCAAGTGAACAGCAAGGAGACTATGACAGTCTACCATGCTCAAGTGAACAGCAAGGAGACTGTGACAGTCTACCACGCTCACATGCACAGCAAGAAGACTATGACAGTCTACCACGCTCAAGTGAACAGCAAGGAGTCTATGACAGTCTGCCACGCACAAGTGCACAGCAAGAAGACTGTGACAGTTTACCACGCTCAAGTGAACAGCAAGAAGACTGTGACAGTCTACCACGCTCTAGTGAACAGCAAGAAGACTGTGACCATCTACCATGCTCACGTGAACAGCAAGGAGACTGTGACAGTCTACCACGCTCACGTGAACATCAAGACGACTGCGACAGTCTACCACGCTCAAGTGAACAGCAAGAAGACTGTGACAGTCTGCCACGCTCAAGTGAACAGCAAGGAGACTATGACAGTCTACCATGCTAAAGTGAACAGCAAGAAGAGAATGACAGTCTGCCATGCTCACGGGCACAGTAAGAAGACTATGACAGTCTACCACGCTCAAGTGAACAGCAAGGAGACTATGACAGTCTTCCACGCTCAAGTGAACAGCAAGGAGACTATGCCAGTCTACCACCATCAAATGCACAGCAAGGAGACTAAGACAGTCTACCACGCTTAAGTGCACAGCAAGAAGACTGTGACACTCTACCACGCTAAAGTGCACAGCAAAAAACTATGACAGTCTACCATGCTCACGTGCACAGCAAGAAGACAATGAGAGTCTACCACGCTCAACTGCACAGAAAGGAGACTATGACAGTCTACCATGCTCAAGTGAACAGCAAGGAGACGATGACAGTCTACCACGCTCAAGGGAACAGCAAGGAGACTATGACAGTCTGCCATTCCCAAGTGCACAGCAAGAAGATGGTGACAGTCTACCATGCTCAAGTGAACAGCAAGGAGACGATGACAGTCTACCAAGCTCACGTAAACAGCCACAAGACTGTGAAATTCTACCACACTCAAGTGCAAAGCAAGAAGACTGTGACATTCTACCACGCTCAAGTGAACAGCAAGGAGACTATGACAGTCTACCATGATCAAGTGAACAGCAAGAAGACTGTGACAGTCTGCCACACTCATGTGAACAGCATGGAGACTATGACAGTCTACCATGCTCACGTGAACAGCAAGAAGACTGTGATAGTCTACCACGCTCAAGTGAACAGCAAGGAGTCTATGACAGTCTTCCATGCTCACGTGAACAGCAAGAAGACTGTGACAGTCTACCACGCTCAAGTGAACAGCAAGGAGACTATGACAGTCTACCATGCTCAACTGAACAGCAAGGAGACTATGACAGTCTACCACGCTCACATGCACAGCAAGAAGACTATGACAGTCTACCACGCTCAAGTGAACAGCAAGGAGTCTATGACAGTCTGTCACGCACAAGTGCACAGCAAGAAGACTGTGGCAGTTTACCACGCTCTAGTGAACAGCAAGAAGAGAATGACAGTCTGCCATGCTGACGGGCACAGTAAGAAGACTATGACAGTCTACCACGCTCAAGTGAACAGCAAGGAGACTATGACAGTCTTCCACGCTCAAGTGAACAGCAAGGAGACTATGCCAGTCTACCACCATCAAGTGCACAGCAAGGAGACTAAGACAGTCTACCACGCTTAAGTGCACAGCAAGAAGACTGTGACACTCTACCACGCTAAAGTGCACAGCAAAAAACTATGACAGTCTACCATGCTCACGTGCACAGCAAGAAGACAATGAGAGTCTACCACGCTCAAGTGCACAGAAAGGAGACTACGACAGTCTACCATGCTCAAGTGAACAGCAAGGAGACTATGACAGTCTATCACGCTCACGTGCACAGCAAGAAGACTATGACAGTCTACCACGCTCAAGTGAACAGCAAGGAGTCTATGACATTCTGCCACGCTCAAGTGCACAGCAAGAAGACTGTGACATTCTACCACGCTCACGTGAACAGCAAGGAGACTGTGACAGTCTACCACGCTAAAGTGAACAGCAAGGAGACTAGGACAGTCTACCACGCTCACGTGAACAATGAAGCGACTATGACAGTCTGCCATTCTCAAGTGCACAGCAAGAAGACTGTGACAGTCTACCACGCTCAAGTGAAGAGCAAGGAGACGATGATAGTCTACCATGCTCACGTAAACAGCCACAAGACTGTGACATTCTACAATGCTCATGTGAACTGCAAGGAGACTATGACAGTCTACCATGCTCAACTGAACAGCAAGAAGAGAATGACAGTCTACCATGCTCACGGGCACAGTAAGAAGACTATGACAGTCTACCACGCTCAAGTGAACTGCAAGGAGTCTATGGCAGTCTGCCACGCTCAAGTGCACAGCAAGAGGACTGTGATAGTCTACCACGCTCAAGTGAACAGCAAGGAGACTATGACAGTCTTCCACGCTCAAGTGAACAGCAAGGAGACTATGCCAGTCTACCACCATCAAGTGCACAGCAAGGAGACTGTGACAGTCTACCACGCTCAAGTGCACAGCAAGAAGACTGTGACAGTCTACCACGCTCAAGTGAACAGCAAGAAGACTGTGACAGTCGACCACGCTCAAGTTAACAGCAAGATGACTGGGACAGTCTACTATGGTCACGTGAACAGCAAGGAGACTGTGACAGTCTACCACGCTCAAGTGCACAGCAAGAATACTTTGAAAGTCTACCATGCTCACATTAAGAAGACTATGACAGTCTATCCCGCTCAAGTGAATAGCAAGGAGTCTATGACAGTCTACACGCTCACGTGAACAATGAAGCGACTATGACAGTCTACTACACTCACGTGAACACAAGGAGACTACAACAGTCTACCATGCTCACGTGAACAGCTTGAAGACTGTGACAGTCTACCATGCTCAAGTGCAAAGCAAGACGACTGTGTCAGTCTGCCACGCTCAAGTTAACAGCAAGGAGACTATGACAGTCTGCCACGCTCAAGTTAACAGAAAGGAGACTATGACAGTCTACCATGCTCAAGTGAACAGCAAGAAGTCTGGGACAGTCTACCGCGCTCAAGTGAACAGCAAGGAGGCTATGACAGTCTACCATGCTCACGTGAACAGCAAAAAGACTGTGACCGTCTACCACACTCAAGTGATCAGCAAGGAGACTATTACAGTCTAACACGCTCAAGTGAACAGCAAGGAGACTGGGACAGTCTACCGCGCTCAAGTGAACAGCAAGAAGACTATGACAGTCTACCATGTTCACGTGAACAGCAAGAAGACTGTGACCGTCTACCACACTCAAGTGATCAGCAAGGAGACTATTACAGTCTAACACGCTCAAGTGAACAGCAAGAAGACTGTGACACTCTACCACGCTAAAGTGCACAGCAAAAAACTATGACAGTCTACCATGCTCACGTGCACAGCAAGAAGACAATGACAGTCTACCACGCTCAAGTGCACAGAAAGGAGACTATGACAGTCTACCATGCTCAAGTGAACAGCAAGGAGACGATGACAGTCTACCACGCTCAAGGGAACAGCAAGGAGACTATGACAGTCTGCCATTCTCAAGTGCACAGCAAGAAGATGGTGACAGTCTACCATGCTCAAGTGAACAGCAAGGAGACGATGACAGTCTACCATGCTCACGTAAACAGCCACAAGACTGTGACAATCTACCACACTCAAGTGCAAAGCAAGAAGACTGTGACATTCTACCACGCTCAAGTGAACAGCAAGGAGACTATGACAGTCTACCATGATCAAGTGAACAGCAAGAAGACTGTGACAGTCTGCCACACTCAAGTGAACAGCATGGAGACTATGACAGTCTACAATGCTCACGTGAACAGCAAGAAGACTGTGATAGTCTACCACGCTCAAGTGAACAGCAAGGAGTCTATGACAGTCTTCCATGCTCACGTGAACAGCAAGAAGACTGTGACAGTCTACCACGCTCAAGTGAACAGCAAGGAGACTATGACAGTCTACCATGCTCAAGTGAACAGCAAGGAGACTGTGACAGTCTACCACGCTCACATGCACAGCAAGAAGACTATGACAGTCTACCACGCTCAAGTGAACAGCAAGGAGACTATGACAGTCTGCCACGCACAAGTGCACAGCAAGAAGACTGTGACAGTTTACCACGCTCAAGTGAACAGCAAGAAGACTGTGACAGTCTACCACGCTCTAGTGAACAGCAAGAAGACTGTGACCATCTACCATGCTCACGTGAACAGCAAGGAGACTGTGACAGTCTACCACGCTCACGTGAACATCAAGACGACTGCGACAGTCTACCACGCTCAAGTGAACAGCAAGAAGACTGTGACAGTCTGCCACGCTCAAGTGAACAGCAAGGAGACTATGACAGTCTACCATGCTCAAGTGAACAGCAAGAAGAGAATGACAGTCTGCCATGCTCACGGGCACAGTAAGAAGACTATGACAGTCTACCACGCTCAAGTGAACAGCAAGGAGACTATGACAGTCTTCCACGCTCAAGTGAACAGCAAGGAGACTATGCCAGTCTACCACCATCAAGTGCACAGCAAGGAGACTAAGACAGTCTACCACGCTTAAGTGCACAGCAAGAAGACTGTGACACTCTACCACGCTAAAGTGCACAGCAAAAAACTATGACAGTCTACCATGCTCACGTGCACAGCAAGAAGACAATGAGAGTCTACCACGCTCAACTGCACAGAAAGGAGACTATGACAGTCTACCATGCTCAAGTGAACAGCAAGGAGACGATGACAGTCTACCACGCTCAAGGGAACAGCAAGGAGACTATGACAGTCTGCCATTCCCAAGTGCACAGCAAGAAGATGGTGACAGTCTACCATGCTCAAGTGAACAGCAAGGAGACGATGACAGTCTACCAAGCTCACGTAAACAGCCACAAGACTGTGAAATTCTACCACACTCAAGTGCAAAGCAAGAAGACTGTGACATTCTACCACGCTCAAGTGAACAGCAAGGAGACTATGACAGTCTACCATGATCAAGTGAACAGCAAGAAGACTGTGACAGTCTGCCACACTCAAGTGAACAGCATGGAGACTATGACAGTCTACCATGCTCACGTGAACAGCAAGAAGACTGTGATAGTCTACCACGCTCAAGTGAACAGCAAGGAGTCTATGACAGTCTTCCATGCTCACGTGAACAGCAAGAAGACTGTGACAGTCTACCACGCTCAAGTGAACAGCAAGGAGACTATGACAGTCTACCATGCTCAACTGAACAGCAAGGAGACTATGACAGTCTACCACGCTCACATGCACAGCAAGAAGACTATGACAGTCTACCACGCTCAAGTGAACAGCAAGGAGTCTATGACAGTCTGTCACGCACAAGTGCACAGCAAGAAGACTGTGACAGTTTACCACGCTCAAGTGAACAGCAAGAAGACTGTGACAGTCTACCACGTTCTAGTGAACAGCAAGAAGACTGTGACCATCTACCATGCTCACGTGAACAGCAAGGAGACTGTGACAGTCTACCACGCTCACCTGAACATCAAGACGACTGCGACAGTCTACCACGCTCAAGTGAACAGCAAGAAGACTGTGACAGTCTGCCACGCTCAAGTGAACAGCAAGGAGACTATGACAGTCTACCATGCTCAAGTGAACAGCAAGAAGAGAATGCCAGTCTGCCATGCTCACGGGCACAGTAAGAAGACTATGACAGTCTACCACGCTCAAGTGAACAGCAAGGAGACTATGACAGTCTTCCACGCTCAAGTGAACAGCAAGGAGACTATGCCAGTCTACCACCATCAAGTGCACAGCAAGAAGACTGTGACACTCTACCACGCTAAAGTGCACAGCAAAAAACTATGACAGTCTACCATGCTCACGTGCACAGCAAGAAGACAATGAGAGTCTACCACGCTCAAGTGCACAGAAAGGAGACTACGACAGTCTACCATGCTCAAGTGAACAGCAAGGAGACTATGACAGTCTACCACGCTCACGTGCACAGCAAGAAGACTATGACAGTCTACCACGCTCAAGTGAACAGCAAGGAGTCTATGACATTCTGCCACGCTCAAGTGCACAGCAAGAAGACTGTGACATTCTACCACGCTCACGTGAACAGCAAGGAGACTGTGACAGTCTACCACGCTAAAGTGAACAGCAAGGAGACTAGGACAGTCTACCACGCTCACGTGAACAATGAAGCGACTATGACAGTCTGCCATTCTCAAGTGCACAGCAAGAAGACTGTGACAGTCTACCACGCTCAAGTGAACAGCAAGGAGACTATGACAGTCTTCCACGCTCAAGTGAACAGCAAGGAGACTATGCCAGTCTACCACCATCAAGTGCACAGCAAGGAGACTATGACAGTCTACCACGCTCAAGTGCACAGCAAGAAGACTGTGACAGTCTACCACGCTCAAGTGAACAGCAAGAAGACTGTGACAGTCGACCACGCTCAAGTGAACAGCAAGATGACTGTGACAGTCTACTATGGTCACGTGAACAGCAAGGAGACTGTGACAGTCTACCACGCTCAAGTGCACAGCAAGAATACTTTGACAGTCTACCATGCTCACATTAAGAAGACTATGACAGTCTATCCCGCTCAAGTGAATAGCAAGGAGTCTATGACAGTCTACACGCTCACGTGAACAATGAAGCGACTATGACAGTCTTCCACGCTCAAGTGAACAGCAAGGAGACTATGCCAGTCTACCACCATCAAATGCACAGCAAGGAGACTAAGACAGTCTACCACGCTTAAGTGCACAGCAAGAAGACTGTGACACTCTACCACGCTAAAGTGCACAGCAAAAAACTATGACAGTCTACCATGCTCACGTGCACAGCAAGAAGACAATGAGAGTCTACCACGCTCAACTGCACAGAAAGGAGACTATGACAGTCTACCATGCTCAAGTGAACAGCAAGGAGACGATGACAGTCTACCACGCTCAAGGGAACAGCAAGGAGACTATGACAGTCTGCCATTCCCAAGTGCACAGCAAGAAGATGGTGACAGTCTACCATGCTCAAGTGAACAGCAAGGAGACGATGACAGTCTACCAAGCTCACGTAAACAGCCACAAGACTGTGAAATTCTACCACACTCAAGTGCAAAGCAAGAAGACTGTGACATTCTACCACGCTCAAGTGAACAGCAAGGAGACTATGACAGTCTACCATGATCAAGTGAACAGCAAGAAGACTGTGACAGTCTACCACGCTCAAGTGAACAGCAAGGAGACTATGACAGTCTACCATGCTCACGTGAACAGCAAGAAGACTGTGATAGTCTACCACGCTCAAGTGAACAGCAAGGAGTCTATGACAGTCTTCCATGCTCACGTGAACAGCAAGAAGACTGTGACAGTCTACCACGCTCAAGTGAACAGCAAGGAGACTATGACAGTCTACCATGCTCAACTGAACAGCAAGGAGACTATGACAGTCTACCACGCTCACATGCACAGCAAGAAGACTATGACAGTCTACCACGCTCAAGTGAACAGCAAGGAGTCTATGACAGTCTGTCACGCACAAGTGCACAGCAAGAAGACTGTGGCAGTTTACCACGCTCAAGTGAACAGCAAGAAGACTGTGACAGTCTACCACGCTCTAGTGAACAGCAAGAAGACTGTGACCATCTACCATGCTCACGTGAACAGCAAGGAGACTGTGACAGTCTACCACGCTCACCTGAACATCAAGACGACTGCGACAGTCTACCACGCTCAAGTGAACAGCAAGAAGACTGTGACAGTCTGCCACGCTCAAGTGAACAGCAAGGAGACTATGACAGTCTACCATGCTCAAGTGAACAGCAAGAAGAGAATGACAGTCTGCCATGCTGACGGGCACAGTAAGAAGACTATGACAGTCTACCACGCTCAAGTGAACAGCAAGGAGACTATGACAGTCTTCCACGCTCAAGTGAACAGCAAGGAGACTATGCCAGTCTACCACCATCAAGTGCACAGCAAGGAGACTAAGACAGTCTACCACGCTTAAGTGCACAGCAAGAAGACTGTGACACTCTACCACGCTAAAGTGCACAGCAAAAAACTATGACAGTCTACCATGCTCACGTGCACAGCAAGAAGACAATGAGAGTCTACCACGCTCAAGTGCACAGAAAGGAGACTACGACAGTCTACCATGCTCAAGTGAACAGCAAGGAGACTATGACAGTCTATCACGCTCACGTGCACAGCAAGAAGACTATGACAGTCTACCACGCTCAAGTGAACAGCAAGGAGTCTATGACATTCTGCCACGCTCAAGTGCACAGCAAGAAGACTGTGACATTCTACCACGCTCACGTGAACAGCAAGGAGACTGTGACAGTCTACCACGCTAAAGTGAACAGCAAGGAGACTAGGACAGTCTACCACGCTCACGTGAACAATGAAGCGACTATGACAGTCTGCCATTCTCAAGTGCACAGCAAGAAGACTGTGACAGTCTACCACGCTCAAGTGAAGAGCAAGGAGACGATGATAGTCTACCATGCTCACGTAAACAGCCACAAGACTGTGACATTCTACAATGCTCATGTGAACTGCAAGGAGACTATGACAGTCTACCATGCTCAACTGAACAGCAAGAAGAGAATGACAGTCTACCATGCTCACGGGCACAGTAAGAAGACTATGACAGTCTACCACGCTCAAGTGAACTGCAAGGAGTCTATGGCAGTCTGCCACGCTCAAGTGCACAGCAAGAGGACTGTGATAGTCTACCACGCTCAAGTGAACAGCAAGGAGACTATGACAGTCTTCCACGCTCAAGTGAACAGCAAGGAGACTATGCCAGTCTACCACCATCAAGTGCACAGCAAGGAGACTATGACAGTCTACCACGCTCAAGTGCACAGCAAGAAGACTGTGACAGTCTACCACGCTCAAGTGAACAGCAAGAAGACTGTGACAGTCGACCACGCTCAAGTGAACAGCAAGATGACTGGGACAGTCTACTATGGTCACGTGAACAGCAAGGAGACTGTGACAGTCTACCACGCTCAAGTGCACAGCAAGAATACTTTGAAAGTCTACCATGCTCACATTAAGAAGACTATGACAGTCTATCCCGCTCAAGTGAATAGCAAGGAGTCTATGACAGTCTACACGCTCACGTGAACAATGAAGCGACTATGACAGTCTACTACACTCACGTGAACACAAGGAGACTACAACAGTCTACCATGCTCACGTGAACAGCTTGAAGACTGTGACAGTCTACCATGCTCAAGTGCAAAGCAAGACGACTGTGTCAGTCTGCCACGCTCAAGTTAACAGCAAGGAGACTATGACAGTCTGCCACGCTCAAGTTAACAGAAAGGAGACTATGACAGTCTACCATGCTCAAGTGAACAGCAAGAAGTCTGGGACAGTCTACCGCGCTCAAGTGAACAGCAAGGAGGCTATGACAGTCTACCATGCTCACGTGAACAGCAAAAAGACTGTGACCGTCTACCACACTCAAGTGATCAGCAAGGAGACTATTACAGTCTAACACGCTCAAGTGAACAGCAAGGAGACTGGGACAGTCTACCGCGCTCAAGTGAACAGCAAGGAGACTATGACAGTCTACCATGTTCACGTGAACAGCAAGAAGACTGTGACCGTCTACCACACTCAAGTGATCAGCAAGGAGACTATTACAGTCTAACACGCTCAAGTGAACAGCAAGAAGACTGTGACACTCTACCACGCTAAAGTGCACAGCAAAAAACTATGACAGTCTACCATGCTCACGTGCACAGCAAGAAGACAATGACAGTCTACCACGCTCAAGTGCACAGAAAGGAGACTATGACAGTCTACCATGCTCAAGTGAACAGCAAGGAGACGATGACAGTCTACCACGCTCAAGGGAACAGCAAGGAGACTATGACAGTCTGCCATTCTCAAGTGCACAGCAAGAAGATGGTGACAGTCTACCATGCTCAAGTGAACAGCAAGGAGACGATGACAGTCTACCATGCTCACGTAAACAGCCACAAGACTGTGACAATCTACCACACTCAAGTGCAAAGCAAGAAGACTGTGACATTCTACCACGCTCAAGTGAACAGCAAGGAGACTATGACAGTCTACCATGATCAAGTGAACAGCAAGAAGACTGTGACAGTCTGCCACACTCAAGTGAACAGCATGGAGACTATGACAGTCTACAATGCTCACGTGAACAGCAAGAAGACTGTGATAGTCTACCACGCTCAAGTGAACAGCAAGGAGTCTATGACAGTCTTCCATGCTCACGTGAACAGCAAGAAGACTGTGACAGTCTACCACGCTCAAGTGAACAGCAAGGAGACTATGACAGTCTACCATGCTCAAGTGAACAGCAAGGAGACTGTGACAGTCTACCACGCTCACATGCACAGCAAGAAGACTATGACAGTCTACCACGCTCAAGTGAACAGCAAGGAGTCTATGACAGTCTGCCACGCACAAGTGCACAGCAAGAAGACTGTGACAGTTTACCACGCTCAAGTGAACAGCAAGAAGACTGTGACAGTCTACCACGCTCTAGTGAACAGCAAGAAGACTGTGACCATCTACCATGCTCACGTGAACAGCAAGGAGACTGTGACAGTCTACCACGCTCACGTGAACATCAAGACGACTGCGACAGTCTACCACGCTCAAGTGAACAGCAAGAAGACTGTGACAGTCTGCCACGCTCAAGTGAACAGCAAGGAGACTATGACAGTCTACCATGCTCAAGTGAACAGCAAGAAGAGAATGACAGTCTGCCATGCTCATGGGCACAGTAAGAAGACTATGACAGTCTACCACGCTCAAGTGAACAGCAAGGAGACTATGACAGTCTTCCACGCTCAAGTGAACAGCAAGGAGACTATGCCAGTCTACCACCATCAAGTGCACAGCAAGGAGACTAAGACAGTCTACCACGCTTAAGTGCACAGCAAGAAGACTGTGACACTCTACCACGCTAAAGTGCACAGCAAAAAACTATGACAGTCTACCATGCTCACGTGCACAGCAAGAAGACAATGAGAGTCTACCACGCTCAACTGCACAGAAAGGAGACTATGACAGTCTACCATGCTCAAGTGAACAGCAAGGAGACGATGACAGTCTACCACGCTCAAGGGAACAGCAAGGAGACTATGACAGTCTGCCATTCCCAAGTGCACAGCAAGAAGATGGTGACAGTCTACCATGCTCAAGTGAACAGCAAGGAGACGATGACAGTCTACCAAGCTCACGTAAACAGCCACAAGACTGTGAAATTCTACCACACTCAAGTGCAAAGCAAGAAGACTGTGACATTCTACCACGCTCAAGTGAACAGCAAGGAGACTATGACAGTCTACCATGATCAAGTGAACAGCAAGAAGACTGTGACAGTCTGCCACACTCAAGTGAACAGCATGGAGACTATGACAGTCTACCATGCTCACGTGAACAGCAAGAAGACTGTGATAGTCTACCACGCTCAAGTGAACAGCAAGGAGTCTATGACAGTCTTCCATGCTCACGTGAACAGCAAGAAGACTGTGACAGTCTACCACGCTCAAGTGAACAGCAAGGAGACTATGACAGTCTACCATGCTCAACTGAACAGCAAGGAGACTATGACAGTCTACCACGCTCACATGCACAGCAAGAAGACTATGACAGTCTACCACGCTCAAGTGAACAGCAAGGAGTCTATGACAGTCTGTCACGCACAAGTGCACAGCAAGAAGACTGTGACAGTTTACCACGCTCAAGTGAACAGCAAGAAGACTGTGACAGTCTACCACGCTCTAGTGAACAGCAAGAAGACTGTGACCATCTACCATGCTCACGTGAACAGCAAGGAGACTGTGACAGTCTACCACGCTCACCTGAACATCAAGACGACTGCGACAGTCTACCACGCTCAAGTGAACAGCAAGAAGACTGTGACAGTCTGCCACGCTCAAGTGAACAGCAAGGAGACTATGACAGTCTACCATGCTCAAGTGAACAGCAAGAAGAGAATGACAGTCTGCCATGCTCACGGGCACAGTAAGAAGACTATGACAGTCTACCACGCTCAAGTGAACAGCAAGGAGACTATGACAGTCTTCCACGCTCAAGTGAACAGCAAGGAGACTATGCCAGTCTACCACCATCAAGTGCACAGCAAGGAGACTAAGACAGTCTACCACGCTTAAGTGCACAGCAAGAAGACTGTGACACTCTACCACGCTAAAGTGCACAGCAAAAAACTATGACAGTCTACCATGCTCACGTGCACAGCAAGAAGACAATGAGAGTCTACCACGCTCAAGTGCACAGAAAGGAGACTACGACAGTCTACCATGCTCAAGTGAACAGCAAGGAGACTATGACAGTCTACCACGCTCACGTGCACAGCAAGAAGACTATGACAGTCTACCACGCTCAAGTGAACAGCAAGGAGTCTCTGACATTCTGCCACGCTCAAGTGCACAGCAAGAAGACTGTGACATTCTACCACGCTCACGTGAACAGCAAGGAGACTGTGACAGTCTACCACGCTAAAGTGAACAGCAAGGAGACTAGGACAGTCTACCACGCTCACGTGAACAATGAAGCGACTATGACAGTCTGCCATTCTCAAGTGCACAGCAAGAAGACTGTGACAGTCTACCACGCTCAAGTGAACAGCAAGGAGACTATGACAGTCTTCCACGCTCAAGTGAACAGCAAGGAGACTATGCCAGTCTACCACCATCAAGTGCACAGCAAGGAGACTATGACAGTCTACCACGCTCAAGTGCACAGCAAGAAGACTGTGACAGTCTACCACGCTCAAGTGAACAGCAAGAAGACTGTGACAGTCGACCACGCTCAAGTGAACAGCAAGATGACTGTGACAGTCTACTATGGTCACGTGAACAGCAAGGAGACTGTGACAGTCTACCACGCTCAAGTGCACAGCAAGAATACTTTGACAGTCTACCATGCTCACATTAAGAAGACTATGACAGTCTATCCCGCTCAAGTGAATAGCAAGGAGTCTATGACAGTCTACACGCTCACGTGAACAATGAAGCGACTATGACAGTCTACTACACTCACGTGAACAGCAAGGAGACTACAACAGTCTACCATGCTCACGTGAACAGCTTGAAGACTGTGACAGTCTACCATGCTCAAGTGCAAAGCAAGACGACTGTGTCAGTCTGCCACGCTCAAGTTAACAGCAAGGAGACTATGACAGTCTGCCACGCTCAAGTTAACAGAAAGGAGACTATGACAGTCTACCATGCTCAAGTGAACAGCAAGAAGTCTGGGACAGTCTACCGCGCTCAAGTGAACAGCAAGGAGACTATGACAGTCTACCATGCTCACGTGAACAGCAAGGAGACTAATGCAGTCTTCCACACTCACGTGAACAGCAAGAAGACTATGACAGTCTACCACGCTCACGAGAACAGCATGGAGACTAATGCAGTCTTCCACACTCACGTGAACAGCAAGAAGACTATGACAGTCTACCACGCTCACGTGAATAATTAAGCGACTATGACAGTCTACCACGCTCACGTGAACAGTAAGGAGACTATGACAGTCTACCATGCTCTCGTGAACAGCAAGACAACTGTGATAATCTACCACGCTCAAGTGAACAGCAAGGAGTATATGACAGTCTTCCATGCTGACGTGAACAGCAAGAAGACTGTGACAGTCTACCGCGCTCAAGTGAACAGCAAGGAGAATATGACAGTCTACCACGCTCAAGTGAACAGCAAGACGACTGTGACATTCTACCACGCTCACGTGCACAGCAAGATGACTATGACAGACTACCACGCTCAAGTGAACAGCTAGGAGTCTATGACATTCTGCCACGCTCAAGTGCACAGCAAGAAGACTGTGACATTCTACCACGCTCACGTGAACAGCAAGGAGACTGTGACAGTCTACCACGCTAAAGTGAACAGCAAGGAGACTGTGACAGTCTACCACGCTCACGTGAACAATGAAGCGACTCTGCCAGTCTACCACGTTCAAGTGAACAGCAAGGAGACTATGACAGTCTATACGCTCACGTGAACAATGAAGCGACTATGACAGTCTACAACACTCACGTGAACAGAAAGGAGACTACAACAGTCTACCATGCTCACGTGAACAGCTTGAAGACTGTGACAGTCTACCATGCTCAAGTGCAAAGCAAGACGGTAGCACAGGTGGTTAGCACTGTGGCTTCACAGCGGCAGGGTCCCAGGTTCGATTCCCTGCTGGGTCACTGTCTGTGAGGAGTCTGCACGTTCTCCCCATGTCTGTGTGGGTTTCCTCCGGGTGCTCCGGTTTCCTCCCACAGTCCAAAGACGTGCAGGTTAGGTGGGTTGGCCATGCTAAATTGCCCTTGGTCTCCAAAATTGCCCTTTGTGTTTGGTGGGGTTACTGGGTTAAGGGAATAGGGTGGACGTGTGGGCTTGGGTAGGGTGCTCTATCCGAGAGCCGGTGCAGACTCGATGGGCCGAATGGCCTCCTTCTGCACTGTAAATTCTGTGTAAAAAAAAAAGACGACTGTGTCAGTCTGCCACGCTCAAGTGAACAGCAAGAAGACTGGGACAGTCTACCGCGCTCAAGTGAACAGCAAGGAGACTATGACAGTCTACCATGCTCACGTGAACAGCAAGAAGACTGTGACCGTCTACCACGCTCAAGTGATCAGCAAGGAGACTATTACAGTCTACCAGGCTCAAGTGAACAGCAAGAAGACTGTGACACTCTACCACGCTAAAGTGCACAGCAAAAAACTATGACAGTCTACCATGCTCACGTGCACAGCAAGAAGACAATGACAGTCTACCACGCTCAAGTGCACAGAAAGGAGACTATGACAGTCTACCATGCTCAAGTGCACAGCAAGAAGACTGTGACAGTCTACCACGCTCACGTGAACAATGAAGCGACTATGACAGTCTGCCATTCTCAAGTGCACAGCAAGAAGATGGTGACAGTCTACCATGCTCACGTAAACAGCCACAAGACTGTGACATTCTACCACACTCAAGTGCAAGGCAAGAAGACTGTGACATTCTACCACGCTCAAGTGAACAGCAAGGAGACTATGACAGTCTACCATGATCAAGTGAACAGCAAGAAGACTGTGACAGTCTGCCACACTCAAGTGAACAGCAAGGAGTCTATGACAGTCTTCCATGCTCACGTGCACAGCAAGAAGACTGTGACATTCTACCACGCTAAAGTGCACAGCAAAAAACGATGACAGTCTACCATGCTCACGTGCACAGCAAGGAGTCTATGACAGTCTGCCACGCTCAAGTGCACAGCAAGAAGACTGTGACAGTTTACCACGCTCAAATGAACAGCAAGAAGACTGTGACCGTCTACCACGCTCACGTGAACAGCAAGGAGACTGTGACAGTCTACCACGCTCAGGTGAACAATGAAGCGACTATGACAGTCTGCCATTCTCAAGTGCACAGCAAGAAGACTGTGACAGTCTACCACGCTCAAGTGAACAGCAAGGAGACGATGATAGTCTACCATTCTCACGTGAACAGCCACAAGACTGTGACATTCTACCACACTCAAGTGCAAAGCAAGAAGACTGTGACATTCTACCATGCTCATTTGAACAGCAAGGAGACTATGACAGTCTACCATACTCACGTGAACAGCAAGAAGAGAATGACAGTCTACCATGCTCACTGGCACAGTAAGAAGACTATGACAGTCTACCACGCTCAAGTGAACTGCAAGGAGTCTATGACAGTCTGCCACGCTCAAGTGCACAGCAAGAGGACTGTGATAGTCTACCACGCTCAAGTGAACAGCAAGGAGACTATGACAGTCTACCACGCTCAAGTGCACAGCAAGAAGACTGTGACAGTCTACCACGCTCAAGTGAACAGCAAGAAGACTGTGACAGTCGACCACGCTCAAGTGAACAGCAAGATGACTGTGACAGTCTACTATGCTCACGTGAACAGCAAGGTGACTGTGACAGTCTACCACGCTCAAGTGCACAGCAAGAATACTTTGACAGTCTACCATACTCACGCGCACATTAAGAAGACTATGACAGTCTATCCCGCTCAAGTGAACAGCAAGGAGTCTATGACAGTCTGCCACGCTCAAGTGAACAGCAAGAGGACTGTGACAATCTACCACGCTCAAGTGAACAGCAGGGAGACAATTACAGTCTACCATGCTCACGTGAACAGCAAGGAGACTTTGACAGTCTTCCAATTTCATGTGAACAGCAAGAGGACTGTGACAGTCTACTACGCTAAAGTGAACAGCAAGGAGACTATGACAGTCTACCACGCTGAAGTGAACGGCATTGAGACTGTGACAGTCTACCACGCTCAAGTCCACAGCAAGGAGACTATGACAGTCTACCACGCTCAAGTGAACAGCAAGGAGACTATGACAGTCTGCCACGCTCAACTGCACAGCAAGAAGACTATGACAGTCTACCATGCTCACGTGAACAATAAAGCGACTATGACAGTCTACCACGCTCACGTGAACAGCAGGGAACCTATGTCAGTCTACCACGCTCACGCGAACAGCATAAAGACTGTGACAGTCTACCACGCTCAAGTGAACAGCAAGGAGACTATCACAGTCTGCCACGCTCAAGTGCACAGCAATAAGACTATGACAGTCTACCATGCTCACGTGAACAATTAAGCGACTATGACTGTCTACCATGCTCACGTGAACAGCAAGGAGACTATGACAGTCTACCACGCTCACGTGAACAGCAAGGAGACTATGACAGTCTACCACGCTCACGAGAACTGCAAGGAGACTAATGCAGTCTACCACACTCACGTGAACAGCAAGAATACTATGACAGTCTACCACGCTCACGTGAACAATGAAGCGACTATGACAGTCTACCACGCTCACGTGAACAGCAAGGAGACTATGACAGTCTACCATGCTCACGTGAACAGCAAGAAGACTGTGATAATCTACCACGCTCAAGTGAACAGCAAGGAGTTTATGACAGTCTTCCATGCTGACGTGAACAGCAAGAAGACTGTGACAGTCTACCACGCTCAAGTGAACAGCAAGAAGACTGTGACAGTCGACCACGCTCAAGTTAACAGAAAGGACACTATGACAGTCTACCATGCTCAAGTGAACAGCAAGAAGTCTGGGACAGTCTACCGCGCTCAAGTGAACAGCAAGGAGACTATGACAGTCTACCATGCTCACCTGAACAGCAAGGAGACTACAACAGTCTACCATGCTCACGTGAACAGCTTGAAGACTGTGACAGTCTACCATGCTCAAGTGCAAAGCAAGACGACTGTGTCAGTCTGCCACGCTCAAGTGAACAGCAAGGAGACTATGACAGTCTGCCACGCTCAAGTTAACAGAAAGGAGACTATGACAGTCTACCATGCTCAAGTGAACAGCAAGAAGTCTGGGACAGTCTACCGCGCTCAAGTGAACAGCAAGGAGACTATGACAGTCTACCATGCTCACGTGAACAGCAAGAAGACTGTGACCGTCTTCCACGCTCAAGTGATCAGCAAGGAGACTATTACAGTCTACCAAGCTCAAGTGAACAGCAAGAAGACTGTGACACTCTACCACGCTAAAGTGAACAGCAAAAAACTATGACAGTCTACCATGCTCAAGTGCACAGCAAGAAGCCAATGACAGTCTACCACGCTCAAGTGCACAGAAAGGAGACTATGACAGTCTACCATGCTCAAGTGAACAGCAAGGAGACTATGACAGTCTACCACGCTCACGTGCACAGCAAGAAGACTATGACAGTCTACCACGCTCAAGTGAACAGCAAGGAGTCTATGACAGTCTGCCACGCTCAAGTGAACAGCAAGGAGACTATGACTGTCTACCATGCTCAAAACAGCGCGGGAGCAGAGAGAGCCGGGACAGTGAAAACAGCGCCGGAGGAGCGAGCGGGGAGATTTAAAAAGCACGGGAGGATAGAGCCGGGAGACGAAAACAGTGCGGGAGCAGAGAGAGCCGGGACAGTGCTGGGAGAGGTGAGTGCACAAAACGTGTGGCAGGAGTGCCGTTCATCACGGAGTGCTGATTGGCACAGTGTGCATCTGAGTTTAGGTGGGTGACTGAGTGCTGATTGGAACAGAGTGCATCTGAGTTTAGGTGAGTGACTGAGTGCCCGCAAGGAGATTATGACAGTCTGCCATGCTCACGTGAACAGCAAGGAGACTAATGCAGTCTACCATGCTCACGTGAACAGCAAGAAAACTGTGATAATCTACCACGCTCAAGTGAACAGCAAGAAGTCTATGACAGTCTTCCATGCTGACGTGAACAGCAAGAAGACTGTGACAGTCTACCGCGCTCAAGTGAACAGCAAGGAGACTATGACAGTCTACCACGCTCAAGTGAACAGCAAGACGACTGTGACATTCTACCACGCTCACGTGCACAGCAAGATGACTATGACAGACTACCACGCTCAACTGAACAGCAAGGAGTCTCTGACAGGATGCCACTCTCAAGTGCACAGCAAGAAGACTGTGACAGTCGACCACGCTCAAGTGAACAGCAAGATGACTGTGACAGTCTACTATGCTCACGTGAACAGCAAGGAGACTGTGACAGTCTACCACGCTCAAGTGCACAGCAAGAATACTTTGACAGTCTACCATACTCACGCGCACATTAAGAAGACTATGACAGTCTATCCCGCTCAAGTGACCAGCAAGGAGTCTATGACAGTCTGCCACGCTCAAGTGAACAGCAAGAGGACTGTGACAATCTACCACGCTCAAGTGAACAGCAGGGAGACAATTACAGTCTACCATGCTCACGTGAACAGCAAGGAGACTATGACAGTCTTCCAATTTCATGTGAACAGCAAGAGGACTGTGACAGTCTACTACGCTAAAGTGAACAGCAAGGAGACTATGACAGTCTACCACGCTGAAGTGAACGGCATTGAGACTGTGACAGTCTACCACGCTCAAGTCCACAGCAAGGAGACTATGACAGTCTACCACGCTCAAGTGAACAGCAAGGAGACTATGACAGTCTGCCACGCTCAACTGCACAGCAAGAAGACTATGACAGTCTACCATGCTCACGTGAACAATAAAGCGACTTTGACAGTCTACCACGCTCACGTGAACAGCAGGGAGCCTATGTCAGTCTACCACGCTCACGCGAACAGCATAAAGACTGTGACAGTCTACCACGCTCAAGTGAACAGCAAGGAGACTATCACAGTCTGCCACGCTCAAGTGCACAGCAAGAAGACTATGACAGTCTACCATGCTCACGTGAACAATTAAGCGACTATGACTGTCTACCATGCTCACGTGAACAGCAAGGAGACTATGACAGTCTACCACGCTCACGTGAACAGCAAGGAGACTATGACAGTCTACCACGCTCACGAGAACTGCAAGGAGACTAATGCAGTCTACCACACTCACGTGAACAGCAAGAAGACTATGACAGTCTACCACGCTCACGTGAACAATGAAGCGACT
This sequence comes from Scyliorhinus torazame, assembly GCF_047496885.1. Classification (NCBI taxonomy): domain Eukaryota; kingdom Metazoa; phylum Chordata; class Chondrichthyes; order Carcharhiniformes; family Scyliorhinidae; genus Scyliorhinus; species Scyliorhinus torazame. The sequence goes on along the minus strand of NC_092712.1, from coordinate 249,400,325 downwards.
ATGACAGTCTACCACGCTCAAGTGAACAGCAAGGAGACTATCACAGTCTGCCACGCTCAAGTGCACAGCAAGAAGACTATGACAGTCTACCATGCTCACGTGAACAATTAAGCGACTATGACTGTCTACCATGCTCACGTGAACAGCAAGGAGACTATGACAGTCTACCACGCTCACGTGAACAGCAAGGAGACTATGACAGTCTACCATGCTCACGTGAACAGCAAGAAGACTGTGATAATCTACCACGCTCAAGTGAACAGCAAGGAGTCTATGACAGTCTTCCATGCTGACGTGAACAGCAAGAAGACTGTGACAGTCTAACACGCTCAAGTGAACAGCAAAGAGACTATGACAGTCTACCACGCTCAAGTGCACAGCAAGGAGACTATGACAGTCTACCACGCTCACGTGAACAGCAAGGAGACTATGACAGTCTACCACGCTCACGAGAACTGCAAGGAGACTAATGCAGTCTACCACACTCACGTGAACAGCAAGAAGACTATGACAGTCTACCACGCTCACGTGAACAATGAAGCGACTATGACAGTCTACCACGCTCAAGTGAACAGCAAGGAGACTATCACAGTCTGCCACGCTCAAGTGCACAGCAAGAAGACTATGACAGTCTACCATGCTCACGTGAACAATTAAGCGACTATGACTGTCTACCATGCTCACGTGAACAGCAAGGAGACTATGACAGTCTACCACGCTCACGTGAACAGCAAGGAGACTATGACAGTCTACCATGCTCACGTGAACAGCAAGAAGACTGTGATAATCTACCACGCTCAAGTGAACAGCAAGGAGTCTATGACAGTCTTCCATGCTGACGTGAACAGCAAGAAGACTGTGACAGTCTAACACGCTCAAGTGAACAGCAAAGAGACTATGACAGTCTACCACGCTCAAGTGCACAGCAAGAAGACTGTGACAGTCTACCACGCTCCAGTGAACAGTAAGGAGACTATGACAGTCTACCACGCTCAAGTGCACAGCAAGAAGACTCTGACAGTTTACCACGTTCAAGTGAACAGCCAGGAGACTATGACAGTCTAAACGCTCACGTGAACAATGAAGCGACTATGACAGTCTACCACACTCACGTGAACAGCAAGGAGACTACAACAGTCTACCATGCTCACGTGAACAGCTTGAAGACTGTGTCAGTCTACCATGCTCAAGTGCAAAGCAAGACGACTGTGTCAGTCTGCCACGCTCAAGTGAACAGCAAGGAGACTATGACAGTCTGCCACGCTCAAGTTAACAGAAAGGAGACTATGACAGTCTACCATGCTCAAGTGAACAGCAAGAAGTCTGGGACAGTCTACCGCGCTCAAGTGAACAGCAAGGAGACTATGACAGTCTACCATGCTCACGTGAACAGCAAGAAGACTGTGACCGTCTTCCACGCTCAAGTGATCAGCAAGGAGACTATTACAGTCTACCAAGCTCAAGTGAACAGCAAGAAGACTGTGACACTCTACCACGCTAAAGTGAACAGCAAAAAACTATGACAGTCTACCATGCTCAAGTGCACAGCAAGAAGCCAATGACAGTCTACCACGCTCAAGTGCACAGAAAGGAGACTATGACAGTATACCATGCTCTAGTGGACAGCAAGGAGACTATGACAGTCTACCACGCTCACGTGCACAGCAAGAAGACTATGACAGTCTACCACGCTCAAGTGAACAGCAAGGAGTCTATGACAGTCTGCCACGCTCAAGTGAACAGCAAGGAGACTATGACAGTCTACCATGCTCAAAACAGCGCGGGAGCAGAGAGAGCCGGGACAGTGAAAACAGCGCCGGAGGAGCGAGCGGGGAGATTTAAAAAGCACGGGAGGATAGAGCCGGGAGACGAAAACAGTGCGGGAGCAGAGAGAGCCGGGACAGTGCTGGGAGAGGTGAGTGCACAAAACGTGTGGCAGGAGTGCCGTTCATCACGGAGTGCTGATTGGCACAGTGTGCATCTGAGTTTAGGTGGGTGACTGAGTGCTGATTGGAACAGAGTGCATCTGAGTTTAGGTGAGTGACTGAGCGCCCGCAAGGAGATTATGACAGTCTGCCATGCTCACGTGAACAGCAAGGAGACTAATGCAGTCTACCATGCTCACGTGAACAGCAAGAAAACTGTGATAATCTACCACGCTCAAGTGAACAGCAAGAAGTCTATGACAGTCTTCCATGCTGACGTGAACAGCAAGAAGACTGTGACAGTCTACCGCGCTCAAGTGAACAGCAAGGAGATTATGACAGTCTACCACGCTCAAGTGAACAGCAAGACGACTGTGACATTCTACCACGCTCACGTGCACAGCAAGATGACTATGACAGACTACCACGCTCAACTTAACAGCAAGGAGTCTCTGACAGTATGCCACTCTCAAGTGCACAGCAAGAAGACTGTGACCGTCTACCACGCTCACGTGAACAGCAAGGAGACTGTGACAGTCTACCACGCTCACGTGAACAGCAAGACGACTGCGACAGTCTGCCACGCTCAAGTGAACAGCAAGGAGACTATGACAGTCTACCACGCTCAAGTGAACAGCATTGAGACTGTGACAGTCTACCACGCTCAAGTCCACAGCAAGGAGACTATGACAGTCTACCACGCTCAAATGAACAGCAAGGAGACTATGACAGTCTGCCACGCTCAACTTCACAGCAAGAAGACTCTGACAGTCTACCATGCTCACGTGAACAATAAAGTGACTATTACTGTCTCCCACGCTCACGTGAACAGTAAGGAGACTATGACAGTCTACCACGCTCATGTGAGCAGCAAGAAGACTATGACAGTCTACCATGCTCACGTGAACAATAAAGCGACTATTACTGTCTCCCACGCTCACGTGAACAGTAAGGAGACTATGACAGTCTACCACGCTCATGTGAGCAGCAAGGAGACTATGACAGTCTACCATGCTCACGTGAACCGCAAGGAGATTATGACAGTCTGCCATGCTCACGTGAACAGCAAGGAGACTAATGCAGTCTACCATGCTCACGTCAACAGCAAGAAGACTGTGACAGTCTACCACGCTCAACTGAACAGCAAGGAGTCTATGACAGTCTTCCATGCTGACGTGAACAGCAAAAAGACTGTGACAGTCTACCACGCTCAAGTGAACAGCAAGGAGACTATGACAGTCTACCACGCTCAAGTGAACAGCAAGGAGACTATGACAGTCTTCCACGCTCAAGTGAACAGCAAGGAGACTATGCCAGTCTACCACCATCAAGTGCACAGCAAGGAGACTAGGACAAACTACTACGCTCAAGTGCACAGAAAGAAGACTGTGACAGTCTACCATGCTCAAGTGCAAAGCAAGACGACTATGACAATCTGCCATGCTCAATTGAACAGAAAGGAGACTATGACAGTCTACCACGCTCACGTGAACAATGAAGCGACTATGACAGTCTGCCATTCTCAAGTGCAAAGCAAGAAGACTGTGACATTCTACCACGCTCAAGTGAACAGCAATGAGACTATGACAGTCTACCATGCTCACGTGAACAGCAAGAAGACTGTGATAGTCTACCACGCTCAAGTGAACAGCAAGGAGTCTATGACAGTCTTCCATGCTCACGTGAACAATAAAGCGACTATGACAGTCTACCACGCTCACGTGAACAGCAGGGAGACTATGTCAGTCTACCACGCTCACGTGAACAGCATAAAGACTGTGACAGTCTACCAGGCTCAAGTGAACAGCAAGGATTCTATCACAGTCTGCCACGCTCAAGTGCACAGCAAGAAGACTATGACAGTCTACCATGCTCATGTGAACAATTAAGCGACTATGACTGTCTACCATGCTCACGTGGACAGCAAGGAGACTATAACAGTCTACCACGCTCACGTGAACAGCAAGGAGACCATGACAGTCTACCACGCTCACGAGAACAGCAAGGAGACTAATGCAGTCTTCCACACTCACGTGAACAGCAAGAAGACTATGACAGTCTACCACGCTCACGTGAACAATTAAGCGACTATGACAGTCTACCACGCTCACGTGAACAGCAAGGAGACTATGACAGTCTACCATGCTCACGTGAACAGCAAGAAAACTGTGATAATCTACAACGCTCAAGTGAACAGCAAGAAGTCTATGACAGTCTTCCATGCTGACGTGAACAGCAAGAAGACTGTGACAGTCTACCGCGCTCAAGTGAACAGCAAGGAGACTATGACAGTCTACCACGCTCAAGTGAACAGCAAGACGACTGTGACATTCTACCACGCTCACGTGCACAGCAAGATGACTATGACAGACTACCACGCTCAAATGAACAGCAAGGAGACTATGACAGTCTGCCACGCTCAACTGCACAGCAAGAAGACTATGACAGTGTACCATGCTCACGTGAACAATAAAGCGACTATTACTGTCTACCATGCTCACGTGAACAGCAAGGAGACTATGACAGTCTACCACGCTCACGTGAACAGCAAGGAGACTGACAGTCTACGACGCTCACGAGAACAGCAAGGAGACTAATGCAGTCTTCCACACTCACGTGAACAGCAAGAAGACTATGACAGTCTACCACGCTCACGTGAACAATTAAGCGACTTTGACAGTCTACCACGCTCACGTGAACAGCAAGGAGACTATGACAGTCAACCACGCTCAGGTGAACAGCAAGCAGTCTATGACAGTCTACCACGCTCACGAGAACAGCAAGGAGACTAATGCAGTCTACCACGCTCACGTGAACAGCAAGAAGACTGTGATAGTCTACCACGTTCAAGTGAACAGCAAGGAGACTATGACAGTCTATACGCTCACGTGAACAATGAAGCGACTATGACAGTCTACCACACTCTCGTGAACAGAAAGGAGACTACAACAGTCTACCATGCTCATGTGAACAGCTTGAAGACTGTGACAGTCTACCATGCTCAAGTGCAAAGCAAGACGACTGTGTCAGTCTGCCACGCTCAAGTGAACAGCAAGAAGACTGGGACAGTCTGCCACGCTCAAGTGAAAATCAAGGAGGCTATGACAGTCTACCATGCTCACGTGAACAGCAAAAAGACTGTGACCGTCTACCACACTCAAGTGATCAGCAAGGAGACTATTACAGTCTAACACGCTCAAGTGAACAGCAAGGAGACTGGGACAGTCTACCGCGCTCAAGTGAACAGCAAGGAGACTATGACAGTCTACCATGTTCACGTGAACAGCAAGAAGACTGTGACCGTCTACCACACTCAAGTGATCAGCAAGGAGACTATTACAGTCTAACACGCTCAAGTGAACAGCAAGAAGACTGTGACACTCTACCACGCTAAAGTGCACAGCAAAAAACTATGACAGTCTACCATGCTCACGTGCACAGCAAGAAGACAATGACAGTCTACCACGCTCAAGTGCACAGAAAGGAGACTATGACAGTCTACCATGCTCAAGTGAACAGCAAGGAGACGATGACAGTCTACCACGCTCAAGGGAACAGCAAGGAGACTATGACAGTCTGCCATTCTCAAGTGCACAGCAAGAAGATGGTGACAGTCTACCATGCTCAAGTGAACAGCAAGGAGACGATGACAGTCTACCATGCTCACGTAAACAGCCACAAGACTGTGACAATCTACCACACTCAAGTGCAAAGCAAGAAGACTGTGACATTCTACCACGCTCAAGTGAACAGCAAGGAGACTATGACAGTCTACCATGATCAAGTGAACAGCAAGAAGACTGTGACAGTCTGCCACACTCAAGTGAACAGCATGGAGACTATGACAGTCTACAATGCTCACGTGAACAGCAAGAAGACTGTGATAGTCTACCACGCTCAAGTGAACAGCAAGGAGTCTATGACAGTCTTCCATGCTCACGTGAACAGCAAGAAGACTGTGACAGTCTACCACGCTCAAGTGAACAGCAAGGAGACTATGACAGTCTACCATGCTCAAGTGAACAGCAAGGAGACTGTGACAGTCTACCACGCTCACATGCACAGCAAGAAGACTATGACAGTCTACCACGCTCAAGTGAACAGCAAGGAGTCTATGACAGTCTGCCACGCACAAGTGCACAGCAAGAAGACTGTGACAGTTTACCACGCTCAAGTGAACAGCAAGAAGACTGTGACAGTCTACCACGCTCTAGTGAACAGCAAGAAGACTGTGACCATCTACCATGCTCACGTGAACAGCAAGGAGACTGTGACAGTCTACCACGCTCACGTGAACATCAAGACGACTGCGACAGTCTACCACGCTCAAGTGAACAGCAAGAAGACTGTGACAGTCTGCCACGCTCAAGTGAACAGCAAGGAGACTATGACAGTCTACCATGCTCAAGTGAACAGCAAGAAGAGAATGACAGTCTGCCATGCTCACGGGCACAGTAAGAAGACTATGACAGTCTACCACGCTCAAGTGAACAGCAAGGAGACTATGACAGTCTTCCACGCTCAAGTGAACAGCAAGGAGACTATGCCAGTCTACCACCATCAAGTGCACAGCAAGGAGACTAAGACAGTCTACCACGCTTAAGTGCACAGCAAGAAGACTGTGACACTCTACCACGCTAAAGTGCACAGCAAAAAACTATGACAGTCTACCATGCTCACGTGCACAGCAAGAAGACAATGAGAGTCTACCACGCTCAACTGCACAGAAAGGAGACTATGACAGTCTACCATGCTCAAGTGAACAGCAAGGAGACGATGACAGTCTACCACGCTCAAGGGAACAGCAAGGAGACGATGACAGTCTGCCATTCCCAAGTGCACAGCAAGAAGATGGTGACAGTCTACCATGCTCAAGTGAACAGCAAGGAGACGATGACAGTCTACCAAGCTCACGTAAACAGCCACAAGACTGTGAAATTCTACCACACTCAAGTGCAAAGCAAGAAGACTGTGACATTCTACCACGCTCAAGTGAACAGCAAGGAGACTATGACAGTCTACCATGATCAAGTGAACAGCAAGAAGACTGTGACAGTCTGCCACACTCAAGTGAACAGCATGGAGACTATGACAGTCTACCATGCTCACGTGAACAGCAAGAAGACTGTGATAGTCTACCACGCTCAAGTGAACAGCAAGGAGTCTATGACAGTCTTCCATGCTCACGTGAACAGCAAGAAGACTGTGACAGTCTACCACGCTCAAGTGAACAGCAAGGAGACTATGACAGTCTACCATGCTCAACTGAACAGCAAGGAGACTATGACAGTCTACCACGCTCACATGCACAGCAAGAAGACTATGACAGTCTACCACGCTCAAGTGAACAGCAAGGAGTCTATGACAGTCTGTCACGCACTAGTGCACAGCAAGAAGACTGTGACAGTTTACCACGCTCAAGTGAACAGCAAGAAGACTGTGACAGTCTACCACGCTGTAGTGAACAGCAAGAAGACTGTGACCATCTACCATGCTCACGTGAACAGCAAGGAGACTGTGACAGTCTACCACGCTCACCTGAACATCAAGACGACTGCGACAGTCTACCACGCTCAAGTGAACAGCAAGAAGACTGTGACAGTCTGCCACTCTCAAGTGAACAGCAAGGAGACTATGACAGTCTACCATGCTCAAGTGAACAGCAAGAAGAGAATGACAGTCTGCCATGCTCACGGGCACAGTAAGAAGACTATGACAGTCTACCACGCTCAAGTGAACAGCAAGGAGACTATGACAGTCTTCCACGCTCAAGTGAACAGCAAGGAGACTATGCCAGTCTACCACCATCAAGTGCACAGCAAGGAGACTAAGACAGTCTACCACGCTTAAGTGCACAGCAAGAAGACTGTGACACTCTACCACGCTAAAGTGCACAGCAAAAAACTATGACAGTCTACCATGCTCACGTGCACAGCAAGAAGACAATGAGAGTCTACCACGCTCAAGTGCACAGAAAGGAGACTACGACAGTCTACCATGCTCAAGTGAACAGCAAGGAGACTATGACAGTCTACCACGCTCACGTGCACAGCAAGAAGACTATGACAGTCTACCACGCTCAAGTGAACAGCAAGGAGTCTATGACATTCTGCCACGCTCAAGTGCACAGCAAGAAGACTGTGACATTCTACCACGCTCACGTGAACAGCAAGGAGACTGTGACAGTCTACCACGCTAAAGTGAACAGCAAGGAGACTAGGACAGTCTACCACGCTCACGTGAACAATGAAGCGACTATGACAGTCTGCCATTCTCAAGTGCACAGCAAGAAGACTGTGACAGTCTACCACGCTCAAGTGAAGAGCAAGGAGACGATGATAGTCTACCATGCTCACGTAAACAGCCACAAGACTGTGACATTCTACAACGCTCATGTGAACTGCAAGGAGACTATGACAGTCTACCATGCTCAACTGAACAGCAAGAAGAGAATGACAGTCTACCATGCTCACGGGCACAGTAAGAAGACTATGACAGTCTACCACGCTCAAGTGAACTGCAAGGAGTCTATGACAGTCTGCCACGCTCAAGTGCACAGCAAGAGGACTGTGATCGTCTACCACGCTCAAGTGAACAGCAAGGAGACTATGACAGTCTTCCACGCTCAAGTGAACAGCAAGGAGACTATGCCAGTCTACCACCATCAAGTGCACAGCAAGGAGACTATGACAGTCTACCACGCTCAAGTGCACAGCAAGAAGACTGTGACAGTCTACCACGCTCAAGTGAACAGCAAGAAGACTGTGACAGTCGACCACGCTCAAGTGAACAGCAAGATGACTGTGACAGTCTACTATGGTCACGTGAACAGCAAGGAGACTGTGACAGTCTACCACGCTCAAGTGCACAGCAAGAATACTTTGACAGTCTACCATGCTCACATTAAGAAGACTATGACAGTCTATCCCGCTCAAGTGAATAGCAAGGAGTCTATGACAGTCTACACGCTCACGTGAACAATGAAGCGACTATGACAGTCTACTACACTCACATGAACAGCAAGGAGACTACAACAGTCTACCATGCTCACGTGAACAGCTTGAAGACTGTGACAGTCTACCATGCTCAAGTGCAAAGCAAGACGACTGTGTCAGTCTGCCACGCTCAAGTTAACAGCAAGGAGACTATGACAGTCTACCATGCTCAAGTGAACAGCAAGAAGTCTGGGACAGTCTACCGCGCTCAAGTGAACAGCAAGGAGGCTATGACAGTCTACCATGCTCACGTGAACAGCAAAAAGACTGTGACCGTCTACCACACTCAAGTGATCAGCAAGGAGACTATTACAGTCTAACACGCTCAAGTGAACAGCAAGGAGACTGGGATAGTCTACCGCGCTCAAGTGAACAGCAAGGAGACTATGACAGTCTACCATGTTCACGTGAACAGCAAGAAGACTGTGACCGTCTACCACACTCAAGTGATCAGCAAGGAGACTATTACAGTCTAACACGCTCAAGTGAACAGCAAGAAGACTGTGACACTCTACCACGCTAAAGTGCACAGCAAAAAACTATGACAGTCTACCATGCTCACGTGCACAGCAAGGAGACGATGACAGTCTACCACGCTCAAGGGAACAGCAAGGAGACTATGACAGTCTGCCATTCTCAAGTGCACAGCAAGAAGATGGTGACAGTCTACCATGCTCAAGTGAACAGCAAGGAGACGATGACAGTCTACCATGCTCACGTAAACAGCCACAAGACTGTGACAATCTACCACACTCAAGTGCAAAGCAAGAAGACTGTGACATTCTACCACGCTCAAGTGAACAGCAAGGAGACTATGACAGTCTACCATGATCAAGTGAACAGCAAGAAGACTGTGACAGTCTGCCACACTCAAGTGAACAGCATGGAGACTATGACAGTCTACAATGCTCACGTGAACAGCAAGAAGACTGTGATAGTCTACCACGCTCAAGTGAACAGCAAGGAGTCTATGACAGTCTTCCATGCTCACGTGAACAGCAAGAAGACTGTGACAGTCTACCACGCTCAAGTGAACAGCAAGGAGACTATGACAGTCTACCATGCTCAAGTGAACAGCAAGGAGACTGTGACAGTCTACCACGCTCACATGCACAGCAAGAAGACTATGACAGTCTACCACGCTCAAGTGGACAGCAAGGAGTCTATGACAGTCTGCCACGCACAAGTGCACAGCAAGAAGACTGTGACAGTTTACCACGCTCAAGTGAACAGCAAGAAGACTGTGACAGTCTACCACGCTCTAGTGAACAGCAAGAAGACTGTGACCATCTACCATGCTCACGTGAACAGCAAGGAGACTGTGACAGTCTACCACGCTCACGTGAACATCAAGACGACTGCGACAGTCTACCACGCTCAAGTGAACAGCAAGAAGACTGTGACAGTCTGCCACGCTCAAGTGAACAGCAAGGAGACTATGACAGTCTACCATGCTCAAGTGAACAGCAAGAAGAGAATGACAGTCTGCCATGCTGACGGGCACAGTAAGAAGACTATGACAGTCTACCACGCTCAAGTGAACAGCAAGGAGACTATGACAGTCTTCCACGCTCAAGTGAACAGCAAGGAGACTATGCCAGTCTACCACCATCAAGTGCACAGCAAGGAGACTAAGACAGTCTACCACGCTTAAGTGCACAGCAAGAAGACTGTGACACTCTACGACGCTAAAGTGCACAGCAAAAAACTATGACAGTCTACCATGCTCACGTGCACAGCAAGAAGACAATGAGAGTCTACCACGCTCAACTGCACAGAAAGGAGACTATGACAGTCTACCATGCTCAAGTGAACAGCAAGGAGACGATGACAGTCTACCACGCTCAAGGGAACAGCAAGGAGACTATGACAGTCTGCCATTCCCAAGTGCACAGCAAGAAGATGGTGACAGTCTACCATGCTCAAGTGAACAGCAAGGAGACGATGACAGTCTACCAAGCTCACGTAAACAGCCACAAGACTGTGAAATTCTACCACACTCAAGTGCAAAGCAAGAAGACTGTGACATTCTACCACGCTCAAGTGAACAGCAAGGAGACTATGACAGTCTACCATGATCAAGTGAACAGCAAGAAGACTGTGACAGTCTGCCACACTCAAGTGAACAGCATGGAGACTATGACAGTCTACCATGCTCACGTGAACAGCAAGAAGACTGTGATAGTCTACCACGCTCAAGTGAACAGCAAGGAGTCTATGACAGTCTTCCATGCTCACGTGAACAGCAAGAAGACTGTGACAGTCTACCACGCTCAAGTGAACAGCAAGGAGACTATGACAGTCTACCATGCTCAACTGAACAGCAAGGAGACTATGACAGTCTACCACGCTCACATGCACAGCAAGAAGACTATGACAGTCTACCACGCTCAAGTGAACAGCAAGGAGTCTATGACAGTCTGTCACGCACAAGTGCACAGCAAGAAGACTGTGACAGTTTACCACGCTCAAGTGAACAGCAAGAAGACTGTGACAGTCTACCACGCTCTAGTGAACAGCAAGAAGACTGTGACCATCTACCATGCTCACGTGAACAGCAAGGAGACTGTGACAGTCTACCACGCTCACCTGAACATCAAGACGACTGCGACAGTCTACCACGCTCAAGTGAACAGCAAGAAGACTGTGACAGTCTGCCACGCTCAAGTGAACAGCAAGGAGACTATGACAGTCTACCATGCTCAAGTGAACAGCAAGAAGAGAATGACAGTCTGCCATGCTCACGGGCACAGTAAGAAGACTATGACAGTCTACCACGCTCAAGTGAACAGCAAGGAGACTATGACAGTCTTCCACGCTCAAGTGAACAGCAAGGAGACTATGCCAGTCTACCACCATCAAGTGCACAGCAAGGAGACTAAGACAGTCTACCACGCTTAAGTGCACAGCAAGAAGACTGTGACACTCTACCACGCTAAAGTGCACAGCAAAAAACTATGACAGTCTACCATGCTCACGTGCACAGCAAGAAGACAATGAGAGTCTACCACGCTCAAGTGCACAGAAAGGAGACTACGACAGTCTACCATGCTCAAGTGAACAGCAAGGAGACTATGACAGTCTACCACGCTCACGTGCACAGCAAGAAGACTATGACATTCTACCACGCTCACGTGAACAGCAAGGAGACTGTGACAGTCTACCACGCTAAAGTGAACAGCAAGGAGACTAGGACAGTCTACCACGCTCACGTGAACAATGAAGCGACTATGACAGTCTGCCATTCTCAAGTGCACAGCAAGAAGACTGTGACAGTCTACCACGCTCAAGTGAAGAGCAAGGAGACGATGATAGTCTACCATGCTCACGTAAACAGCCACAAGACTGTGACATTCTACAACGCTCATGTGAACTGCAAGGAGACTATGACAGTCTACCATGCTCAACTGAACAGCAAGAAGAGAATGACAGTCTACCATGCTCACGGGCACAGTAAGAAGACTATGACAGTCTACCACGCTCAAGTGAACTGCAAGGAGTCTATGACAGTCTGCCACGCTCAAGTGCACAGCAAGAGGACTGTGATAGTCTACCACGCTCAAGTGAACAGCAAGGAGACTATGACAGTCTTCCACGCTCAAGTGAACAGCAAGGAGACTATGCCAGTCTACCACCATCAAGTGCACAGCAAGGAGACTATGACAGTCTACCACGCTCAAGTGCACAGCAAGAAGACTGTGACAGTCTACCACGCTCAAGTGAACAGCAAGAAGACTGTGACAGTCGACCACGCTCAAGTGAACAGCAAGATGACTGTGACAGTCTACTATGGTCACGTGAACAGCAAGGAGACTGTGACAGTCTACCACGCTCAAGTGCACAGCAAGAATACTTTGACAGTCTACCATGCTCACATTAAGAAGACTATGACAGTCTATCCCGCTCAAGTGAATAGCAAGGAGTCTATGACAGTCTACACGCTCACGTGAACAATGAAGCGACTATGACAGTCTACTACACTCACGTGAACAGCAAGGAGACTACAACAGTCTACCATGCTCACGTGAACAGCTTGAAGACTGTGACAGTCTACCATGCTCAAGTGCAAAGCAAGACGACTGTGTCAGTCTGCCACGCTCAAGTTAACAGCAAGGAGACTATGACAGTCTGCCACGCTCAAGTTAACAGAAAGGAGACTATGACAGTCTACCATGCTCAAGTGAACAGCAAGAAGTCTGGGACAGTCTACCGCGCTCAAGTGAACAGCAAGGAGACTATGACAGTCTACCATGCTCACGTGAACAGCAAGGAGACTAATGCAGTCTTCCACACTCACGTGAACAGCAAGAAGACTATGACAGTCTACCACGCTCACGAGAACAGCAAGGAGACTAATGCAGTCTTCCACACTCACGTGAACAGCAAGAAGACTATGACAGTCTACCACGCTCACGTGAATAATTAAGCGACTATGACAGTCTACCACGCTCACGTGAACAGTAAGGAGACTATGACAGTCTACCATGCTCTCATGAACAGCAAGACAACTGTGATAATCTACCACGCTCAAGTGAACAGCAAGGAGTCTATGACAGTCTTCCATGCTGACGTGAACAGCAAGAAGACTGTGACAGTCTACCGCGCTCAAGTGAACAGCAAGGAGAATATGACAGTCTACCACGCTCAAGTGAACAGCAAGACGACTGTGACATTCTACCACGCTCACGTGCACAGCAAGATGACTATGACAGACTACCACGCTCAAGTGAACAGCAAGGAGTCTATGACATTCTGCCACGCTCAAGTGCACAGCAAGAAGACTGTGACATTCTACCACGCTCACGTGAACAGCAAGGAGACTGTGACAGTCTACCACGCTAAAGTGAACAGCAAGGAGACTATGACAGTCTACCACGCTCACGTGAACAATGAAGCGACTCTGCCAGTCTACCACGTTCAAGTGAACAGCAAGGAGACTATGACAGTCTATACGCTCACGTGAACAATGAAGCGACTATGACAGTCTACAACACTCACGTGAACAGAAAGGAGACTACAACAGTCTACCATGCTCACGTGAACAGCTTGAAGACTGTGACAGTCTACCATGCTCAAGTGCAAAGCAAGACGGTAGCACAGGTGGTTAGCACTGTGGCTTCACAGCGGCAGGGTCCCAGGTTCGATTCCCTGCTGGGTCACTGTCTGTGAGGAGTCTGCACGTTCTCCCCATGTCTGTGTGGGTTTCCTCCGGGTGCTCCGGTTTCCTCCCACAGTCCAAAGACGTGCAGGTTAGGTGGGTTGGCCATGCTAAATTGCCCTTGGTCTCCAAAATTGCCCTTTGTGTTTGGTGGGGTTACTGGGTTAAGGGAATAGGGTGGACGTGTGGGCTTGGGTAGGGTGCTCTATCCGAGAGCCGGTGCAGACTCGATGGGCCGAATGGCCTCCTTCTGCACTGTAAATTCTGTGTAAAAAAAAAAGATGACTGTGTCAGTCTGCCACGCTCAAGTGAACAGCAAGAAGACTGGGACAGTCTACCGCGCTCAAGTGAACAGCAAGGAGACTATGACAGTCTACCATGCTCACGTGAACAGCAAGAAGACTGTGACCGTCTACCACGCTCAAGTGATCAGCAAGGAGACTATTACAGTCTACCAGGCTCAAGTGAACAGCAAGAAGACTGTGACACTCTACCATGCTAAAGTGCACAGCAAAAAACTATGACAGTCTACCATGCTCACGTGCACAGCAAGAAGACAATGACAGTCTACCACGCTCAAGTGCACAGAAAGGAGACTATGACAGTCTACCATGCTCAAGTGCACAGCAAGAAGACTGTGACAGTCTACCACGCTCACGTGAACAATGAAGCGACTATGACAGTCTGCCATTCTCAAGTGCACAGCAAGAAGATGGTGACAGTCTACCATGCTCACGTAAACAGCCACAAGACTGTGACATTCTACCACACTCAAGTGCAAGGCAAGAAGACTGTGACATTCTACCACGCTCAAGTGAACAGCAAGGAGACTATGACAGTCTACCATGATCAAGTGAACAGCAAGAAGACTGTGACAGTCTGCCACACTCAAGTGAACAGCAAGGAGTCTATGACAGTCTTCCATGCTCACGTGCACAGCAAGAAGACTGTGACACTCTACCACGCTAAAGTGCACAGCAAAAAACGATGACAGTCTACCATGCTCACGTGCACAGCAAGGAGTCTATGACAGTCTGCCACGCTCAAGTGCACAGCAAGAAGACTGTGACAGTTTACCACGCTCAAATGAACAGCAAGAAGACTGTGACCGTCTACCACGCTCACGTGAACAGCAAGGAGACTGTGACAGTCTACCACGCTCACGTGAACAGCAAGACGACTGCGACAGTCTGCCACACTCAAGTGAACAGCAAGGAGACTATGACAGTCTACCACGCTCAGGTGAACAATGAAGCGACTATGACAGTCTGCCATTCTCAAGTGCACAGCAAGAAGACTGTGACAGTCTACCACGCTCAAGTGAACAGCAAGGAGACGATGATAGTCTACCATTCTCACGTGAACAGCCACAAGACTGTGACATTCTACCACACTCAAGTGCAAAGCAAGAAGACTGTGACATTCTACCATGCTCATTTGAACAGCAAGGAGACTATGACAGTCTACCATACTCACGTGAACAGCAAGAAGAGAATGACAGTCTACCATGCTCACTGGTACAGTAAGAAGACTATGACAGTCTACCACGCTCAAGTGAACTGCAAGGAGTCTATGACAGTCTGCCACGCTCAAGTGCACAGCAAGAGGACTGTGATAGTCTACCACGCTCAAGTGAACAGCAAGGAGACTATGACAGTCTACCACGCTCAAGTGCACAGCAAGAAGACTGTGACAGTCTACCACGCTCAAGTGAACAGCAAGAAGACTGTGACAGTCGACCACGCTCAAGTGAACAGCAAGATGACTGTGACAGTCTACTATGCTCACGTGAACAGCAAGGAGACTGTGACAGTCTACCACGCTCAAGTGCACAGCAAGAATACTTTGACAGTCTACCATACTCACGCGCACATTAAGAAGACTATGACAGTCTATCCCGCTCAAGTGAACAGCAAGGAGTCTATGACAGTCTGCCACGCTCAAGTGAACAGCAAGAGGACTGTGACAATCTACCATGCTCAAGTGAACAGCAGGGAGACAATTACAGTCTACCATGCTCACGTGAACAGCAAGGAGACTTTGACAGTCTTCCAATTTCATGTGAACAGCAAGAGGACTGTGACAGTCTACTACGCTAAAGTGAACAGCAAGGAGACTATGACAGTCTACCACGCTGAAGTGAACGTCATTGAGACTGTGACAGTCTACCACGCTCAAGTCCACAGCAAGGAGACTATGACAGTCTACCACGCTCAAGTGAACAGCAAGGAGACTATGACAGTCTGCCACGCTCAACTGCACAGCAAGAAGACTATGACAGTCTACCATGCTCACGTGAACAATAAAGCGACTATGACAGTCTACCACGCTCACGTGAACAGCAGGGAACCTATGTCAGTCTACCACGCTCACGCGAACAGCATAAAGACTGTGACAGTCTACCACGCTCAAGTGAACAGCAAGGAGACTATCACAGTCTGCCACGCTCAAGTGCACAGCAATAAGACTATGACAGTCTACCATGCTCACGTGAACAATTAAGCGACTATGACTGTCTACCATGCTCACGTGAACAGCAAGGAGACTATGACAGTCTACCACGCTCACGTGAACAGCAAGGAGACTATGACAGTCTACCACGCTCACGAGAACTGCAAGGAGACTAATGCAGTCTACCACACTCACGTGAACAGCAAGAAGACTATGACAGTCTACCACGCTCACGTGAACAATGAAGCGACTATGACAGTCTACCACGCTCACGTGAACAGCAAGGAGACTATGACAGTCTACCATGCTCACGTGAACAGCAAGAAGACTGTGATAATCTACCACGCTCAAGTGAACAGCAAGGAGTTTATGACAGTCTTCCATGCTGACGTGAACAGCAAGAAGACTGTGACAGTCTACCACGCTCAAGTGAACAGCAAGAAGACTGTGACAGTCGACCACGCTCAAGTTAACAGAAAGGACACTATGACAGTCTACCATGCTCAAGTGAACAGCAAGAAGTCTGGGACAGTCTACCGCGCTCAAGTGAACAGCAAGGAGACTATGACAGTCTACCATGCTCACCTGAACAGCAAGGAGACTACAACAGTCTACCATGCTCACGTGAACAGCTTGAAGACTGTGACAGTCTACCATGCTCAAGTGCAAAGCAAGACGACTGTGTCAGTCTGCCACGCTCAAGTGAACAGCAAGGAGACTATGACAGTCTGCCACGCTCAAGTTAACAGAAAGGAGACTATGACAGTCTACCATGCTCAAGTGAACAGCAAGAAGTCTGGGACAGTCTACCGCGCTCAAGTGAACAGCAAGGAGACTATGACAGTCTACCATGCTCACGTGAACAGCAAGAAGACTGTGACCGTCTTCCACGCTCAAGTGATCAGCAAGGAGACTATTACAGTCTACCAAGCTCAAGTGAACAGCAAGAAGACTGTGACACTCTACCACGCTAAAGTGAACAGCAAAAAACTATGACAGTCTACCATGCTCAAGTGCACAGCAAGAAGCCAATGACAGTCTACCACGCTCAAGTGCACAGAAAGGAGACTATGACAGTCTACCATGCTCAAGTGAACAGCAAGGAGACTATGACAGTCTACCACGCTCACGTGCACAGCAAGAAGACTATGACAGTCTACCACGCTCAAGTGAACAGCAAGGAGTCTATGACAGTCTGCCACGCTCAAGTGAACAGCAAGGAGACTATGACTGTCTACCATGCTCAAAACAGCGCGGGAGCAGAGAGAGCCGGGACAGTGAAAACAGCGCCGGAGGAGCGAGCGGGGAGATTTAAAAAGCACGGGAGGATAGAGCCGGGAGACGAAAACAGTGCGGGAGCAGAGAGAGCCGGGACAGTGCTGGGAGAGGTGAGTGCACAAAACGTGTGGCAGGAGTGCCGTTCATCACGGAGTGCTGATTGGCACAGTGTGCATCTGAGTTTACGTGGGTGACTGAGTGCTGATTGGAACAGAGTGCATCTGAGTTTAGGTGAGTGACTGAGTGCCCGCAAGGAGATTATGACAGTCTGCCATGCTCACGTGAACAGCAAGGAGACTAATGCAGTCTACCATGCTCACGTGAACAGCAAGAAAACTGTGATAATCTACCACGCTCAAGTGAACAGCAAGAAGTCTATGACAGTCTTCCATGCTGACGTGAACAGCAAGAAGACTGTGACAGTCTACCGCGCTCAAGTGAACAGCAAGGAGACTATGACAGTCTACCACGCTCAAGTGAACAGCAAGACGACTGTGACATTCTACCACGCTCACGTGCACAGCAAGATGACTATGACAGACTACCACGCTCAACTGAACAGCAAGGAGTCTCTGACAGGATGCCACTCTCAAGTGCACAGCAAGAAGACTGTGACAGTCGACCACGCTCAAGTGAACAGCAAGATGACTGTGACAGTCTACTATGCTCACGTGAACAGCAAGGAGACTGTGACAGTCTACCACGCTCAAGTGCACAGCAAGAATACTTTGACAGTCTACCATACTCACGCGCACATTAAGAAGACTATGACAGTCTATCCCGCTCAAGTGAACAGCAAGGAGTCTATGACAGTCTGCCACGCTCAAGTGAACAGCAAGAGGACTGTGACAATCTACCACGCTCAAGTGAACAGCAGGGAGACAATTACAGTCTACCATGCTCACGTGAACAGCAAGGAGACTATGACAGTCTTCCAATTTCATGTGAACAGCAAGAGGACTGTGACAGTCTACTACGCTAAAGTGAACAGCAAGGAGACTATGACAGTCTACCACGCTGAAGTGAACGGCATTGAGACTGTGACAGTCTACCACGCTCAAGTCCACAGCAAGGAGACTATGACAGTCTACCACGCTCAAGTGAACAGCAAGAAGACTATGACAGTCTACCATGCTCACGTGAACAGCAAGGAGACTATGACAGTCTACCACGCTCACGTGAACAGCAAGGAGACTATGACAGTCTACCACGCTCACGAGAACTGCAAGGAGACTAATGCAGTCTACCACACTCACGTGAACAGCAAGAAGACTATGACAGTCTACCACGCTCACGTGAACAATGAAGCGACTATGACAGTCTACCACGCTCAAGTGAACAGCAAGGAGACTATCACAGTCTGCCACGCTCAAGTGCACAGCAAGAAGACTATGACAGTCTACCATGCTCACGTGAACAATTAAGCGACTATGACTGTCTACCATGCTCACGTGAACAGCAAGGAGACTATGACAGTCTACCACGCTCACGTGAACAGCAAGGAGACTATGACAGTCTACCATGCTCACGTGAACAGCAAGAAGACTGTGATAATCTACCACGCTCAAGTGAACAGCAAGGAGTCTATGACAGTCTTCCATGCTGACGTGAACAGCAAGAAGACTGTGACAGTCTAACACGCTCAAGTGAACAGCAAAGAGACTATGACAGTCTACCACGCTCAAGTGCACAGCAAGAAGACTGTGACAGTCTACCACGCTCCAGTGAACAGTAAGGAGACTATGACAGTCTACCACGCTCAAGTGCACAGCAAGAAGACTCTGACAGTTTACCACGTTCAAGTGAACAGCCAGGAGACTATGACAGTCTAAACGCTCACGTGAACAATGAAGCGACTATGACAGTCTACCACACTCACGTGAACAGCAAGGAGACTACAACAGTCTACCATGCTCACGTGAACAGCTTGAAGACTGTGTCAGTCTACCATGCTCAAGTGCAAAGCAAGACGACTGTGTCAGTCTGCCACGCTCAAGTGAACAGCAAGGAGACTATGACAGTCTGCCACGCTCAAGTTAACAGAAAGGAGACTATGACAGTCTACCATGCTCAAGTGAACAGCAAGAAGTCTGGGACAGTCTACCGCGCTCAAGTGAACAGCAAGGAGACTATGACAGTCTACCATGCTCACGTGAACAGCAAGAAGACTGTGACCGTCTTCCACGCTCAAGTGATCAGCAAGGAGACTATTACAGTCTACCAAGCTCAAGTGAACAGCAAGAAGACTGTGACACTCTACCACGCTAAAGTGAACAGCAAAAAACTATGACAGTCTACCATGCTCAAGTGCACAGCAAGAAGCCAATGACAGTCTACCACGCTCAAGTGCACAGAAAGGAGACTATGACAGTATACCATGCTCTAGTGAACAGCAAGGAGACTATGACAGTCTACCACGCTCACGTGCACAGCAAGAAGACTATGACAGTCTACCACGCTCAAGTGAACAGCAAGGAGTCTATGACAGTCTGCCACGCTCAAGTGAACAGCAAGGAGACTATGACAGTCTACCATGCTCAAAACAGCGCGGGAGCAGAGAGAGCCGGGACAGTGAAAACAGCGCCGGAGGAGCGAGCGGGGAGATTTAAAAAGCACGGGAGGATAGAGCCGGGAGACGAAAACAGTGCGGGAGCAGAGAGAGCCGGGACAGTGCTGGGAGAGGTGAGTGCACAAAACGTGTGGCAGGAGTGCCGTTCATCACGGAGTGCTGATTGGCACAGTGTGCATCTGAGTTTAGGTGGGTGACTGAGTGCTGATTGGAACAGAGTGCATCTGAGTTTAGGTGAGTGACTGAGTGCCCGCAAGGAGATTATGACAGTCTGCCATGCTCACGTGAACAGCAAGGAGACTAATGCAGTCTACCATGCTCACGTGAACAGCAAGAAAACTGTGATAATCTACCACGCTCAAGTGAACAGCAAGAAGTCTATGACAGTCTTCCATGCTGACGTGAACAGCAAGAAGACTGTGACAGTCTACCGCGCTCAAGTGAACAGCAAGGAGACTATGACAGTCTACCACGCTCAAGTGAACAGCAAGACGACTGTGACATTCTACCACGCTCACGTGCACAGCAAGATGACTATGACAGACTACCACGCTCAACTGAACAGCAAGGAGTCTCTGACAGTATGCCACTCTCAAGTGCACAGCAAGAAGACTGTGACCGTCTACCACGCTCACGTGAACAGCAAGGAAACTGTGACAGTCTACCACGCTCAAGTGAACAGCAAGGAGACTATGACAGTCTACCACGCTCAAGTGCACAGCAAGAAGACTCTGTCAGTCTGCCACGTTCAAGTGAACAGCAAGGAGACTATGACAGTCTATACGCTCACGTGAACAATGAAGCGACTATGACAGTCTACCACACTCTCGTGAACAGAAAGGAGACTACAACAGTCTACCATGCTCATGTGAACAGCTTGAAGACTGTGACAGTCTACCATGCTCAAGTGCAAAGCAAGACGACTGTGTCAGTCTGCCACGCTCAAGTGAACAGCAAGGAGACTATGACAATCTGCCACGCTCAAGTGAACAGAAAGGAGATTATGACAGTCTACCATGCTCAAGTGAACAGCAAGAAGACTGGGACAGTCTACCGCGCTCAAGTGAACAGCAAGGAGACTATGACAGTCTACCATGCTCACGTGAACAGCAAGAAGACTGTGACCGTCTACCACACTCAAGTGATCAGCAAGGAGACTATTACAGTCTAACACGCTCAAGTGAACAGCAAGAAGACTGTGACACTCTACCACGCTAAAGTGCACAGCAAAAAACTATGACAGTCTACCATGCTCACGTGCACAGCAAGAAGACAATGACAGTCTACCACGCTCAAGTGCACAGAAAGGAGACTATGACAGTCTACCATGCTCAAGTGAACAGCAAGGAGACGATGACAGTCTACCACGCTCAAGGGAACAGCAAGGAGACTATGACAGTCTGCCATTCTCAAGTGCACAGCAAGAAGATGGTGACAGTCTACCATGCTCAAGTGAACAGCAAGGAGACGATGACAGTCTACCATGCTCACGTAAACAGCCACAAGACTGTGAAATTCTACCACACTCAAGTGCAAAGCAAGGAGACTATGACAGTCTACCATGATCAAGTGAACAGCAAGAAGACCGTGACAGTCTGCCACACTCAAGTGAACAGCATGGAGACTATGACAGTCTACCATGCTCACGTGAACAGCAAGAAGACTATGATAGTCTACCACGCTCAAGTGAACAGCAAGGAGTCTATGACAGTCTTCCATGCTCACGTGAACAGCAAGAAGACTATGACAGTCTACCACGCTCACATGCACAGCAAGAAGACTATGACAGTCTACCACGCTCAAGTGAACAGCAAGGAGTCTATGACAGTCTGCCACGCACAAGTGCACAGCAAGAAGACTGTGACAGTTTACCACGCTCAAGTGAACAGCAAGAAGACTGTGACCATCTACCATGCTCACGTGAACAGCAAGGAGACTGTGACAGTCTACCACGCTCACGTGAACATCAAGACGACTGTGACAGCCTACCACGCTCAAGTGAACAGCAAGAAGACTGTGACAGTCTGCCACGCTCAAGTGAACAGCAAGGAGACTATGACAGTCTACCATGCTCAAGTGAACAGCAAGAAGAGAATGACAGTCTGCCATGCTCACGGGCACAGTAAGAAGACTATGACAGTCTACCACGCTCAAGTGAACAGCAAGGAGACTATGACAGTCTTCCACGCTCAAGTGAACAGCAAGGAGACTATGCCAGTCTACCACCATCAAGTGCACAGCAAGGAGACTAAGACAGTCTACCACGCTTAAGTGCACAGCAAGAAGACTGTGACACTCTACCACGCTAAAGTGCACAGCAAAAAACTATGACAGTCTACCATGCTCACGTGCACAGCAAGAAGACAATGTGAGTCTACCACGCTCAAGTGCACAGAAAGGAGACTACGACAGTCTACCATGCTCAAGTGAACAGCAAGGAGACTATGACAGTCTACCACGCTCACGTGCACAGCAAGAAGACTATGACAGTCTGCCATGCTCAAGTGAACAGCAAGGAGTCTATGACAGTATGCCACGCTCAAGTGCACAGCAAGAAGACTGTGACATTCTACCACGCTCACGTGAACAGCAAGGGGACTGTGACAGTCTACCACGCTAAAGTGAACAGCAAGGAGACTATGACAGTCTACCACGCTCACGTGAACAATGAAGCGACTATGACAGTCTGCCATTCTCAAGTGCACAGCAAGAAGACTGTGACAGTCTACCACGCTCAAGTGAAGAGCAAGGAGACGATGATAGTCTACCATGCTCACGTGAACAGCCACAAGACTGTGACATTCTACCACGCTCATGTGAACTGCAAGGAGACTATGACAGTCTACCATGCTCAAGTGAACAGCAAGAAGAGAATGACAGTCTACCATGCTCACGGGCACAGTAAGAAGACTATGACAGTCTACCACGCTCAAGTGAACTGCAAGGAGTCTATGACAGTCTGCCACGCTCAAGTGAACAGCAAAGAAACTATGCCAGTCTACCACCATCAAGTGCACAGCAAGGAGACTATGACAGTCTACCACGCTCAAGTGCACAGCAAGAAGACTGTGACAGTCTACCACGCTCAAGTGAACAGCAAGAAGACTGTGACAGTCGACCACGCTCAAGTGAACAGCAAGATGACTGTGACAGTCTACTATGCTCACGTGAACAGCAAGGAGACTGTGACAGTCTACCACGCTCAAGTGCACAGCAAGAATACTTTGACAGTCTACCATGCTCACATTAAGAAGACTATGACAGTCTATCCCGCTCAAGTGAACAGCAAGGAGTCTATGACAGTCGACACGCTCACGTGAACAATGAAGCCACTATGACAGTCTACTACACTCACGTGAACAGCAAGGAGACTACAACAGTCTACCATGCTCACGTGAACAGCTTGAAGACTGTGACAGTCTACCATGCTCAAGTGCAAAGCAAGACGACTGTGTCAGTCTGCCACGCTCAAGTGAACAGCAAGGAGACTATGACAGTCTGCCACGCTCAAGTTAACAGAAAGGAGACTATGACAGTCTACCATGCTCAAGTGAACAGCAAGAAGTCTGGGACAGTCTACCGCGCTCAAGTGAA
Organism: Scyliorhinus torazame; assembly: GCF_047496885.1. Classification (NCBI taxonomy): domain Eukaryota; kingdom Metazoa; phylum Chordata; class Chondrichthyes; order Carcharhiniformes; family Scyliorhinidae; genus Scyliorhinus; species Scyliorhinus torazame. The sequence continues at coordinate 249,376,355 of NC_092712.1, read as the reverse complement.
CAGCAAGGAGACTAATGCAGTCTTCCACACTCACGTGAACAGCAAGAAGACTATGACAGTCTACCACGCTCACGAGAACAGCAAGGAGACTAATGCAGTCTTCCACACTCACGTGAACAGCAAGAAGACTATGACAGTCTACCACGCTCACGTGAATAATTAAGCGACTATGACAGTCTACCACGCTCACGTGAACAGCAAGGAGACTATGACAGTCTACCATGCTCTCGTGAACAGCAAGAAAACTGTGATAATCTACCACGCTCAAGTGAACAGCAAGGAGTCTGTGACAGTCTTCCATGCTGACGTGAACAGCAAGAAGACTGTGACAGTCTACCGCGCTCAAGTGAACAGCAAGGAGAATATGACAATCTACCAGGCTCAAGTGAACAGCAAGACGACTGTGACATTCTACCACGCTCACGTGCACAGCAAGATGACTATGACAGACTACCACGCTCAAGTGAACAGCAAGGAGTCTATGACAGTCTGCCACTCTCAAGTGCACAGCAAGAAGACTGTGACCGTCTACCACGCTCACGTGAACAGCAAGGAGACTGTGACAGTCTACCACGCTCAAGTGAACAGCAAGGAGACTATGACAGTCTACCACGCTCAAGTGCACAGCAAGAAGTCTCTGCCAGTCTACCACGTTCAAGTGCACAGCAAGATGACTATGACAGACTACCACGCTCAAGTGAACAGCAAGGAGTCTATGACAGTCTGCCACTCTCAAGTGCACAGCAAGAAGACTGTGACCGTCTACCACGCTCACGTGAACAGCAAGGAGACTGTGACCGTCTACCACGCTCACGTGAACAGCAAGGAGACTGTGACAGTCTACCACGCTCAAGTGAACAGCAAGGAGACTATGACAGTCTACCACGCTCAAGTGCACAGCAAGAAGTCTCTGCCAGTCTACCACGTTCAAGTGAACAGCAAGGAGACTATGACAGTCTATACGCTCACGTGAACAATGAAGCGACTATGACAGTCTACAACACTCACGTGAACAGAAAGGAGACTACAACAGTCTACCATGCTCACGTGAACAGCTTGAAGACTGTGACAGTCTACCATGCTCAAGTGCAAAGCAAGACGGTAGCACAGGTGGTTAGCACTGTGGCTTCACAGCGCCAGGGTCCCAGGTTTGATTCCCTGCTGGGTCACTGTCTGTGAGGAGTCTGCACGTTCTCTCCATGTCTGTGTGGGTTTCCTCCGGGTGCTCCGGTTTCCTCCCACAGTCCAAAGACGTGCAGGTTAGGTGGGTTGGCCATGCTAAATTTCCCTTAGTCTCCAAAATTGGCCTTAGTGTTTGGTGGGGTTACTGGGTTAAGGGAATAGGGTGGACGTGTGGGCTTGGGTAGGGTGCTCTATCCGAGAGCCGGTGCAGACTCGATGGGCCGAATGGCCTCCTTCTGCACTGTAAATTCTGTGTAAAAAAAAAAGACGACTGTGTCAGTCTGCCACGCTCAAGTGAACAGCAAGGAGACTATGACAATCTGCCACGCTCACGTGAACAATGAAGCGACTATGACAGTCTGCCATTCTCAAGTGCACAGCAAGAAGATGGTGACAGTCTACCATGCTCAAGTGAACAGCAAGGAGACGATGACAGTCTACCATGCTCACGTAAACAGCCACAAGACTGTGACATTCTACCACACTCAAGTGCAAGGCAAGAAGACTGTGACATTCTACCACGCTCAAGTGAACAGCAAGGAGACTATGACAGTCTACCATGATCAAGTGAACAGCAAGAAGACTGTGACAGTCTGCCACACTCAAGTGAACAGCAAGGAGTCTATGACAGTCTTCCATGCTCACGTGAACAGCAAGAAGACTGTGACAGTCTACCACGCTCAAGTGAACAGCAAGGAGACTATGACAGTCTACCATGCTCAAGTGAACAGCAAGGAGACTATGACAGTCTACCACGCTCACGTGCACAGCAAGAAGACTATGACAGTCTACCACGCTCAAGTGAACAGCAAGGAGTCTATGACAGTCTGCCACGCACAAGTGCACAGCAAGAAGATTGTGACAGTCTACCACGCTCAAGTGAACAGCAAGAAGAGAATGACAGTCTGCCATGCTCACGGGCACAGTAAGAAGACTATGACAGTCTACCACGCTCAAGTGAACTCCAAGAAGTCTATGACAGTCTACCACGCTCAAGTGAACAGCAAGGAGACTATGACAGTCTTCCACGCTCAAGTGAACAGCAAGGAGACTATGCCAGTCTACCACCATCAAGTGCACAGCAAGGAGACTAAGACAGTCTACCATGCTCAAGTGCACAGCAAGAAGACTGTGACACTCTACCACGCTAAAGTGCACAGCAAAAAACTATGACAGTCTACCATGCTCACGTGCACAGCAAGAAGACAATGAGAGTCTACCACGCTTAAGTGCACAGAAAGGAGACTACGACAGTCTACCATGCTCAAGTGAACAGCAAGGAGACTATGACAGTCTACCACGCTCACGTGCACAGCAAGAAGACTATGACAGTCTACCACGCTCAAGTGAACAGCAAGGAGTCTATGACAGTCTGCCACGCTCAAGTGCACAGCAAGAAGACTGTGACAGTTTACCACGCTCAAGTGAACAGCAAGAAGATTGTGACAGTCTACCACGCTCACGTGCACAGCAAGAAGACTATGACAGTCTACCACGCTCAAGTGAACAGCAAGGAGTCTATGACAGTCTGCCACGCTCAAGTGCACAGCAAGAAGACTGTGACCGTCTACCACGATCACGTGAACAGCAAGGAGACTGTGACAGTCTACCACGCTCACGTGAACAGCAAGATGACTGCGACAGTCTGCCACACTCAAGTGAACAGCAAGGAGACTGTGACAGTCTACCACGCTAAAGTGAACAGCAAGGAGACTATGACAGTCTACCACGCTCAGGTGAACAATGAAGCGACTATGACAGTCTGCCATTCTCAAGTGCACAGCAAGAGGACTGTGACAGTCTACCACGCTCAAGTGAACAGCAAGGAGACGATGATAGTCTACCATTCTCACGTGAACAGCCACAAGACTGTGACATTCTACCACACTCAAGTGCAAAGCAAGAAGACTGTGACATTCTACCATGCTCATTTGAACAGCAAGGAGACTATGACAGTCTACCATACTCACGTGAACAGCAAGAAGAGAATGACAGTCTACCATGCTCACGGGCACAGTAAGAAGACTATGACAGTCTACCATGCTCAAGTGCAAAGCAAGACGACTGTGTCAGTCTGCCACGCTCAAGTGAACAGCAAGGAGACTATGACAGTCTGCCACGCTCAAGTTAACAGAAAGGAGACTATGACAGTCTACCATGCTCAAGTGAACAGCAAGAAGTCTGGGACAGTCTACCGCGCTCAAGTGAACAGCAAGGAGACTATGACAGTCTACCATGCTCACGTGAAGAGCAAGGAGACTAATGCAGTCTTCCACACTCACGTGAACAGCAAGAAGACTATGACAGTCTACCACGCTCACGAGAACAGCAAGGAGACTAATGCAGTCTTCCACACTCACGTGAACAGCAAGAAGACTATGACAGTCTACCACGCTCACGTGAATAATTAAGCGACTATGACAGTCTACCACGCTCACGTGAACAGCAAGGAGACTATGACAGTCTGCCACGCTCAAGTGCACAGCAAGAGGACTGTGATAGTCTACCACGCTCAAGTGAACAGCAAGGAGACTATGACAGTCTTCCACGCTCAAGAGAACAGCAAGGACACTATGCCAGTCTACCACCATCAAGTGCACAGCAAGGAGACTATGACAGTCTACCACGCTCAAGTGCACAGCAAGAAGACTGTGACAGTCTACCACGCTCAAGTGAACTGCAAGGAGTCTATGACAGTCTGCCACGCTCAAGTGCACAGCAAGAGGACTGTGATAGTCTACCACGCTCAAGTGAACAGCAAGGAGACTATGACAGTCTTCCACGCTCAAGAGAACAGCAAGGAGACTATGCCAGTCTACCACCATCAAGTGCACAGCAAGGAGACTATGACAGTCTACCACGCTCAAGTGCACAGCAAGAAGACTGTGACAGTCTACCACGCTCAAGTGAACAGCAAGAAGACTGTGACAGTCGACCACGCTCAAGTGAACAGCAAGATGACTGTGACAGCCTACTATGCTCACGTGAACAGCAAGGAGACTGTGACAGTCTACCACGCTCAAGTGCACAGCAAGAATACTTTGACAGTCTACCATACTCACGCGCACATTAAGAAGACTATGACAGTCTATCCCGCTCAAGTGAACAGCAAGGAGTCTATGACAGTCTGCCACGCTCAAGTGAACAGCAAGAGGACTGTGACAATCTACCACGCTCAAGTGAACAGCAGGGAGACAATTACAGTCTACCATGCTCACGTGAACAGCAAGGAGACTATGACAGTCTTCCAATTTCATGTGAACAGCAAGAGGACTGTGACAGTCTACTACGCTAAAGTGAACAGCAAGGAGACTATGACAGTCTACCACGCTGAAGTGAACGGCATTGAGACTGTGACAGTCTACCACGCTCAAGTCCACAGCAAGGAGACTATGACAGTCTACCACGCTCAAGTGAACAGCAAGGAGACTATGACAGTCTGCCACGCTCAACTGCACAGCAAGAAGACTATGACAGTCTACCATGCTCACGTGAACAATAAAGCGACTATGACAGTCTACCGCGCTCACGTGAACAGCAGGGAGCCTATGTCAGTCTACCACGCTCACGCGAACAGCATAAAGACTGTGACAGTCTACCACGCTCAAGTGAACAGCAAGGAGACTATCACAGTCTGCCACGCTCAAGTGCACAGCAATAAGACTATGACAGTCTACCATGCTCACGTGAACAATTAAGCGACTATGACTGTCTACCATGCTCACGTGAACAGCAAGGAGACTATGACAGTCTACCACGCTCACGTGAACAGCAAGGAGACTATGACAGTCTACCACGCTCACGAGAACTGCAAGGAGACTAATGCAGTCTACCACACTCACGTGAACAGCAAGAAGACTATGACAGTCTACCACGCTCACGTGAACAATGAAGCGACTATGACAGTCTACCACGCTCACGTGAACAGCAAGGAGACTATGACAGTCTACCATGCTCACGTGAACAGCAAGAAGACTGTGATAATCTACCACGCTCAAGTGAACAGCAAGGAGTCTATGACGGTCTTCCATGCTGACGTGAACAGCAAGAAGACTGTGACAGTCTACCACGCTCAAGTGAACAGCAAGAAGACTGTGACAGTCAACTATGCTCACGTGAACAGCAAGGAGACTGTGACAGTCTACCACGCTCAAGTGCACAGCAAGAATACTTTGACAGTCTACCATACTCACGCGCACATTAAGAAGACTATGACAGTCTATCCCGCTCAAGTGAACAGCAAGGAGTCTATGACAGTCTGCCACGCTCAAGTGAACAGCAAGAGGACTGTGACAATCTACCACGCTCAAGTGAACAGCAGGGAGACAATTACAGTCTACCACGCTCAAGTGAACAGCAAGGAGACTATGACAGTCTGCCACGCTCAACTGCACAGCAAGAAGACTATGACAGTCTACCATGCTAACGTGAACAATAAAGCGACTATGACAGTCTACCACGCTCACGTGAACAGCAGGGAGCCTATGTCAGTCTACCACGCTCACGCGAACAGCATAAAGACTGTGACAGTCTACCACGCTCAAGTGAACAGCAAGGAGACTATCACAGTCTGCCACGCTCAAGTGCACAGCAAGAAGACTATGACAGTCTACCATGCTCACGTGAACAATTAAGCGACTATGACTGTCTACCATGCTCACGTGAACAGCAAGGAGACTATGACAGTCTACCACGCTCACGTGAACAGCAAGGAGACTATGACAGTCTACCACGCTCACGAGAACTGCAAGGAGACTAATGCAGTCTACCACACTCACGTGAACAGCAAGAAGACTATGACAGTCTACCACGCTCACGTGAACAATGAAGCGACTATGACAGTCTACCACGCTCACGTGAACAGCAAGGAGACTATGACAGTCTACCATGCTCACGTGAACAGCAAGAAGACTGTGATAATCTACCACGCTCAAGTGAACAGCAAGGAGTCTATGACAGTCTTCCATGCTGACGTGAACAGCAAGAAGACTGTGACAGTCTAACACGCTCAAGTGAACAGCAAAGAGACTATGACAGTCTACCACGCTCAAGTGCACAGCAAGAAGACTGTGACAGTCTACCACGCTCAAGTGAACAGTAAGGAGACTATGACAGTCTACCACGCTCAAGTGCACAGCAAGAAGACTCTGACAGTTTACCACGTTCAAGTGAACAGCCAGGAGACTATGACAGTCTAAACGCTCACGTGAACAATGAAGCGACTATGACAGTCTACCACACTCACGTGAACAGCAAGGAGACTACAACAGTCTACCATGCTCACGTGAACAGCTTGAAGACTGTGACAGTCTACCATGCTCAAGTGCAAAGCAAGACGACTGTGTCAGTCTGCCACGCTCAAGTGAACAGCAAGGAGACTATGACAGTCTGCCACGCTCAAGTTAACAGAAAGGAGACTATGACAGTCTACCATGCTCAAGTGAACAGCAAGAAGTCTGGGACAGTCTACCGCGCTCAAGTGAACAGCAAGGAGACTATGACAGTCTACCATGCTCACGTGAACAGCAAGAAGACTTTGACCGTCTTCCACGCTCAAGTGATCAGCAAGGAGACTATTACAGTCTACCAAGCTCAAGTGAACAGCAAGAAGACTGTGACACTCTACCACGCTAAAGTGAACAGCAAAAAACTATGACAGTCTACCATGCTCAAGTGCACAGCAAGAAGCCAATGACAGTCTACCACGCTCAAGTGCACAGAAAGGAGACTATGACAGTCTACCATGCTCAAGTGAACAGCAAGGAGACTATGACAGTCTTCCACGCTCACGTGCACAGCAAGAAGACTATGACAGTCTACCACGCTCAAGTGTACAGCAAGGAGTCTATGACAGTCTGCCACGCTCAAGTGAACAGCAAGGAGACTATGACAGTCTACCATGCTCAAAACAGCGCGGGAGCAGAGAGAGCCGGGACAGTGAAAACAGCGCCGGAGGAGCGAGCGGGGAGATTTAAAAAGCACGGGAGGATAGAGCCGGGAGACGAAAACAGTGCGGGAGCAGAGAGAGCCGGGACAGTGCTGGGAGAGGTGAGTGCACAAAACGTGTGGCAGGAGTGCCGTTCATCACGGAGTGCTGATTGGCACAGTGTGCATCTGAGTTTAGGTGGGTGACTGAGTGCTGATTGGAACAGAGTGCATCTGAGTTTAGGTGAGTGACTGAGTGCTGATTGGAACAGAGTGCATCTGAGTTTAGGTGAGTGACTGAGGGCTGATTAGAACAGAGTGCATCTGAGTTTAGGTGAATGACTGAGTTCGGGTGAGTGGCGAGAGAGGGCTGTGTTTTTGTTGGTGTTCGGGTTTATCCTTGAGGTTATGTAAAGAATTAAAAAAAAAAAAAAATTTAAATTAATTAACTAGTTGAATATGGCTGGACAGGTGATGTGCTGTTGCTGGATGATGATGGAACTGGTGGATCCCATTGAGACCGTCAGTGACCACATCTGCAGCAAGTGTTGGCTGCTCGAGGAATTTCGGCTCAGAATTGATGAGCTGGAGACCGAGCAGCACACACTGCGGCACATCAGGGAGGGGGAACATTACCTGGCGCTTTGTTTCAGGAGGCAGCCACACCCGGTAGAATAAGTTCTGTTAATTCGGACAGTGGTCAGGGACAGAGTGGTGTGACTGCAAGGGAGGCAGGTAGGGGGATCCTGAGTTTAGGAGTTGAGGAGCCTCAGCCCTTGACCTTGTCCAACAGGTATGAGGTACTTGTTCCCTGTGTGGATGAGGAAGAGGGCTGTCGGGAGGATGCGTTGACTGACCATTGCACCGTGGTACAGGAAGCCATTCAAGAGGGGGGAGCAAAAAGACAAGTGGTAGTTGTAGGGGATTCTATAATTAGGGGGATTGATGGCATCCTTTGTAAGCCAGATCGTGAGTCCCGCATGGTATGTTGCCTGCCCGGTGCCAGGGTGAGGGACATCTCTGATCGGCTTGAAAGGATTTTGGAGAGGGAGTGGGAGGATCCAGTTGTTGTGGTCCACGTTGGGACTAACAACACAGGTAAGACTAGGAAATAGAACCTGTTTGGGGATTATCAAACACTAGGGACTAAATTAAAGAGCAGGTCCTCCAGGGTTATAATCTCTGGATTACTACCCGAGCCACGTGCCAATTGGCATAGGGTTGAGAAAATTAGAGAAGTTAACACGTGGCTAAAGGAGTGGTGCGGGAAAGAGGGATTCCATTTCATGGGGCATTGGCATCAGTACTGGGGCAGGAGGGACCTGTACCGTTGGGACGGTCTTCACCTGAACCATTCTGGGACCAGTGTTCTAGCGAATAGGATAAATAGGTTGGTCACAAGGACTTTAAACTAGCAAGTTGGGGGGAAGGGAAGTGTAAAGCTATGGACAGTATAATGGTTAATGGAGAGCAAGGCAGCAGGTTACGTGACAGGTTATTATGTAGAGATATGGGTTCAAAGACAAGGAAAATTAGGAGAAAGGGTAAGAGGAAAAATAAATTGCGAAAAGTTACTGATCAAGGTGTTAGGATTCATAACAAAGACATAAAAAACAGCCTAAGTGTACTTTACCTGAATGCTCGTAAATGAGTTGATGGCGCAAATCATCGTGAATGACTAAGATTTAGTGGCCATTACTGAAACATGGTTAAAAGGTGGTCACGACTGGGAGTTAAATACCCAAGGGTATCAGACTATACGAAAGGATAGAATGGACGGTAAGGGCGGTGGTGTAGCTTTGTTGTTTAAGGATGGCATCCGGGTAATAGTAAGGGATGATATTGGTGCTATGGAGGACAAGGTTGAATCAATTTGGGTGGAAATCAGGAATAGTAAGGCGAAAAGGTCACTGATAGGAGTAGTCTATAGGCCACCAAATAGTAACAGGATGGTAGGCCAGGCAATAAGCAAAGAAATAACAGATGCATGTAGAAATATTACAGCGGTTATCATGGGAGATTTTAATCTGCATATCGATTGATTTAACCAGGTTGGTAAAGGCAGCCTTGAGGAGGAGTTTATAGAATGTGCCCGGGATAATTTCCTGGAACAGTATGTAATGGAACCTACAAGGGAACACGCGGTCCTAGATCTGGTCCTGTGTAATGAGGCAGGATTGATTAGTGATCTCATAGTTCGGGATCCTCTTGGAAGGAGCGACCACAATATGGTGGAATTTAAAATACAGTTGGAGGATGACAAGGTAAAATCAAACACTAGTGTTTTGTGCTTAAACAAAGGCGATTACAATGGGATGAGAGAAAAACTAGCTAAGGTAGACTGGAAGCAAAGACTTCATGGTGAAGCAGTTGAGGAACAGTGGAGAACATTCCGAGCGATCTTTCACAGTGTTCAGAAAAGGTTCATACCGACAAAAAAGAAAGAAAGAAAAGAAAGTAGAAAGGGAAAAAAATCGACCGTGGATATCTAAGGAGGCGAGGGAGAGTATCAAATTGAAGGAAAAAACATACAAAGTGGCAAAGGTCAGTGGGAGACTAGAGGACTGGGAAATCTTTAGGGGACAACAGAAAGCTACTAAAAAAGCCATAAAGAAGAGCAAGGTAGACTATGAAAGTAAACTGGCTCAGAACATAAAAGCAGATAGTAAAAGCTTCTACAAATATATAAGACAAAAAAGAGTGGCTGAGGTAAATATTAGTCCTTTGGGAGATGAGAAGGGAGATTTAATAATAGGAGACGGGGAAATGGCTGAGGAGCTGAACAGGTTTTTTGGGTCAGTCTTCACAGTGGAGGACACAAAAAACATGCCAGTGACTGATAGAAATAAGGATATGATAGGTGAGGACCTTGAGATGATTGTAATCACTAAAGAGGCAGTATTGGGCAAGCTAATGGGGCTAAAGAACAAAGAACAAAGAACAAAGAAATGTACAGCACAGGAACAGGCCCTTCGGCCCTCCAAGCCCGTGCCGACCATACTGCCCGACTAAACTACAATCTTCTACACTTCCTGGGTCCGTATCCTTCTATTCCCATCCTATTCATATATTTGTCAAGATGCCCCTTAAATGTCCCTATCGTCCCTGCCTCCACTACCACCTCCGGTAGTGAGTTCCAGGCACCCACTACCCTCTGCGTAAAAAACTTGCCTCGTACATCTACTCTAAACTTTGCCCCTCTCACCTTAAACCTATGCCCCCTAGTAATTGACCCCTCTACCCTGGGGAAAAGCCTCTGACTATCCACTCTGTCTATGCCCCTCATAATTTTGTATACCTCTATCAGGTCGCCCCTCAACCTCCTTCGTTCCAGTGAGAACAAACCGAGTTTATTCAATCGCTCCTCATAGCTTATGCCCTCCATACCAGGCAACATTCTGGTAAATCTCTTCTGCACCCTCTCTAAAGCCTCCACATCCTTCTGGTAGTGTGGCGACCAGAATTGAACACTATACTCCAAGTGTGGCCTAACTAAGGTTCTATACAGCTGCAACATGACTTGCCAATTCTTATACTCAATGCCCCGGCCAATGAAGGCAAGCATGCCGTATGCCTTCTTGACTACCTTCTCCACCTGTGTAGCCCCTTTCAGTGATCTGTGGACCTGTACTCCTAGATCTCTTTGACTTTCAATACTCTTGAGGGTTCTACCATTCACTGTATATTCCCTACCTGCATTAGCCCTTCCAAAATGCATTACCTCACATTTGTCCAGGTTAAACTCCATCTGCCATCTCTCCGCCCAAGTCTCCAGACAATCTAAATCCTGCTGTATCCTCAGACAGTCCTCATCGCTATCCGCAATTCCACCAACCTTTGTGTCGTCTGCAAACTTACTAATCAGACCAGTTACATTTTCCTCCAAATCATTTATATATACTACAAAGAGCAAAGGTCCCAGCACTGATCCCTGTGGAACACCACTGGTCACAGCCCTCCAATTAGAAAAGCATCCCTCCATTGCTACCCTCTGCCTTCTATGGCCTAGCCAGTTCTGTATCCACCTTGCCAGTTCACCCCTGATCCCGTGTGACTTCACCTTTTGTACTAGTCTACCATGAGGGACCTTGTCAAAGGCCTTACTGAAGTCCATATAGACAACATCTACTGCCCTACCTGCATCAATCATCTTAGTGACCTCCTCGAAAAACTCTATCAAGTTAGTGAGACACGACCTCCCCTTCACAAAACCGTGCTGCCTCTCACTAATACGTCCATTTGCTTCCAAATGGGAGTAGATCCTGTCTCGAAGAATTCTCTCCAGTAATTTCCCTACCACTGAAGTAAGGCTCACCGGCCTGTAGTTCCCGGGATTATCCCTGCCACCCTTCTTAAACAGAGGAACAACATTGGCTATTCTCCAGTCCTCCGGGACATCCCCTGAAGACAGCGAGGATCCAAAGATTTCTGTCAAGGCCTCAGCAATTTCCTCTCCAGCCTCCTTCAGTATTCTGGGGTAGATCCCATCCGGCCCTGGGGACTTATCTACCTTAATATTTTTTAAGACACCCAACACCTCGTCTTTTTGGATCACAATGTGACCCAGGCTATCTACACCCCCTTCTCCAGACTCAACATCTACCAATTCCTTCTCTTTGGTGAATACTGATGCAAAGTATTCATTTAGTACCTCGCCCATTTCCTCTGGCTCCACACATAGATTCCCTTGCCTATCCTTCAGTGGGCCAACCCTTTCCCTGGCTACCCTCTTACTTTTTATGTAAGTGTAAAAAGCCTTGGGATTTTCCTTAACCCTATTTGCCAATGCCTTTTCATGACCCCTTCTAGCCCTCCTGACTCCTTGCTTAAGTTCCTTCCTACTTTCCTTATATGCCACACAGGCTTCGTCTGTTCCCAGCCTTTTAGCCCTGACAAATGCCTCCTTTTTCTTTTTGACGAGGCCTACAATATCACTCGTCATCCAAGGTTCCCGAAAATTGCCGTATTTATCTTTCTTCCTCCCAGGAACATGCCTGTCCTGTATTCCTTTCAACTGACACTTGAAAGCCTCCCACATGTCAGATGTTGATTTGCCCTCAAACATCCGCCCCCAATCTATGTTCTTCAGTTCCCGCCTAATATTGTTATAATTAGCCTTCCCCCAATTTAGCACATTCATCCTCGGACCACTCTTATCCTTGTCCACCAGTACTTTAAAACTTACTGAATTGTGGTCACTGTTACCGAAATGCTCCCCTACTGAAACATCTACCACCTGGCCGGGCTCATTCCCCAATACCAGGTCCAGTACCGCCCCTTCCCTAGTTGGACTGTTTACATATTGTTTTAAGAAGCCCTCCTGGATGCTCCTTACAAACTCTGCCCCGTCTAAGCCCCTGGCACTAAGTGAGTCCCAGTCAATATTGGGGAAGTTGAAGTCTCCCATCACCACAACCCTGTTGTTTTTACTCTTTTCCAAAATCTGTCTACCTATCTGCTCCTCTATCTCCCGCTGGCTGTTGGGAGGCCTGTAGTATACCCCCAACATTGTGACTGCACCCTTCTTATTCCTGATCTCTACCCATATAGCCTCACTGCCCTCTGAGGTGTCCTCTCGCTGTATAGCTGTGATACTCTCCTGAACAAGTAGCGCAACTCCGCCTCCCCTTTTACATCCCCCTCTATCCCGCCTGAAACATCTAAATCCTGGAACGTTTAGCTGCCAATCCTGCCCTTCCCTCAACCAGGTCTCTGTAATGGCAACAACATCATAGTTCCAAGTAGTAATCCAAGCTCTAAGTTCATCTGCCTTACCCGTAATGCTCCTTGCATTAAAACATATGCACTTCAGGCCACCAGACCCGCTGTGTTCAGCAACTTCTCCCCGTCTGCGCTGCCTCAGAGCCACACTGTCCCTATTCCCTAGTTCTCCCTCAATGCTCTCACCTTCTGACCTATTGCTCCCGTGCCCACCCCCCTGCCATACTAGTTTAAACCCTCCCGTGTGACACTAGCAAACCTCGCGGCCAGGATATTTATGCCTCTCCGGTTTAGATGCAACCCGTCCATCTTATACAGGTCACACCTGCCCCGGAAGAGCTCCCAGTGGTCCAGATAACAGAAACCCTCCCTCCTACACCAGCTGTTTAGCCACGTGTTTGTCTGCTCTATCTTCCTATTTCTAGCCTCACTGGCACGTGGCACAGGGAGTAATCCCGAGATTACAACCCTCGAGGTCCTGTCTTTTAACTTTCTGCCTAGCTCCCTGAACTCCTGCTGCAGGACCTCATGCCCCTTCCTGCCTATGTCGTTAGTACCAATATGTACAACGACCTCTGCCTGTTTGCCCTCCCCCTTCAGGATTCCCTCTACCCGTTCGGAGACATCCTGGACCCTGGCACCAGGGAGGCAACATACCATCCTGGAGTCTCTTTCATGTCCACAGAAGCGCCTATCTGTGCCCCTGACTATAGAGTCCCCTATAACTATTACTCTTCTGCGCTTTGACCCTCCCTTCTGAACATCAGAGCCAGCCGTGGTGCCACTGCTCTGGCTGCTGCTGTTTTCCCCTGATAGGCTATCCCCCCCGACAGTATCCAAAGGGGTATATCTGTTCGAGAGGGGGACAACCACAGGGGATTCCTGCACTGACTGCCTGCCCTTTCTGGTGGTCACCCATTTCTCTGCCTGCACCTTGGGTCTCCTGGCCCTGATGGGATGCATCCCAGAGTGTTAAAAGAGATGGCTAGGGAAATTGTAAACGCACTAGTGATAATTTATTAAAATTCACTAGAGGATTGGAAAGTAGCAAACGTGACACCACTGTTTAAAAAAGGAGGTCGGCAGAAAGCGGGTAATTATAGGCCGGTAAGCTTAACTTCGGTTGTCGGGAAAATGCTGGAATCTATCATTAAGGAGGAAATAGCGGGGCACCTGGAGGGAAATTGTCCCATTGGTCAGACGCAGCATGGGTTCACAAAGGGTAGGTCGTGTCTGACTAATTTGGTAGAATTTTTTGAGGACGTTGCCAGTGCAGTAGATAACGGGGAGTCAATGGATGTGGTATATCTGGATTTCCAGAAAGCTTTTGACAAGGTGCCACACAAAAGGTTGCTGCATAAACTAAAGATGCATGGCATTGAGGGTAAAGTGGTAGCATGGGTAGAGGATTGGTTAACTAACAGACAGCAGAGAGTGGGGATAAATGGGTGTTTCTCTGGTTGGCAACCTGTAACTAGTGGGGTCCCTCAAGGATCAGTGTTGGGCCCGCAGTTGTTCACAATTTACATAGACGATTTGGTGTTGGGGACCAAGTGCAATGTGTCAAAGTTTGCAGATGACACTAAGATGAGTGGTAAAGCAAAAAGGGCAGAGGATACCGGAAGTCTGCAGAAGGATTTGGATAGGTTAGGTGAATGGGCTAGGGTCTGGCAGATGGAATTCAATGTTGCCAAGTGTGAGGCTATCCATTTTGGGAGGAATAGCAGCAGAATGGATTATTATTTAAACGGTAAGATGTTAAAACATGCTGCTGTGCAGAGGGACCTGGGAGTGCTGGTGCACGAGTCACAAAAATTTGGTGTGCAGGTGCAACAGGTGATTAAGAAGGCTACTCGAGTTTTGTCTTTCATTGCTAGAGGGATGGAGTTCAAGACTAGTGAGGTTATGCTGCAATTGTATAGGGTGTTGGTGAGGCCGCATCTGGAGTATTGTGTCCAGTTTTGGTCTCCTTACCTGAGAAAGGACATATTGGCACTGGAGGGAGTGCAGAGGAGATTCACTACGTTGATCCCAGAGTTGAGGGTATTAGATTATGACGAGAGGTTGAGTAGACTGGGACTGTACTCATTGGAGTTTCGAAGGATGCGGGGGGATCTTATTGAGACATATAAAATTATGAAGGGAATATATAGGATAGATGCGGAAAGGTTGTTTCCACTGGTCGGGGAAAGCAGAATTAGGGGGCATCGCCTCAAAATAAGGGGAGGTAGATTTAGGACGGAGTGTAGGAGGAACATCTTCACCCAAAGGGTTGTGAATCTCTGGAATTCCTTGCCCAGTGAAGCAGTTGAGGCTCCTTCTTTAAACGTTTTTAAGAAAAAGATAGATGCCTTTCTGAAGAATAAAGGGATTCGGGGCTATGGTGTAAGGGCCGGAGAGTGGAGCTGAGTCCACAAAGATCAGCCATGATCTCATTAAATGGCGGAGCAGGCTCGAGGGGCCAGATGGCCTACTCCTGTTCCTAGTTCTTATGTTCTTATGACAGTCTACCATGCTCACGTGAACAGCAAGGAGACTATGACAGTCTACCATGCTCACGTGAACAGCAAGGAGACTATGACAGTCTACCATGCTCACGTGAACAGCAAGGAGACTACGACAGTCTACCACGCTCATGTAAACAGCAGGGAGACTATGACAGTCTACCACGCTCACGTGAACAGCAAGAAGACTGTGACAGTCTACCACGCTCAAGTGAACAGCAAGGAGACTATGACAGTGTACCACGCTTACGTGAACAGCAAGGAGACTGTGACAGTCTACCACGCTCAAGTGAACAGCAAGGAGACTATGACAGTCTGCCACGCTCAAGTGCACAGCAAGAAGACTGTGACAGTCTACCACGCTCACGTGAACAGCAAGGAGACTATGACAGTCTGCCACGCTCAAGTGCACAGCAAGAAGACTGTGACAGTCTACCACGCTCATGTGAACAGCAAGGAGACTATGACAGTCTGCCACGCTCAAGTGCACAGCAAGAAGACTGTGACAGTCTACCACGCTCACGTGAACAGCAAGGAGACTATGACAGTCTGCCATGCTCAAATGCACAGCAAGAAGACTGTGATAGTCTACCATGCTCACGTGAACAGCAAGGAGACTATGACAGTCTACCATGCCCACGTGAACAGCAAGGAGACTATGACAGTCTGCCACGCTCATGTGCACAGCAAGAAGACTGTAACAGTCTACCATGCTCACGTGCACAGCAAGGAGACTATGACAGTCTACCATGGTCACGTAAACAGCAAGAAGACTGTGACAGTCTACCACGCTCAAGTGAACAGCAAGAAGACTATGACAGTCTACCATGGTCACGTAAACAGCAAGAAGACTGTGACAGTCTACCACGCTCAAGTGAACAGCAAGAAGACTGTGACAGTCTACCACGCTCAAGTGAACAGCAAGGAGAATATAACAGTCTGCCACGCTCAAGTGCACAGCACGAAGACTGTGACAGTCTACCACGCTCACGTGAACAATGAAGCGACTATGACAGTCTACCACACTCACGTGAACAGCAAGGAGACTATGACAGTCTACCACGCTCACGTGAACAGCAAGGAGACTATGACAGTCTACCACGCTCACGTGAACATCAAGAAGACTATGATAGTCTACCACGTTCACGTGAACAGCAAGGAGACTATGACAGTCTACCATGCTCACGTGAACAGCAAGGAGACTATGACAGTCTACCACGCTCAAGTGAACAGCCAGGAGACTATGACAGTCTACCATGCTCACGTGAACTGCAAGGAGACTATGACAGTCTACCATGCTCACGTCAACAGCAAGGAGACTATGACAATCTACCATGCTCACGTGAACAGCAAGGAGACTATGACAGTCTACCATGCTCACGTGAACAGCAAGGAGACTATGACAGTCTACCATGGTCACGTAAACAGCAAGGAGACTATGACAGTCTGCCACGCTCACGTGAACAATGAAGCGACTATGACAGTCCACCCAGAATATTTGAGCCACCAGAAGAAGACTCTGACAGTCTACCCAGCTCATCTAACCGACAAGAAGACACTGAAGGGCTACCCACTGTATGTGTGACTAGTGACAAAGGCTTCACAATTCTCATACAAGATGTGCACCATGACAGCGAGACTGACTGTTCTCCATTAGTATGTACAGTGGCACTCGACAGTCAAAGTGAGGCTACTAGTGACACCAGTGACACCGCGTTAATTCAAACCTCATCCACTCGAGCCTCTCCACAAGAAAATGCATTCCTGAACGTTTTGACTCCGGACGGGGAGCATCAAGACAGCTCAGATGATTCAACTGAACCTGAAATGACTCCGGACGGGGAGTGTCAAGAAACCAAAGCTGATTCAGGTGAACCAGAAAGGACTCCAGACAGGGAGCATAGACAAGCTGAAGATGATTCCAGTGAACCGGACATGACTCCAGACGGGGAGTGCCGAGGAATCCGAGACGGCACGCTCAATGAAACAGCAGATACCACAAAGGACACTGACACAAGTAACTTTGTGAAGGACTCAAATTATCTACTCGGTGTGGTCATTGAGCGCAACAAACATAACAACAATTCCTACGGAAACAACAACAAAGACAACAACAGGAAGCATACCAACGGCACCAATGTCAACAACAAGCATGGCGAAAACAACAACACTGGAACCGCGACTGGTACGACATGGTACAACTCTGCAAATGCAGGACAACGTAACAGCACAGCTCCTCACACTGGCAAGAGTACAGCCACACCATGGCATGACAGCAAATCTCACCGATTCAAGTTTGCTCCACTACGAACAAGCAAACCAGCTTTCAAGGCAGAGGACATCCAGCATCAATATCGCAATCACAAGAAACAGTCCAGGTCGGACAACACAGTTGACATTCTGCATCGCTACCACAAGCATAGAAAAAAAGAGTCCAAATCAGACAACAAAGTGATTTGACCACTTCTTGGTTCCTTAAGCACAGGGACACTGACGCCGTTTACCAGGGAATGACAACATCAACATCACCGCTTCAACAACAAAACAAGAAAGCCACTCGACCATATTAATTCATGACCTTTGGACTCATACATATTATTTGGTATTGTGTAATCATCACTGTCATCATGATTTGTACATGTCACCACCTATCTAGCTAGTTCAATTTTAACACTGTACAGAAAATTTGTAACACAAAAAAAGGGGGGATGTGGTGATATGCATCATTCTAGATACACAAGGGGTTAATGTAGGTACACTGCAACTAGGGAAACACTAGAGGGAGCACCGGAGACATCATGACACACAGACATTCAACCAATAGGTCAGTAAGATAGGACACGACCAATGGGCAGTCAAAACACACCCAGAGGTGACACGACCACAAGGGTCTACCCATATAAAAGGTCAGGGCACACATGCTCTTTCTCTTTTCCACAGGCGACACTCAGTGAGAAGCACAGGTGTAGATCAGGAAGCATCACACCCACCGCATGGATTAGAGCAGACTGGTAGTTAGATTGAGTTACTATAGTAAGATCAGCAGGAGAGTCAAACTCAAGTAGAATTGTTAGCTGTTCAATAAATGTGTTAAACCTATCTCCAAGTCTGAACCTTCCTTTGTCAGAGTATACATCAAGGAAGCAGCTTATGCTACGTGAAGAAGCATAACACAACACCAACCTTACCGAAGGCTTACGCCTCCAATCCCCTTTACCATCTGTCATCTTCCCTACTTAACACCCGCCCCTTTAATTCCACCCTATTCCTAGCCCATCCAGATGGCCGCTTTCTCTGCCCCTGACCATGTCATCTCTCACCCTCTGCCAAGTCACAGCAACCTCCCCCTTCCCTCCCCACTTCTCCACTTCCCCCCTCACCCCGGCAACCCCTCTTGGCCTTCACTCCCACCAGCTCACTTCTGTTCACCAGCATAACCTGCTAGCGCGGCTACCCCTGTCCAAAAGCACCTCCCAATGACCTCCCCCCCACTCCTCAGCTCAAGAAAGAAGGCCTCCTGCTGACCTTACCCTCCCCCACTCAAACCAGGGGCGAATTTCTCTGGTATCGGTGCGATGTCCGCCGACCGGCGCCAGAAACGGCGCAAATCAGTCGGGCATCGCGCCGCCCCAAAGGTGCGGAATCCTCCGCATCTTGGGGGGCCGAGCCCTAACCTTGAGGGGCTAGGCCTGCGCCGGACTGATTTCCACCCCACCAGCTGGCGGAAAAGGCCTTTGGTGCTCCGCCAGCTGGCGCAGAAATGACATCTCCGGGCGGCGCATGCGCGGGAGCGTTAGCGGCTGCTCACGGCATCCCTGCACATGCGCTGTGGAGGGAGTCTCTTCCGCCTCCGCCATGGTGGAGACCGTGGCGAAGGCGGAAGGAAAAGAGTGCCCCCATGGCACAGGCCCGCCTGCGGATCGGTGGGCCATGATCGCGGGCCACGCCACCGTGGGGGCACCCCCCGGGGCCAGATCGCCCCGTGCCCCCCCCAGGACCCCGGAGCCCGCCCGCGCCACCTTGTCCCGCCGGTAAGAGAGGTGGTTTAATCCATGCCGGCGTGACAGGCATCCTAGCAGCGGGACTTCGGCCCATCCGGGCCCGGAGAATCGCTGGGGGGGGGGGGGGGGGCCTGCCAACCGGCGCGGCGCGATTCCCGCCCCCCGCCGAATATCCAGTGCCGGAGAATTCGGCAACCGGCGTGGGCGGGATTCACGCCAGCCCCTGGTGATTCTCCGACCCGGCGGGGGGGTCGGAGAATCTCGCCCAAAGACTTTTCCTGAACTCCAGGCAGCCTTCTCCAAAAGCAAACAAACAAATGTTAAACATAAACAGCCCCATAAAACAGGAGGGGGGAGTAGGGAACATCCATCCCCCACATAAACTTTTCACCCCTACAACTCCTTACAACCTCAACATTGAACAGAACCCCCCCCCTCCCAAAGAAAGATGAAAATCCCCCAATCCCTAAATCCACTTCAAACGTGCTCCCAACCATTACAAAGTGCCAGCATCCTCATTCCCAAGCATTGTCTGCTCAGTTCTCCCCCAGTTTATGCTCCTTTATGAAGTATATGTCCGCTTCTGGGGTCTAGAAATAATACTCCCGGCCTCCGAACGTCACCCATAATTTCACTGGTTAGAGCACTCCAAACCTGATTTGCCGCCGGTACAGCACCGCCTTGGCCTTGTTGAAACCTGCCCACCGCTTTGCCAACTCTGCTCCGATGTCTTGATAAATTTGGATGCTATTTCCCTCCCAGTCTCAGGTACGCTTCTCCCTAGCCCATTGCAGAATCATCTCTTTCTCCACAAATTTGTGGAGTCTCACGATCACCACACGTGGCAGCTTCCCAGCTCTAGGCTTCTGACTCAGGGACCTATGTGCTCGGTTCACATCAGGCACCTTATCTAGCACCACCTCTGCCACCAGACCCGCCAACATCTTCGAGACGTATCTCGTCGGACTCACACCTTCCACTCACTCAGGCAGGCCCAATGTTCGCAGGTTCTGCCTTCTTGAGGTATTCTCCTGCTCCTCTACCTTTGCGCTCAGTGTTTTACACAGGTCCCGTAGGAGCCATACCTCCGCCTCCAGAGCCACCACACGATCACTGTGGTCAGAGATCACTTCTTCGATCTCCCGAATCTGTGACCCCTACACCTCCAAACACCTCTCCACCTTTCCAGAGAACTCTTCAGGGGTTTCACAGCTTCTTTGATGGCCTTTGCGCGATCCTCACGCATTTCTTTCCTCTGTTGATGGAATTCCTCCTTGATAAAAGCCATCAGCTCCTTATCTGGGGTGTTCCAGCTTGCCCTTCTCCCGCCTGCATGCTGAAAGAGGCTGTTGCTGCAGCACAAGATTGTTCCAACTTTTCAGCCAAATCTCTCACTGTTTTCTGCCGGGTCTGGTAACCAGCAGACATATCACTCCCGGGGGAAACTACTCCTCCAATATTCACCTACGCCTTTTCATCAAAATTACACCCAGTATTGGGTAAAAAGAGCTCTTCTCTGTGACTTTAAGCAGCAGCTAGCCTGTTGGTGACCATTCACTCCATAGTCACAAACGGAAGTCCTGGTTATACTATACATAAGCATATACATATATATACTATCCTCATCAGAGCTCATGGGCACGATTCAATGGAAACACTTCAAAGTGTCATTTTTGGCACGTTTGGTAGGGTGTTTTGCGATGGGTGCTTTGGCGAGATCGCAGCCAGTGTTCAATGGCACACCAAAATTGAGCCCCCGCCAGATTCTCAAAATTACTGGCTCCCTCGCCATCTGGTTCGCCGGACTTGTACCTCAGCAGCTCACTGCTAAAATACTCCATCACCCTCACTTCCAGCCAACACACAAGCAAGGCAACGCGCAGAACTGCTTTGGGGATGCCGACCTCACAGGCCTTCTCGACGCTGTGGGTGAGAGGTAGGGCATCCTGTTCCCCGAGAGGGTCGGAGGACCAACAGCAGGGTGAGAAATGTCTCCTGGGAGGCAGTGGTAACGGCTGTCAGTGCGGGCAGTATGACCAGGAAGACCACCATCCAATGCAGGAAGAAGTCAAACGACGTCCAATGAGCTGCATAAATTACCACCTCTCTCATTGCATCAGTTCTGCCTGCCACCCCTCAAATCCCCAACCCTTCGCACCCCCCAATTCACTGGCTGAAAACTTGCACCCTCCCCACATCCGATCTTTGCGCTTGATCCTCAGAATCCCCTGGCACCACCAGCATAACCCCTTCATGTCCAGGTGCGATGCCCACAATGCCATCTGCTCTAGACCCCCCATGACTCATCAAGCATGTGGCTCTCAAAGCCTTCTCTTTGTCCCCGCAAGAGAAGATAGCCCATAATAAACGGGAAAGGGCCAAGACGGGGGCACGGGATGTCAGAGATCCAAGTACTCGCCTCATGTGGAATGGGCCCTGGAGATTGTGGGGTTGCTTGAGGAGAGAGCAGCCACCAACAGCAAGGTTGGCCTACACCACAGAGGTGAGGATCTACTACCCCTTTACCCAGATAACATGTCTCAAGTGAGTTGTTCATGTCAGATAAAATGATCCTTCCCTCTCACTGATCACATGACCAGTGTCTCGCAGGATCTCCAACTGATGAGGGGCCGAGTCATTTCCCCTACCGCCGTCTCCCAAGAGACCAGGATATTAGACCCTTGGTTCAAACACAGAACATAGAAACAGAGGCCCTGATAGCTCACTCTGGCTGGAGTTATTCACGAACCATCCATTTGGAAGCCCTGTGCAGTGATACAAAACATCATCATACAGGTTTCATCATACTTATGGAGAGAATAATTTATAGTGTGAGCTCTTTCTCAAACCTAGGTCATATCCTTCAGGGAGCGTTTGTTGAGTGAAAAAGAACCTGGTAACCCTTTTATAGATTCTGTAGAATTGCCTCATCATATAAATGTTGCGGGCTGTCATTATGATACAATCATGCATGCCTCTACTTACCTCAATTATCTTTTACAGCTCTTAACACCACCATTCAAACTGTGATTTCTTGATAAACCGTAGAATTATAAATCATTCAGTCCTTTATGCCTGTACCAGCTCTTTGCAAGAGCAACTCAGCTGGTCCCACACCCCTGCCCCTTTCCTGAAGCCGTGAAAATGTTTTCTCTTAATAATAATAATAATAATAATCTTTATTGTCACAAGTAGGCTTACATTAACACTGCAATGGAGTTACTGCGATAGGCCCCTAGTTGCCACATTCTGGCGCCTGTTCAGGTACACGGAGGGAGAATTCAGAATGTCCAAATTACCTAACAGCACATCTTTGGATATTTGTGGGAGGAAACTGGAGCCCCCAGAGGAAACCCACGCAGACACAGGAGAATGTGCAGACTCCGCACAGACAGTGACCCAAGCTGGGAATCGAACCTGGCACCTGGAGTTGTGAAGCAATAGTGCTAACTACAGTGCTACCATGCCGACCTTCGAGTCCTTTTCCAATATCTTTTTGAAAGCCCTAATTGAATCTCCCTCTACCACACTGTCAATTGGTGTATTCCGGATTCTAACCACGAAAGAACATTTTCTTCATGTCCTTGGGCTTATTTACTATACAAGACACAAAGCACCAAATGTTCATAAGGGATTGGGTAAATACATTGTGGGTGCATTTATGAAGACAAGGCACGTGAGAACAGTTATAAATTGGTATCAGGCTTTTAGACATCAGAGATGTTTACGTCTATTCTGCTGAAAGCAAAAGTGAAACTAAAACTGGATCACATGACACATTTTCCCTTCTAGTGATGTCATGCTTACATCCCTTAAAGGCATATTGCAACATCCCTCTTTCTTTTTAAAGATACTTCCCCTCCCTTTCAAAAGAGTATAACTATTTACAATACATGTTCAAGTTTAGTTACCATTACATAAGTGCATAGAAGTGATGAATCTATGAGTCACCAAAGCGTAAAATAATCTGCTGGTATGCCCAGATCTTGTAATGGTAACCTGGTCTGGAGCTTTCTCTAATTATTCACAGTAATCTGTGGGATTGTCATTCTTGGATGTTGTTCCTGGTTGTATTTGGGACCTTGTCCTAGATGTAATAGGACTGTATGGTGTTGAAGAGCTAAAATAGATCTGATTTGTCCTCGGTCATAGAATCATAAAATTTACAGTGCCGAAGGAGGCCATTCGACCCATCAAGTCTGCACCGGCCCATGGAAAGAGCACCCTACTTAACCCCACACTTCCACCCCATCCCCGCAACCCAAGGAATCCTAATCTTTTTGGACACTTAGGATAATTTAGCATAGCCAATCAGCTAACCAGCACATCTTTGGACTACGGGAGGAAACCGGAGCACCCGGAGGAAACCCACGCAGACACGGGGAGAACATGCAGACTCTGCACATACAGTGACCCAAGCCAGGAATTGAACCTGGGACCCTGGAGCTGTGAAGCAACAATGCTATCCACCGTGCTGCTCCAGTCACGCCTCACAATGGCACCTTTGTTTGTAATGACTGTAGAGGACCTTGGTTCTGAGCAAATCCTGATTACCTCAGATGGTTGCCATGTATGTTCCATGGAATCCTGGATACAAACTTTCTGTCTCAAATCTAAACTGGACAATTCTTTACCTGCATGTTGATTGTGCACATTATCATAGAATTTACAGTGCAGAAGGAGGCCATTCGGCCCATCGAGTCTGCACCGGCTCTTGGAAAGAGCACCTTACCCAAGGTCAACATCTCCACCCCATCCCTATAACCCAGTAACCCCACCCAACACTAAGGGCAATTTTGGACACGAAGGGCAATTTAGCATGGCCAATCCACCTAACCTGCACATCTTTGGACTGTGGGAGGAAACCGGAGCACCCGGAGGAAACCCACGCACACAAGGGGAGGATGTGCAGACTCCGCACAGACAGTGAACCAAGCCTGGAATCGAACCTGGGACCCTGATTAGTCATCTTCTTATAGAGTTTCTAGTTTCTAGTTTCTGAGAGAGTAGAATGGGTAAGACTAGGTGAATTAGAGTACAATGGTCTGCCAAAAGTAAACTCTGCTGCAATGGGATATTTGCTGTCAGATGTAACTTTGCAACATGTAGATCTTGCATGGTCTGTCTACATTTGAGAACTGGGAATTGCATTGTATGAATCGTTTGTTCAGCTAGTCCGTCAGATCTAGGATAATGAGGAGAGGAAGTAGTGTGATCAATGTTTCACATCTCACACACATGTCCTGAAAAGGCTTCCCGATAAATTGCGGGATTGTCCATAATGGTCTCTCCAGGCACACAAAATAAACTGAAAATAGCACTTAGGGTGTGTGGGACAGTTGTGCTTGCTTTACTGTAAAATTGTCAGATAATTGGGTACTTGGTAAAGTAGTTGACAATGTATGTACTGTCATGATATTCAAACACACACATCATGATAGATAGACCAACAGACCAATTAGCACACATAACACGACAGCCAATCACAGACAAGAGCAGACACAGTATAAGACAAGAAACACGACGCCTGGTGGCCAGTCCATCTGGAGACAAGGACAAGGACAGGACCTGATTAACAAGACACTCACACAGTCACCACGTGCTGAGTACCAAGACAGATCTGTAAATAACAAGTTGGAATAAAACTGCGTTGTACCACTCGCAACCGTGTTGGTTCATCTGTACCTCGGAGCACCCAACACCACATGTACAATGATGATGAGGTCAATGCCATGAACATGAAAGAGGCCAGATACAACTTGGGCCAAGCATGGGTTGGAACTTCATGTGGAATCAGTAGTGCTTTGTGCTGACTTGGCATATGCTCTTGATATGCCTCGCATTCTTGTTAATGACTTCAATGTCATTGTTCATAACCGGTCAATAGACTGTCTCTCCTGTGAGTCTTCTCATCAGATCGAGATGTCCACGTTTGAGCATGAAGTTGTTGAAGAATATCAGATCATAACGGTTTTGAGATGACTAGCCCATCGCTTTAGGAGATGACTAGCCCATCGCTTTAGGAGAGGACTAGCCCATCCTGATAGGGCCAAAAAGCTGGACATTTTCTTGTTGCATGCAGATGACCATACCGTGCACATGTCTTCTTAGGTTTGGGTGTTCAAGTGACTGCGTCAACAACTGGTACACTTAGGACCTGTATGTTTTGTTGACCTGCGAGGATTACTTTATGCTTATTTCCCTCCTTGGGTAGCCCTTCCGTGCTTTATGTTTTGGGCGTGTCCAGCAGATCTATCTGGAACACTTACATCAGAGTGGATGAGAACACCAGTTCAACAATTCTGCTCGCTCTGCATTTGTAAGATCGCAGTATGTAGCCTTTTCTCTGCATCCGCTGACAAAGTGGTCTATGGATGCTGCAGGCTCTTGTCAAACTGACATCAACTCTAGCTGATAAATACGGAAGTTTAACTTGCTTTTGAACCAGTATTCCAATGCAATCCATATCTTCTAGGGATCCTTTACCTCTTCTTTCATTAATCCTGATGTGTTCAGCCTATGTAGAACTTAATTCCCAATTAGGATCATAGATTCATAGTGCAGAAGGAGGCCATTTGGTCTATTGAGTCTGCACCGACCATCTGAAGGAGCATCCTACTTAGGTCCACTCCCCCGCGCTATTCCCGTAACCCCACCTAACCTTTGGACACAAAGGGAATATTTAGCATGGCCAATCTACCTAACCTTTTTTTTGAGGCATATAGAATTTTTAACAACAACTTTCAGTAGGAAAAAGACAACAGAACAAATAACACCCACCCAAACCCAGCCAACATGGCTTACATGCCCTATCCACCTGTCCCCCTAACTATTTCCCACCTCAACCAACCTACCTCCCTCTTTCCCTTAATGCGCCCCCCCCTCCCCCCCCCCCCCCCACCCCCCTGGCTTATATCTGCTGAGAGCTTAATTTCCCCAAAGAAGTCGATAAATGCCTGCCACCTCCATGCGAACCCTAGCATCGATCCTCTCAGGGTGAATTTGATTTTCTCAAGCCTGAGGAGCCCAGCCATGTCACTGACCCATACCCCCGACTTCGGGAGTTCCGGGTCCCTCCACGCCAATAAGATCATCTCCGGGCTACCAGGGAGGCAAAGGCCAAAATGTCAGCCTCTGTCGCCGGCTGGACTCCCGGAACCACCCGCACCTTCAAAACCGTGGACTGACATCGGCAAATCCTTGCCAAAATCCTCTAAGCTTCGGACATGCCCAAAACATATGGACATGATTTGCGTGCCCTCCCGCACACCGCACACACCTATCCTCCACCCCTTCAAAGAACCTGCTCATACGGGCTACAGTCATAGGTGTCCTGTGGACCACCTTGAATTGTATCAGGCTAAGCCTGGCACATGACAAGGATGCATTAACCCTACTCAGGGCACCTTTCCACAATCCCGCCTCTAATTCCTTGCCCAACTCTTCCTCCCATTTTGCCTCTCATTCCATGAGTTCTTTATAAATTTCTGAGACCTTACCCTCCCCCACTCCCGTTTTCGACACCGCCTTATCCTGTATTCCCTGGGGTGGTAGGTACAGATAGGTCGAATCCTGCCTCCGTGCAAAGTCCCTCACCTGCAGGTAGTGGGACCCATTTCCACCGGGCAGCTCAAACTCCTGCTCCAAGTCCTCCAAGCACGGAAATTTGCCCTCGATAAACATGTCCCCAAACCGCTCAATCCCAGCTCGCTGCCACCTCCGAAAGCCCTCATCCAGCCCCCCCTGGTGCAAACTGATGGTTGCCATAAATAGGTGTCCATACCAACGCCCCCTCCACTCCCATGTGCTTCCACAACTGTCCCCACACCCTCAAGGCCGCCACTACCACTGGGCTTGTGGAGTACCGAGCCGAGTTACCAGTGCCCCTAAACTTGTACCCCTACATGAGGCCACCTCCACCCACTCCCACACTGACCCCTTCCCCACTACCCACTTCCTGACCATTGCTGTGTTCGCCGCCCAGTAGTAGTTCCTGAAATTCGGTCGGGCTAGCCCCCCCATCCCCTCGGCCCTGCTACAGCAGCACCTTTTTTACCCATTGGGTTTTACCTCCCATACGAACCCAGAGATGACCATGTTCACCCTCTTAAAAATAGCCTTCTGGATAAAAATAGGCAGGCACTGAAATACAAACAAAAACCTCGGGGGAACAGTCATCTTTACCATCTGCACCCTCCCCGGCAGTGACAACTGTGGCGTATCCCACCGTCTGAAGTTCCCCTTCATCTGTTGCACTAACCGAGCCAAATTCAGCTTGCCAATGTACTTAACCTGCACATCTTTGGATTTGCTCGGCAAATTTTCATGGCTTGCTTGTCTGGTTCAAGAAACCATGGGCTGGATTCCTGCCCCACCACATTTCTGTTTCAGCAAGTCGGCGGGATGCTCCATTTCGCCAGCTGGTCAATGGAGTTTCCCATTGCGGGACAGCCCCACGCTGTCGGTAAACCCCTGGGCTGCCGGTGAAATGGACCATCCCGCCGGCGGAGAATCCAGCCCTCGCCACACTGTTTAAACATTCGAAATTTGGATAGGCATCTGCATCCGAATTCAAACTGTGGAATTTTGCAGACTATTTGAAAATATCCCTCTGACCTTTCTTCTTCTGTAGATAAGTGTTATCATAGCCGCTACATGCACTATTCTTCTGTGCTGAAGAGGGGTAGGAATGTGATGGATTATATATTTAGAGAGGGGGATGGAGCAGACTAGAAGGTCAAGAACTCAGGAGAGATTGCCAAAGGTGTCATGGACAAAAGACAAAGGGTGTGTTAAAGTCTAAAGAGAGTGCTAATAATCTTCTGCCCCATCCCCGTCTCCAACAATATAATCCATCACATCACATTCTATCCCTTTTCAGCTCTGAAGAAGAGTCACACGGATTCGGAACGTTAACTCTGTTTCTCTCTCCACAGATGCTGCCAGACCTGCTGAGTTTTTCCAGCATTTTCTATTTTTATTTCAGATCTCTAGCAGACGCAGTATTTTGCTTTTTAATTCTACAAAGCTCAGATCCTTATGTTGTCAGGTAATTTTAAATGGGGCTGAATTCTCCTTTTTGCAATGCTGGAAACGTGAAGCGTGATCGGGCGAAGAATCGCACAAAATTGAAAAATCGAGGTTTGCACCCTGCCAACACCATGCTCCGGGAGTCCCTCGCTGGTGGCGATATCAATGTTTGTACACCGTGCCAGCGGACCCATACAAAACCATTGTTTGAATGGATTTAAATCTCATTAGTGACTTGGACACATTATACTCCACTATTCCGTGATGCTCCACTCCTCTGAGATGGAAGCTTTGCCGGCGCATATTTTTGCAACTTTTGGCAAGCGGGGCCTGGGCACCATGGCTGCTGAGGGGGAGTGGGAGGCTAAACAATCTCTGAAAAACCCCAGAACACTGGGAACCATGGCTGCTGAGGGGGAGTGGGAGGCTAAACAATCTCTGAAAAACCCCAGAACACTGGGCACCATGGCTGCTGAGGGGGAGTGGGAGGCTAAACAATCTCTGAAAACCCCCAGCATATTGTTGGGCTTGTTGGGGGATTGCTGCCCGGCCGGGGGTGGGGAGTGACTTACTGCCAAGCCCATGGACTTGGGGTGTTTCCCTCAGGATTGGGATGGCCTGGCAGGGATTGCCATTGCTGCAGTCTGCCTTTTAAATGCGCCCCTTTGGTGCTCCTCCTGGTGAGGCTGGCAGCGCTGGCTGCCTCTGCCACCATCTCCCAGTCAGTGTTCAGGAGGGCAGACCTGAGCCTGCAGCCCACTCTGGGAAGAGGATGTCCCTCCACTTCTCACTGGCATGGAGCTGTGGGTCTATCTTATACTCCTGACCTCATAGGGCAGGTCTTCTGTGGACCATGTTCATGGCTGTGTGAGTGTGTGGGTAAGTGGAGCACTTAAAAACAGCTCCAGCTGCCAGGCTCTTCAGCACTAACTCTGGCCCCAACATTTAGAACGCACGATGGGCCGGGAATTGCTCGAAATTTGCGCCGGCAGAGTGCTGGCTCGTTTGTATGTCCTGATTCGCTCCCTGAATAATGCCCCCAACGGGAACGTGAATCGCACACAATTCTGCCCCTGCGGCAACACTTAGGGCGGGATTCTCCGATTGCCGACGCCGAAATCGCATTCAGCGATTGGCCAGAGAATCCCTTTTGATGGCGAAATCGGGGGGGGGGGGGGGGGTTGCCTATTTTTGAATGCTCTGCCCCCTCCAAAACAACATCATCGCTGAATACGCCGTGCACCATTGGGGCGGCCTCAGGATGTCACCTGAAGGCCCTCCCCCGAAGCACCATCCCCAATGGGTCGACTTCCCGACGGCGTGGATCACTTGTGGTCTGAGGTTTCGGCAACCTCGCGTGGCAGCTGCGGACTGTGTCCAGCACCGCCACAGTCGGGGTGGAACCGCTCCGCTGACCAGGGGGCTTCGGTGAGGGCTGGGGGGACTGGTGGGGGGTGGTCCGGGGGTGGCGCCGGCCATACAGGGGGCACTATCTGGCAGGCAGGGTCTGCGCGCGGCCGGTGCCATGGTGTACGGCGCGACTGCTGCAGGTCACCGATGTGCGCCTGCGCATGCGCGACCACGGACCCGGCAATTCTCCGTTCCTATCTGCAGGGAAAGCCAGGGGTTTAACGTGGCGGTGCTGCTAGCCCCCCCACTGGGCAGGGGCATTGGTGAAAGCTGGGGGCGCGGTCGACTTTTTGGTCGGAATACGAGACACATGCTACAGACATAACCTCAGAATCAGAGAATACAGCCCCTCATCTCCCAAACGGAGAATCCTGCCCCATGAAATGAGGAAATGTGGGGCTGAATTCTCCGCCATCGGGATGCTCCGTTTTACTGGCGGGCCAGGGATTTCCCGATGGCGTGGGGCTGTCCCACAATGGGAAACCCCATTCACCAGCTGGCAAAACGGAGAATCGCGACGGCGTGCTGAATGAGAAATCTGGCGTGGCGGGATGATGAAACCCGTCCGTGGTTTCTTAACCATATGGGCTGAGAGCAATCAGGAATATTAGTAAATTCAGTGTGTTTTTCCACTTAATCACCATCTCCAAGAAGAAATTCTTACAGCTTTCAGTCAGGGTAATATATTTGTTTGTGTAACTTCAATTTTTATATTACATTACACATCTCTTTCAGTACTGACTGATGCAGAACAGCAGAGGTTAATATGGGACTGTGAACCAGTATGGCCCACAATGTAATGTAAAAAGACACATGGCCTGAGACTAGAGTCAGTTGTGGAATGGACAGAGACCTAGGTAGAACCAAGCATGAAGTTAGCTCAAAACTTGGGCTATACATGGAATAATGGGGCTGCCCGGCAGCACAGTGGTTAGCATTGCTGTCTCACAGCTCCAGGGACCCGGGTTCAATTCTGGCCTGGGGTGACTGTGTGGAGTTTGCTTTTTCTCCCCGTGTCTGCATGAGTTTCCTCCGGGTGCTCCGGTTTACTCCCACAGTCCAAAGATGTGCAGGTTAGGTGGATTGCCCATTCTAAATTGCCTTGAGTATCCAAAATGTTAGGAGGGGTTATGGGATAGGATGGAGGTGTGGGCTTAAGTAGGGTGCTCCAAGGTCTGGGGCAGACTCGATGGGCCGAATGGCCTCCTTCTGCACTATAAATTCTATGATTCAACTACAGTGCAAAAGGAGGAGGCCATTTGACTCATAAAGTCTGCACCAACACGTCCAAAAAAGCCCCCCACCCAGGCCCATGCCCCGCCCTATCTCCGTAACCCCACCTAATCTTTGGACACAAAGGGGCAATTTAGCATGGGCAATCCGCCTAACTTGTACATTTTAGACTGTGAGAGGAAACCGGAGCATCCGGAAGAAACCCATGCAGACACAGGGAGGACGTGCAGACTCCACACAGTCACCCAAAATAAGAATCATACCCGACCCTGGCACTGAGAGGCAGCAGTGCTAATCACTGCGCCACATTCCAGCTATGTGTTATCAATACACACTTAATATTCAACCATACAAGACTCATAACTGCTTTGTGAGACTGACTGAATACACAACATACAACATCCTCCGGTTGGAAAAATATAATAGATTTCTTGGGGTTGTGCAAGTGTCCCTCAAGCTCCTATATAAGAATGATATACCACTTATTTGCTTTGTGTTACAGCAAAGAGTGAAGTCCCTTCAATGATTATCACACTTGGGGAGACAAACATGCAAGTGGAGTAGCTGTACACTTGATAGAAATTGACTTTTCTAGTCAGCTATAACCATGAGAGTAAGGGAAGATGATAGAGGGTTAATTGAGAACTCATTAAGAATAATTAACTATAATCGTATTAAGCATTACGTCAGTGCAACAATAGCTGGGAATCCACTAAGGGTTAATCCAGATAATACTCTTTAATTCAATTTCTTAGGTTTCACATTTTGCAAGTGCCAGGTCAGTGACATCAACTAGCTAAAAGGCCCCATTTTATGGTAAAAACTGTGCGACTGTCCAGTACGAATAGTTCCGTTTCTATAGTAACAGCCAGTCTAGGGCAGGTAATTTCTTAACAAAAACTGTGTTTTTCTAATTAAATTGGAAAGTGATGGAATGGGAAATCGGCACCAATATATTTAAATACATTTATCTCTTAAATTGATGGACAGACAGTTCGGCCGAATTGAGCAAATTATAAATTAGTTAAAGTCAATCAGAAGTAAAAAGAAGGCCGGACCTTAAGAAAATAATCTGCTTAAGAATCACTTACCAGGATGGAAAAACTCATTCCGGAATCATCCCATCTATATTTCTGAAATCGATTTCTTTGCTCCTTGCTTTTGCTAAGTGCCATCTTTCTTTTGTTTAAATCACTTAGTTATATTATCCTGTGTATTATGATCTGAAGAATTACCACGATCTGTAATTGAATGAAAACTCAATTACTGTATTCGCTAAAGACAATCAATCTGACTAGCTTGCTGCAGGGCTAGTCGGAACTTCCTAAATGTTGTATTAAAAATAAGGTTACCAGTAGCACAGCTGACAAATAAAGTACAAATAAAGGACTTTGCCAAAAAGAACCGACTTGACCTCTGTTATTTGGGAACTGAGAAGGGATAACGGATATCCAGGGTTCCGAATAGACACAGAGATCGGTCAGAAAACTAAAACTTCATTAACTGACTCGGACTCCAGAGTTCAACAATTACTATCACAAATTGATGAATTGCATTCCCAAAATGCGGGGCTACAAAAGGGAAATACCCAGTTACTTAAAGAAAATCATACTCTGGAGACTGAAATGGACGACATAATGAGTCATAACAGATTGCTGAGAGAAAATCTGGTGGCTCTGAAGCCGGCAAATCCGCTTTTAAACCCTCAGCTATTTCTCAATTCTCCAGCCCAAACAATTCCGCCATAGGCGGAGTCAGGATTAATTCTGACCCCGACTATACCTACACCTAGTCAACCAAATTAAACCGTCATCAGCTCCAGCATTGCCGCCGCTGCCATGGCGACTATGAATCCTCTGACACAGACTCCACAGGTGTGGTCCAGCCGACACAACCCCATGTCCGTGCCGGGTTCAATGGCCCTTGTCCCTATGAACGCTCAGCTTCAGCTAGTCCCCACACCCGCTCACAATGAGAGTGTGGTCGGCCAAATCACCCAGCTAACCCCGATTCAAGTGCCTCCCCGGGGCAGCTTCGGCAGTCTCTGAGATTATTATCACTACACGAGGCGCTGAACAAAGGGAACCAGTCAGCTCGGACAATGACAGTGACGCAAAAAACGAGCCTAGTGGTAGGACTGGAATATTACGACTCGCCCCATTACGCACCAAACGGGTTAAGGTTGAAGTGATCGAAACAACCGAAAACGGTGTAACAATCACTAATTCTCAATACACCCGACATTGGGTCCATGATCCAGCAGACCCCGATAAAGTTGATCGATGGTCCAAAGCACCCCAAGAAGGGGGGGGGGGGGGTTAGCCACCTGGTATCAGCTACAGTGCTTACAGAATATTTACGGTCTCCATGCGTTAGATGGTGTACAGTCCTGACTGTGATGGTTAATCCACGCGATAGTAAAATACTCTCAATGGAAGTTCAGTCAGCCCTAAACAACGATTTACAAAATCTGAAAGAGGGATGGCAGGCAATTAAAGATTGGCTATTAAGATTCAACCCACCTAAAACTGACTGGGGAAGAACAACAGCCTGTGTGCAAAAGCATTTGGAGGATCTCACAGACTATGAGGAAAGGTTTGGAACAGTTTGAAAGAAGCATTCCGGAATGGAACTCCAGGCAGTAGAGAGGAATTGGGATGCGAGTACCCAAGGACCATTCCAAACCGCTTTTGTCGCTGGTTGGAGACCAGGGGCGAAATTCTCCCGAAACGACGCGATGTCCGCCGACTGGCGCCCAAAACGGCGCCAATCAGACGGGCATCGCGCCGCCCCAAAGGAATGCTCTGCATCTTTGGGGGCCGAGCCCCAACATTGAGGGGCTAGGTCGACGCCGGAGGAATTTCCGCCCCGCCAGCTGGCGGAAACGGCCTTTGTTGCCCCACCAGCTGGCGCGGAAATGACATCCCCGGGCGGCGCATGCGCGGGAGCGTCAGCGGACGCTGACAGTTTCCCACGCATGCGCAGTGGAGGGAGTCTCTGCCGCATCCTTTATTGGAGTAGCACGACCATGTACCAAACAGTAATCCATTAACCCCTCCTCAATTGAGGGAATACTACCTGTAGTGAAGCAATTGGAAGACAGAGGAGTAGTGGTGCGCGTTCATAGTTCATCAGACAGTCCAGTGTGGCCTGTAAAGAAGGTTAATGGCACATGGCGCCTGACTATTGACTATTGAAGGGCCAACCAATGTATTGTCAGAAAAGCTCCTTTGGTAGCCGATCCATCCACCAGACCTTCAATGGTTTTCAGTTATAGACATGGCCAAAAGCTTTTGGTCAGTACCACTGGCAGAGGAAGTTTGCTTTCACCATCAGGCAACAATACACATGGACCAGATTACCACAAGGATTTCACAACAGCCCTACTGTTTTTCACATGGCTCTACAGGACCACTTGAGGGAACTGCCTGATATGCCCTCCACCATTATCCAGTACGTTGATGACATTCTGGTGGCCTCCATTGATGAAGAAGACCATGAAAGAGACTTACGTGTCCTTTTAGACAACCTTAGCTACAATGGACACAAAGCACAAATTTCCCAAGGTGAAGTTGTCCACTTAGGTCAGACAATATCGAAAGGCAAAAGTGAACTTACCCAGAACAGAACGGCTGTAATCAAAGCTGCCAAAGACCATGAAGAGTGAAGTCCCTTCAATGATTATCACACTTGGGGAGACAAACATGCAAGTGGAGTAGCTGTACACTCCAAGTGATGGAAAGGTATTGATTCTCACAATTTTCCAAATATATGAAAGTCATTGTTGGTTTATGCAAAAACTGATGATGGATAGGTGGTGATTGGAATATTAAAACTACCCACATTGCATTCAGTGAATGGGAACCCACGCTATCATCTGTCTTAACATAGAGTCTGTATCATTTACAGTCGTATAGAATCTGCGACCCACAGCTTCCTCATAGTGGGTGTTTCCAGCGGATTGCCCCTCTGGTCAGACCTACCCAGGTTGATCTTCCAGAGCCCACTGTCCTGCCCAACCTTGCTCACAGGCTGGGTAGGACTGGAGCAGCAAAAGGCGCCCCTGCCCATATCGAACAAAGAACAAAGAACAAAGAAAAGTACAGCACAGGAACTGGCCCTTCGGCCCTCCAAGCCCGTGCCAACCTTGCTGCCCGACTAAACTACAATCTTCTACACTTCCTGGGTCCATATCCCTCTATTCCCATCCTATTCATAAGACCATAAGACATAGGAGCGGAAGTAAGGCCATTCGGCCCATCGAGTCCACTCCACCATTCAATCATGGCTGATTTCAACTCCATTTACCCGCTCTCTCTCCATAGCCCTTAAGTCCTCGAGAAATCAAGAATTTATCAACTTCTGTCTTAAAGACACTCAACGTCCCGGCCTCCACCGCCCTCTGTGGCAATGAATTCCACAGACCCACCACTCTCTGGCTGAAGAAATTTCTCCTCATCTCTGTTCTAAAGTGACTCCCTTTTATTCTAAGGCTGTGCCCCCGGGTCCTAGTCTCCCCTGCTAATGGAAACAACTTCCCTACGTCCACCCTATCTAAGCCATTCATTATCTTGTAAGTTTCTATTAGAGCTCTCCTCAACCTCCTAAACTCCAATAAATATAATCCCAGGATCCTCAGACGTTCATCGTATGTTAGGCATACCATTCCTGGGATCATCCGTGTGAATCTCCGCTGGACCCGCTCCAGTGCCAGTATGTCCTTCCTGAGGTGTGGGGTCCAAAATTGCTCACAGTATTCTAAATGGGGCCTAACTAACGCTTTATAAAGCTTCAGAAGTACATCCCTGCTTTTATATTCCAAGCCTCTTGAGATAAATGACAACATTCCATTTGCTTTCTTAATTACGGACTCAACCTGCAAGTTTACCTTTAGAGAATCCTGGGCTAGGACTCCCAAGTCCCTTTGCACTTCAGCATTATGAATTTTGTCACCGTTTAGAAAATAGTCCATGCCTCTAATTTTTTTTTCCAAAGTGCAAGACCTCGCACTTGCCCACGTTGAATTTCATCAGCCATTTCTTGGACCACTCTCCTAAACTGTCTCAATCTTTCTGCAGCCTCCCCACCTCCTCCATACTACCTGCCCCTCCACTACCTTTGTATCATCGGCAAACTTAGCCAGAATGCCCCCAGTCCCGTCATCTAGATCGTTAATATATAAAGAGAACAGCTGTGGCCCCAACACTGAACCCTGCGGGACACCACTCGTCACCGGTTGCCATTCCGAAAAAGAACCTTTTATCCCAACTCTCTGCCTTCTGCCTGACAGCCAATCATCAATCCATGTTAGTACCTTGCCTCAAATACCATGGGCCCTTATTTTACTCAGCAGTCTCCCGTGAGGCACCTTATCAAAGGCCTTTTGGAAGTCAAGATAGATAACATCCATTGGCTCTCCTTGGTCTAACCTATTTGTTATCTCTTCAAAGAACTCGAACAGGTTTGTCAGGCACGACCTCCCCTTACTAAAACCATGCTGACTTGTCCTAATCCAACCCTGCACTTCCAAGAATTTAGAAATCTCATCCTTAACAATGGATTCTAGAATCTTGCCATCAACTGAGGTTAGGCTAATTGGCCTACAATTTTCCATCTTTTTCCTTGTTCCCTTCTTGAGCAGGGGGGTTACAACAGCGATTTTCCAATCCTCTGGGACTTTCCCTGACTCCAGTGACTTTTGAAAGATCATAACTAACACCTCCACTATTTCTTCAGCTATCTCCTTTAGAACTCTAGGATGTAGCCCATCTGGGCCCGGAGATTTATCAATTTTTAGACCTCTTAGTTTCTCTAGCACTTTCTCCTTTGTGATGGCTACCATATTCAACTCTGCCCCCTGACTCTCCGGAATTGTTGGGAAATTACTCATGTCTTCTACTGTGAAGACTGACGCAAAGTACTTATTTAGTTCCTCAGCTATTTCCTTGTCTCCCATCACTAGATTACCAGCGTCATTTTGGAGCGGCCCAATGTCTACTTTTGCCTCCTGTTTGTTTTTAATGTATTTAAAGAAACTTTTACTATCATTCCTAATGTTACTGGCTAGCCTACCTTCATAATTGATCCTCTCTTTCCTTATTTCTCTCATTGTTATCCTCTGTTTGTTTTTGTAGCCTTCCCAATCTTCTGACTTCCCACTACTCTTTGCCACATTATAGGCTTTCTCTTTTGCTTTGATGCATTCCCTAACTTCCTTTGTCAGCCATGGCTGCCTAATCCCCCCTCTGATAACCTTTCTTTTCTTTGGGATGAACCTCTGTACTGTGTCCTCAATTACTCCCAGAAACTCCTGCCATTGCTGTTCTACTGTCTTTCCCACGAGGCTCTGCTCCCAGTCAATTTTCGTCAGTTCCTCCCTCATGCCCCTGTAGTTACCTTTATTTAACTGTAACACCTTTACATCTGATTCTACCTTCTTTCTTTCAAATTGGAGATTGAATTCTACCATATTATGATCACTGCCTCCTAAGTGTTCCCTTACTTTAAGATCTTTAATCAAGTCTGGCTCATTACATAACACTAAGTCCAGAATGGCCTGTTCCCTCGTGGGCTCCATCACAAGCTGTCCCAAAAAGCCCTCCTGTAAACATTCAATGAATTCCCTTTCCTTGGGTCCACTGGCAGCATTATTTACCCAGTTCACCTGCATATTGAAGTCCCCCATGATCACTGTGACCTTGCCTTTCTGACATGCACTTTCTATTTCGTGGTGCATTTTGTGCCCCTGGTCCTGACCACTGTTAGGAGGCCTGTACATAACTCCCATTATGTTTTTTTTGCCTTTGTGGTTCCTCAAATCTACCCACACAGACTCCACATCATCTGACCCTATGTCGTTTAGTGCTATTGATTTAATTTCATTCCTAATTAACAAGGCAACCCCGCCCCCTCTGCCCACCTCTCTGTCTTTTCGATAGGTTGTGAATCCCTGGATGTTTAAATGCCAGTCCTGAACCCCCTGCAACCACGTCTCTGTGATGCCTACCACATCATACCTGCCAGTCACAATCTGGGCCATAAGCTCATCTACCTTGTTCCGTACACTGCGCGCATTTAAATATAGCACCTTTAATTCTCTATTGACCGTCCCTTTTTGTTTTCTTAGTGTGGTGGACCTTGGTTTACTGAGCCTTTCCATACACTGTGTCATATTTTGTGGGATGGGGCGATCGTAACCTCTCCTGAGTTCTGTCTTTTCATGCTTTTGTGTTTTCCTAAGCAGCTACACTTCCCACTGATTACTTCACCTCTTGGTTCCCTGACTTTCCCTTCCCCCCCAATCTCTAGTTTAAAGTCCGATTGACCACCCTATTTACTCTTTTCGCCAGAACACTGGTCCCAGCTCGGTTCAGGTGGAGACCATCCCAACGGTATAGGTCCCCCCTGTCCCAAAACTGAAGCCAGTGTCCCATGAAAAGGAACCCCGCTTTCCCACACCACTCTTTCAGCCACATGTTAACTTCTCTTATTCTTGCCTCCCTATGCCAATTTGCACGTGGCTCGGGCAGTAATCCGGAGATTATGACCCTTGAGGACCTGTTTTTTTAATTTGAATCCTAGCTCTGTATAATCTCTAAACAGGTCCTCTTTTCTAGACTTGCTTATGTTGTTGGTACCGACATGGACCACAACAACTGGATCCTCCCCCTCCCTCTCCAGTATCCTTTCAAGCCGGTCAGAGATGTCCTGCACCCTAGCACCGGGCAGGCAACATACCATGCGGGACTCTTTATCCTGCTCACAAAGGATACTATCTATCCCCCTGATAATAGAATCCCCTACAACTACGACTTGCCTATTTACTCCCTCCCCTTGAATGGCCTGCTGAACCATGGTGCCTTGGTCAGCTGACTCATCCTTCCTGCAGCCCTGTTCGCCATCCACACAGGGAGCAAGTGCCTCATACCTGTTGGACAGGGTCAAGGGCTGAGGCTCCTGAGTTCCTGACTGCTGGTTCCCTTTACCTGCCTGACTTGCAGTCACACCCTGCTGTCCCTGGCCACTGGCAGGATTTAAACTACTTACTCTGACAGGTGTGACTGCCTCCTGAAACACAGTGTCCAGGTAAGTCTCCCCCTCCCGGATGTGCCTCAGTGTTTGAAGCTCAGACTCCAGCTCATCAACTCTGAGCCGGAGCTCTTCGAGCAGCCAACACTTACTGCAGATGTGGTCGCTGCCGCTCCCAATGGGATCTGCCAGCTCCCACATCAAGCAGCTCAAGCACATCACCTGACCAGCCATCACTAATTAATTAATTAGTTTAATTTAAGTTTACGAATTTAACTGTGTCTTTTTTTTTTAAATTTGGGGCAGATTTGCTGTCAACCACTCAGATCACAGCTTCCCTCTGACATCACATTTGGAAAAAAAAAAAAATGGTAAACAGGAAGTTACTGTTAGGTTTTTATACTCAGAGACTGCTCCTCCTCCTCCGACCGGCTCCCAAAATTAGGCCCGAAGAAAGAGAGAGAACAAAACAGTCTGGAAAAAGCACCTTCTCCTACTCTGTACCGAACTACCTCACTGCACCAAATTGCCAAGTTTCAAATTCCCACTCTGTCTGTGTCTCTCTCATTCAGGCTGTGTCTCTTTGACCTGCGCAACGCTTCATGTATTTGTCAAGATGCCCCTTAAATGTCACTATCGTCCCTGCTTCCACCACCTCCTCCGGTAGCGGGTTCCAGGCACCCACTACCCTCTGTGTAAAAAACGTGCCTCGTACATCTACTCTAAACCTTGCCCCTCGGACCTTAAAAACCTATAATTGACCCCTCTACCCTGGGGAAAAGCCTCTATCGGTGTGGGGAAACTGGGGCACAGAGAGTATGAGCCGCCCACATTTTACGGCACTCACCATAAAATCGAATGGAATCAAACCTGTGTCCCTGGTGCCCTGATGGAGCTGTGCAACCGCTTGTCAGACAGGGAGGTTCTGTCTGGGAGGGTGGGGTAGTCTGGGAAGAGGGGTTCAGGAAGGGGGGGACTGAAGCAGGGGGCGGAGTCATTCAGGGGCGGGGGTAGAACTGGAGGAATGTGGTCGAACTGGGGAGGGTTTAGACTGGGGGAGGTTAGTCCGGGAAGGGCGGGGATTCAGGTCAATTTGGGGGTGGAAGTGTGGTGGGCGGGGTGAGTCCTGGAGAGGGGGGTCATTGGACTGAAGTGGAAGGGGAGGTCAGTCCGGGAGTGGTCCAGTCCGGGTGCGAGGGTCGGGCCTGGCCACACCAAGCGGGGTGGTCGGATTGGGTTGCACCAGAGAACCGGAAGGCAGGGGTCTGTTCAGACCAGTGGTAGGGGGAAGGGGTGGGGCAGATGTCAGGTTGGGGGGGGGGGGGAGTTTGGCCGTCTGGGGTAGTGGGTCCCCTGGGGAGCTGTGTGTATGGGGGCTGGCTGTGTGAGACTGGGTCTGGGTCTTTTAAATGCTTACTCTGGAGTTAGAAGCAATTTTTTCCTCTAACTCTTTCACAATAACTATCAGGATAAAACCAACAGAAGCATCTGAAGTTAGAAATTTAAATCGCTTCTGTCGGATGGTTCCCAGCCAACCATAATTGCCCAGAGGAAGTTAGCACTTCTGACCAATTGCCGGGTAAACCCTTAAGTGGCAACTTCCTAGAGGAATTCCCGAGTGCATCATTAGGATACCCATAAATCCTACACTGGGTGTTGTGTTATGTAATTTGGAATAACACAAGCTGCCACTTGATGCAGTTTTGAGTAAAAGATGCTCCAGACTTTGAAGTGAGTTCAATGTGTTTTATTGAACTATCAGCACAGTTCTCAATGAGTTCGACTCTCTGCTAATCTAATTGTAGTAACTCAGTCTAACTGAACCAGCCTTGCTCTACGTCACGTGCTGGGGTGTCTCACTCTGTAGATGTTGGTCTGTGGAAAGAGGCATCCCTTTTATAGTGAGATACCACCCCGAGTGTCTTGACTGCTCATTGGTCGTGTACTATTCTATGTGTTCATTGGCTGCATGTTTGCATATCATGACACGGGGGATCCAGGTAGTTATGGGTTATTTTACACACAGGATACCGATAGGCCCCTGATTCTCCATACAGATACAATTGTTGGGGAAATTGAGATCCCTGAGTACCAATGGAGCTCCATTAGCAACCAGTCTCTGGCTGTTGACATCTCGGCCCACTGTGCTCAGGAACAGCTCCACTGTAGGACAGTGTGACCAAGGCTCTTAAAGGTTGATGGTACACCCAGGCCCCCCCCCCAACTCTTACATTGAGGAAGTTGAGTGCTATTAAAGGTAACAACTTATAAGCACTTTTTATTTTAAATTGCATTCACATTTGTAGATTTTCCATGTTGTTAATCTAGTTCTTTACATCTCTCTCATTCTACCTGTCATGGATGTCCCTTTGCTACTCTGACTTCAAAAGTTTCTAGTATGTGCCAGGCATGTCTCAGTTGGTGGTCCACTCGCCTTCCAATTACAACTTCCAGTTTCAAGTCCCACCCCAGGGTTTGAGCCCAAAAGTCAAGGCTGACACTGCAGTGCAAGACTGAGGTACGTGCCATACGGTGGCACAGTGGTTAGCACTGCTGCCTCACGGCACCAGGGACCCGGTTTCAATTCCGGCCTTGACTAACTCTGTGTCCAGCTTGCACGTTCTCCCCGTGCCTCTGTGGGTTTACTCTCACAATCCAAAGAGGTGCAGGTTAGGTGGATTGGCCTTGTTCAACGTGTGAGGTTATGGGGATCAGTCGGGGGAGTGGGCCTAGATAGAGTGTTCTTTCCGAGAGTCGGTCAGACTCGAGGGGCCAAATGGCCTCGCTCTGCACTGTAGAGACTCTATCGATTCTCAGTTGGAAATCTTTTCTTAGTTTCCCTCTTCTCTCTACATCAATATTTGTAGCATGTTTCAATCATCTGCTCCAGGAAGAGCTGAGTCAAAAGGCTGTCTTTAAAGAGATTGTGAAACTCAACAATTAAATAACGAGAAGATCTAAGATTTAAATAAAAAGCCCAAAACCCAATGATGTGAATAATAAATATAAATGTATTGTGATGTCTATTTTCAATAGCGATTTTCTGCATTTCTGTTTACCACTACAACATTTGGATAGCTCTTATGCTCAGAGTGTTTGGTCTGGACTAATTATAAAATCTCAAATTCTGTTTCAAAATTATATCCACACGCGTGCACACATTGTTCTGTTCCAGAATGGGGTTTAGATTTGTTTTCACTATCATACTGATGCCAATGATTGATGCTGTATCTGAGGGAACATAACGGATTAAGTGAATTAAGTTTCCCGCTGTCTCGCAAATTAATCACGGATCAAAAACTACCATTTGATTGTCATCCAGCTGGAACTTCACATTTGAGCCTGACTCAACTGAAGCCCCCACAGTCTGTTAAACTGGCCTCAACTGGAACAAGAACGGGTCTGGAACCAAATCAGTTCACCTGGTTCACCAGTTCGATTGGAACCCGTCCAACGGGGTGTGCCAGCTGAGCTGGACTCCATAGCACAGTGGGCTAAACAGCTGGTTTGGAATGCAGAACAAGGCCAGCAGCGCAGATTCAATTCCCGTACCTGCCTCCCCGAACAGGCGCTGGAATGTGGCGACTAGGGGCTTTCACAGTAACTTCATTTGAAGCCTACTTGTGACAATAAGTGATTTTCATTTCATTTCATTTCAACAACTTGTACCAGTCCCACCTTGAATTACCTTAAGAGTTTGTGCTGATATGTTTGATGAAGTAGAGTGAGCGAAGGCTCACATGGAGCTCAAACACTGGTGTAGACCGATTGGGCTGAAAGGCCTGATTATGTGCTGTCAATTCATAGAATGAGAGAATTTACAGTGCAGAAGAAGACCATTCGGTCCATCAAGTCTGCACTGGCCCTTACAAAGAGCACCCTACTCAAGTCCACATCTCTACCCTATCCCTGTAACCCAGTAATCCCCACTTAACCTTTTTTTTTGACACTAAGGGCAATTTAGCATGGCCAATCCACCTAACCTGCACATCTTTGGGCTGTA
Organism: Scyliorhinus torazame; assembly: GCF_047496885.1. NCBI lineage: Eukaryota > Metazoa > Chordata > Chondrichthyes > Carcharhiniformes > Scyliorhinidae > Scyliorhinus > Scyliorhinus torazame. The sequence goes on along the minus strand of NC_092712.1, from coordinate 249,333,318 downwards.
GGAGGAAACCGGAGCACCCGGAGGAAATCCACACAGACACGGGGAGAGCGTGCTGACTCCGCACAGACAGTGACCCAAGCTGGGAATCGAACGTGGGACCCTGGAGCTGTGAAGCAACTGTGCTAACCACTAGGCTATCATGCTGCCCCTTTGGCAGGGCTGGTGCTGCTTTAAGGTTTCAACTTTGCCTTGCTATGTTGTGCCCTCTAGTGTTTCAAGGACGATCTCTCACTGTTTTATGCTTCATGGATTATTGCACTGATCCCAATGGCTGAGCATCTAGTGCATTGTGTAAGAAGAGCTGGCCTGAGCAATTGTCGATTTTACCCCACATGCAAAGCAATGGGACAAGGTAGACAATTTGCCATCAAGAAAATGCAACTTGGGAGAAATGTAAAATAGATGAAGGAAGGCTGGAGCCTGAATTAAATTAAACTATATTAAACAAGTTTAGTTTCAGTGTAAACCCTAATTCAGACTGAATATGTATGCACATATTTTTCTTCATGATTTTCAAAGAAACTGTTTTCTTGTTTTACAAATGAGCAAACCTAACGCAAAGGGAAACATATTCTGTACCCTCATGTAAAACGTGTTTGAAGATAATGCCAAAGCTGTATTTTAAATTCATTTTTATATTAAATTAAAGAACAGAAAACCCGGTAGTAATTTTTTCACCTGATCTATCTGGTATACATCCAATCTAACAGTGAAAGTAACTTGTGAAGACAGTCTTCCCTGTTTCTTTGCTCCATGATCTGGTTGGCACTGAAGGAGAGGACAGAGAGTTTAAACAAACATTTACAAGGGAGAAGGAGGCGGCGAATTCATAACTGGAGAGGCAACTGAAGGAACCAACCTAACAGTATTTCTTTTTAAGAATATAATCGGCTTCATTGCCACAGTTTTCCCCATGTTCCTGTTGCTCCCCCTCCCCCCCTGTGGCTGACTGGGCGGCAAATGAGTCATAGATTCATTGAATCATACAGCACAGCAACTGCCATTCGGCCCATCGTGTCTGCTCTTTCCAAAACAACCACCTAACTATTCTCATCGCATTTTCCAGCACTTGATCGGTAGGTGCTGTGCTGTGCAAATTCTGTTGACAAAACAGATACAAGCAAACACCTGCCCGTTCTCCACAGTGACATTAATCTTTATAGCAGATAGATTTGCAGCCTTCAACAACCACAATGAATCAAATTCTAAGGCAATACCGGTTTCGTTTAAAATTATTAGTTTGATTAGAGCTGGTGAGATTATTTTAATCACTTCGTAGTCATCCTAAACATTTCTGCCTCTCTCTCCAATGTCCAAATGCCGACACCATTGTTTTGCTCAATGTCAAGTTTTCACTGAACGCCATTTGCTCCATTTCACCCTGTTAAAGGCGCTATGTGAATGCAAGTTGTTCGTGGCATTTGTTTGTCAGTGACCCGGAGGCACCTTCACTGGTCTAATCTAAAACGTCACTAATCGACCCCCTTGCAGTGTTGACTAATTCCTGGAGTTTAATCACCTTGGTCAAGAGGTCCCAACATACTGCCCACTGTGCTGGCTGGCTGCTCGGTTACTGCTGCCACTGTTGGAAACGAGAGACGCCGGGGTATCTGTGAGGATGGTTAATGCTATCAGATTCATACTCAGGAAATATCGCTGGTGGAATTCACTGGCCACCTCGAAGTAACTGATGCCACAAGTGAGGTCTATCCGCTGAGCCCAGAAGCAGAGACTGGTCTTACCCCCCCCCCCCCCAATCACCCTCCGGATTTCCCCTTCATTCCTTTTAAAAAGCTTTTCAAACAAGGCGTTTTGTCTCAAATCCAAGTTTCTGTTTCTCGGTTAGGCATTTGGAAATAACCCTTGTGTATTTGACATGATGTAATCTCAGACCCGTTGGGGTCGAGGTGGAACAGGTTGTTGAAATCACTTCTCAGAAACGAGTAGGAATTGACGGTGGAAGGTTTCTGATTGGCTCCTTGGCCCGTTGCCGGAGTGTGTGAGCACCGCCTCACTCGCCGGGAGAAGTGTGTCCCTGCTGCCAGGAGGAGTTTGTTTTGGCAAAGTCTGAGAAAAGGAGGTCTTTTTTTAAATTGTATGCTGGCCTCGCCCAGTCTGTGGAGGAGGTTATTTTGTAAGCAGCGTGTCGCTTATCTAAGTCTGCAGCTCCTCTGGGTGACTAATAACATTGTCTTGGGATAAAAGCACATTGAGCTGTTTACAGAGAGACGCGGACTGTATAAAAGGAGACTTGCTGCCCTGTGGTAACGACACAGCAAAGCCAGTCTGGAGTAAAGCACACTGCTGCTTTCAACTGGACCTGAGACTGACAACTCACTTCACTCTGCAGTTTACCCACGGCATATATACTTCTCAACTCCAGAAACGTGCTTGTATCCCAGCCGCACTGAAGAGGATAACGAGGAAACGTACCTGACAGGAACATCCTGGTTTAATTTCGAAAATGGAGTTTAACGTGTTATTTTCCTTGCTCCCTCTGATGTGGGAACTGCACTTTTCCACAGGTAAGTCTGAACTCTCATAGCAACTTTCAAATGATCACTATCTGATCTACAGATAATTCAAAGTCGATATTTGCGTTTAAACACACCACCCAAATAACGAATTCATCACTAAGAGGATTTTAAATTACACTGAATGGTCCAATAATTTGAATGAAGCTACTTTGAGACTAACAGAATGTGCGTGTCTCCCCGTGTATATCTTTACAACTTTTATTTATTTAATATATGCAAAGATTAAAGTTTAAGAATTAAATTCAGTGCTAAATATCTCATCTCAAGGTTTTTTTCTCCATATTCGACCTTTTAATTCAAACTGTTTAAAATTGTAAATCTATAAAATGAGTGTTTTATACAGAATGCAACTAGGTGCAAACCAATGTGTACGGCCATGAGAGTGTCCCCCAAATATATCAGACTCGTCCAATAGTGGTGTGGGTCATGTGGATGACAGACTCCAGAAAGCTGGAAGGAACTTACCTTTGTGTCTGAAATGTGGTACTAGTTGACATAGCAGATAGGTTAAGATTGGAAATGTACGGTGTGTGTGGGTAGATGGGGTCTCGGAGAATTCAGCAGGAGCACCTGTCTCCAGCCACACAGCTTTGTCAGGAGCGCCATGTGAGCCAGTGAGGAGGAAACGCAGCTTTTACTGGGACTCTTCCATCAAGGGCTCTTCTGCAGCCTTTTCGGAATCTGCAGTCCGATTAGGAATGCTCTTCACAAATTGCTCTCAGAGAATTGCTACACAGGTGGAAACTACTCGATTTCCTGTATTATTACTGAGATCAGATGTGGTCCACCTCATGTTCCAGCATTAACTGCGCCATCCGGCTGACATTTACTGTTCATTCCGATCGGCGGATTCGAGATGTACACCGAACCCCAGGGGGCGACACTGCCTCCAGAGAACCGCACTGCCCCCCTGAGGACTGGACTATCCCCCTGAGGACCGCACTGTCCCCTGAAGACCGCACTGTCCCCTGAAGACCGCACTGTCCCCCTGAGGACCGCAAAGTCCCCCTGAGGACTGGACTATCCCCCTGAGGACCGCACTGTCCCCCTGAGGACCCAAAGTCCCCCTGAGGACCCAAAGTCCCCCTGAGGACCGCACTGTCCCCCTGAGGACCGCACTGTCCCCCTGAGGACCGCACTGTCCCCCTGAGGACCGCACTGTCCCACTGAGGACCGCACTGTCCCCCTGAGGACCGCACTGTCCCCCTGAGGACCGCACTGTCCCCCTGAGGACCGCACTGTCCCCCTGAGGACCGCACTGTCCCCCTGAGGACCGCACTGACCCCTGAGGACCGCACTGTCCCCCTGAGGACCGCACTGTCCCCCTGAGGACCGCACTGTCCCATGAGGACCGCACTGTCCCCTGAGGCTCGGGCTGTCCCGCTGAGGACCGCACTGTCCCCTGAGGACCGCACTGTCCCCCTGAGGACCGCACTGTCCCCCTGAGGACCGGACTGTCCCCCTGAGGACCGCACTGTCCCCCTGAGGACCGCACTGTCCCCCTGAGGACCGGACTGTCCCCCTGAGGACCTCACTGTTCCCCTGAGGACCTCACTGTTCCCCTGAGGACCTCACTGTTCCCCTGAGGACCTCACTGTTCCCCTGAGGACCTCACTGTCCCCCTGAGGACCGCACTGTCCCCCTGAGGACCGCACTGTCCCCCTGAGGACCGCACTATCCCCCTGAGGACCGCACTGCCCCACTAATGACCGGACTGTCCCCTGAGGACCGGACTGTCCCCATGAGGACCGGACTGTCCCCTGAGGACCACATTGTCCACCCAGTGACCGCACTTTCCACCCAGTGACCACACTGTCCACACACTGATCACACTGTCCAGCCAGTGACCACACTGTCCCTCCCAGTGACCACACTGTCCACACACTGATCACACTGTCCACACACTGATCACACTGTCCAGCCAGTGACCACACTGTCCCTCCCAGTGACCACACTGTCCACCTAGTCACCACACTGTCCACCCAGGGACCACACTGTCCACACATTGACCACACTGTCCACCCAGTGACCACACTGTCCACCCAGTGACCACACTGTCCACCTGTGACCACACTGTCCCTCCCAGTGACCACACTGTCCCTCCCAGTGACCACACTGTCCCTCCCAGTGACCACACTGTCCCACCCAGTGACCGCACTGTCCCTCCCAGTGACCGCACTGTCCCTCCCAGTGACCGCACTGTCCCTCCCAGTGACCGCACTGTCCCTCCCAGTGACCGCACTGTCCCTCCCAGTGACCGCACTGTCCCTCCCAGTGACCGCACTGTCCATCACAGTGACCGCACTGTGCCTCCCAGTGACCGCACTGTGCCTCCCAGTGACCGCACTGTGCCTCCCAGTGACCGCACTGTCCCTCCGATGACCGCACTGTCCCTCCCAGTGACCGCACTGTCCCTCCCAGTGACCGCACTGTCCCTCCCAGTGACCGCACTGTCCCTCCCAGTGACCGCACTGTCCCTCCCAGTGACCGCACTGTCCCTCCCAGTGACCGCACTGTCCCTCCCAGTGACCGCACTGTCCCTCCCAGTGACCGCACTGTCCCTCCCAGTGACCGCACTGTCCCCCTAATGACCACACTGTCCCCCTAATGACCGCACTGTCCCTCCCAGTGACCGCACTGTCCCTCCCAGTGACCGCACTGTCCGCCGCAGTGAGTGCACTGTCCCCCCAGTGACCACACCGTCCATCCACTGACTACATTGTCCACCCCAGTGACCACACCTGTCCCTCCCAGTGACCACACCTGTCCCTCCCAGTGACCACACTGTCCACCCAGTGACCACACTGTCCACCCAGTGACCACACTGTCCACCCAGTGACTACACTGATCCTCCCACTGACCACACTGTCACTCTCAGTGACCTCACTGTCCCTCCCAGTGACCAGACTGTCCCTCCCAGTGACCATACTGTCCCCCAGTGACCGCACTGCCCGTCCCAGTGACCACGCTGTCCACCCAGTGACCATGCTGTCCTCCCAGTGACCACACGGTCCTCCCAGTGACCACACAGTCCTCCCAGTGACCCCACTGTCCACCCAGTGACCACACTGTCCACCCAGTGTCCACACTGTCCCCCAGAGATCACACTCTCCACCCAGTAACGACACTGTCCCTCCCAGAGACCACACTGTCCCTCCCAGAGACCACACTGTCCCTCCCAGAGACCACACTGTCCCTCCCAGAGACCACACTGTCCCTCCCAGTGACTGCACTATCCATGCACTGACCGCACTGTCCCTCCCAGTGACCACACTGTCCCTCCCAGTGACCACACTGTCCCTCCCAGTGACCACACTGTCCCTCCCAGTGACCACACTGTCCCTCCCAGTGACCACACTGTCCCTCCCAGTGACCACACTGTCCGGCAAGAGACCACACTGTCCATCCAGTGACCACACTGTCCATCCAGTGACCACACTGTCCACCCAGAGACCACACTGTCCCTCCCAGTGACCACACTGTCCCTCCCAGTGACCACACTGTCCCTCCCAGTGACCACACTGTCCCCCAGTGACCCCACTGTCCACCCAGTGACCCCACTGTCCACCCAGTGACCCCACTGTCCACCCAGTGACCCCACTGTCCACCCAGTGACCCCACTGTCCACCCAGTGACCCCACTGTCCACCCAGTGACCACACTGTCCCCCCAGTGACCACACCCTCCACCCAGTAACGACACTGTCCCTCCCAGAGACCACACTGTCCCTCCCAGAGACCACACTGTCCCTGCCAGTGACCACACTGTCTGGCAAGAGACAACACTGCCCATCCAGTGACCACACTGCCCCCCCAGTGACCACACTGTCCCACCAGTGACCACACTGTCCCACCAGTGACCACACTGTCCCTCCCAGTGACCACACTGTGCCACTGGAAGACTTCCCTAAACTGAACTAGAAAAGCGTTTCCAGTGACAGTACCATACGGCAGAGAATGTTTTTTGTTCCCAGTTAATGACAGGGATATGGATTGGATTGGATGGGTTCTGAACAATATTCCCGCAGTCTGATATCGCTGTCTCTCTCTCACACACAGGCTCCCCCCTATCGGCTGCAGCATTGACCGTCTCTCCCATCACCTCTGCCGGTCAAACTTCCAGCTCGGTTCCCCGGCGGCTCAGCCGCTCCAAGCGCTGTTCCTGTTCCTCATTCCTGGACAAGGAATGCATCTACTTCTGCCACTTGGACATCATCTGGATCAACACACCCGAGTAAGTGGCTCCCAGTGCCTGAGATTTGGTGCGAGAAAAGTGCCTGGTGTTAATCCCAGACACTGGGATAAAGGCAGTGCAAGGGTTGAACAGCGAGAGACCCGTGCTGAGAACGAGATATAAAATATATATTTTACAGGGAATTCCTTAATGCTGTAGTAGCTAACAATACAGAGGGACCGACGCCTGGCGAGGCAAGTTCTAATGGTGTGAATTTATAATGGCAGCTTCTCTACGGGAGGGAGACTCCCACTTCAATAGATTGTCAGCAGTACCATTCGCATGGCCAGTCCAGTGAGGGGAGAGGACTGGGGCTCCGTGTTGCTGAGTTTACTGCGGTAAAGATGGCCTAAATTAGTGTGGGGGGAGATTAACCTCTGTGTTATGGATTGCCTGGCCCTAATAACCTGTTTATTTTTATATCAGTGTGAAGGAATGTTCTCCTGACACTTTAGAACCTTCACACACGCCAAGTGACCATCGCCCTGGGTAATTTCGGATTTGATTTTTTGTTGTTCTTCAGGAGGATTGTCCCGTACGGACTGGGCAATTCCCCCCGGGTCAGACGGTCTGTGAAGAAAAACCTGGCGACGCCACGATGTCAGTGCCGCAGCCAAGAGGACACTGTGTGCTGGCAATTCTGTGAAGGTGGACAACAAACATCGAGGTAAAAACATGACCGATCACCTGGCTTTTCCACAAGGAACCTTAAATCATAATAGCTGGGCCCTATCAACCTGTTTTGTGAGAAAATAAAAATGAAGCCTTGGGTCATAACGAAAATAATAGTTAATCATTGATTAATGCTAATTATATTCATTATTTTGAGCTTAAAGTAATCGGGTCGGTGCCTATTCCCAAGCAATTAATAAGGAAAAGTGGGGGATTCACTTTCCAGTGAATGATTTCCTGAAGTATATGGTTAATGCATGAAGCTCCACCATCCCTAGCATCTATTTATAAAATTTACCCTTACGTAAATAAATAATCACTTTCACAAAAGTAATTATGGTTAAAAGTTGTACTGCAACTTTATCAAGAGCTTCAGGACATATAAATCACAAGAGCAAAACATCTAACATACTGACGTCTTGCATAGATCTATCTCCTGTTCAACCTTTTTTTCATTATAAATCCCCACGACTATGGTTATAATAGAAATTGCCGATGGAAACTTGCCCCACTGTAATTATATCTTTCTAACAGGGGTGGCAGTGTAGTGCTCCAATTTTGAATTTCTCAGCCTCTATCACAGGAAAACCCCAAGCAGATATTCTCAGTTTCCCAAATTGTTGTATGTTTTACTATTTATTCTGTCGAGATGGGGACAAAGTACAATTCACAGCAACAACAAACAAAGAATAATACAGCACAGAAACTGGCCCTTCAGCCCTCCAAGCCTGCGCTGATCATGATCCCTGTCTAAACTAAAACCATGGGTCGAAGGGCCTGTATGTGCTGTATTTTTCTATGTTATATACTTTTTGGGACCGTATCCCTCTATACCCATGCTATTCATGTATTCGGCAAGATGCCCCTTAAACATCGCTATCCTATTTGCTTTCACCACCTCCCCCGGCAGTGTGATGCAGGCACTGCCCACGCTCTGTGTAAAAAACCTGCCTCGCACATCTCCTCTAAACTTTGCCCCTCGCATCTTAAGCCAATGTCCCCTAGTAATTGATGTTTCCACCCTGGGAAAAAGCGTTTGACTATCCACTCGGTCCATGCCACTCATAATTTTGTAAACCCCTATCAGATCGCCCCTCAACCTCCGTCGTTCCAGTGAAAATAATCTTGAGTTTATCCAAGCGCTCCTCACAGCTAATACTCCCCAGACCAGGCAACATCCATATAAACCTCTTCTGTACCCTCTCCAAAGCAGCCACATCCTTCTGGTAGTGTGGCGACCAGAATTGTACACAATATTCCAAATGTGGCTTAACTAAGGTTCTGTAGAGCTGCAAGTTTGACTTGCCAGTTTTATACTCAATGCCCTGACCGATGAAGGCTAGTGGCGGCACGGTGGCATAGTATTTAGCACTGCTGCCTCACAGCGCCATGGGCCCGGGTTCAATTCCGGTCTTGGGTGACTGCCTTTGTGGAGTTTACACTTTCTCCCTGTGCCTGCATGGGTTTCCTCAGGGTTTCCTCCCACAGTCCAAAGATATGCAGGGTAGGTGGATTGACCATAATATAAATTGCCCCTTAATGTCCAGGGATGTGCAGGTTAAGTGAGGTTATGGGGATAGGGAGGGGGAATTGGTCTAGGTAGAGTGCTCTTTCAGAGGGCTGGTGCAGACCCGATGGGCTGAATGGCCTCCATCTGGCCAATGAGGATACAAAGATTTCTGCCAAGCTCCCAGCAGTTTCCACCCTTGCATCCCTCAGTATTCTAGGGTAGATCCCATCAGGCCCCAGGGACTTATCTACCATAAGCTTTTTAGATGCCCAACACCTCCTTCGTTTTGATATTGACATGACCCAAACTATCTACATACCGTTCCCCAGACCCATCATCTACCAAGTCCTTTTCTTTGGTGAACACTGATGCAAAGTGCTCCTTCACTGGTTTAGGAATGCCAGTCAGACTTCAAGTTTATGTTCTGCCCAGCAATGCACTTCACTTCCAGTCACTTATACCAATCACTGTAGCCGATCATTTCCTTTTCTGAATGCTGATATTTGCCGTTTGTCTGATCATCAGAATTCACACCTTTTTATATCTTTGCCATTAAGTCTAACCATTGCAGGCACCCACATTGAAAAGGAATTTCTTTTAAAACCAGATTGAGTAGCTTAAATCCACCTGGTAACAACATCACATTTATATTTCATTGTAGAATAATGCATTTTATTTGAAGTTATTAATAAGACTGTCACTGTAGTATATTTGAGGGTAATTCCTATACAGTTCTACTCCGCTTCTACTTCTTGCACAACAAGTGTGCAGATTAGAACTGGGTACGGTTGATTCTTCAGATTTTCCAAAGATTAATTTTAATGACCAGAAAATTAGGAGCAATGGCTGTTGACCTCTGCAACCTCACCAAGAGTAATTCTGCATTAGGATTGGCACATTTCAAAATAAGCCCTATTACATTTAGTACATGCAAGTCTTAATGTTCTCTAGTTACATTTTAATAGAACAGCAACAGTCACTTTTTCATCTTTGAACATGTGATAAAATTCCAACAGCTGTAAGCATTCCAATACAAATCGCTGAAAAAATTCCTTTACGGGGTTCTCTTATTTTGATTGTTTTTCTAATCGGTAAAGATTATGAGCTGAGAAACTTTGCTGATAATGTGGATAGTCATTGGGCTGAACTGATATCTTCACATGTTTTCTCTTCTAAGTAGTATTACACTCCGTATGCTTCACCTGATTCCTGCCTCTATGTATTTACATAGTGCATTGATGCATGTCCTATACTGCCTGGACTGTATGCAGAACAATATTTTTCACTGTACCTTGGTACACATGACAATAAAATCAAATCAAGTTCTAAAATCTTTTAAAATTTAAATAGCTACAATATATAATTTAAAAAACAACTATTTATTTTCTTCACAGATTTTCGAGCAAGACCAAAGTACAAAAGAACTACCTGGAAGAAGCATCAGACAGGATGAGTCGAAACAAACAGGACTGCAAGGGATTGAAATGTGTTTATCAACACCTCCTTAACATTGCAAAAAAGTGAGTTTCATTCAATTTCACCTAACATCTGAAAGAACACCCTCATCATATTTCCATGTCAAAACTGGTTGTACAACAACACAATGTGGGAAGATTTTCTCTGGTTGCTATGTTAGTGATAGTGTAAACATCGAGGGATGATTTCCGATGAACAGAATGGTAAATCTGAAAGAACAGGTTTACAATATCACTATAAATGGTGACCAGAGGAAATCCTACCATTTACCCTCAAAATATTTTTCAATGTTCGGAATCCAGATTGATTATTTACAAAGATAAGAGGGTAAATAGGCTAGATTCTCCATTGGGATGCTGTGATTTACCTAATACTCCCACATGGATGAATTCTTACATCTGAAATGAAGTTAGTGCCAGAACTTATATTTATATAATTTATTTCTGACTATTTCATAATATTTATATGCAACACTTCTGTAGAACAATCACTTACAGATCTGTCGTCATGATTTTAATACCAAACAGACGGTGTTCACATAATTTATGCTTTGATTTGAAGGTTGGAGCCGGCAGACAGTAACCATTTACCTACATCAGTGAAATGGATATATACAATAAGGAAAGTGAGACAAGACAGCTACAATAAACTGAAGAGATTACCAGTTTCCATGACAGGCCCTGTGGCAGAATGCAGGGACTGCAAGCGCTGACAGGCTGCCAGTTAACAGGAGCAAAGAAAACAGCACGCGTTGGCTGCTTCCACAGAATGGATTGCCATTCTGCTCTGGCAAGGGACCAGGGTTTGACACTTCAGTGAGGAGCTTGCCAAAGTTGATGGAGTTCAAGCTACAGCCTCGCCTTATGAGAGAAACACTGACCAGCAGAATGGATATTAAATCAAGACATCTTCAAAATTAAAAAAATGACTTCAAGGAAACAATTATATGAAGTTCTGCAATTAGTATGGGTGTGTGTCTACCAAAATGGGCCAAGATGCATTTAACGCACTAACTGAGGAGTTCACACTGAATTGTGGCTTAAGAAGATTGGACAGGATGACCAGAGTAAACTTCAGTCATATAGCCATAAGTTTGCTTTAAAGGGTAGAAAGTGGAATTTAATGCATCAAATGAAGCAATGATATAAAGACACATTCAAAATGTTTATGTATATAAATAAAAGTGCAAAATGCTCAGTTTAATATATTTCACAGACTTATTAAATGGAGTGCTGAAACTGCAGAATAGCCTTCTTAAATTAAATCTACCTCACTTTTTGTAAGTGTTGTTGGCTATAGATATACCCTAGAAATAACATTACTCTCTTCATGAATACATGGTTTGAATACAATATTGTTTGAATTACACTACTGTTTGAATCATATGTCAGTGTTGCTAGTGTTTGTGTATAATAGTTTGGATGTGGAAGTGTGGGTATGTATTTAATGGCAACTTGTTTGGTTACATTGGAAAGTAACAAGGGTCTGGGTATATGTAATTGCCTACATTGTCTGCATGAATAAGTGTCTGAATATATATAATGACACAATGCATGACTTTGTGTGGCTATAGTTGAGTCTTGGTGAATTTGTTGGTGGTTTATGTTTGTACAACCAGATAAATGCTATATAATCTTTATATTTGGTAAAGGATATGATGCAATGCTTCAATGTTTCTCCTAAAAAAATGGTAAGTGGAGGGCAGCGCGGTGGAGCAGTGGTTAGCACTGCTGCCTCACGGTGCTGAGGATCCGGATTCGATCCCGCCCCTGGTCACTGCCTGTGTGGAGTTTGCACATTCTCCCCATGTCTGTGTGGGTCCCACCTCCGCAACCCAAAGATGTGCGGGGTAGGTGGATTGGCCACGCTAAATTGTTCCATAATTGAAAAATAAAATAATTGGGTATGCTAAATTTATTTAAAAAAACAAAAAACTCAAAAAGAAAAGATGGTAAGTATTGACAGCCAACACTGACATGACAAGAACAACTGCATGATTGAAATATTGAAGAAGTTGGTAACAAACACTATTAATAACTCTTGAAAATGAGGCATTAACTTGCTTAAATATTAAAATAATGCTCATATTATTTTGACATTCCTAACTTTGACACTGTTGAAAATATAGTCAGTAACCATGATGTATCATATGGGCCATATTGGTCTTATGTGATTATTAGTTGGTATGTATTTTTATACAGAAATGTGTTCTACTTCATGTTTTTGAAAGTAATTTACCTGGAAATAAAACATTTCTATTTAATACGAAAATATATACTGCTTCTTATTGGAGGGGGCAATGACTAGCTAGTTTTGAAGATGCTCTTGAAACAAAGGTCTCAATTTTTAGGTGTGGATTTGCACAGTTTGGGTGATACAGTCTGTTAGTTCATTATCTGTCACTATCAAAACTTGAATTTGGTGGGTTGAGAATCTTATCAGCTCGCTACCTGTAAAAGTTCCTAAGTGAGGTAGCATTCCAGTACCAAGTTACTGGGAAGTTAGGAATCTTACTCAAGAATCAACAAGGAAGAGAAGTGGGGACATAAAGTATAGCTGGTAAGGAGGGATGTGCGGTTGGGGGTTAAGACAATTTATTTGAGCGGACGAGAGGGAACTTTGCCATTTACCTGGTGAGACATCATCTAACCTGGAACTTCTCAATGCTGGTAGAGGATGCCAAAAATAGAGAGGCATTCCATTCTCTATCATACATTCAACAAACACTCTGAAAATATATTTCAAAGTAATGAGATTTTATGAGGATTGTTAATCTGCATGTTGCAATAATTTTCCAAAAGCTGGAATAGCACAGTTGAGAATATTTCCTCAAGTGTAATGCACTGTAACTGGGGCATTAGTATGAAATTGGTTTGCACCATATCAGAGCCACATTTATTGTTTTGAACCCGGAGTCAGCCTAACTTGACCAAGGAGTGAAGGTACTCTCTGTAAGAGTCTAATTTGCTTCACTTGAGTGTCAGTTCAGTTCTTAACATCTGATGTAAATCTCCTTTCATTTTAATTTTTTTTTTAAGAGCATCCAATTCTTTTTTTTCCTTTTAACGGACAATTTTAGTGTGGCCAATTCATCTACCCTGCACATCCTTTTGGGTTGAGGGGGTGAGACCCTTGCAGACACAGGGAGAGTGTGCAAACCGCACACGGACAGTGACCCGGGGCTGAGATCGAACCCGGGTCCTCGGAGCCGTGAGGTAGCAGTGCTGACCACTGCGCCACAGTGGCACCCTAATCACCTTTCATATTGATAGAAAATTAAATCACTTCTGTATTTCTGTGCAGTGACTGGGTGTTTTATTTTGCTGTGTATTTCAGTGTGGCGAATGAATACCCAGTTTGAAACGCACTGCTGTGTGTTTCAACTTAAACCATTACAAATATGTGTGGTTTACAGGTAAACAATGGAAGTCTTGATACATACACATTTACATTACAAATACAGCACAAAATATACCACTGAGATTCTAACAAGCCCTTTTGGGATTTCCATCAATTAATACAAAGTAATCTTTTAGTGGTTCTTTCAGGTTTTATAGCACTTTTGCACTAACTGTGATAACTCCATGGCCATATTTAAAATGGATTTAAATAAGATAGAACACTATCCCGCACAAATCCTCAATTTTCTCCTATGGCTCAGATTGCCCATATAAAACGATGATCCAGCATGTCCTGATTTGAAAGCAAGTGACATCTGGACCATTTCTGACTGTTGCTGTTTTGCAGCATTTTTGTTTGCTTTGTTGGATGGAGTTAGCAAAACGTTTGATTGTTGCAACTAAAATTTTGAATATGAGATTCCATTGGGTTATTTCCTGCTATTTATGTTTTTGAATGAGGAAATAGTAGATGAAAGGAGGATGTGAGGCAGGATTACTTGCTACAAAGGTTGTTTACTCACTAACCATGTCTATGCAGCTGTGTGTGCATACCTAAGAATGTATACTTGGGAATAGCTGAAGAAATAGATCTACAAAGGGTTCTGATTCACCAGAGAAGCAGTAAGAGTCTGCTGGAATCTGGCAGCAGACACTGTCACTGGCAATTAAAGTCACTGGAGCCCTGAACTTTCATTTCTCAGGATCATTCCAAGTTACTGTAGAGACACCAACCTTTTTTATTTTCACCACAAAAAAATGATAGTGAGGTTTTATCAGTGTTGGCTAACAGGACTCCACACGCAATATCATGGTCTTTATGAAATGCAAGGCATTCCATTCCATCAATCTGCAATTGACCAGTTTCTCTGGCAGGACGCACAGCATATTCATTTTAAGTCATTGTTATATTGTCTGAGTTCCGCAAAGAGAAAAGGTATGGAGGTGCCACACGGTTGGATTTCTTACAAACATGATGCGAGGTTTATTAGGTCTGTTGTTCATACAAGCTAAAATGGAGAACTGAAGCCCGTGCAAACACTCTGCTGACACCACTACAGATCACGTGACGCTCCACTAGCAGTGATGTATTTTCTAATACATGACACCCCTCCCCTTTTACTTTAGTACAACAGCTTTCTTAACATTTATACAATAAACCCACTGATGCGTTACTTCGATACATATTTACAACTCAATATGGCAGTCACTGGGGTGGAACTCTATTCATTTTGGGTTGCACTCTATGTTCTGGAACTTTGAAATTTGTACTCTGCTCCTTCAGTAGGTGGTACTCACTGGAAAACTACTCCAGTTTCTGTCACTATAGGCATTGAAAAGTCCTCAGAAACAGAATCTGAACTTCTCTCTGTGTCTGATCTCTGTTCCGAAGTATCACTGTTTTTAGATTTTCCAATGGAAATACGTCTTGAGAAGTTTCAACGATTTAACTTTGTGAAGCTAGTTGTTGGTCAGTATGATGTCATGGTCATAGACTCATAGAGTCATACATCACATAAAAGGCCCTTCAGCCCATCACACCAGCATTGGTCAAAAACAACCATCTAACTATTCTAATCACATTCTCCAGCACTTGTCTGCCTTGGCATAGCACATCTAAATACTTCTTAAATGTTATGAGGGTCTCTGCCTTCACCACCCTTGCAGGCAATGAGTTCCAGTCTCCCACCACCATCTGGATGAAAAGGTTTTTCCTCACAACCCCTCTAAACATCGTGCCCCAACCTTAAATTTATGACCCTGGCCATTGATCCCTCCACCAAGGTGAAAGGTTTCTTCCCGTCTACTCTATCTATGCCCCTCATAATTTTATACATCTCAATCATGTTTCCCCCCCCCCCCCTCAGACTCCTCTGCTCCAAGGAAAATAACCCTAGTTTATCCAATCTTTCTTCATAGCTAAATCTCTCCAGCCCAGGCAACATCCGAGTCAATCTCCTCTGCACCCTTTCCAGTGCTATCATATCCCTTCATAAATGTGGATTCCAGGACTGTACACAATGCTGTAGCTGTAGCCTAACGTTTTATACAGTTCCAGCATAACCTCCCTGCTCACATATCTTCTTTTTTAAGTGTATTTTATTCCAAACATATTCAAAAGTACAAAGACATAAATCAAAAATATTATCACCACCCCACAGTTCACAGCTTGTGCAAGTTTTTTACCTTTTCACCCCCTCCACACCCCTCCCTCCTCTCCACCACCAACCCACCCCCAACGACAGAAAATTCCTCAAACATTGTCATGAACAGTCCCATGATGTCTCAAAGTTCGAGTACTTTAGATGGGTCCATTTTTGTCCCATGTGTGCAGGAGGGTTTCCTGACACAGTATGTAGAGAGGCCAATGAGAGGCGAGGCCATATTGGATTTGATACTGGGTAATGAACCAGGACAGGTGTTAGATATGGAGATAGGTGAGCACTTTGGTGACAGTGACCACAATTCGATTACGTTTACTTTAGTGATGGAAAGGGATAGGTATATACCGCAGGGCAAGAGTTATATCTGGGGGAAAGGCAATTATGATGCGATACAAAGAACAAAGAACAAAGAAATGTACAGCACAGGAACAGGCCCTTCGGCCCTCCAAGCCCGTGCCGACCATACTGCCCGACTAAACTACAATCTTCTACACTTCCTGGGTCCGTATCCTTCTATTCCCATCCTATTCATATATTTGTCAAGATGCCCCTTAAATGTCCCTATCGTCCCTGCTTCCACTACCTCCTCCGGTAGCGAGTTCCAGGTACCCACTACCCTCTGCGTAAAAAACTTGCCTCGTACATCTACTCTAAACCTTGCCCCTCTCACCTTAAACCTATGCCCCCTAGTAATTGACCCCTCTACCCTGGGGAAAAGCCTCTGACGATCCACTCTGTCTATGCCCCTCATAATTTTGTATACCTCTATCAGGTCGCCCCTCAACCTCCTTCGTTCCAGTGAGAACAAACCGAGTTTATTCAACCGCTCCTCATAGCTTATGCCCTCCATACCAGGCAACATTCTGGTAAATCTCTTCTGCACCCTCTCTAAAGCCTCCACATCCTTCTGGTAGTGTGGCGACCAGAATTGAACACTATACTCCAAGTGTGGCCTAACTAAGGTTCTATACAGCTGCAACATGACTTGCCAATTCTTATACGCAATGCCCCGGCCAATGAAGGCCAGCATGCCGTATGCCTTCTTGACTACCTTCTCCACCTGTGTTGCCCCTTTCAATGACCTGTGGACCTGTACTCCTAGATCTCTTTGACTTTCAATACTCTTGAGGGTTCTACCATTCACTGTATATTCCCTACCTGCATTAGACCTTCCAAAATGCATTACCTCACATTTGTCCGGATTAAACTCCATCTGCCATCTCTCCGCCCAAGTCTCCAGACAATCTAAATCCTGCTGTATCCTCAGACAGTCCTCATCGCTATCCGCAATTCCACCAACCTTTGTGTCGTCTGCAAACTTACTAATCAGACCAGTTACATTTTCCTCCAAATCATTTATATATACTACAAAGAGCAAAGGTCCCAGCACTGATCCCTGTGGAACACCACTGGTCACAGCCCTCCAATTAGAAAAGCATCCCTCCATTGCTACCCTCTGCCTTCTATGGCCTAGCCAGTTCTGTATCCACCTTGCCAGTTTACCCCTGATCCCCTGTGACTTCACCTTTTGTACTAGTCTACCATGAGGGACCTTGTCAAAGGCCTTACTGAAGTCCATATAGACAACATCTACTGCCCTACCTGCATCAATCATCTTAGTGACCTCCTCGAAAAACTCTATCAAGTTAGTGAGACACGACCTCCCCTTCACAAAACCGTGCTGCCTCTCACTAATACGTCCATTTGCTTCCAAATGGGAGTAGATCCTGTCTCTAAGAATTCTCTCCAGTAATTTCCCTACCACTGACGTAAGGCTCACCGGCCTGTAGTTCCCGGGATTATCCTTGCTACCCTTCTTAAACAGAGGAACAACATTGGCTATTCTCCAGTCCTCCGGGACATCCCCTGAAGACAGCGAGGATCCAAAGATTTCTGTCAAGGCCTCAGCAATTTCCTCTCCAGCCTCCTTCAGTATTCTGGGGTAGATCCCATCAGGCCCTGGGGACTTATCTACCTTAATATTTTTTAAGACACCCAACACCTCGTCTTTTTGGATCACAATGTGACCCAGGCTATCTACACCCCCTTCTCCAGACTCAACATCTACCAATTCCTTCTCTTTGGTGAATACTGATGCAAAGTATTCATTTAGTACCTCGCCCATTTCCTCTGGCTCCACACATAGATTCCCTTGCCTATCCTTCAGTGGGCCAACCCTTTCCCTGGCTACCCTCTTGCTTTTTATGTCCGTGTAAAAAGCCTTGGGATTTTCCTTAACCCTATTTGCTAATGACTTTTCGTGACCCCTTCTAGCCCTCCTGACTCGTTGCTTAAGTTCCTTCCTACTTTCCTTATATG
Source organism: Scyliorhinus torazame (assembly GCF_047496885.1). NCBI lineage: Eukaryota > Metazoa > Chordata > Chondrichthyes > Carcharhiniformes > Scyliorhinidae > Scyliorhinus > Scyliorhinus torazame. The sequence continues at coordinate 249,315,009 of NC_092712.1, read as the reverse complement.
CCACACAGGCTTCGTCTGTTCCCAGCCTTTTAGCCCTGACAAATGCCTCCTTTTTCTTTTTGACGAGGCCTAAAATATCACTCGTCATCCAAGGTTCCCGAAAATTGCCGTATTTATCTTTCTTCCTCACAGGAACATGCCGGTCCTGTATTCCTTTCAACTGACACTTGAAAGCCTCCCACATGTCAGATGTTGATTTGCCCTCAAACATCCGCCCCCAATCTATGTTCTTCAGTTCCCGCCTAATATTGTTATAATTAGCCTTCCGCCAATTTAGCACATTCATCCTCGGACCACTCTTATCCTTGTCCACCAGTACTTTAAAACTTACTGAATTGTGGTCACTGTTACCGAAATGCTCCCCTACTGAAACATCTACCACCTGGCCGGGCTCATTCCCCAATACCAGGTCCAGTACCGCCCCTTCCCTAGTTGGACTGTTTACATATTGTTTTAAGAAGCCCTCCTGGATGCTCCTTACAAACTCCGCCCCGTCTAAGCCCCTGGCACTAAGTGAGTCCCAGTCAATATTGGGGAAGTTGAAGTCTCCCATCACCACAACCCTGTTGTTTTTACTCTTTTCCAAAATCTGTCTACCTATCTGCTCCTCTATCTCCCGCTGGCTGTTGGGAGGCCTGTAGTATACCCCCAACATTGTGACTGCACCCTTCTTATTCCTGATCTCTACCCATATAGCCTCACTGCCCTCTGAGGTGTCGTCTCGCTGTATAGCTGTGATATTCTCCCGAACAAGTAGCGCAACTCCACCTCCCCTTTTACATCCCCCTCTATCCCGCCTGAAACATCTAAATCCTGGAACGTTTAGCTGCCAATCCTGCCCTTCCCTCAACCAGGTCTCTGTAATGGCAACAACATCATAGTTCCAAGTAGTAATCCAAGCTCTAAGTTCATCTGCCTTACCCGTAATGCTCCTTGCATTAAAACATATGCACTTCAGGCCACCAGACCCGCTGTGTTCAGCAACTTCTCCCCGTCTGCTCTGCCTCAGAGCCACACTGTCCCTATTCCCTAGTTCTCCCTCAATGCTCTCACCTTCTGACCTATTGCTCCCGTGCCCACCCCCCTGCCATACTAGTTTAAACCCTCCCGTGTGACACTAGCAAACCTCGTGGCCAGGATATTTATGCCTCTCCGGTTTAGATGCAACCCGTCCTTCTTATACAGGTCACACCTGCCCCGGAAGAGCTCCCAGTGGTCCAGATAATGGAAACCCTCCCTCCTACACCAGCTGTTTAGCCACGTGTTTATCTGCTCTATCTTCCTATTTCTAGCCTCACTGGCACGTGGCACAGGGAGTAATCCCGAGATTACAACCCTCGAGGTCCTGTCTTTTAACTTTCTGCCTAGCTCCCTGAACTCCTGCTGCAGGACCTCATGCCCCTTCCTGCCTATGTCGTTAGTACCAATATGTACAACGACCTCTGCCTGTTTGCCCTCCCCCTTGAGGATTCCCCCTACCCGTTTGGAGACATCCTGGACCCTGGCACCAGGGAGGCAACATACCATCCTGGAGTCTCTTTCACGTCCACAGAAGCGCCTATCTGTGCCCCTGACTATAGAGTCCCCTATTACTATTACTCTTCTGCGCTTTGACCCTCCCTTCTGAACATCAGAGCCAGCCGTGGTGCCACTGCTCTGGCTGCTGCTGTTTTCCCCTGATAGGCTATCCCCCCCGACAGTATCCAAAGGGGTATATCTGTTCGAGAGGGGGACAACCACAGGGGATTCCTGCACTGACTGCCTGCCCTTTCTGGTGGTCACCCATTTCTCTGCCTGCACCTTGGGTGTGACCACTTTTACATAACTGCGATCTATGACGCTTTCCGCCACCTGCATGCTCCTAAGTGCATCCAATTGCTGCTCCAACCGAACCATGCGGTCTGTGAGGAGCTCCAGTTGGGTGCACTTTCTGCAGATGAAGCCATCCGGGACGCTGGAAGCCTCCCGGACCTGCCACATCTCACAGTCAGAGCACAGCACCCCTCTAACTGACATTGCGTCAATTAATTAAAATTTGTCTTTTTTTTTCTTTTAAATACTTTTTTGTTAAATTTCAAAGTTACTGTCAACTATCTGTTTCCTAGCACTAGATTTCTAATAGAAATGCGATAGCTAACTATAATACTCTCCGATCTCTGGCTTAGATATCCTCTAAATTATAATTAAGTTATTATGTTTAATTAGTTCCCAAATACTCAAATTTTTTTAAAATTTAGGTTAGAATCCCAACCAGCCACTTTGGCCACAGCTTTTCTGTGATGTCACTTTAGTTTCCCCCCGACACACACAATTTGAAAAAAGGTATAAAAGTAAAAATAACTTACTTACCTTCTTACCTTCTGAGTGTCTGAGATGTTCTCAGGTTCTCTCGCTGACAGAGACTGCTCCTCCACCTCCGATCCTTGACCTGCACAATGCTAATAATATAATAATATAATATGGCACTTACCTTACACCAATGGGTCTTATTATTAGGTTAGAGGAGGAGGGCGGGTGGGAGACACTACACGTGTAGTGTCTCGGGTTTCCTCTCCACCAGAATTTATTAGTTGGGGGGGGGGGGGGACTTCCCAGAGGTCCGCGGGTCGAACTTCCGGTTCCCGCCTTATATAAAAACAAATAAAACAGAAAAGAAGAACAGACACGGGACCAGGCAAGGCTTTTAAATACACTACTCACCTCCAAGAAGGCCCCTGCGCACCGCTGCCGCCGAAATCCGAAGGGCTGCTCCTGTAAAGGTAAGGCTTTTTAAAGTAAGTACTCACCTCCCAGAAGGCCCCTGCGCACCGCTGCCGCCGAAATCCGAAGGGCTGCTCCTGTAAAGGTAAGGCTTTTAAATACACTACTCACCTCCAAGAAGGCCCCTGCGCACCGCTGCCGCCGAAATCCGAAGGGCTGCTCCTGTAAAGGTAAGGCTTTTTAAAGTAAGTACTCACCTCCCAGAAGGCCCCTGCGCACCGCTGCCGCCGAAATCCAAAGGGCTGCTCCTGTAAAGGTAAGGCTTTTAAATACACTACTCACCTCCAAGAAGGCCCCTGCGCACCGCTGCCGCCGAAATCCGAAGGGCTGCTCCTGTAAAGGTAAGGCTTTTTAAAGTAAGTACTCACCTCCCAGAAGGCCCCTGCGCACCGCTGCCGCTGAAATCCGAAGGGCTGCTCCTGTAAAGGTAAGGCTTTTAAATACACTACTCACCTCCAAGAAGGCCCCTGCGCACCGCTGCCGCCGAAATCCAAAGGGCTGCTCCTGTAAAGGTAAGGCTTTTAAATACACTACTCACCTCCAAGAAGGCCCCTGCGCACCGCTGCCGCCGAAATCTGAAGGGGATGAGGCATGACTTAGGATGCATTGGATGGAGAGGAAAACCGCAGGGGATGGGCACAATGGAAATGTGGAGCTTGTTCAAGGAACAGCTACTGCGTGTCCTTGATAAGTATGTACCTGTCAGGCAGGGAGGAAGTGGTCGAGCAAGGGAACCGTGGTTTGTTAAAGCAGTCAAAACACTTGTCAAGAGGAAGAAGGAGGCTTATGTAAAGATGAGACGTGAAGGTTCAGTTAGGGCGCTCGAGAGTTACAAGTTAGCTAGGAAGGACCTAAAGTAGGAGCTAAGAAGAGCCAGGAGGGGACATGAGAAGTCTTTGGCAGGTAGGATCAAGGATAACCCTCAAGCTTTCTATAGATATGTCAGGAATAAACGAATGACTAGGGTAAGAGTAGGGCCAGTCAAGGACAGTAGTGGGAAGTTGTGCTTGGAGTCCGAGGAGATAGGAGAGGTGCTAAATGAATATTTTTCATCAGTATTCACACAGGAAAAAGACAATGTTGTCGAGAAGAATACTGAGATTCAGGCTACTAGACTAGAAGGGCTTGAGGTTCATAAGGAGGAGTTGTTAGCAATTCTGGAAAGTGTGAAAATAGATAAGTCCCCTGGGCCGGATGGGATTTATCCTAGGATTCTCTGGGAAGCTAGGGAGGAGATTGCTGAGCCTTTGGCTTTGATCTTTAAGTCATCTTTGTCTACAGGAATAGTGCCAGAAGACTGGAGGATAGCAAATGTTGTCCCCTTGTTCAAGAAGGGGAGTAGAGACAACCCCGGTAACTACAGACCAGTGAGCCTTACTTCTGTTGTGGGCAAAATCTTGGAAAGGTTTATAAGAGATAGGATGTATAATCATCTGGAAAGGAATAATTTGATTAGAGATAGTCAACACGGTTTTGTGAGGGGTAGGTCGTGCCTCACAAATCTTATTGAGTTCTTTGAAAATGTGCCCAAACAGGTGGATGAGGGTAAAGCAGTTGATGTGGTGTATATGGATTTCAGTAAAGCGTTTGATAAGGTTCCCCATGGTAGGCTACTGCAGAAAATACGGAGGCATGGGATTCAGGGTGATTTAGCAGTTTGGATCAGAAATTAGCTAGCTGGAAGAAGACAAAGGGTGGTGGTTGATGGGAAATATTCAGACTGGAGTCCAGTTACTAGTTGTGCACCACAAGGATCTGTTTTGGGGCCACTGCTGTTTATCATTTTTATAAATGACCTGGAGGATGGGTGAGTAAATTTGCAGATGACACTAAAGTCGGTGGAGTTGTGGACAGTGCGCAAGGATGTTACAAGTTGCAGAGGGACATAGATAAGCTGCAGCGCTGGGCTGAGAGGTGGCAAATGGAGTTTAATGCAGAAAATGTGAGGTGATTCATTTTGGAAGGAATAACAGGAAGACAGAGTACTGGGCTAATGGTAAGATTCTTGGCAGTGTGGATGAGCAGAGAGATCTCGGTGTCCATGTACATAGATCCCTGAAAGTTGCCACCCAGGTTGAGAGAGTTGTTAAGAAGGCGTACGGTGTGTTAGCTTTTATTGGTAGAGGGATTGAGTTTCAATACCATGAGGTCATGTTGCAGCTGTACAAAACTCTGGTGCGGCCGCATTTGGAGTATTGCGTGCAATTCTGGTCGCCGCATTATAGGAAGGACGTGGAAGCATTGGAAAGGGTGCAGAGGAGATTTAACAGAATGTTGCCTGACATGGAGGGAAGATCTTATGAGGAAAGGCTGAGGGACTTGAGGCTGTTTTCGTTAGAGAGAAGAAGGTTAAGAGGTGACTAAATTGAGGCATACAAGATGATCAGAGGATTGGATTGGGTGGACAGTGAGAGCCTTTTTCCTTGGATGGTGATGTCTAGCACGAGGGGCATAGCTTTAAATTGAGGGGAGATAGATATAAGACAGATGTCAGAGGTAGGTTCTGTACTCAGAGAGTAGTAACGGCGTGGAATGCCCTGCCTGCAACAGTAGTGGACTCGCCAACACTATGGTCATTGGATAGACATATGGACGATAAGGGAATAGTGTAGATGGGCTTTAGAGTGGCTTCACAGGCCGGCGCAACATCGCGGGCCGACGGGCCTGTACTGCGCTGTAATGTTCTATGTTCTATGTTCTAAAGCCCTGCGCGGATCTCCTCAACTCAAACTTGATCGTACAGGTATTCCAGCCAGGCTGGCATCAACGGTGGCTTTGCCAATCGCCGTTCCAACAGAATCCTTCATCGGGCGATATGAGAGGCAAAGACGACAAATCAGCTCTCCAGCAGCACCAGATTTTCCTGTACCCCAAAAATCGCCACCATTGGGTCCGGCCCGGCCTCTACCCCACAATCTTCTATCGTGTCCCGAACACCCCCTCCCAGTATCTCTCCAACTTCTCGCAGCTCCAGAACATGTCCGCGTGATTTGTTGGTCCTCGCCCACCCTTCTCACACTCATCTGCCACCCCCTGGAAGAACCCCTCGCCCGGGCCATATGTACTCTATGCAGCACCTTAATCTGAATCAAACTCGTCCTCACACACGAGAAGGTCGAATTCACCCTGCACATCGCCTCACTCCACAATCCCCATCCTATCTTCCCCCCAGCTCCCCCTCCCATTTATTCTTAATCTTCACCAAATGCACTCCCCCCTGCTCCCCAGCCACCCATATATATCCCCAATCCTAACCTCCCTTTCCACATCCGGGAGCAGCAACCGCTCCGCCAGCTTGGGAAACCATCTCCGTTCCTTCCACGCAAAGTCCCTCACTTGCATATACCTGAATACACTTCCCTTCAACAGCTCCACCCTCTCCCGCAACTCTTCTAGACCTGTAAACCTATCCTCCACGTGTATATCTCTCGCCCTCACCAGCCCCACCTCCCTCCACTTCCCATACATGCCACCCGTCTCTCCCGACTTAAACAAGTGGTTTCCACACAACGGTGTCAGAATCGACATCCCTTCCACCCTAAAGTGTCTCCTCAGCTGGTTCCACACCCTAATCATGGACTGCACCATAAGACTCACCGTGTACCTCCCCTGTGCCAGCAGAAGCAACGCTGTCACCATGGCCATCAAGTTGGTCCCTCTACAGGACTCCTCCTCATTTCTAACCCACTCTAATCCCTCTCCTTCCCACACCACCACACCTTCTTCGCAGTCATGCCAAGTAGTAAGGCGGCATGTTTGGTAGTGCCAGCCCCCATTCTGCCTTTGCCTATGTAACCAGGCCCTCTTCCCTATACATATAAACTCTGAAATCGTTGCATCCAATTTCCGGAAAAAAGCCTCCAGGATGAAGATCGGGAGGGTCTGGAATATGAACAGGAACCTTGGCAGAACGTTCAATTTAACCACCTGTACCCTCCCCGCCAATGTCAGGTGTACCATATACCATCTCCTAAAATCCCCCCCCCAACCTCCTCCACCAATGTTGTCAGATTCCACTTGTGCAACATCGGAACACCCCCCCCGTCACCTGGACCCCCAGATACCCGAACCTGTCCCGGGCTACCCTAAATGGCAACGCCCCCAGATTGGCTCCCTGACCCGCCACATTCACCGAAACATCTCACTCTTCCCGACATTCAGCTTATAGCCCGAGAAGGCCACAAATCTCTCCAGTATGCCAAAATGCTCCCAATACTCGAATAAGAATAATCGCTTTATTGTCACAAGTCGGCTTCAATGAAATTACTGTGAAAAGCCCTTAGTCGCCACATTCCGGCACCTGTTCGGGGAGGCCGGTACGGTCCAGTGGGTCCGACATGAACAGCAGCAGGTCATCAGTGTACAGCGACACCTGGTGTTCCCTACTCCCCCCACAGTCTCCGGCCACTCTACTGACTCCGTAGGGCCATCGCCAAGGGCTCTATCGCCAGCGGAAACAACAGCGGCGACAGCGGATACCTCTGCCTCGTTCCCCTTTGCAACCTGAAACTGCGTGAACTCATGTAATTTGTCCATACACTCGCCACCGGGGCCACATACAACAGACACACCCACGCCACAAACTTCGGATCAAACCCGAACCTTCCCAGAATCTCAAACAGGTACCGCCACTCCACCCGGTCAAAAGCCCCATCCAGAGATCACCACCTCCAGTACCCGCCCCTTCGATGGGGTCACGTTTATCAGCCTCCTGATGTTACTGGAACGCTGCCTGCTCTTTACGAAACCCATTTGGTCCTCTGTGACAACCCCCGGAACGCATCCTTCCTTCCTCCCACCACTAACTTAGCCAACACTTTCACAACCGTGTTTAGCACTGGAATGAGCCTATGTGACCCACACCCCAAAAGGTCCTTCACCTTCTTCGGGATTAGTGTGATTGATGCCTGGGTCAGTGTCTCCAGCAGCTCCCTGTTCTCCAACGCCTCTCTAAACATCCTCAGCAAATGTGGTGCCAAATCCGTCGCAAACTTTTTATAGAACTCCACTGGGTAGCCGTCCGGCCCTGGGGCCTTCTCTGACGTCATCCTCTTTATAGCATCCATCACCTCTCTCAGCCCTAGTGGTTTCTCCAGTGCCTGGGGAATTCCAGTTCATCCAAATACCGCCCCATATCCCCTTCCTCACCACCCAGTTCAGTCCTGCCTCGAGCTAAGTCGAACCTCCAAACAGTGCGATGCATGGTCTGAGAACACAATTCCCGAGAACTCCGCCCCACTACCCCCACCAACACCGCTCGGCTCATTACGAAAAAGTTAATTCTGGAGAAAACCTTGTACTCCCTATCCCCTGGGTTCCTAAGCCTCCACGGATCCACCAGATCAGGTCAAAGGCTGGGAATCCATGGCAGGTAACTCACCTCCTGACCCCCCAAAGCCTGTCCAGCATCTACAAGGCACAAGTCAGGACTGTAATGGAATACTTTCCACTTACCCGGATGAGTGAAGCTCCAACAACACTCAAGAAGCTCAACTTCATCCAGGACAAAGCAGCCGATTGATTGCTCCTCATTCCACAAACATACAAACCTTCGACCACCGACGAACTGTGGTAGTCGGGTGTACCATCTACAAGATGCACTGTAGTAACTCACCAAGGTTCCTTAGACAGCACCTTCCAAACCCATGACCACTGCCATCTAGAAGGACAAGAGCAGCAGAGACCTGGGAACCCCACCACCTGGAGGTTTCCCTCCAAGTCACTCACCACCCTGACTTGGAAATATATCGCCATTCCTTCACTTTCGTTGGGTTCAACACCCTGGAACTCCCTCCCCAACAGCACAGTGGGTGTACCTACACCTCAAGGACTGCAGTGGATCAAGAATGCAACTCACGACCACCTGCTGAAGGGCAAGTAGGGATGGGCAATAAATGCTGGCCTAACCAGCAATACCCACATCCCGTAAATGAATTATAAAAAAATTCCTATCCTTTACATAAACCCTCCGAACTCCATTCTATCCTCAACCTTCCCATTGACTTTGTGCCCGACCCTATGCACCCTCAGTTCCAGCACACAGTTAAAATCACCCTCCATAATTAACTGATGCGTATCTAGGTCCGGAATAGTTCCTAGCAACCCCTTCACAAACCCCACGTTGTCCCAGTTCAGCGCATAAACATTCACGAGCACCAACAGCACCCCATCCAACACCCTTCTCACTATTCCATACCTCCCACCCGGGTCCCGCACTTCCTTGGCCCCTACAAACCCCGTCCTTTTGCTCAGCACGATGGCCACCCCCGTGACTTTGAATCAAACCCCGAGTGGAATACCTAACCCACCCATCCCTTTCTCAACCTCACCTGGTCTTTCACCCGGAGATGCATCTCCTGCAGAAACATTAACCTCGTCTTCAAGCCCCACATGTGCGCAATACTCGAGACTCTTCCCCGGCCCCTTCAGTCCCTGTACATTCCATGTTACGAACCTTACAAGAGGCTTATGCCTCCACTCCCATCTACCATCCACCATCATTCCTTTCCAATTATATCTCCTTTGATTTCGCCCTGAACCGGGCCCATCCAAGATGGCCCCCTTCTCCGCTCATGACCACGCTCATTCTCCAACACTGCCACATCGCATCCCCCCTCCCCCCGTCCCTCCCCAGACCCCTCCTGACCCTCCCCGCCCCCAATTGACCATTCCCTACCGCCATCCCCCCACCTCACTTCCGTTCACCAGCATTACCTGCCAGCATGGCAGCTCCTGCCCGAAGGCCCCTCCTACCTACCCCTCCATCCCTCCCCTCACCCTTCTCTCCTTGGTCTGTGCAAACGGCTCCCTGTGGACCCCACCCACCCCCATCCAAACAAAGACAGATCCAAAACCACAGGTCACCCCCTCCAAAAAGAAAAACACCACAGGCGGCGGGAGACAACCACAATGACAAAATTTCCCCGTCCGAAAAAAGCTTCCTAATCTCTGGCCCCCACAATACCCGCATCTTCCAATCTCTGTTGTTCCAGCTCTCCCCAATCTATGGTCTCTGATGAAGTGATTGGCCTCCTCTAGGTTTTAAAATAGTACTCACCGGCCATCGAAAGTCACCCACAGTTTCGCTGGTTTCAGTACTGAGGTACCCTCAATAATGACGCTTAGAGATTAAACTGTAAAGAAGGCTTTCTTAGACTAATAACTATGCTACAGCTATGGACGAGAGCTGACTGCTATACAGACCATGAAGCAGGCCTTTATGTATGGCTCCCAGATGGGCGGAGCCAGAGGCGGAGTCCCCAGGGTTCCAGGCCCGGTCTTAAAGGGGACATCGCCTTACATGATGATAAGGCAGTAACCGTTGCTCACATTCACCCCCTGTTTAAAAAGGAGTCCGGCGGGGGTGAAGTGCCATCATAGGTCCACCCGTCTCGGTGGCCGGATCGTCCTCCTCGACCTCCTCAATTCGGGCGGTGGTGCGGCGGGCATGGACGCCCCGATTGAGGGCACATCCGGGAGCACAGAGGTCGGAGCTTCGGTCCGGGTCGGGGCAGAGGAACTAGGCAGGGCCGGGGGTAGCGGAGCCGGCGCCGGCGGGGTGTGTAAAGGGGCGCAAGGGGGAGCTCACCAACGGGTGGTAGGGCCGGAAGGGGGTGTGTTGTAGGGGGCGACGGGTCCTGCAGGGGAGCGGCGCGGGAAGGGGCGTCTGTGGTGGAGGATCCAGCGGGCGCCAGATCCCGGAGGGAAACCGTATCTTGCCTGCTGTTGGAGTACTCCACGTAGGCGTAACTGGGGTTGGCGTGGAGCAGTCGGACCTTTTCAACTAGGGGGTCTGTTTTATGGCTCCTCGCGTGCCTCCGGAGGAGAACAGGTCCCGGAGCCATCAGCCAAGGTGGAAGCGAGACCCCGGAGGTAGACTTCCTGGGGAAGAGAAACAATCGGTCGTGAGGGATCTCATTCGTGGCTGTGCAGAGGAGTGACCTAATGGAGTGTAGGGCATCGGGTAGGACCTCCTGCCAGTGGGTGGTTGGGAGATTTCTCGACCGCAGGGCCAGAAGGACAGCCTTCCACACGGTCGCGTTCTCCCTCTCCACCTGCCCGTTTCCCCGTGGGTTATAACTGGTCGTTCTGCTCGAGGCGATGCCTTTGCTGAGCAGATACTGACGCAGTTCATCGCTCATGAACGATGTACCCCGGTCGCTGTGGATATAAGCAGGGAAACCGAACAGGGTGAAGATGCTGTGCAGTGCCTTAATCACCGTGGCTGAGGTCATGTCGGTGCAGGGAATGGCGAATGGGAAACGGGAGAACTCATCGATCACGGTGAGGAAATAGGCATAACGGTTGTTGGATGGGAGGGGCCCCTTGAAGTCCACGCTCAGTCGCTCAAAGGGGCCCGAGGCCTTCACGAGCCGAACCTTGTCTGGCCGATAGAAGTGCGGTTTGCACTCCGCACAGACCTGGCAGGCCCTGACCATGGCCTTGACCTCCTTGGTTGAGTAAGGTAGGTTGCGGGACTTGATGAAATGGACGAGCCGGGTAACCCCCGGGTGGCAGAGGTCATTGTGGATGGCTTGCAGGCGGTCCTCCTGCGCGTTGGCGCATGTGCCGCGGGACAGGGCATCTGGGGGCTCGTTGAGCTCCCCTGGACGATACTTGATATCGTACGAGTAGGTGGAGAGTTCGATCCTCCACCTCAAAATTTTATCGTTTTTTATTTTGCCCCGTTGCGTGTTATCGAACATATAGGCGACTGACCGTTGGTCGGTGACGAGGGTAAACCTCCTACCAGCGAGGTAGTGTCTCCAGCACCGCACAGCCTCCACAAGCGGTGAGGGTTCGGGAGAAGAACGCTACTGGTCTGCCTCCTTGATTGAGGGTAGCAGCCAGGGCGTTGTCTGATGCATCGCTCTCTACCTGGAAAGGGATGGTTTCGTCCACCGCGTGCATGGCGGCCTTGATGATGTCGGCCTTGATGCGGTTGAAGGCCAATTGAGCCTCAGCCGAGAGGGGAAAAGTGATGGTCTTTAGGAGGCTTTGTCCGCATACTTGGGGACCCACTGGGCGTAATAGGAGAAAAGCCCCAAGCATTGTTTGAGGGGCTTGAGGCTGCGGGGGAGAGGGAGTTCCTTAAGGGGGCGCATGCGGTCGGGGTCGGGACCTAGGACCCCATCTTCCACGACATAGCCGAGGATGGCCAGCCGGGTGGTGTGGAAAACGCATTTGCCCTCGTTATAGGTCAGGTTAAGGGCTCGGGCGGTCTGGAGGAACTTTTTGAGGTTAGCGTCATGGTCCTGCTGATCATGGCCGCAGATGGTGACATTGTCCAAGTACGGGTATGTAGCCCGCAAACCGTACTGGTCCACCATTTGGTCCATCGCCCTTTGAAAGACGGAGACCCCATTTGTGACACCAAAGGGGACCCTGAGGAAGTGGAAGAGCCGGCCGGCTGCTTCGAAGGCAGTATAGGGGCGGTCTTTTGGTCGGATGGGGAGCTGGTGGTAGGCAGATTTGAGGTCGACCGTGGAAAAGACTCGGTATTGGGCGATCCAATTTACCATTTCCGCGATGCGAGGAAGGGGGTACGCATCAAGCTGCGTGAATCAGTTTATGGTCTGGCTATAATCCACGACCATCCGTTTCTTCTCCCCGGACCGGACTACCACCACTTGCGCTCTCCAAGGGCTGTTGCTAGCCTCGATGACCCCCCTCTCCCAGTAAACGCTGGGCCTCTGACTTGATAAAAGCCATATCTTGGGCACTGTAGTGCCGGCTCCTGGTGGCGACGGGCTTACAGTCGGGAGTGAGGTTAGCGAATAGCGAGGGGGGTGCGACTTTCAGTGTCGCAAGGCAGCACCCTGAGGGGGGGCAAGGGTCCGCCGAACTTCAGTGTCAGGCTTCGGTGGCTGCACTGGAAATCCAGTCCGAGCAGCAGGGGGGCACAGAGGTGAGGGAGGATATAAAATTTGAAACGGGTGTATTTGGCACCCTGGATCGAGAGATCCGCAATATAGTACCCCGTGATTTGTACCGAGTGGGACCCAGATGCGAGGGCTATGGTTTGGGATGCGGGATGGGTGCGTAGGGAGCAGCCCCTTACCGTTTCAGGGTGGATATAGCTCTCCGTGCTCCCGGAGTCGAAGAGGCGTGGAGTGTCGTGCCCGTTGACCTAAACCTGCATCTGGAGTTCTGCAGGTGTTTTGGCCGAGTTTGATCGAGGGTGATCGCACCCAGTCGCGGGTAGTCGGAGTCGTCAGCCGAGTCGGACTCGTAAAATGGCCGCTGCAATCGGTCGCACGTGTCGGGTCGAGAAGATGGCCGCCGACCAGATGGCCGCTCCCATGATTCGCACGAGGCTGATGACGCGTCAGAAGAGGGCGTGTCGGGTCTGTGCGCAGCAGCATTGCGAGGCCTGCGGGCCTGATTTTCGGGCCAGCTGTTCTTTGTTTTTCTGGCCCCTGGGTCTGGCCAGGCAGACCCTCGCAAAGTGCCCTTTCTTCCCGCAGTCGCTGCAGATCGCGGAGCGGGCTGGTCAGCGTGGGCGTGGGTGCGGGCCCTGCCCGCAGAAGTAGCAAGGTGTGCCCCCATGGTGAGCGGGTCGCCGCGTGGCGCAGGCCTGTAATACGGGTGAGTCTGAGGAAGTCCGGGGGGGGCTGGCAGAGTCCGCGGGGTACGTACCCAAGTTATGTCGGGCCACCTCCAGCGAGGAGGCGAGCGTTAGCGTCTCCTGGAGGTCTTTTGCCCCGTTTTCGAGCAGCCGCTGCCGGATGTAGGTCGAGCGGATTCCGGACACGAAAGCATCCCTGGTGTGCAGGTTCATATGGACTTCCCCTGTCACATCCTGATGGTCACAGTCCCTGGCAAGCGCGGTGAGTTTCTCAACAAACTCGTCGAGCGATTCCCCCGAGCGCTGCCGGCAGGTAGAGAGCAGATGCCGGGCGTGCACCTCATTGACGGGCTTGACAAACCGCTTGCGGAGAAACTCAATCGCTTCCTCATAAGTTGTCGCCTTTTCGAGTGTGGCGGAGATTCTGTGACTCACCCAGGCGTGGAGTAGACGCAGCTTGCGTAGCCCTAGGATGGGAATCTCTGCGGAGACCAGGTAGGCCTCGAAGCACCGCAGCCAGTATTTAAAAATTTCCTTTGCCTCCGGCGTTCGTGCTTCCAGATTGAGCGTCTCTGGTTTTAGGCCTGCGTCCATCCTGAATCTAGTTTAGTCTAATAAATTGAGGTACCCTCAATAATGACGCTTAGAGATTAAACTGTAAAGAAGGCTTTATTAGACTAATAACTATACTACAGCTATGGATGAGAGCTGACTGCTATACAGACCATGAGGCAGGCCTTTATGTATGGCCCCCAGATGGGCGGAGCCAGAGGCGGAGTCCCCAGGGTTCCAAGCCCGGTCTTAAAGGGGACATCACCTTACATGATGATAAGGCAGTAACCGTTCATCACAAGTACACTAAACTGGATCTGACTTCGGTATAAAACCGTTTTGGCCTTGTTAAACCCAGTGCGCCTCTTTGTCAGCTCCGCTCTGATATCTTGATAGATTCAGACCCGGTTTCCCTCCCATTTGCAGTTCCGCTTCTCCCTGGCCAATCGCAGGATCTTTTCCTTCTCCACAAACTTATGGAGCCTCACAATCACCGCCCGCTCTTGGCTTGAACAGCACCCCCTCCGCCACGAGCCCCATCAGTATCCTTGAGACGTATCTCATAGCACTCGTACCTTCCACACCCTCTGGCAGGCCAATGATACGCAAGTTCTGCCTTCTGGATCTGTTCTCCTGCTCCTCTATCTTTGCACCCGCAGGACCCCCACCTCCACCTCCAATGCCACCACCACTATGGTCGGACATCACCTTCTCCATCTCCCAGGTCTGCGACCCCTGCACCTCCACGCACTTCTCAACTCTCTCCATTGATCCTTTCAGGGGTGCTACTGCTCCCTCGATGGCCTTCGACCAATCCTCATGCATCTTTTTTCGCTGCTGGCGGTACTCTTCTCTAATAAACGCCATCAACGGCTTCATCTGGCATTTTCCAACTTGTGACAATCCTTCCCCCTCCACCATCTTCACAACTGCTGCTGTGCACAGCTCTCCTCCAATTCCTTGGCCAGGTCTTTTTTTAAATATAAATTTAGAGTACCAAATTCATCTTTTCCAATTAAGGGGCAATTTAGTGTGAACAATCCACCTACCCGACACATCTTTTGGGTTGTGGGGGCGAAACCCACGCAAACACGGGGAGGATGTGCAAACTCCACACGGATAATGACCCAGAGCTGGGATCAAACCTGGGACCTCGGAGCCGTGAGGCAGCAATGCTAACCACTGTGCCACCGTGCTGCCCTTCTTGGCCAGGTCTTTAACCTGTTTCTGCTGGGTCTGGTAACCAACAGATCTGCTGTTCACAGAGGGAACTTCTCCTCCACATCTTCAGCTACATTTTCCTGTTGAAATTACCCCACTTTCGGGTAAAAAGCGCTCAAACCAACACCTTCGAGCCAGAGCTGCCCTGTGTGTGACCACTCACTCCATGGCCACCACCGGAACTCCCTACCATATGCCTTCTTAACCACTTAATCCACCTGCCCTGCTGCCTTAAGGGACCGGTGTATATGCACACCAATGTCCCTCTGATCCTCGGTGATTCCCAGGGCCCTGCTGTTTATAATGCATTCCCTTGCCTTGTTTGTCCTGCCCAAGTGCATCACTTCACACTTATCTGAATTAAATTCCATTTGTCACAGATCAGCCCGTTGATATCTTCCTGTAATCTAAGGCTATCCTCCTCACTATCCTCACTATTCTCCTCACACTCCACCAATTTTTGTATCATCTGCAAACTTACTGATTAACCAATAACTCTGACTTCTTTAAAGCATCTTTTATCTTGTTATAGGCATTTCTGTATTCTTCTAACTTGTGGCATGCCTGTTTGGCACATAACACAGTGCGTAAAGACTTCAATCGTGTTGTTAAATTCAGTACCAATTGGCCATAATAATTGATTAATCCGAAAACCGACTTCAATTGTGTCACATTTTGAGGAGGTGGTGCTTCTAAGACCACTGTCATCTTTTTTGGCTCCTTGTCTTTATCAATGATGTGACCCAAATAATTTAGGGATATTTTGAAAAAGTCACACTATTCTTTTTTAACTCGGCGATTATGGTTTTGTAGACGTTTCCGTGTAAATTTCAAGTTCTTCAAATGTTCTTGTTCGCTTGAACTGGTGATGAGAATGTCATCTAGGTAACATTGCACCCCATTTACCCACTCAGAATATTTGATCCATGGACCTCTGAAAAAGAGCAGGAGCAGATGTTATTCCAAATGGAGGTCTCCTGTAATGGAACAGATCTCTCTGTGTCACAATTGTGAGTAATGACTGTAATTTTGCAGCCACATTCATTTGTTAATACGCCCGTGATAGATCAATTTTACTGAATTTCTGTCCTGCACAATACCGGGTTAATAGTTGTTTTAAAATCTCCACATATCTTCACTGAGCCATAACCTTTCCGCACAGGAACTATTGGTGTTGCCCAATCACTTGTAGCAACCGGTTCAATGACTCTTGTTTAAGAACAAAGAACAAAGAAAATTACAGCACAGGAACAGGCCCTTCGGCCCTCCCAGCCGGCGCCGATCCAGATCCTGTATCTAAACCTGTCTTCTATTGTCCAAGGATCTACTTCCCTCTGTTCCCCGCCCGTTCATATATCTGTCTAGATGCATCTTAAATGATGCTATCGTGCCCGCCTCTACCACCTCCACTGGCAAAGCGTTCCAGGCACCCACCGCCCTCTGCATAAAACACTTTCCATGCACATCTCCCTTAAACTTTCCCCCTCTCACCTTCAAATCGTGACCCCTTGTAATTGACACCCCCACTCTTGGAAAAAGCTTGTTGCTATCCACCCTGTCCATACCTCTCATAATTTTGTAGACCTCAATCAGGTTCCCCCTCAACCTCTGTCTTTCCAACGAAAACAATCCTAATCTACTCAACCTTTCTTCATAGCTAGCACCCTCCATACCAGGATACATCCTGGTGAACCTCCTCTGCACCCTCTCTAAAGCATCCACATCCTTCTGGTAATGTGGCGACCAGAACTGCACGCAGTATTCCAAATGTGGCCTAACCAAAGTTGACAAGATGCTGTAATGGAGGCCGTATAGGAGGCTGCTAAAGAAGATAAGAGCCCATCGTTTTAGGGGCAAGGTATTGCTATGGATAGAGGATTAGCTGACTGGCAGAAGGCAGAGAGTGGGGAAAAAGGGGTCTTTTTCAGGATGGCAGCCGGTGACTAGTGGTGTTCCGCAGGTGTCAATGTTGGGACCACAATATTCACACTAACAATCTGGGGGGATTGTTGCTAAGTTTTCAGAAGATTCAGAGATACTAGAGGGGAGGGTACTGTTGTGGGAGTGAGAAGACTGCAGAAGGACTTGGACAGGCTAGGAGTGTGGACAAAGAAGTGGCAGATGGAATACAATGTGGAAAAGTGTGAGGTTATGCACTTTGGTAGGAAGAATAGAGGCATAGACTATTATTTAAATGGGGAAAGGCTTTGGAAATCTGAAGCACAAAGGGACTTAGAAGTCCTGGTTCAGGATTCTCTCAAGGTTAACAAGTGGGTTCAGTTGGCAGTTAGGAAGACAAATGCAACGTTAGCATTCATGTCGAGAGGGCTCGAACACAAGCGCAGGGATGTACAGCTGAGGTTGAATAAAGATCTGGTCAGATCCCATTTGGAATACTGTTATAACCTGCCTACTGACGATTGTCTGGGGACTAATGACTATCCCACAATCCTATGGGAGTATGAACTTCCCCAATGAGGGGGGCGGAGAAACTCCTACTATAAATAAGCTGGCCAGTCCAGGAACCAGGAGGAAGGAGAAGGTAGCAAGGGAAGTTACTGCTACTGCTATGTATATATTGTTATAGTAAATAAACTTTATTATTTTGTATCCTTAAAACTCGTGCTGGATTCTTCGGGGCCCTTACAAAACTGGCGACGAGGGTTAAAGTGAATAGCTGTCTACACTGCTGAAGCCACCTCCCTGGATTTTTGTTGGATACAGGTTGGAAGTTGTTTTCTATTATACCATGCCTCTGTACGGACGTTTGGATGTTTTTGATGCTGCGCTGGAAAGCTGGAACCAGTACACGCAACGAATGCGTTACTATTTCCGGGCAAACAATATCACTGAAAACGAGTGCCAGGTGGTCATATTGCTCACCGCCTGCGGGCCGCATTCGTTTGGGGTGATTAGGAGCCTTACGTACCCAGCTGCGCCGGATACCAAAACGTTTGACGAACTTGTGAATATAGTGGGGCAACACTTTAACCCAACCCCGTCCACGATAGTCCAGCGTTACCGGTTTAATACCGCTGAGAGGACCCCTGGAGAATCCCTTGCCGATTTTTTATCCAGGCTACGCGGGATTGCGGAATACTGTGACTATGGTGAGACCTTGTCAGAAATGTTACGCGACCGTTTGGTTTGCGGTATTAACAATGCGGCCTCCCAGAGAAAGTTGTTAGCGGAGCCAACATTGACTTTTCAACAGGCAATACAAATAGTCTTGTCCCGAGAGAGCGCAGAGCGAGGAGTACAGGAGCTACAGGGAATGGAAGTGCATGCCTTGGGGCGAAACCCTTTCCGCCCAAAAACGTCCCCCCGCACTCCTGCGGTACCTTGGGCGAGGCAACGACCAGACCGACGCCAGTGGCCATCGGACATTCCTCCCCGAAGGGAGCCTTCTCCAGAGCCAATGGATGAGGAGCCATGTCCGTGTCAGACTTGTAGGCGCCGACCCCGTCGCGGACGGCGGTCCTGGGGACGCCAGAGGCGCCGTCGTTCCGACCGTAACTGGGACCAGCCCAGAGGCCGTACCTTCCATGTGGATGAACCTGCGGCGACCACTCCTGAGGACGTGGAGACGGAGGACGACTGCCTGCAGCTGCATTGTGTGGCAGCTCCCCGTGTGGCCCCCATTAAGGTGACAGTACGGGTCAATGGCCACCCGCTGGAGATGGAGTTGGATACTGGCGCAGCAGTCTCCGTGATCGCCCAGAGGACATTCGACCGCATCAAGCAGGGTATACAGACCCTTACACTAACTGACTCACAGGCCAGGTTGGCCACCTACACGGGGGAACCACTGGACATTGCAGGAACTACAATGACCCCTGTTGTCTACGGACGCCAGGAGGGGCGTTTCCCACTTATCGTAGTGCGTGGCCATGGGCCCAGACTGTTGGGTCGGGACTGGTTGCGCCATTTGCGGTTGCAATGGCAGCACATCCTCCAAACAGTTACTGGAGGGTTGACTGAGGTGCTAGGACGATACCCAGAGGTATTCCAGCCTGGTCTGGGGAAAATAAAAGGGGCCGTAGCCCGTATCCAAGTTGAACCAGGAGCCACACCGCGCTATTTCCGGGCGCGCCCAGTGCCTTACGCTTTGCTCGAGAAGGTAGAAGGGGAGCTCACTCGTTTGGAGAGTTTGGGTATTATCAGGCCCATCCGTTTTGCTGACTGGGCAGCACCAATTGTGCCAGTAATGAAGCCAGATGCCACAGTTCGCTTGTGTGGCGACTATAAACTTACAGCGAATACGGCTTCCCGACTCGACCGATATCCAATGCCTCGCATAGAGGATCTCTACGCGAAACTTGCAGGCGGACTCTCATTCACAAAATTAGATATGAGTCACGCCTACCTGCAGTTGGAGCTGGACCCTGCCTCCCGACCATATGTAACAATTAACACACACCGGGGCCTGTATGAATATACACGGTTGCCCTTTGGAGTATCCTCTGCCTGCGCAATTTTTCAACGTGTTATGGAGGGCATTTTGAGAGGTTTACCACGTGTGGCTGTCTACCTAGATGACGTGTTGATTACAGGGACGTCGGAGCAAGAGCATTTGGAAAATCTGGAGGCTGTCCTTAAACGCCTATCGGAGGCTGGAGTCCGTTTACGTCACACAAAGTGCGTATTTCAGGCAAAAGAAGTAGTCTACCTAGGTTATCGGGTGGACCGCAAGGGTCTGCACCCCGTCGCAGAGAAGGTGCGTGCAATTCAACATGCCCCCACCCCGACTGACACTTCGCATCTTCGTTCTTTTCTCGGTCTCGTAAACTATTACGGGAAGTTCCTCCCCAATCTGGCAACTACGCTGGCCCCCTTACACCTGCTGCTAAAGAAAAATCACACCTGGGTTTGAGGTCAGCCGCAAGAAACCGCTTTCCGGCGGGTAAAGCAACAATTGTCGTCGTCTGGGTTACTAACCCACTATGATCCGGGAAAGCCTTTGCTCGTCACATGTGATGCATCCCCGTATGGTATTGGGGCTGTCCTGTCCCACAAGATGGAGAACGGGGCCGAGCGACCGATAGCTTTCGCCTCCCGCACATTGACTGCAGCGGAGAAGAAGTACGCGCAGATCGAGAAGGAGGGCCTGGCAGTGGTTTTTGCGGTGAAACTCTTCCACCAGTATGTGTACGGCTGCCATTTCACTATCGTGACTGATCATAAGCCCCTGCTGGGACTCTTCAGGGAGGATAAGCCGATACCGCCCATTGCTTCTGCACGGATCCAGCGCTGGGCTTTGTTGCTTGCTGCATATGAGTATTCTCTGGAGCACAAACCAGGTACGCAGATAGCAAATGCCGACGCACTGAGCCGATTGCCTTTATCGACCGGCCCCATGTCGACCCCCACGACCGGTGAGGTGGTCGCAACCCTAAATTTTATGGACACCTTGCCTGTCACGGCATCACAGATCCGTGAGTGGACCCAGACGGAGCCAGTCCTGTCAAAGGTTCGGCACATAGTCCTGTATGGTGGGCAGCATAGACAGCTCCCAGGCGAGTTACGGGCATTTTCCTCCAAGCTGTCAGAGTTCAGCGTGGAAGACGGCATCCTCTTGTGGGGGACGCGTGTGGTTGTCCCGAAAAAAGGCCAGGAGCTGATATTATCAGACTTGCACAATGGGCATCCGGGCGTGGCCAAGATGAAAATGTTGGCCCGGAGTTATGTCTGGTGGCCAGGCCTCGACACCGACATTGAGAAGGTGGCCCAAAACTGCTCCATTTGCCAGGAGCATCAGAAGCTTCCGCCGGCCGCGCCCCTACATCACTGGGAATGGCCAGGGCGGCCTTGGGCACGCTTACATGCAGATTTCGCAGGCCCTTTTCAGGGATCCATGTTCCTTCTACTAATTAACGCCCAGTCCAAATGGCTGGAGGTGCATAAGATGCAGGGGACAACGTCCTGCGCAACAATTGAAAAAATGCGTTTATCATTTAGCACGCATGGCCTCCCCGAGGTGCTGGTCACGGATAATGGCACTCCATTCACGAGTGAGGAGTTTGCTAGGTTTACAAAGATGAATGGCATCCGCCATATCCGCACTGCCCCTTACCACCCGGCTTCAAATGGGTTGGCAGAGCGTGCAGTGCAAACATTCAAAAGAGGCCTAAAGAAGCAGTCTTCCGGATCAATGGACACGAGACTGGCTCGGTTTTTGTACGTACAGGACCACCCCCCACACAGTGACTGGGGTAGCTCCCGCAGAACTCCTAATGGGCCGGAGACTTCGCACCCGCTTTAGTATGGTCTTCCCGGACATTGGCGCAAAAGTACGCCGCACACAAGAACGGCAGGGACCGGGATTGTCTCAGCATCGTCCGATTCGGCAGTTTGCGCCCGGTGACCCAGTATTCGTGCGGAATTTTGCTGGTGGTGCCCAATGGGTTCCTGGGGTAATCTTTCGCCAAACGGGCCCTATATCGTACCAAGTGCAAGCCCAGGGTCGTCTCCAGCGAAAACATGTAGACCACGTCCGGTCCAGAAGATCATCCCCGCAAAAGATTCCCCGCCCCCGGAGCTCAGTTCAACAGCGGCAAAGACCAGAAACAAGGGAAGGTAGTCCTCCAAATCTTCCACTGGTGCCTCACTCAAAGCCTGCGCAGGTCATGACGGGACCGAATGGGGACAGAGACGCTGACATGACGGAGGCAGCAGACTCTGACTCCGAGATGGAGACACAGGATGAATCAGAGGGGGAATCCTCGGTCCACAGGCCGTGGATGTACAACCGCGCCGTTCATCACGGAAGCGCCGGTCTCCGTCTCGTTATACGCCGCCTGATCCAGCGCCGCGTGCAAATGGCGTCCGGCCTGCGGCCAAACGAGTTCGACGCCTTCCTTCGCCAGGGCCTACGGTGGATTCCTTGGACTTTGGGGGGGAGGGATGTTATAACCTGCCTACTGACGATTGTCTGGGGACTAATGACTATCCCACAATCCTATGGGAGTATGAACTTCCCCAATGAGGGGGGCGGAGAAACTCCTACTATAAATAAGCTGGCCAGTCCAGGAACCAGGAGGAAGGAGAAGGTAGCAAGGTAAGTTACTGCTACTGTTATGTATATATTGTTATAGTAAATAAACTTTATTATTTTGTATCCTTAAAACTCGTGCTGGATTCTTCGGGGCCCTTACAAAAAATACTGTGAGCAGTTTTCGTTCCGTATCTATGGATGGATGTGCTGGCCTTGGAGGGGGTCCAGAGGAGTTTCACAGGAATGATCCCGGGAATGAAGGGCTTGTCGTATGAGGAGAGGTTGAGGACTCTGGATCTGTACTCAATGGAGTTTATAAGGAAGAGGGGGGGATCTCATTGAAACTTACAGAATACTGAGAGGCCTGGATAGAGCGGAGGTGGAGAGGAAGTGCTGGATTCTCCGCAGCCCCGTGCCACAATCACATTGGCGCTGGGGCGTAAAATCAACTTTCACTCCGAAATCGGGCCTGGCGCCGGTCCGGCGATTCTGCAGGATGCGAGAATCGGCGTGTTCGCGGAGTGATGCGGCTGGGAGGCCATTGCCAGAGGCCCGACCAGTGATTCTCCGCACCCAACCGGCTGAGTTCCCGGCGGCATGGTTCTAACCACCTATCGCCATTCGGGAACCTCGCGTGGCGGCGGCGGACTCAGTCCGTGGTCGCCCTGGGTGGGGGGGGCGGATCAGGCACCGGGGGAGGCATTATGGGCGGCCGGGGGACAGATCGGGTCGGATGGATCTTCGGGCAAGCGGTCGATACATTCTTCAGCTGCCTCCATGGTCCGAGTCCGCCATGATGCTGAGCACGGCCGCTGGAGGCTGCCAATGTGCGCATGCATGGACTCCAGACCGGAAGTGCAGGGGCCCGTATCCGCAGCTAAAGCTGCGTGAATCACTCTGGGTCACTACTAGCCCCCTGCAGGTGAGTGAATTGACTAATCTTTTTTACTGGACACTCGGGAGTGAAACGGCAGCGTTTTTACGCTGGCATGGGGACATAGTCCCATTTTGGGAGAATCCAGCCTGATGTTTCCACTAGTTGGAGAGATTAGAACCAGAGGGCACAGCCTCAGATTGAAGGGATTATCCTTTAAAACTGAGATGAGAAGGAATTTCTTCAGCCAGAAGATAGTGAATCTGTGGAACTCATTGCTACAGAAGACGGTGGAGGCCAAGTCACTGAGTGTCTTTAAGACAGATAGATAAGTTCTTGGTGAATAAGGGGATCAGGGCTTATGGGGAAAAGGCTGGAGAATGAGGATAAGAAAAATACCAACCATGATCGAATGGCGGAGTAGTCCCATTGGGCTAAATGGCCTAATTTTGCTCTTATATCTCATGGTGTTTTACTGGATGAACTATGCAGCAGCATAAAAGCTTTATGCCCTACCGAACTGAGAAATATTGCAACCTTCAGGCCCTCCAATATTTGATTTGCAATGCAATGCAATCTCTCTTCATATGAATTCCAAGTATCTCAGTCTTCAACAAATGCATCCATGGCATCTGTTATTCCCGCCATTCCGTATACTGGCTCCTAAGATCTATACTTTAACCAACTGCCTTCCTTCCATTTTTTTTGATGTATTGAACAAGCAATCCCCATATCCACAATGCAACTTTGAAATTTTCGTTTTGCCTGACTGTGGTTTGACTTTCCCCAGAGTCGTCGCCTGCACAGTCGGAAGGTTTTTGAATCCCTGTTTCCACATCATCATAGAATTTACAGTGCAGAAGGAGGCCATTCGGCCCATCGAGTCTGCACCGGCCCTTGGAAAGAGCACCCTACCCAAGGTCAACACCTCCACCCTATCCCCATAACCCAGTAACCCCACCCAACACTAAAGGCAATTTTGGACACTAAGGGCAATTTATCATGGCCAATCCACCTAACCTGCACATCTTTGGACTGTGGGAGGAAACCGGAGCACCCGGAGGAAACCCACGCGCACACGGGGAGGATGTGCAGACTCCGCACAGACATTGACCTAAGCCGGAATCGAACCTGGGACCCTGGAGCTGTGAAGCAATTGTGCTATCCACAATGCTACCGTGCTGCCCTTTCATCCCGTTTCACTTTGCCACATGCATGATCCCTGCAGCCTAGATTCTACCCACTTCCTGGACAAGCAAGTTTTTGAACTTTTGTTCTGCTTACTCACAGTTGTGTTCCATTTTATTTTCTAAAACCTTCAACATTGGCGGCTTTTGCTTTGACCGCTGTGTAAGTCCTGTCCGGAGGATCCTTTCTCCACTCTCGACGCCATCTCC
This sequence comes from Scyliorhinus torazame, assembly GCF_047496885.1. NCBI lineage: Eukaryota > Metazoa > Chordata > Chondrichthyes > Carcharhiniformes > Scyliorhinidae > Scyliorhinus > Scyliorhinus torazame. The sequence goes on along the minus strand of NC_092712.1, from coordinate 249,290,644 downwards.
ACTTTTCTCAGTTGATGATTTTTTTCTTCTTCAGCAATTGTGGTTTCTTGTCTCAATCCTCATCGCCAGTTTCCTCTTTTGTTATATTCTCTAAGTGTGCGAAGAAAAAAAGGTATGGAAGTGCCACACACTTGGATTTATTACAAATACGATGAGAGGTTTATGAGCAATGTTGATCATACAATCTAAGTGAAGAACTGGAAGCCCGCGCAAAACACCCTGCTGGCGTCGCTACAGATCACGTGATGTTCCATCAGCAGGGATGTATTCCCTAATACAGAACAGTCATCCTCTCTACTGTGACTGTTCAAAAGAGAAGACAGTCTGGAAGGGGTGGCTCTTTGAGGACCAGGTTCACTCTCTTCAACTTTGGCTTATCATATCACTGATCCATGCGCATACTGCAATGGAATGACAATATAAAGCCATGTGACCATCAGGGCCATACTGAATACACTGTAGGCATTTTGAAGCAAACAATACCTGCTGTACAATTTTGTCACCAATGGAGTCTAACCATGGTGCAAGCACAGAATATCCACCTGCATTCAAAGCAAAAGCTACATTTTCAGACAGTTCTCACAGACGCAATCTTCAGCTAAGTGCCAGGAGCACCCAAAACGTATAGATCAAGATACTCTCAGAAACATTGTCCTCGGCTCAGCTACCACAGACGTTCATTTTTGGGGCTGCAATTTTATTCTACACAAGTAATTTTCAAACTCAAAGTCATGACCCATGGGTGGGTCCGGATGGGTGTCAGGAGGGTTGTGGAGCGATTGGTCATGGTGTTCCCGATCGCAGGAAGAAGTGCCCAATGGCCGTGGCCGGCTTTTTAAAATGCCATCGCGAATGGCTTTCAAGAATGCCGGCTGTCCTGCACTGCATACCCACTGAGCGGATCTAGCAGTGCGCAGGCCCAGAGCTCAGCGGGACAGATTATCATGGAGGAGGTGTTGTTGTTAATTATTTTTGATTGTGGTCTATGGGTCAGGAAGTCGAGGATCCAGTTGCATCAGGATGGAAAGCCCCTTGGCATCCCCCCTCTGCAACTGAATCCTCGACTCCCTGACCCATAGACCATAATCAGTGAGAATAAACAACAACACCTCCTCCACGATAGTCCTCAATACCGGGGCCCCATTAATGGGGCCGAGGTGGAGGTTGACTGAGACTGAGGTTGACAGCTTCAAATTTCTAGATGTGCACATCACCAAAAATCTGTCCTGGTCCCCCCACTTAAACAGGAGGGACGGAGTCTGAGGTGTTGTGGAGTTCTGGCACCTCCACTGTGGGAGTAATGGCATGGGCCCCACCACTTCCTCTTCCTTCAGGGTGCCCGATGGTCCTCAGGCTACTCCATGGGATGGGAGTGGGAGAGGAGCCATCTCCTTCGGTTCCCCCACCACCTGGTGCTGCCAGTCCTAGAGGTACGCTGTCATGTCGACCAAGGTCTGCATGATCGAGGCCATGGAGCACCAGGACTGGACCACCTCCATCTGGGACTGTGCCATATCATGCTGCGACTGTGCCACCACCTTCTGGCTCTGTGTCACATCAGCCAGTGACTGCGCCATCCCCTCTGGGACTGGGCCACCTCCCACTGTGCTTGTGCCATGATGGCCAGCCTGGGCAGTGCCACCGTGTTCCCAGCCATGGCTTGCTGTGACTGGGGCGTGCTAAGGAACGCCATTGCAATGTCCAGGTGGCTTCGGCACATGGCTGCTTGTAAGAGGGCAGTCCTGTCCTGCACCTAGGCCAGCGCCTGCATAGAATGTCCCAGGCCTTTGACATGCTGATTCATGGCTAAAGTCCTCGCTCCAAGGCCTCCACCATGGTAGCCATTCGTGGGGCATTGGCCTGGGTGACACGCACAGCCGGCACTACCTCCTGCTGCTGCACACGGTTGGATTCCTCCAACTGCACCTACAGTTACTGGATATTTGGCGACAATCCCATATGTAGTCCCTGGATCTGTGGCTGTATCTCCACAATCATAAAATATGGAACATAGAACATACATTGCAGAAAGAGGCCATTCGGCCCATCGAGTCTGCACCGACCCACTTAAGCCCTCACTTCCACCCTATCCCCGTAACCCAATAACCCCTCCTAACCTTTTGTTGACACTAAGGGCAATTTAGCATGGCCAATCCACCTAACTTGCACGTCTTTCGACTGTGGGAGTAAACTGGAGCACCTGGAGGAAATCCACGCAGACACGGGGAGAACGTGCAGACTCTGCACAGACAGTGACCCAAGCCGGGAATCGAACCTGGGACACTGGGCATGATGACCCCAGGGACTAGCTGTCTTCAAGATGGGTTTCAGGCTTCTGGAATGGACAGTGCCACTTCTGATCCTGTGAAGGTCCCGGTTTTACTCAGCATTCCGAGACACTGGGGAGTCAGTTACAAACTTTTTAACAAGATTAAAGCGATTAGCAGAAGCTTGCGAATTTGACCTGGCGCTAAATAAAATGCTCCGAGACCGTTTGGTATGTGGAATAAATAATTTAGCAATACACAAACGTCTGTTAGCAGAGGCCGAGCTAGTTTTCAAACAAGCATTGCAGCTGGCTTTGTCCTTAGAAAAAGCGGCAAGCGGAGCGCATGAGTTACAATGTACTCCGATGGAGGTAGACGCCCATACCAGTGAAACTGAGTAAGGGACTATCGCTGGGGGATAGGCAACTGCATAGCCACCCTCAGGAACAACTCGGATACTAAGTTAACCAGGCTCACTCGCAGAAGCCCCCCCAAGCAAGGAATAATTAGGTCCAGACAGACGGCAGCCCCTGCAACCTTTCGCCCGGTAAAATATTATAGTTGTGGCCAGTGATCGGAGCCAGAAAGGAGAAATAGAAGCGCAAAACCATCATCTTGGAGAAGGTTGCATAGGCTGGGGTACAGGAAAATGCATACCCTAGAAGCCCCACCAACCTCCGATGAAGACCAACTAAATTGCATAATAATGGTGAAATAAAAACCCATTAAGTTATCCATAAGGTTGAATGGACATCCCACACTGATGGAAGTCAACACTGGAGCAGCCGTATCAGTGATAGGGGAAACAGTATTCAATAAAATTTGCACTGGACTCCAACCCTTATTCCGAACAAGGACCTCGGCAAAACTGAGGACATACACCGGGGAACCACTGAGAGTGTTGGGGACAACGCAAATAACTGTGGCTTATGGAGAGCAACTGGTTAGGCTGCCTTTAATGGTAGTGAAAGGTGTGGGGCCAAGCTTATTGGGATGAAACTGGCTAAAAGAGATCCAGCTGGATTCGGTAAACATTTTCCAGCTGGAAAATGGCCGCCTGAGCCAACTCCTGTGCAAATACCCAGAGGTTTTCCGAGAAGGGCACGGAACAATAAAGGGAGCAAAGGCAACATTGCATGTAGATCCAGAGGCAGTCCCAAAATTCTACAAGGCCCAAGCACTACCCTTTGCATTAAGGCAGAAAGTCGATATGGAAATAAAATGATTAGAGCATGAGGGAATAATAAAACCGGTCCAGTTTACAGAGTGGGATGCTCCCGTGGTGCCTATCCTTAAGCCGGACGGCTCGGTGCGCCTTTGTGGAGATTTCAAACAAACGATTAAGCGCTACTCACAACTGGACAAATACCCAATTCCCCGGATTGAGGATTTGTGTGCAAAGCTGGCTGGAGGACTCTATTCTCAAAGCTGGATATGAGCCACGCATATCTACAGCTGAAGCTGGATGAAGAGTCCCAAAAATTCTCAACGATAAACACCCTGAAGGGCCTTTTTTAGTATACAAGATTACCCTTCGGGGTATCGTCAGCTTGTGCGATATTCCAGAGGACAATGGAGGATATATTGCAAGGGCTACCACAAGTCTCCATTTACCTGGACGACGTCCTCATTACAGGAAAAACAAAGGCAGAACACCTGCAAAACCTGGAGGAAGTCCTTAGGAGGTTTTCAGCAGCAGGCGTGCGCCTAAAGAGGGAGAAATGTGTTTTTCTAGCACCTCAAGTAACTTATCTGGGGTACAAGGTTGACAAATCAGGGCTACACCCTTTGGTGGATCGGGTGAGGGTGATTAAAGATGCCCCGGCCCCCACCACGATCCAGGAGTTAAGGTCTTTTTTAGGACTGGTGACATATTATGAAAAGTTCATAGAACATAGAACATTACAGCGCAGTACAGGCCCTTCAGCCCTCGCTGTTGCGCCGACCGGACCAGTACGGGCTGCGGGCCACGTTCCCGTACTTAGATAATGTCACCATCTGCGGCCATGACCAGAAGGACCATGATGAAAACCTCCGGCACTGTGCCTTGCTGGCCGTCAGGGAACGCCACGTAGGTGTACTGGGGGTTAGCGTGCCGCAGGTGGGCCCTCTCGACCAACGGGTCCGACTTGTGCGCCCGCACATGCTTCCAAAGCAGGATGGGTTCGGGTGTGGCTAGCCAGGGTGGGAGCGAGGTCCCGGAGGTGGACTTCCTGGGGAAAACAAGGAGACATTCATGAGGCGTCTGATTTGTGGTTGTACAGAGCAGCGACCGGATGGCATGGAGGGCCATCGGGAGGACCTCTTGCCAGCGGGAGATTCCTGGACCGTAGGGCCAGTAGAACGGTCTTCCAGACTGTTCCGTTCTCCTTCTCTACCTGCCCGTTTCCCCTGGTCGTCCTGCTCGAGGCAATGCCCTTGCTGAGCAGGGAATTGACGCAGTTCGTCGCTCATAAAGGAGGACCCCCTATCACTGTGAATATATGCGGGGAAACCAAACAGTGTAAAGATACCCTGGAGGGCCTTGATGACGGTGGTTGTGGTCATGTCTGGGCAGGGGATGGCGAATGGGAACCGGGAGTACTCATCAATCACGTTCAGGAAGTACGTGTTGCGGTTGGTGGAGGGGAGGGTGCCTTTGAAATCCATGCTGAGGCGCTCAAAGGAACGGGAAGCCTTTATCAGGTGTGCCCTCTCTGGCCGGTAGAAGTGCGGTTTGCATTCCGCGCAGATTTGGAAGTCCCTGGTGATTGTCCTGACCTCCTCGATGGAGTAGGGCAGGTTGCGGGTCTTGACGAAATGGAAAGAACAAGTGAACCCCGGGTGGCAGAGGTCCTCGTGGAGGGCTCGGAGGCGGTCCACTTGTGCAGTGGCACAAGTGCCGCGGGACAGGGCATCAGGAGGCTCGTTCAGCTTCCCCGGACGGTACAAGATCTCGTAGTTGAAGGTGGAGAGTTCTATCCTCCACCGCAAGATCTTGTCGTTTTTAATCTTGCCCCGCTGTGCATTATCAAACATGAAGGCAACCGACCGTTGGTCCGTGAGGAGAGTGAATCTCCTGCCGGCCAGGTAATGCCTCCAATGTCTCACAGCTTCAACTATGGCTTGTGCTTCTTTTTCGACCGAGGAGTGGCGAATTTCGGAAGCATGGAGGGTACGGGAGAAGAAAGCCACGGGCCTGCCCGCTTGGTTGAGGGTGGCGGCCAGAGCTACGTCCGACGCATCGCTCTCGACCTGGAAGGGGAGGGACTCGTCGATGGCGCACATCGTGGCCTTTGCAATGTCTGCTTTGATGCGGCTGAAGGCCTGGCGGGCCTCCGTCGACAGGGGGAAGGTTGAGGACTGGATCAGGGGTCGAGCTTTGTCTGCATAATTGGGAACTTACTGTGCATAATAGCTGAAGAACCCGAGGCAGTGCTTCAGGGCCTTGGGGCAGTGAGGGAGGGGGAACTCCATAAGGGGGCGCATGCGCTCAGGGTCGGGGCCTATGACCCCACTTTGCACTACGTAACCTAGAATGGCTAGACGGTCGGTGCTAAACACGCATTTATCCTTATTGTATGTCAGATTAAGGATTTTCGCGGTCTGGAGCAATTTGCGGAGGTTGGTGTCGTGGTCCTGCTGGTCATGGCCGCAGATGGTGACGTTATCCAGATACGGGAACGTTGCACGTAAGCCGTACCGGTCAACCATTCGGTCCATCTCTCGCTGGAAGACCGAGACCCCATTAGTGACACCAAAGGGAACTCTTAAAAATTGATAGAGCCGCCCATCTGCTTCGAGGCAGTGTACTTGCGGTCACGAGTGCGGAGGGGTAGCTGGTGGTAGGCGGACTTGAGATCCACCATGGAGAAGACCTTGTATTGTGCGATCCTGTTTACCAGGTCAGCTATACGGGGGAAAGGGTACGCATCCAGCTGCGTAAACCTGTTGATGGTCTGGCTGTAGTCTATGACCATCCAATGCTTCTCCCCGGTCTTTACCACCACTACCTGAGCTCTCCAGGGACTGTTGCTCGCTTCGATGGCCCCTTCCCCAGCAGCCTTTGGACCTCTGACCTGATGAAGATCCGATCCTGGGCACTGTACCGCCTGCTCCTGGTGGCGACGGGTCTGCAATCCGGGCTGAGGTTCGCAAACAGGGAAGGCGGGTCGACCATAAGGGTCGCGAGGCCGCAGACAGTAAGAGGAGGTATAGGGCCGCCGAATTTAAAAGTCAGGCTTTGCAAATGGCATTGGAAGTCCAGCCCCAGGAGGGTGCGGTGCGGCAGGACGTACAGGCGAAAATTGTTGAATTTCCTGCCTTGGACAGTGAGGTTCGCTCGGCAGAACCCCTGTATCTCCACCGAGTGTGACCCGGAGGCCAGGGTTGGTTATAAGTGAACAGCGCCTTACCGTGTCGGGGTGAACAAAGCTTTCCGTGCTCCCAGAGTCAATCAGGCACGACGTCTCATGGCCGTTGATGAGGACCGTCGTTGTAGCCGTTGCGAGTGTCCGGAGTCGACTTTGGTCCAGTGTCACCGAGGCCAGATGAAGCAATTGCGAGTTCTGGTCGGGCAGTGTGTAGCCGGCCGTGCTGGGGGCCTGGGGCCCCATCCAAGATGGCGTCACCCATGGGTTGCACATGGTGTCCGGGGATGAAGAAGATGGCGACGGCGATGGACAAAATGGCGGCGCCCACCCGTCCAGCGTGGAGTCCGGGGGGCAAGATGGCCGCCCCCGTGGGTCACACGTGGCGCTAGGATAGGGGGGTGGTGGTGAGCGCTGGCCGGTCGGGGCCTGAAGGGGGGGTTGCCGCGGCGGTCCATAGTCGCTGGAGACCGCGGCCACGGCATGGGCCTGGCAGACCCCCACAAAGTGGCCCTACTTGCCACACCCTTTGCAGGCGGTGGTGCGGGCCGGGTGGGGATGGTTCGCCTGCCTGCAGAAGAAACAGCGGGGCCCGGCGGCGTTAACGGGTCATCTCGCCGTGCAGGCTTGCGGGGTCAGGGGGAAGGTCTGAGGGGCTGCCGCTGTGGGGTGCCACACAGCCCAAGGGGCCGCCGCGCGATCGGGTGCAAAAGACAGCGCGTTTTTGTAGGCAACGTCTGTGGACTCTGCCAGGGCCCGTGCCTCTGTAAGTCCCAGAGTGTCCCTTTCTAGGCGTCTTCGGCGGATATCGGGGGAGCTCATACCTGCAACGAAGGCATCCCTGATTAGAAGTTCCGTGTGCTTGCTCCCCGAAACTTGTGGGCAGCCACAGTTTCGGCCCAGCACCAGTAGCGCCCGGTAGAAATCTTCCAACGTTTCCTCGGGGCTTTGCTGCCTAGTCGCAAGCAGGTGACGAGCGTAGACCTGGTTTACAGGGCGGATGTAATGTCCTTCTAGCAGTTCGATAGCGGCAGCATAGTTCTCCGCCTCCTCGATGAGGGATTAGATCCCAGGGCTGACCCGGGAGCGCAGTAGATGCATCTTCTGTCCTTCCTTGGGGGAGCCTACGGCTGTGTCGAGGTAGCCCTTAAATCACGCCAGCCAGTGTTTAAAAATAGCAGCAGAGTTATCCGCGTGGGGGCTGAGCTGGAGGCACTCCAGTTTGATTCGGAGATCCATCCTTCCAACTTAAGTTGTAGCAGATTAAATTGATGCGCAATCAATTACACTCAAGACGAAGTGATTCCATAACTGAAGTCTTTAATCTGCTAGAACCTTTTCCCCAGCAGCTTCGATACAGAAAGTGAAGGCTGCTGGGACGGCACCATCTCTTATACCCCGCCTTCAGGGCAGAGCTATGTAATACAGCCAATGGTAGACTCCTGGGTCTAACCACTGGTCATCAGCCTCTCAGGTACCGCAATACCTGGTACTACCACACATGGGTTCCTCACAAACTATACAGCTCAGGCTCACTGCCCATGCCGCACATGCATGGAAGCAAATCTATTTTCTGGAACCTTAACAAACATTCATTCCTCGACCTAAACCAGCAAAACAAATTCATTGCTGATTTGTCTCATTATTTGTGGGATCTTGTGTGCAAATTGGATGATATGTTTGGCAGTATGACAACAGTTTAAAAAGCAAATAATTGCTTATGAAAGCTTTTTGAATGATCTAAAGACACAAAAGATGCTGTAAGTCTTTCTCGTCGCTACTTTGTAATACTTAAAGTTGTGCTCGAAACAGCGAGGGCACAGGGGGGGGGGGGGAGAGGTTCTTGCCAAAGTGGCGTGACACACCTACAATAATTCCCTGAGAGCAGACAGCACCGGCCTAACACCTGCATAACTACATAGCGTTCTTCATTGGTATGATATCATTGAAGGAACTCACGGGCCGCTAACGTCATGCACCTCTTTCTACCTTCAGGGAATCAACAGAGTCTGGGTTTCTCCTCCATAGTGCTTAATGGAACATGCACTGGGGCAGAGGTTAACAGCAGCGTGCGTACTAAGAGTTCAGAGCTTTCTGCTACAATGTACACGGCATGCACCTTGACCAGTTAGGCATCTCCTTGCTCACTCAAGCAGTCAATTTTCGTTATAGCAATGTATATTTCAACCAGAAACTTCTCATCCTTATTTGTTGACATTTTAAATGCATGAGAAGTTTACATGACAGCACTGGTATCTTAAAGCAGCTTATTATTGCATGAGTTGGCTCCTGAAACATCCATTGAATTACAAAATCAAAGTAGCAATTTAAAAAATATAATTTGCTTCCAACTCACATCACAAAGCAGATAACCCATGTTTCACAAACTAAATTTGGTTCTGACTTTGAATGTTCTGGTTGCATTCTATGTACTAGTGTGCTCGGCTCAATGTTACCGGGAACTTGATAAGTGATGTTTAAAAGCAATGATTGGGATATATTGTAAAGCTACTTCAGAGGATGCAGGCTTACCAACTTTGAATTCTATTCCGTGGCACAAAGAAAGGAAATGTTACTGAGTTGAAACATCCGTTTTATTTGCTTTTGTGCTATCAGTAATCACAATCAAGTAGGAATCACACAGAGACCTCTTGAAAGCATGAACTCCAAATGAACTGCTTGATAGATTTGGTAGGAAGTGTCGGAGAAGTCACAGGACTTCAAGAAGAGCACAAAGGCAAGGCATGAATATTATAATCAATGAATAGAACACTACATATATCAGCATGAAGGGAGGCAATAACACTAAAACATATGTGCCAGAAAGTTAGATGCTAACATGTCTGTGTACTGATAGTTATAGCGAGTACAACCTGGTTGCAAATAAAGTAATGCAAGTGCAAACAACTAGAAATTGCAAATTATTTTGCATTCATCTGATCAGTATCCACTGATTTGACGTTGAAATGCAAAACTGGCTTATCAGATTATACATGATAAAGCAATAATTGCTTGTTCTGCTTATTGCAGAATATTTTGGATGGATTTGAGCATATCGGCTAGAGCTACTGATACATACCATTTTATTCATACAATTTGTACAATGTGTGAAATCAACTTGTTGATATATGCTAATTGTTTATAAGTGCATCTCATTGTATATAAATGCATAATAATGCAGATTCAGGGGAATTTCAGAAAAGCTGTGATGTGTTGGGTGTTCTGGATCACATACAGGTCACCAACACGTGAAATAGTGCAACACTATTTTATTGAATCATTAACTGTTTAAACACACTCAGACTGTGGGTTAATACAATACTAGCTTTAACTAAAGACCTTTGCCTTGGTCCTAACCAGTTGATGCACTCAGCACATGTTGAATGTTTGTGTTACAGGCTGTGAGCTCTGTCCTCCTAGCTATCTGCAACTTGAATGAGCGGGAACTCTGATGCCCCCTGTCTTTATAGTGCGTGTGCTCTCACTGGTGATTGGCTGCGGTGTTGTGTGTGTTGATTGGTCCCACTGTGTGTCCATCAGTGTGTGGCTGCACCATGATATACTGGTGTGTATTATGACATCCCCCTTTTATTAAAAATGTACCTGCGTGACAATAAATAGTGTATGGTGAATGTTCCTGACTATGTGTGTGCAAGATATTGACAGGACTATGTACATGAAAACTAAGCTATATACATGGGAAGGTGCCTGGTGCATAAAAACAGTGTGTCACAAGAATAACGAGATGAACACTATATACAAACCATTTGAACGATTAAACGGAAGAACAGAACAAATCAGAAAGTCCATTAGTCCACACAGTTCACAAATTAAGTCTCTGAGGTGGGCGACGAATTCTGGTTGTCCGCCTCAAGGGTGGGTCGGGAGCCACCAGCTGAGGAGCGGGCTGGACTGGTCAGAGTGAGGAAGATGCAGAGTGACCGGAATCTCTGAATAGTCCAGGTCAGGGTCAACAGGAGGGCATGGCAATTGTGGAGGATCATGCAGCGAGCGCGGAACGAGACGAAGGGCGCCGATTGCAGCGCAGAATGGAACCATCCGGTAGATGAACCAGGAACGAGCGGGGGGCCACCTGCCAAAGAACCACAGCAGTTGCAGACCAGTCACCATCCGGAAGATGGATGCGGATGTCGTCATCTGGAGCCAGAGCAGGGAGATCAGCTGCACGGGAGTCATGAGCCGCCTTGTGCTGTGCACGAGACAGTTGCATTCGTTGAAGGACCGAAATGTGGTCGCGATCTTGGACATGAATGGACGGCACCGTCGTCCTCAGGATGCGATCCATGAGCAGCTGGGCTGGCGACAGGCCAGTGGACAGTGGGGCCGAGCGATAGGCCAGCAAGGCGAGGTAGAAATCGGACCCAGCATCTGCAGCCTTGCAGAGGAGCCGTTTGACTATGTGGATGCACTTCTCCGCTTTGCCGTTGGATTGGGGGTACAGGGGACTGGATGTCACATGCACAAAGTTGTACCTCCTGGCAAAGTTGGACCATTCCTGGCTTGCGAAGCAAGGGCCATTGTCCAAAATCACAGTGAGTGGGATGCCGTGTCAAGCAAGGGTGTCCTTACAGGCACGGATGACGGCAGACGATGTGATGTCATGTAAACGTACCAACTCCGGGTAGTTTGAAAAGTAGTCTACAATCAGGACATAGTCCCTGCCCAGCGCATGGAACAGGTCGATGTCGACCTTGGTCCAAGGTGACGTGACCAACTCATGGGGCTGCAGGGTCTCACGTGATTGGGCCGGCTGGAAGCGCTGACAAGTGGGGCAGTTGCGCACTGTGTTGGCTATGTCGCCATTGATGCCGGGCCAGTACACTGCCTCTCGGGCCCATTGGCGGCACTTTTCCACGCTAAGATGGCCCTCGTGTAGCTGTTCCACGACGAGCTGGCGCATGCTATGCGGGATGACAATGCGGTCCAGTTTCAGGAGAACACCATCTACTCCCGCCAGATCATCTCTGACGTTATAGAACTGTGGGCATTGGCCCTTGAGCCACCCATCTGTTAGGTGGCACATGACACGTTGTAGCAAAGGGTCAGCCGCCGTCTCGCGGCGAATTTGGACGAGGCGTTCATCCGTGGCAGGTAGATTGGAGGCCACGAAGGCCACATGGACGTCAACCTGGCAGACGAATCCCGCTGGGTCACACGGAGTGTTGACAGCCCTGGAGACAGTGTCAGCAATGATGAGGTCTTTGCCTGGGGTATATACCAGCTGGAAGTCGTATCGCCGGAGCTTGAGAAGAATACGCTGGAGGCGACTGACATGCTCCTGCATGTCAGTGGTCATTTGGTGGTGGACCAAATGATTATGTTGTCGACATAGATGCGAACACTTTCAATGCCTTCCACCATTTGTTCCGTGATCCTGTGGAACACTTCTGAAGCAGATATGATCCCAAACGGCATCCTGTTGTAACAATATCTGCCAAAGGGGGTATTAAATGTACACAGTTTCCTGCTGGATTTGTCGAGCTGGATTTGCCAGAATCCTTTCGAGGCGTCGAGTTTGGTGAAGAGCTTGGCGCGAGCCATCTCGCATGTGATCTCTTCATGCTTGGGAATTGGATAATGCTCCCTCATGATATTGCGATTCAGGTCCTTGGGATCAATGCAAATTCTCAGCTCACCGGAATGCTTTTTACACACACCATGGAACTGACCCAGTCGGTTGGTTCCGTAACTCCGGAGACCACTCCTTGGTCCTGGAGGTCCTGCAGCTGCTGCTTGAAGTGGCCCTTAAGGGGTGCAGGACCCTGCGAGGTGCATGCACCACAGGCATGGCGTTCTGTTTTGAGTAGGATCTTGTAAGTATATGGGAGCATGCCCATGCCTTCGAAGACGTCGCGGTGCTGGTCGATGATGGCGTCGAGTTGGTGCGCACAAGCGTGGGAGTCCGCGAAAAGCCCGTGAAATGGCCGCCCTCATCCAGGCTGTGGCCCTGGAAGTGCTCAATCACTTGGACCCGTTCCGCCTTGTGGGGACCTTGCCGCGCCATTTCAGCCGCTTGTATATGGGAATACCGGCTCGTGGCGTTTTCATGTAAGACACAGATCTCGATGGCGGTCGCTAGGGTGAGTTGCTTTACTTTGAGGAGCTGCTGACGTAGGGGGTCCGGCTGAACACCGAAAACGATCTGGTCGTGTATCATGGAGTCGGAGGTGGGCCCGTAGCTGCAAGACTGCGCAAGGGTGCGGAGTTGCGTGAGAAAGGATTGGAAAGGTTCATCCTTACCCTGCAAACGCTGCTCGAACACATAGCGCTCGAAACTTTCATTCACCTCTACGCTGCAGTGAGTGCCAAACTTGAGGAGGACCGTCTTGAACTTTGTTTTATCTTCATCATCCGCAAAGGGGAGAGAGTTGAAAATGTGGATGGCATGGTCCCCGGCAGTAGAGAGGAGAAGAGCAATCTTTCAGGTATTCGAGGCACCCTCAATGTCTGTGGCTTCGAGGAAGAGCTGTTTGAAAATCTTCCAGTTGGCCCCGAGGTTGCCAGCGTTGCGGAGCGGCGGTGGCGGGCTGATGTTGTCCATATTGCAGGGTGACGGAATGCTGGCAGAAGGCAGATCACTTGCAGGTAGGTCTAAGAAGTGCTAATATCCCTCAACTCCTGGTATCATGATGTGTTGGGTGTTCTGGATCACATACAGGCCACCAACACTTGAAATAGTGCAACACTATTTTATTGAATCATTAACTGATTAAACATACTCAGACTGTGGATTAATATACTAGCTTTAACTAAAGACCTTTGCCTTGTCCTAACCAGTCGATGCACTCAGCAAATGGTGAATGTCTGTGTTACAGGCTGTGAGCTCTGTCCTCCTAGCTAGCTGTAACTCGAATGAGTGGGAACTCTGATGCCCCCTGTCTTTATAGTGCGTATGCTCTCACTGGTGATTGGCTGCGGTGTTGTGTGTTGATTGGTCCCACTGTGTGTCCATCAGTGTGTGTCTGCACCATAATATACTGGCGCATATTATGACAATCTGTACTCTTGAAAACATTTTAAACCCATCTGATCTGAATTTAAATGGATAGAGAGAGCAGGTGGTTCTCTCTTTCTCGTACTCGAAACATTTCAATTTTGAATTTTCAATAATCTTCTGCTGAGGTTACCCTGGCTGACTAGCCTTGTGGGAATTTCCAACAATGATTTTTGTTCCTTAACTCTGCTATGCACACCTGCAACCCCTCCCCCCTTCAAAGAATTTTAATAAATTTGTAAGATATGACATGGACCAAACCTTGCTGGAAATAAAAGTGTGCTAACAATACAATTAATACTGCACAAATTGATCAGCTCGGGGGATTAATACTGGGTATTGAGAATCTCCTGGACTTGTGGGTTGATTTAGTTCTGTTTACATTGTACAAGTTCCCTTAGCTTTGCCATTATTTATGTCACAAGTAGGCTTACATTAACACTGCAATGAAGTTACTGTGAAAAGCCCCGAGTCGCCACATTCTGGAGCCTGTTTGGGTATACAGAGGGAGAATTCAGAATTCTCAGCTGGCACGGGAATTGAACCCACGCTGCTGGCCTTGTTCTGCATCGCAAACTAGCTTTTTAGAACAGGCTTACGCATATTAATTGTGCATGAAATTTGCCACAGGAAATTTGGGTTGTTTGTTAAGAAGATAACTGGTAGCACAATTTATTTTTGAGCTGAAGGGTGCAAGGAAAAGTCTAATGAAACCCAGATACCTTGAGATGCCTCAATTCTACAAGATTGAATCTATTATGTTGGAAAAATGGGACCCAATATTTCAAACAGCTGAGAAATGCTGTGGAGAAAGGTGAACAGCAGACATAAGCATTTTAAACAAACAAAAATACAAAGCTTACAATTGTGTGGGATAGGCTGGATGGACCAGAAGGTCTTTTCCTGTCTGTCATTGTTTATGTGTAAAAGAGGGAAAGGTCGAACAGTTAATCCCACTTCACGTTCTTCTGAGTGTCCATTTGGAGAAGTGCCAGTTGCAGCACTTGAATAGATCCTTCTCAGATAGGAGGAACTGATGGTGGCAGATCGCAAGGCCATGGAGTTGTAAAACAGGAGTCCCTCCTTTTCCTCACAGTATGATGTGAAAGGGAGGATTAGGTATGAGGATATTGTGATCTTCGGTAGTCTCAGCCCAGCCTCCGACCATGGCCTCAGTACTCATCATCCCAATCATTACCAGCACTATCTCCTTCATGAGGGTGGGAACATACAGGTACGCCTGATCTCTCCAATTAGCTCTTGCTACCTTCATCTCACATCCCAGTTTCCTCTCATCCGATACTCTAATCTGATTTACAAGTTTCAGATGGTGTAAGCTTTCTTTTTCAATTTCTTTCTGTGCCACAATCTTTGCTGCCAAAGCATTGGTCGCTCTATGGAGTCGCGAGGATACAGGAGGCGAGTGGAATGGTGTCAGAGGGAGGCTTTTGCACATGGTTCTCATCATCCTGGCCAAACAGCGAAGTCTCCATATGCAGTCATGCATGAACAAGAGGAACACCCATCTCTGGTTCTTCAGGGTGTCCTTTACCTGGAAGAGATGGAATGAGGAATTCTATGTCTAGATGGAGGCTAGGCAAATGGCTTAACAATGTCCTGCTGGTTTTGAGATGGAGGAAACCTCTGATGGGCCTTCTCATTAAATGTATCACTTAAATTCATTCAGACATCCACTGAGGCGTGGATGAAGCAGGCTACAGGCAACCCTGACTTGGTATTGGTTCTCACCCAGTTGAGGAGGAGGAGGGCCCTTCGCAGATTGGCAGGGCCATGAGGAACAAGGGCCTGAGCAGCAAGAGGCAGTAAGGGCTTCTATAAGTTCAAGATGCTGGTGAATATGGACCAGTGTAATGGCAAGCATTGGCCCAGCCATGGGTTTATCATTGATGTTGCCCTTATATGGAGATAAGTGAAAGGCAAAGTCGGTGGCACTATGGTATGTCCCAGCACATGGTTTCTCACATATGACAGCTTCTCCAATATGAGCTATGTCTGCAGGGTGTAGTGATATTGACACAAGGCGTTAATGTAAATACACTACAACTAAGTAACCACGAGAGGGAGCACCAGAGATGTATATAATAGACAAACAGGAAGTCAAGGGCACTCTTCACAGGAACGGCAGCTAGTGAGCAGGACACAGGCAGACAGCTCTCATGTAATAGCTAATATAAGCTCTGGAGAGAGAACAAACTCACACAATAAAGCATCTACTTCAACTGTAAGACTACGAGTTTTATTCAGACACAAGGAATAATACATGGTACCAGGAGACTTCCGAACGCTTACTAGAAGATTACACAAGATGCAGACAAAGAAAGATCGAAAAGACAAGAAAACTCGTACTGGAGATTTGACATGGGGAGACTTCGCTGATTCAATGGAACTTGTTGGAACTCCACCGCAGCTGAAAACAACTGGTAATTTAAATCATATATGGAAAATTTTTAAACAAATGTTCGAAATATATATCGTAGCTAATGATTTGAGCACAGCCTCTGAAGAAATGAAAATAGCACTGCTACTAGCAGGACATGAAGCTCGAGAAATCTATAACAGCTTTAATTACTTGAAAGGTGAAAACAACACCAAATTAGAAGTAATACTCAAAACATTTGAAGATCACTGTAACACCAGTAACAATGCTGCTTTAAGACATTCAATGCTCGGAGACCAAATTGCATAGGGAATGAGTGATGCGAAACTCAAACAATCATTATCAGAACAGAAAGGTTTAATGCTAGAAATTGCGATTGAAAAAGATCGCAAGAAAAAAATAACATTTAGTGTTTACCTAGAAAGAACACCGAAAAAGCTCTTCTCCATGGGTCTAAAGAAGTTAAAATGGCGTCTGAGCACATTTTAAACTGCCGGGGAACAAAAAAACGCAAATCTGCTTCTGCGCATGTGCAGCAAGCCGTGCGTGCGCAATTGAAAAAAGACGTTTTGGATGCAGATCGTTCTGTGCATGTGCAAGATGCGCATGCGCAGTCAGAAGAAGATCGAACACTGTTCGAAGATGGATCTGTGCATGCGCAGTTTACAAAAAAGCGCACAGTAAAGGAAAATCGATTTGTGCTTGCGCAATCGATTCCCTTGCTTTACGTCACGAGCGTCAGAAGACTCAGACCATGCCCACTTAAAGCAACACTGCCCGAAAATTTAAAATAAGAGTTTAAAAGCTACAAAACCCAATTTTTTTTACCTCAGAAGAGAGAACAATGCCTGACTTTCAACCAACGGTTGAAAATAACCTCTGCAGCACCCTGGAACAAGCAGCACCACCCAAAGTGAAGAGCACAATGACAATTCCGAAACCAAAGAAGATGATTTGTCATTGAACATGAAGAGCACAACAACAAATCCGAAACAAAAAAAGATGATTTGTATATTGAAGACTACTACTCAGACATGGCTGAGTTGTTCAGATATGATCATAAAAGCATCAGCGACACGGTGGAAAAGCTCAACACGACTCTACTCATGGTGGATAAATCCAATACCGTGATGCAATGGCAGATCATTGATACATTGGATAACAGCAACCTGTCAAATACCCAAGAAGAAAACGATGCCACACAGCGAGTACTGACTGACTCCGTTGAGAGAGCACAGATCGACTCCACAGAGAGAACACTGCATGACTCCATACAGAGAGCGATGAAAGGCTCCGCATAGAGAGCGACGCAAGCCTCCACAGAGAGCTCGTTGGCAGACTCCAAAGGGGAAGCAACTAAAGACTCCATAGCAAAATCCATGCATGAACAAGACCATGCAGGTCTATCCACCTTATCTGAGCAACCAGAAGCAGACAATGAAAGTCTACCAAGCTCACGTGAACAACAAAAAGCAAATTATGAAAGTCTACCAAGCTCACGTGAACAACAAAAAGCAGACTATGAAAGTCTACCAATCTCAGGTGAACAACAAGAAGACAATGTAAGTCTACCCACTGTATGTGAGAACAGTGACAATGTCATCACAATCGACAAACAAGATGTGCAAGCTCACAGCGAGACTGACAGATCTCAGCTTGTCTGTACAGAAGCACTCAACAATCAAAGTCAAACTACTCATGCGTCCAGTGAGACCATGTCAATTGAAACCTCATCTACTCTAAACTATCCACCAGAAAATGAAATTGTGAAGATATTGACTCCAGAAGGGGAGCACCAAGAAACCAAAGATGATTCAAATGAACCAGAAATGACTCCAGAAGAGGAGCACCAAGAGATCACAGATGAAACAGATCAACCAGAAATGACTCCAGAAAAGGAGCACCAAGGAAGCAAAGAGGAATCAAATCAACCACAAAGGAGTGATGTCACCAAGATCAATGCAACATCAGATCATTCTCACAATCCTCAAGAGGAAACGCTCAATGAAACATCAGCTACCACAAAGGACATTGACACCAATAACTTGAGAATTACTCAAATTATCCTCATGGAACAGTTATTGGGCGCAACAGAAACCACAAGAAGCACAACAGAAACAAGGACAACAACAGCAACAACAAAAACAACAAGAAGCACAACAAGAACAACAACAAAAACTACAGCACAACAACAAAAATTACAAGAACAACTACAAGAAGCATAACAAAGACAACAACAGCAACAACAAGCATGACAACAACAACTAGAACAACGAAAACAACAAAACTAGAAACAACAAGGAAGACAACAACAAGAACAACAATGAAAACAACAAAGACAGAAACGACAAAAAAAACAACAATGAAACAACAACCTGTAGAACATGGTACAACTCTGCGCATGAAGGACATGCACACTCCAAACAGCAACAGCACACTCCAAAACAATGACAAGAGTACAAAAATACCATGGCATGACAACTCTCACAAATTCACATTTGCTCCAGAACAAACAAGCACACCAGCTTTCAAGGCAGATGACACACTAAATCAATACCACAAGCACAGAAAAGATTCCATGTCAGTCAACATCAGTGGTTCGACCATTCGAATGGCGCGTGATGGCTTGTTGGTTACTTAAACACAAGAACACTGACAACATTCACAAAGAAATTACAATATCAACGTCAACAACAGAAGAAGAAAAAGAAAACTCAACCGAATAAATTCATAAAGTTGGACTCATAATTTTTTTAATTAAGATTGGACTCATAAATATTAATTGGCTTTGTATAATAATCAATATCATCACAACTTGGACATATCATCTTTTATCTACCTGTTTTGTACAATTTTCTGAAACAAAGTAGAGAAAATATGTAAAAGGAAAAAAGGGGGGATGTAGTGATATTCACCACTGTATAGACACATGGGTTAATGTAAATACACTACAACTAAGTAACAACTAGAGGGAGCACCAGAGGTGTATATAATAGACAAACAGGAAATCAAGGGCACTCTTCACAGGAATGGCAGCTAGTGAGCAGGACACAGGCAGACAGCTCTCATGTAACATCTAGCATAAGCTCTGGAGAGAGAACAAACTCACACAATAAAGCATCTACTTCAACTGTAAGACTACGAGCTTTATTCAGACACAAGTAATAATACACAGGGAATCTGGAGGAGTGATATGGAGCTCATGGTCTGCAATGAGCAAATGTTTGTCCAGGTGCCTTTTAAATATGGCACCAGGATCTTCAACCTTGTGAGGTGACAATGGGGTGAGCAAAATCCTGACTGCCCCACCACTAGATTCGCTGAGCTCCTCCCTGATGCATAATTGATGAGCTGACAGCGGAGGATTGTGCATGTTCAGTTGTCATGCCAACCAAGTAGGAAAGCCAACATTCCCGTCCACCACCAGAACTAGCCTACATAATGGAAAATCCCACCTCCACAATCTGCTTGTCATCCCTAATGGATTAGCAATCCTGGAGTTGGCCTCTTAGTTCAATGCTTCCCGTATAATTACTCCAAGAGGTGTGTGGCTGCTATGAGCAAGGTCAGGACCTGACCTGGTCCTGTTTGCCAGAATGCTCAAAGTCTGGAGGATATTCAGCTCACAGAGGATATGCAGCATAGCGCAGAGTCCCTCCTGACTTATCAAAGAAATAAACATCCTTGCAAACTCTGCTTGACTAACACTGCATTTGCAGCAGATGTACCTCTTCCCTCCTGCAAGCGTCATTTTCAAATCACTCATGTTCCAATTTTCTTGCCCCAAGACAAAAAAATGCTCAATTTGAATTTGAGAATTGCTGAAAAAGATGTGGGCCGGGATTCTCCAGTCGCCGACGCTGAAATCGCATTCGGCAATCGGCTGGAGAATCAAAGTTCCCGACCAAATTGGTGGCGGTGCCGCTTTCATGATGCTCCGCCCCCGTCCGGCCGAGTTCCCAAAGGTGTGGGTCTCTCATGGTCTCATCCGTCGGAAATTCGACTCAGTCCAGCACTGCCACAAATCAGGGGAGGGCCGATCTGCAGGCAGGGGGGACTTTATCAGGGGCTGCGGGCACTGTGGGTGGGTGGTCCGGTCGTGCGAACTGGCCAATGGGGGGGCACTATTTCGCAGACCGGGTCCGCGAGCGGCCGGCCCCATGTTGCACGGCGCGGCCGCTGCAGGCTGCCGCGGTACGCATGCGTGGCCACGGACCCGGCAATTCTCCAGGCCGTATCGGCAGCTAGAGCCGCATGCTAGTCCCCAGCGGCACGGAGGATCGGTGGCCATTTTGCGCTGAATTTTTGAGCGCAAAACGCCACCATTCCCATGTCGACATAAGGACATTGTCTCAAAATCAGAGAATCCAGCCCATGGCATTTCGGGCCTGATACATTTTGGGATAAATAGCATACAGAATGACTGATTACTGTCAAAAGTATTCAGTAGTTTCCCCTCATCTATATTGTTCCAACCCTGATTCAAATTTGCTCTGAGTCCCGAAAGCATTTTGAATAAACTGTATATTTCTTTATTCTCTGGCCAATGCCAGCAAACTTACCCATGTTAATTCAGTTACAAGGCTGAACTTCAAGATCCAACCTTGCAATAAGGGTAGGATGTTTTCCAACAAGAATCCTATGCACTGGCTGATTGCAATAACTCAACCATCACTTCACAAGTTACAGCATCTGAGGAATTATTCTATATTGTTCATAGCACGAGCCCGTGAAACAAGAGTCTTTGACCAAATAAATTTCCCAGATCTTTGAATAAGGTAATCTTTCTGATCTGTATTGAATGAAGGAATCTTTGATTGAAAGCAGTTGTGTGTCAGCATTTCAGGTTTAAACGGGGCATTCAAGCCTGGCAAGAACATCTACCTGCATTAGATCAACAAAGAGCAAAGAAATGTACAGCACAGAAACAGGCCTTTCGGCTCTCCAAGCCCGACCATGCTGCCCGTCCAAACTAAAATCTTCTACACTTCCGGGGTCAGTATCCCTCTATTCCCATCCTATTCACATATTTGTCAAGATGCCTCTTAAACGTCACGATCGTCCCTGCTTCCACCACCTCCTCCGGCAGCGGGTTCCAGGCACCCACTACCCTCTGTGTAAAAAACTTACATCGTAACTCTCCTCTAAACCTTGCCCCTCGCACCTTAAACATATGCCCCCTAGTAATTGACCCCTCTACCCTGGGAAAAAGTCTCTGACTATCGACTCTGTCTATGCCCCTCATAATTTTGTAGACCTCAATAAGGTCGCCCCTCAACCTCCTTCGTTCCAGTGAGAACAAACCAAGTTTATTCAACCTCTCCTCATAGCTAATGCCCTCCATACCAGGCAACATCCTGGTAAATCTCTTCTGCACCCTCTCTGAAGCCTCCACATCCTTCTGGTAGTGTGGCGACCAGAATTGAACACTATACTCCAAGTGTGGCCTAACTAAGGTTCTATACAGCTGCAACATGACTTGCCAATTTTTATACTCAATGCCCCGGTCAATGAAGGCAAGCATGCTGTATGCCTTCTTGACTACCTTCTCCACCTGTGTTGCCCCTTTCGGTGACCTGTGGACCTGTACACCTAGATCTATCTGACTGTCAATACTCTGGAGGGTTCTACCATTCACTGGATATTCCCTTCCAAATTAGACCTTCCAAAATGCATTACCTCACATTTGTCCGGATTAAACTCCATCTGCCTTCTCTCCGCCCGGGTCTCATAATGATCTAAATCCTGCTGTATTCTCTGACAGTCCTCATCGCTATCCGCAATTCCACCAACATTTGTGTCGTCCACAAACTTACTAATCAGACCAGTTACATTTTCCTTCAAATCATTTATGTATACTACGAACAGCAAAGGTCCCAACACTGATCCCTGCGGAACATCACTAGTCACAGCCCTCCAATCAGAAAAGCACCCTTCTATTGCTACTCTCTGCCTTCTATGACCAAGCCAGTTCTGTATCCATCTTGCCAGCTCCTGTGTGACTTCACCTTTTGTACCAGTCTGCCATGAGGGACCTTGTCAAAGGCCTTACTGAAGTCCACATAGACAACATCCACTGCCCTACCTGCATCAATCATCTTTGTGACGTCTTCAAAAAACTCTATCAAGTTAATGAGACACAACCTCCTCTTCACAAAACCATGCTGCCTCTCGCTAATATGTCCACTTGCTTCCAAATGGGAGTAGATCCTGTGTCGAAGAATTTTCTCCACTGACGTAAGGCTCACCGGCCTGTAGTTCCCTGGATTATCCTTGCTACCCTTCTTGAACAAAGGAACAACATTGGCTATACTTCAGTCCTCCGCGACATCACCTGAAGACAGTGAGGATCCAAAAATTTCTGTCAAGGCCTCAGCAATTTCCTCTCTTGCCTCCTCTCTTGTATTCTGTGGTAGATCCCATCAGGCCCTGGGGACTTATCCACCTTAATATTTTTCAAGACGCTCAACACCTCGTCTTTTTGGATCTCAATGTGACCCAGGCTATCTACACACCCTTCTCCAGACTCAACATCCACCAATTCCTTCTCTTTGGTGAATACTGATGCCAAATATTCATTTAGTACCTCACCCATTTTCTCTGGCTGCACACATAGATTCCCTCCCCTGTCCTTCAGTGGGCCAACCCTTTCCCTGGCTACCCACTAGCTTTTCATGTACGTGTAAAAAGCCTTGGGATTTTCCTGAACCCTATTTGCCAATGACTTTTTGTGACCCCTTCTAGCCCTCCTGACTCCTTGCTTAAGTTCCTTCCTACTTTCCTTATATTTCACACAGGCTTCGTCTGTTCCCAGCCTTCTAGCCCTGACAAATGCCTCCTTTTTCTTTTTGACGAGACCTACAATATCTCTCCTTATCCAAGGTTCCTGAAATTTGCCTTCTTCCGCACAGGAACATGCCGGTCCTGAATTCCTTTCAACTGACATTTGAAAGCCTCCCACATGTCAGATGTTGATTTACCCTCAAACATCCACCCCCAATCTAGGTTCTTCCGTTCCTGCCTAATATTGTTATAATTAGCCTTCCCCCAATTTAGCACATTCCGCCGAGGTCCAAACTTATCCTTGTCCACCAACACTTTAAAACTTACTGAATTATGGTCACTGTTCCCGAAATGCTCTCCTACTGACACTTCTACCACCTGGCCGGGCTCATTCCCCCATACTAGGTCCAGTACAGCCCCTTCCCTAGTTGGACGATCTGCATATTGTTTTCAGAAGCTCTCCTGGATGCTCCTTACAAACTCTGCCCCGTCTAAGTCCCTGGCACAAAGTGAGTCCAAGTCAATATTGGGGAAGTTAAAGGGCGGGATTCTCCGCCCCACCACCGGGCTGGAGAATCGCCGGTGGGCGGCGTGAATCCTGCCCCGCCGCCCCGACGTCGGCTGCCAAATTCTCCAGTTTTTTGCCCCGGGCGGGAATCGCGTCGCGCCAGTTGGGGGCAGTTGGCAGCGGCCACCCCCGGCGATTCTCCGCTCCGCGATGGGCCGAGTGGCACCTGCTTTCGGCCTGTCCCGCCGGCATAAATTGCACAAGGTTTGTACCGGTGGGACCTTGCTCTGTGGGCGGCCTGCAGAGGGATCTGGCCACAGGGGGCCCCCACGGTGGCCTTGCCCGTGATCGGGGCCCATTGATCTGCGGGCGGGCCTGTGCCGCGGGGGCACTCTTTCCCTCCGTGCCAGCCACTATAATGCTCTGCTATGGCGGCGTGGAGAAGAAACCCACTGCGCATGTGCAGGAATCACGCCAGCGATTCTGGGAAGACGCTGGCGCTCCTGTGCAAGCACCAACTCGCGCCGGCTGGCGGAGGCCCTTCCGTGCCGGTTGGCGTGGCGCCAATCACTCCAGCGCCGGCCTAGCCCCCGAAGGTGCGGAGGATTCCGCACCTTCCGGGCGACCCGACGCTGGAGTGGTTCACGGCACTCTTTGGCGCCGGTACGGCCCGCCCGCCGGATACCGGAGAATCCCGTCCAATGTCTCCCATCACAACAACCTTGTTGCTTTTACTCCTTTCCAAAATCTGTCTACCTAGCTGCTCCTCTATCTCCCGCTGGCTGTTGGTGAGTAGTAAACCCCCAACATTGTGACTCCACCCTTCCTGATCCTGATCTCTACCCATTTTACACATGGACAAAATGAAAATTTGTAAAACGTTATGAGGAAATCATTTTTTGTAGAAAGTTTAATATAAACAAAAGATAAATGCCAAATAGTGTCATAGTTATCAGGATAAAGTAACCTATTAGAGTGAATAATTAATCAATAATCAGTTAGTCATGGTCACTTAATGCTTCTCAGTATTTAGTTAGCCATGAGTCAGTTAATCAGCAGTCAAATTGTTGTGCTTATTGGACAATATGTGATCAACAAGAAGCAAATGAATAAACGCTCTTGAAATGAGAGACAAAGGGGGCGGGATTCTCTCAGCCCATGCCTTGCCGGGGAATCGCCGGGCCGGGCACGAATCGCGCGACGCTGTCCCGATGCTGGTCCGCCAATTCTCCGGAGAGCGAAGAATCGGCTCCATTGGCGCCGGTGCGGTCAGCACGGCGCTGGTCGTGGGCCACTCTAAGCGCCCCCACCCCCGGCAATTCTCTGCCCGGGATGGGCCAAGCGGCCGCACAAAAAATCTGAGTCCCGCCGGCGCTATCCACGTGTGGTCTTACCCGGCGGGATCTCGGTGTGCATGCATCCGGGGGCGGCCTGGTGTGGGGGGGGGGGGCGGTCTGACACCGGGGTGGGTGGGGGGGGGGCTCCGCTGTGGCCTGGCCCGTGATCGGGGCCTACTGATCGGCGGGCCGGCCTGTCGGGCTGGGGGCCTCCTTTCCTCCGTGCCGGCCCCTGTAGCCCTACGCCATGTTGCGTCGGGGCCAGCGCGGCGAAGGGAGCCACTGTGCATGCACGCATTGGCACCGGTCGCATGGTGCATGCGCGCATTGGCGCCGGTCGCAGTGCGCATGTGCAGACCCGCGGCGCCCATTTAACGCCCATCATCGGCAGCTGGAGCGGCGTGGGTCGTTCCAGTGCCGTGCTGGCCCTCTGTAGGGGTCAGAATTTCTGCTCCTGAGGGCATGTTGACGCCGTCATGAAACGTCACTTAGCCTCAGGATTAGAGAATCCCGCCCAGGGTCTCAAGAAAGAAACAGGTTGGGTCTCTAGTTTCAATAATTTAAAAATTCCCCAAATCTTTGGTCCTTGGCTGCTCAATAATTACAGTCACCAGGTTTGTAAGTTGAAAAATAAATACTGTTTATTTATAACAGAAATAAAGATTTCTGTTATAAAGGGGCAGCGTGGTAGCCTTGTGGATAGCACAATTGCTTCACAGCTCCAGGGTCCCAGGTTCGATTCCGGCTTGGGTCACTGTCTGTGCGGAGTCTGCACATCCTCCCCGTGTGTGCGTGGGTTTCCTCCGGGTGCTCCGGTTTCCTCCCACAGTCCAAAGATGTGCGGGTTAGGTGGATTGGCCATGATAAATTGCCCTTAGTGTCCAAAATTACCCTTAGTGTTGGGTGGGGTTGCTGGGTTATGGGGGTGGGGTGGAGGTGTTGACCTTGGGTGGGGTGCTCTTTCCAGGAGCTGGTGCAGACTCGATGGGCCGAATGGCCTCTTTCTGCACTGTAAATTCTATGATAATCTATGAAAGATGGAATGTGCAGTAATTTTAGGCTGCATGACAAGCAAGTTAACCTACTACCACCCTTTCACTGTCCCACCCTTTACCTACTCACACACACAGGACAAACACATAGGGGTGGAAAGGGATAGAAATAATAAGAGTTAAGGGCAAAAAAACAAGAGTCCCTGCTTCCTTTGCAGCAGGTGTTCCTCCCAACATGGTTGATCAAAGCCTCTGATTTACCATGGTTGATGATGTTCTTGCAGAGTCATTCATTCAGTACTCACAAGCAGTCAGCTTTCCTCTAGAGAGACACTTTAGCTTTTATTAAACTGGTCCTTCAACTTGAAGGTTCACCTCCAGGGCTGTTTCTTTCTTGAGACCCTTTGTCTCACATCAAACCCGGATTCCAGCCCTTTATAGTGTTGGAAGAATCATGCCCAGACTTGCTGGAGAGAGAGCTTTTACAGTGGATTTTTAGAGAGAGGGAGACTTAGAGCTGCTTCTTCCAGATTTCGGAACCAAAAGTGAAACTCCAGACCCAGCCTTGTCTCTGAAAAACATCTCAGTGAGATCAGAACCAATCGCCACTAGTTACCGGGCAAAGTACAGCATTTTGAACCAGTTCATTGGCCACCAGCCAAGTCACTCAAAGCGAGTCATCACTTATCTCTCCTGCTGCTGCAATCCTCTGCTTGAATTAAAGGCACAGACCACGTACAAGCTGCTTTGCCTTAAAGTCACAGGACCATTAATCATCCTTGGAGCAAAATGGTAATTGTAAAAATAAAAGAAAGGAAAAAATAAGGGAATAGACAGAAACAAATGGGAGGATCCTTACAAGTAGTCCTCCGAGTTCCAGAGATTTGGCCTGTCGCTGCCTCTGACTGGTCCAGACACGTGTCAGTGAGGTGTTCTTCAGAAAGTGATCTCATCCATACTAGGTTGCTGAGAGAAGCCAATCTGCCTTCTCCACAGGAACAATTCCTGTCCTCATCATCCAGCTTGGTAGCATCCTCCTGGAATTTGAAAAGCTCTACAATGCTGCCCAAATCCTACCATCTGGGATCTTTCTCTTCTGTTGTAGGCAGGCTTTGACTGCAGGAAGACAAAAGGAATGAATGTGATGAGAAGGGATGGAGCAGAGGCTGATAAATGTGCAACGCTCCTGTGTGTGGTGAGCCCTCCTCAGAAAGGGCTGAGGATGCTGTTTGCACAGTATGAGAGATGAGATGATGATGATGTGAAAGTACCTGTGAGACAATCAGTGCTGATATGTGTCCCTCACTAATGTTGTGCGTAATCCTTTGAGTGCATAATGCCACAATGAGAATGTGATATTGGAATGAAGGTTCACTTACCCTGGCGAAGTGGGTGAGATCATTTATCGTCTTCCAGTCCTGGATAGTGTTGCAGGGCCGGGTCCCAGCCATGCTGACCTGACTTGTTATTGCTCTCCAGGTCGGAGATGCAAAGCTGGAATGCTCCCTGGAACCGTGCTTCAGGTACGGCACATCCTGATGTTGGCATATTACTCATATCAAAGTCATGAGGGGATTGCGGTTAAACCTTGGGGTGGTCTTCTTCTTCTGCTGCTGTGTAGATATCTCTACAAGTCTCCAGGAAGCCAGCTGGGCTTGAGCGAGTAAAATGTGTGTGCTGAGGTGGCAGTTAAATGTGGTGCCCAGAATATTGACCCCATTAGAAGCTGGTTTAGCTCAGTGGGCTAGACAGCTGGTTTGTGCTGCAGAACAAGCCCAGCAGTGCGGGTTCAATTCCCATACCAGCTTACCCGAACATGCACTGGAATGTGGCGACTAGGGGCTTTTCATAGTAACTTCATACTTGTGACAATAAAAGGTTATGTTAGGGCAGCACGGTAGCATTGTGGATAGCACAATTGCTTCACAGCTCCAGGGTCCCAGGTTCGATTCCGGCTTGGGTCACTGTCTGTGCGGAGTCTGCACATCCTCCCCGGGTGTGCGTGGGTTTCCTCCGGGTGCTCCGGTTTCCTCCCACAGTCCAAAGATGTGCAGGTTAGGTGGATTGACCATGATAAATTGCCCTTAGTGTCCAAAATTGCCCTTAGTGTTGGGTGGGGTTACTGGGTTATGGGGATAGGGTGGAGTGGTCCTTGGGTAGGGTGCTCTTTCCAAGAGCCGGTGCAGACTCGATGAGCCGAATGGTCTCCTTCTGCACTGTAAATTCTATGAAATTAGGTAATGATGAGATGGCGAATCAGCTCCCGATCCACCAAGCGATTTCTTTTGTTAAACCATGTTGATTCTGCCTGCTTGTATTATGATTTTAAAAATGTTCTTCTATTATCTCCTTGTTAATGGATTCAAGCATTATCCCGATGACAGATGTTAGGCTTAACTGCCTATAGTTTCCTGCTTCCTGACTGTCTCTTTTCTTGAATAAAGATGTAACATTTGTGGTTTTCCATCTGCTGGGACCATTCCAGAATTTACTAATGAAGTCCGTCATCCTTGTAAACCTCCTCTTTACTTTCTCTAAAGATAATCGATAATTTCTTCCACCCCAAAGTGGGGTGTCCAGAATTGTCCACGTTACTTCAACTGATGTCTAGCCAGTGTTTTATAAAGGTTTTGTATTCAGCATCACATTTATAAAGCCAAATACCTTCTTGTGGTAGCATGGCCCCTTAAGGGGTGGGCACCACTGATCACGTGACTGGCTTGGGGCCAATCGCATGGGAGTGCACAAAACCCAGCCAACTGGGAGTTTGCGTGGGACCTTGGGTGCAAGTGCCCATGAGTGCGAACTAGGGAGCCGAAGTGTTCAGACTTGTTGTATAGTGTTCTTTGCCTGTTATTTGATTGTCTTTGACTTTCATCAACAAAACCCTTTGTTAACTATTGGGAGCCTCCAGTTTCTGTCACGAACCACCATACTTCTTAACTGCCGTATCAAATTTCCCTGCCACCTTCACATAACTGTGTATATGTACCCCACCAGGTGACTCTATTCCCGCACTTCCAAATGCCTCCATGCTGTTCCTATCACTTCACACTCATCTGCACTAAAATGCACCTGCCACCTTTTTACTTATTTCTCCAGCCTATCTCACTTACTCTGATGTCTATCATTATTCTCCTTACTATTTGCTGCATTGCCACATTTTGTACCAGCAGCAAACTTCAAAAGTGTACTCCCTATATCCACGTTCAGTTCTTCATATAACAAAAATAATAGTCCTACCATAGACCCTTGGTGAACTCCACCACGTACTCCTCTCCAGTTACAAAAACATCTGTTCATCATTATGCTCTCCCCCCTACTACGTAGCACGAGTACATGCCCAGGTTACTACTGCCTCTTTAATCCCATGTGCTCCTATTTTCCAAACAGGTCTGACTCGTAGTTTCATAGGTGTTTACAGGACAAAAGAACGCCATTCAATCCATCATGTCCATACTGGTCAACAGTGATCTGACTACACTGATCCCATTTTCTTTTTCTTTAAATTTAGAGTACCCAATTATTTTTTTCCAATTAAGGGGCAATTTAGCGTGGCCAATCCACCTACTCTGCACATCTTTGGGTTGTGGGGGCGAAACCCACGCAAAAACGGGGAGAATGTGCAAACTCCACATAGACACTGACCCAGAGCCGGGATCGAACCTGGGACCTCGGCGCCGTGAGGCAGCAGGGCTAACCCACTGCGCCACTGTGCTACCCTCTGATCCCATTTTCAAGTGCTTAGCTCATAGCCCTGGAGGTAATGTGATACTTCATCAAATGCCTTTTGAATGCCCACATATGCAATATCAACAGTTTGGGACTTTTTTCCACATTGTAAATATGTCATGTAAGATTAATATTCTACAAAATATTTGGTTAAATTCAAACATGAATGGGTACATCATGTTGATTATGTAACGGGGCCAATGTAATATTTTTGTCCTGTGTCCATTTGCATGAGCATTTTCGCTGCCATTATGATCCCATCACTTCATCCGTATTCTTCCTTCTCTTTAACATCTTTTCTCTCTACCGTTCTGAGACACCTCTCTCACACATCTTCAGACTTTAATTTCTCCCCTCTCAGGTACTCTGCCCACCATAGGAGTACAGATAAACAGATTAGACAGCATTACATGTGTGGCTGAAGTTGTGGTCTGGGAGGCAGATGTTATGCTTCATGGGCCACGGGCACCCGTGCTGAGGAAAAGGGAACTGTTTGACTGTGATGGGCTCCACTTCAACTGGACTAGGATGAGCCTTCTGATGAATCAGATAACTAGCGCATTATACAGGACTTCAAACTAATAAAGTCTGGAGAGGGTAGGAAGGGAGAAACTGTTGCCATTGATGGAAGGATCAAAGCCAGAGAGAAAAAAATGTAAACATTAATCTGCAAAAGAAGCAATGATGACATGAGGGAAAATGTTTTCACATGGCGAGTGGCTAGGGTCTGGAACGCAGTGCCTGAGTGTGGAGGACGCACGGTCAACTGAGGATTTAAAAAGGGAATTGCATCATTATCTAAATAGAATTAAAAATTGCAGGGCTACAGAGAAAAGGCAGGGAAGTGGCACAAGGTGAATTGCTCCTTTAGAGGGTCAGCACAAACATGGCAGGCTGAATGGTCTCCTTCTGTGCAATGACCATTTTATGATTCTAGTGGGAGGATTCAGGAAAAGATAAATTGAAAGCAATAATGGAGATGTTAAGGTTATCAAGCAGATCAATGTTTTGGGTAAAAGCAAGCAAAATAGGTCAGGAAGCACAGTGAGAGAAACAAAGGGCATGAGTGATGAAAGCGATGTCAGGAAAAATTAGAAAAAAATCAAAGCTGACACCATTATATAAGAACATAAGAACTAGGAGCAGGAGTAGGCCATCTGGCCCCTCGAGCCTGCTCCGCCATTCAATGAGATCATGGCTGATCTTTTGTGGACTCAGCTCCACTTTCCGGCCCGAACACCATAACCCTTAATCCCTTTATTCTTCAAAAAACTATCTATCTTTATCTTAAAAACATTTAATGAAGGAGCCTTAACTGCTCCACTGGGCAAGGAATTCCATAGATTCACAACCCTTTGGGTGAAGAAGTTCCTCCTAAACTCAGTCCTAAATCTACTTCCCCTTATTTTGAGGCTATGCCCCCTAGTTCTGCTTTCACCCGCCAGTGGAAACAACCTGCCCGCATCTATCCTATCTATTCCCTTCATAATCTTATATGTTTCTATAAGATCCCCCCTCATCCTTCTAAATCCCAACGAGTACAGTCCCAGTCTACTCAACCTCTCCTCGTAATCCAACCCCTTCAGCTCTGGGATTAACCTAGTGAATCTCTTCTGCACACCCTCCAGTGCCAGTACGTCCTTTCTCAAGTAAGGAGACCAAAACTGAACACAATACTCCAGGTGTGGCCTCACTAACACCTTATACAATTGCAGCATAACCTCCCTAGTCTTAAACTCCATCCCTCTAACAATGAAGGACAAAATTCCATTTGCCTTCTCAATCACCTGTTGCACCTGAAAACCAACTTTCTGCGACTCATGCACTAGCACACCCAGATCTCTCTGCACAGCAGCATGTTTTAATTTTTTATCATTTAAATAATAATCCCTTTTGCCGCTATTCTTACCAAAATGGATAACCTCACATTTGTCAACATTGTATTCCATCTGCCAGACCCTAGCCCATTCACTTAGCCTGTCCAAATCCCTCTGCAGACTTCCAGTATCCTCTGCACTTTTTGCTTTACCACTTATCTTAGTGTCGTCTGCAAACTTGGACACATTGCCCTTGGTCCCCAACTCCAAATCATCTATGTAAATTGTGAACAGTTGTGGGCCCAACACTGATCCCTGAGGGACACCACTAGCTACTGATTGCCAACCAGAGAAACACCCATTAATCCCCACTCTTTGCTTTCTATTAATTAACCAATCCTCTATCCATGCTACTACTTTCCCCTTAATGCCATGCATCTTTATCTTATGCAACAACCTTTTGTGTGGCACCTTGTCAAAGGTTTTCTGGAAATCCAGATATACCACATCCATTGGCTCCCCGTTATCTACCGCACTGTTAATGTCCTCAACAAATTCCACTAATTTAGTTAGGCACGACCTGCCCTTTATGAACCCATGCTGCGTCTGTCCAATGGGACAATTTCCATCCAGATGCCTCGCTATTTCTTCCTTGATGATAGATTCCAGCATCTTCCCTACTACCGAAATTAAGCTCACTGGCCTATAATTACCCACATTCTGCCTACCTCCTTTTTTAAACAGTGGTGTCACGTTTGCTAATTTCCAATCCGCCGGGACCACCCCAGAGTCTAGTGAATTTTGGTAAATTATCACTAGTGCATTTGCAATTTCCCTAGCCATCTCTTTTAGCACTCTGGGATGCATTCCATCAGGGCCAGGAGACTTGTCTACCTTTAGCCCCATTAGCTTGCCCATCACTACCTCCTTGGTGATATCAATCCTCTCAAGGTCCTCACCTGTCATAGCCTCATTTCCATCAGTCACTGGCATGTTATTTGTGTCTTCCACTGTGAAGACCGACCCAAAAAACCTGTTCAGTTCCTCAGCCATTTCCTCATCTCCCATTATTAAATCTCCCTTCTCATCCTCTAAAGGGCCAATATTTACCTTAGCCACGCTTTTTTGTTTTATGTATTTGTAGAAACTTTTACTATCTGTTTTTATATTCTGAGCAAGTTTACTCTCATAATCTATCTTACTCTTCTTTATAGCTTTTTTAGTAGCTTTCTATTGCCCCCTAAAGATTTCCCAGTCCTCTAGTCTCCCACTGACCTTTGCTACTTTGTATGTTTTTTCCTTCAATTTGATAATCTCCCTTATTTCCTTAGATATCCACGGTCGATTTTCCCTCTTTTTACCGTCCTTCCTTTTTGTTGGTATAAACCTTTGCTGGGCACTGTGAAAAATCACTTGGAAGGTTCTCCACTGTTCCTCAACTGTTTCACCATAAAGTCATTGCTCCCAGTCTACCTTAGCTAGTTCTTCTCTCATCCCATTGTAATCTCCTTTGTTTAAGCACAAAACACTAGTGCTTGATTTTACCTTCTCACCCTCCATCTGTATTTTAAATTCCACCATATTGTGATCGCTCCTTCCGAGAGGATCCCTAAATATGAGATCCTGAATCAATCCTGTCTCATTACACAGGACCAGATCTAGGACCGCTTGTTCCCTCGTAGGTTCCATTACATACTGTTCGAGGAAACTATCGCGGATACATTCTATAAACTCCTCCTCAAGGCTGCCTTGACACACCTGGTTAAACACACCATAAAATCCCGCATGATAACTGCTGTACCATTTCTACATGCATCTGTTATTTCTTTGTTTATTGCCTGCCCCACCATAATGTTACTATTTGGTGGCCTATAGATTACTCCTATCAGTGCCTTTTTTGCCTTACTATTCCTGATTTCCACCCAAATGGATTCAACCTTATCCTCCATAGCACCGATGTCATCCCTTACTGTTGCCCGGATGTCATCCTTAAATAACAGAGCTACACCACCTCCCTTACCATCCACTCTGTCCTTCCGAAAAGTTTGATACCCTCGGATATTTAACTCCCAGTCGTGACCATCCTTTAACCATGTTTCAGTAATGGCCACTAAATCATAGTCATTCACGATGATTTGCGCCATCAACTCATTTACCTTATTCCGAATACTACGAGCATTCAGGTAAAGTACACTAATGTTGGCTTTTTTACCTCTGTTCTGAATCTTAACACCTCGATCAGTAACCTCTCCTAAGTTATATTTCCTCTTAACCTTTCTCCTAATTTTCCTTGTCGTCGAACCCACATCTTCCTGTAACAACCTGCCGCATCGCTTACCATTAATGTTTTCACATCCCGTTTTATTTCTTTTAGTATTCCTGGTCCTATTCACTGAGCTCCCCTCAGTCACTGTACCTTGTACTGTCGCCCTTTTTGATTTTTGACTATGGCTTCTCTGCCTTACACTTTCCCCCTTATTGCCTTTTATTTCTGTCCCTGTTTTACTATCTTCCAACTTCCTGCATCGGTTCCCATCCCCCTGCCACATTAGTTTAAACTCTCCCCAACAGCTCTAGCAAACACCCCCCCTAGGACATCGGTTCCAGTCCTGCCCAGGTGCAGACCGTCCGGTTTGTACTGGTCCCACCTCCCCAGAATCGGTTCCAATGTCCCAGGAATTTGAATCCCTCCCTCTTGCACCATCTCTCGAGCCACGTATTCATCCTCTCTATCCTGACATTCCTACTCTGACTAGCTCGTGGCACTGGTAGCAATCCTGAGATTACTACCTTTGAGGTCCTACTTTTTAGTTTAACTCCTAGCTCCCTAAATTCAGCTTGTAGGACCTCGTCCCGTTTTTTACCTATATCGTTGGTGCCTATGTGCACCACGACAGCTGGCTGTTCACCCTCCCCCCCCAGAATGTCCTGCAGCCGCTCCGTGACATCCTTGACCCTTGCACCAGGGAGGCAACATACCATCCTGGAGTCTCGATTTCGTCCGCAGAACCGCCTGTCTATTCCCCTTACAATTGAGTCCCCTATCACTATAGCCCTGCCATTCTTCTTGCTGCCCAGCTGCGCAGCAGAGCCAGCCACAGTGCCATGAACCTGGCTGCTGCCGCCTTCCCCTGGTGAGCCATCTCCCTCAACAGTATCCAAAGCGGTATATCTGTTTTGCAGGGAGATGACCGCAGAGGACACCTGCACTGCCTTCCTACTCTTGCTCTGTCTTTTGGTCACCCATTTACTATCTCCCTCAGTACCTTTCACCTGCGGTGTGACCAACTCGCTAAACGTGCTATCCACGACGTCCTCAGCATCGCGGACGCTCCAAAGTGAGTCCATCCGCAGCTCCAGAGCCGTCAAGCGGTCTAACAGGAGCTGCAACTGGACACACTTCGTGCACATGAAGGAGCCAGGGACAGTGGACGTGTCCCAGAGCTCCCACATCGCACACGAGGAGCATGACACGGGTCTGAGATCTCCTGCCATGTCTTAAACCTTCGGTTAACTTCAACAATTTCAATTTCCCCCCCAAAAAATTTAAATAAACAAATAAACAATGAAGAAAAAAATAAATAAATATACCAATGAAAAGAAACAGAAAAACAGAAACACTACTTACCAGTCACTTACCAGGGATAAAAAACACTTCCTCCCCACCCAATTCGAATTCCCACCTCGATTCAAATTCCCAAACTCACTCTTTGCTGTGTCTCACTCCTGGCTCTGTCTTCTCTCTGGCTCACTTGGAGAACTCACTGGGAGTGAGTTTACAAGTGCCTCTTTTTAAACTGTCCTGAATTGACCCCTCCCCCACCTGCTTTCAGATCAAAGTAGATTAAAGTGACTGACACTTAACTGCCAACCAGTTATGTGAGTGGGTGGGACAGCCCCTTGTTAACCTACACTGCCCAATACTAGCTTAATATAAATTAATTTAAACTCCTGAAATTTAAAAGGAGCTGCCTTACTGATTCAATTTAATTCAATTCAATTCCCACCTCGATTCAAATTCCCAAACTCACTCTTTGCTGTGTCTCACTCCTGGCTCTGTCTTTTCTCTGGCTCATTGGGAGAACTCACCTGTACCTTCAATCCACAGAGAGGCAGCGAGAGCGAGTGAACATAAGGCTTTATTAGTCATGAACCTGCCAAGCCAGAGTTAGTAGTACAGATGAATGCCGCCCACAAGAGGCCGGCCTATATATGCCCCGGTGTGGGCGGAGCCAGAGGCGGAGCCATACCGGGGTTACAGTACAGTACCTGGAAGCAGTTCATATCACCACTTCCAGGTCATAGGTCACAGGTTATGGTATCATGCATGCATTATGGTGAATACATTCACCACAATCTGAATTTGTGAAGCATTTATAATAAATTAAATGAATCAATAACAGAGAGAATTTGACAAGTTTGATGAAGGGAAGGCAAATGGATGTTCTCTGTAAGGCCTGTAAGAAAGTGTTTGCCAAAGTCAAAAACTGGACGGTTTACACCTGGGCATGAATGGAACTGATGTCCTAGGGGAGCTATTTGCTGGAGTGGTTGGGGAGTGTTTAAACTAATGTGGCAGGGCGATTGGAAACGATGCAGGAAGTCGGAAGGTAGTAAAACAAGGACAGAAACAAAAGGCAGTAAGGGGGAAAGCCATAGTCAAAAATCAAAACGGGCGACAGTACAAGGTACAGTGACTGACGGGAGCTCAGTGAATGGGCCCAGTAATACGAAAAGGAATAAAACGGGAAGTAAAAACATAAATGGAAAGCGACGTGGCAGGTTATTACATGAAGATATGGGTTCAACGACAAGGAAATTTAGGAGAAACGTTAAGAGGAATAATAACTTAGGAGAGGTTACTGATCAAGGTGTTAAGATTCCAAACAGAGGTATAAAAGCCAACATAAGTGTACTTTACCTGAATGCTCGTAGTATTCGGAATAAGGTAAATGAGTTGATGGCGCAAATCATCGTGAATGACTATGATTTAGAGGCCATTACTGAAACATGGTTAAAGGATGGTCACGACTGGGAGTTAAATATCCAAGGGTATCAAACTATTCGGAAGGACAGAGTGGATGGTAAGGGAGGTGGTGTAGTTCTGTTATTTAAGGATGACATCCAGGCAATAGTAAAGGATGACATCGGTGCTATGGAAGATAAGGTTGAATCCATTTGGGTGGAAATCAGGAATAGTAAGGTGCAAAAGTCACTGGTAGGAGTAGTCTATAGGCCACCAAACAGTAACATTATGGTGGGGCAGGCAATAAACAAAGAAATAACTGATGCATGTAGAAATGGTACAGCAGTCATCATGGGGGATTTTAATCTACATGTCGATTGGTTTAACCAGGTCGGTCAAGGCAGCCTTGAGGAGGAGTTTATAGAATGTATCCGCGATAGTTTCCTCGAACAGTATGTAATGGAACCTATGAGGGAACAAGCGGTCCTAGATGTGGTCTTGTGTAATGAGACAGGATTGATTAATGATCTCATAGTTAGGGATCCTCTCGGAACGAGCGATCATAATATGGTGGAATTTAAAATACAGATGGAGGGTGAGAAGGTAAAATCGAACACTAGTGTTTTGTGATTAAACAAAGGAGATTACAATGGGATGAGAGAAGAGCTGGCTAAGGTGGACTGGGAGCAAAGACTTTATGATGAAACAGTTGAGGAACAGTGGAGAACGAACCTTCCAAGTGATTTTTCACAGTGCTCAGCAAAGGTTTATACTAACAAAAAGGAAGGACGGTAGAAAGAGGGAAAATCGACCGTGGATATCTAAGGAAAGAAGGGAGAGTATCAAATTGAACGATAAAGCATACAAAGTGGCAAAGATTAGTGGGAGACTAGAGAACTGGGAAATCTTTAGGGGGCAACAGAAAGCTACTAAAAAAGCTATAAAGAAGAGTAAGATTATGAGAGTAAACTTGCTCAGAATATAAAAACAGACAGTAAAAGTTTCTACAAATATATAAAACAATAAAGAGTGGCTGAGGTAAATATTGGTCCTTTAGAGGATGAAAAGGGAGATTTAATAATGAGAGATGAGGAAATGGCTGAGGAACTGAACAGGTTTTTTGGGTCGGTCTTCACAGTGGAAGACACAAATAACATGCCAGTGACTGATGGAAATGAGGCTATGACAGCTGAGGACCTTGAGATGATTGTTATCACTAAGGAAGTAGTGATGGGCAAGCTAATGGGGCTAAAGGTAGACAAGTCTCCTGGCCCTGATGGAATGCATCCCAGGGTGATGATGGCTAGGGAAATTGCAAATGCACTAGTGTTAATTTACCAAAATTCACTAGACTCTGGAGTGGTCCCGGCGGATTGGAAATTAGCAAATGTGACACCACTGTTTAAAAAAGGAGGTATGCAGAAAGCGGGTAATTATAGGCCAGTTAGCTTAACTTCGGTAGTAGGGAAGATGCTGGAATTTATCATCAAGGAAGAAATAGTGAGGCATCTGGATGGAAATTGTCCCATTGGACAGACGCAGCATGGGTTCATAAAGGGCAGGTCGTGCCTAACTAATTTAGTGGAATTATTTGAGGACATTACCAGCGGGGTAGATAACGGGGAGCCAATGGATGTGGTATATCTGGATTTCCAGAAAGCTTTTGACAAGGTGCCACACAAAAGATTGCACATAAGATAAAGATGCATGGCATTAAGGGTAAAGTAGTAGCATGGGTAGAGGATTGGTTAATTAATAGAAAGCAAAGAGTGGGGATTAATGGGTGTTTCTCTGGTTGGCAATCAGTAGCTAGTAGTGTTCCTCAGGGTTCAGTGTTGGGCCCACAATTGTTCACAATTTACATAGATGATTTGGAGTATGGTGCAGAGGATTGTCATCCAGTACTATGTACCAGTGTAATCAGGCAGCATAACAGAACAGAACCAAGTCTTTCTTTCTGTGAAAAAACATTCCTTGAAGTATTCAGTAGTAATCAACCTGGTGCAGTTTTATTAGCATCAGGAGCAGAGGTCAGTTACGCCCACTCTACTTCATAAACAGGGACTGAGGATTTTCAGAGCCTGTCAATTAATCTTACTTAGTGCACTCTTTTAGTGATATCAAGTAATATTATAGAATTATATGGTAAATATGCAAATTAGTTAGCTTTTCTTCAGTTTTATATATTTCTTGACCCTTACTATTAAAACCCACAACCTAAATATAAGCCTTTAGCTCCTCCACATAGTTTTCTTCATTCTAACATTTGGTAATTTCCCCTAATATCTGCTTCTTTGGCCCAGCATTCATCATTATATGTTTTTGATGGTTTTCTATATTAAAGGTGCTATATAACTGCAATTTGTCACTGGATGACATTGAAAGTACAATACAGAAAAAGGCCATTTGGCCAAAATGGTGCATGCCAGAGTTTATGCTCCACAAAAGCTCCTTACACTATACTTCATCTCACTTTATCAATAGATTGTTCCGTTCCTTACTTCCTCATTTCCTTTCCTAGCTTCCCATTAGTCGTCTCAGCTCCAATAATATGATTTCCACCTTGTAACCACTTTCTAGGTGAAGACGGTTGTTCTGAATATCATATTGGTTTTCTTAATCACTGTCTTATATTTACCGTCCCAAGTTTTGGACTCTCCAAAAAGTGGAAAAAGGATTCTCCGTCGGCGGGCTCCCTTCTCCACACCAGCCCCGACACAACATGGTGTCGAGCTACAGGGACCGGCGCAGAGCAAAAGAGGCCCCCAGCCCGAGAGGCCGGCCCGCCCGATCGCGGGTCAGGCCACAGCAGAGGAGGCCCCCCCTCCCCCTCCCCCTCCCCCCCACCAGGCCGCCCCCGGATGGATGCATGCCGAGGTCCCGCCGGGTAAGACCACATGTGGACGGCGCCGGTGGGACTCGCATTTTTTATGCGGCCGCTTGGCCCATCCAGGGCGGAGAATCGTCGGGGGGGGGGGGGGGGCGCTCTCTGACCGGTGCCCCGCCAATGGCAGCGATTCGCCGCTCTCCGGAGAATCGGCGGACCGGCGTCGGGGGGGGGTGGTCGCGCGACTCGCACCCAGCCCGGCGATTCTTCGGCCCCGTGTGGGCTGAGAGACTCCTGCCCCATAGATCTCACTGCTTCCATTTACACTCTTGTTTTCTGAGGAATAATTTTCCTACAAAAATTCACCACCACACACCCGCCTATTTTGAAACTCATATTACAAGCTGTACAATATGAGCAGGGTTGAAGTTTTATCAGGTTGGGGTTGATGGTGATATTTGATGACTGGCTGTCTAATACTTGGGGGCTAATTCTTGGTTAGAATAAGATTTCGAAAATAACCCAGCCTAAAATGATGTGGGACGCATTCCAGGAAGCTCATGTCGCACAGAGGTCCTGTAAATGTGATCATTTGCATTAAAGGAATGCCGTCTTTTCACCTGAAAACCAATGAGATGGATCAGGTATCGAAGACTGAAGTCGAGTTCTTTCAGCGTGAGACTTTACAAATCAATATCAGTCACGGTTTACTCAAGGGACTACAGCAACTCTGCCAAAGGCAAATCATATCTCAAAATTACCACAGCTAAATGGTGCCTTAACTGACCTTTAGTCTAAAGCAGTGCCACAGCATAAAAGATTAGAAGGAAAGTGTCAGGTCTTTACATTCAGGTCAGTGAACTTCAGTGATCTAAGGTTTCCAAGAATGTCAGCAGGGATTCTTTATAAATTAAGCCTTCCTTTCTCCAAAAGATTGCTGCCATTGTGTGTCAGCCTGGTAGCTTTAAGAAAATAACCAACTTTGGATTTTTTGAAACTCAGAATGTTGTGACCACGGTTGATCTGGCTGACACAAAGAATGGTAAATAATCCCCAAATTAACATTGATAATCTGTGCTAGTTAATGACTTTTCTTTGATGGTCATTTCTTTGTACATGTGGAGGACTAACAATTCCAGCCCATCATTAGTTAAAAGCCTTAATTGTAAAGCAAGACCATCCGGGAACTTTAGATCTTCCACATTTTTACCTGCGTTAATCAATGCAAGGCATCCAGGAGAATTATGCTTGTGCATGTTCATGCAAAGTTCATAATTTATATGTTTCAGAATATAGGGCGGGGTTCTCTGATCCTGGGGCTAAGTGTTGACGCCATCGTAAACGCTGGAGCGTTTTACGACGGCGACATCTGGCCCCTAGCATCAGCAATCCTGCGCCGCACAGGGGGCCAGCACGGCTTCCCGCTTACCAGCTGTCGATATGGGCGTCAGACTGGGCGCCGTGGGTCCGGACATGCGCGCAACGGCTGGCGTGATTTTGCCCATGCACGCTACGGCCGGCACGAGTTTGCACATGCGCGTGGGATGCCTTCTCCGTGCTGGCCCCGACACAAGATGGCGGAGAGCTACAGGGGCCCGGCGCGGAGGAACATAGGCCCCGCCTGCTGATCGGTAGGCCCCGATCGCGGGCCAGGCCACCGTGGAGCTCCCCCCCTGGGGTCAGATCCCCCCTTCCCCCCACCAGGCCACCCCCCACAACCTGAACATCGAGGTCCTGTCGGGTAGAACCATAGGAGAACGGTGCCGGTGGGACTTTGTCTAACTCGATGGGCACTCGGCCCATCGCCCGGTGAGAATCACCATTGAGCGGCCTGTGACCGATGCCACGGCGACCGTGCCGGCGGCAATTGCGCCGATTCTCCGGTCACCGGAGAATCGGCAGACCGGTGTCAGAGCGGCGTCGCGTGAATCGTGTCATCCCCCCCCCCCCCCCCCCGGCGATTCTCCGACCTGGCGCGTGGTCGGAGAATCCCACCCATAATTTTTAGATTTAGGAATTAAATTGCTCAATGTGAGAAAAATTGAAAAATCTGGTTAAGAAACTGGTGTGCATCTCAAGTGAATGCAATTCAAACAAACTTATAGTTAATTACAAATTAAAAAGCACCTAGTATTTATTTTAATACGTCTGAAAACCCGCACCAACAAAAACAGCTTCTTCCCCGCTGTTACCAGACTCCTGAATGACCCTCTTATGGATGAACTGATCTCGCCGCACATATTCTCTACTGAGTAACAGCACATCCCTTATGCTTCACCCGGTGCCTGTGTCTACGTATCTACGTTGTGTATTTACCGCATGTCCTATGTTTCTCATGTATGGAGTGATCTGACTGGTCTGTATGTAAAACAATACTTTTCACTGTACCTCAGTGCACTTGACAATAAATCTAAATTTAATCTTAAAAGGGTCAGAGACAGAGATGTAAGAAGTTATACAATCAGTGGAATTTTCCGCTCCGGATCCGGGCTAAGTATGGTGTCGGATGGGAAAGTTGGTATAGTTCCCACTGACTGGGGAGGCAGGTTTCCACGCCAGGTCAACTGTTTCTCACCTCATTTTGTATGCAAGAATGAGCCGTATCTCAGAGGTCACATCTCGTGACAGGATGGGCTGGGATTCATTTGCCCCTCCATTAGCTCATTGACTCATATTTCTGGGTGCCGTATCTGCAGTCCAAACCTTGTCGTTGCAATCACTGGAATGGCCCCAGAAGAGATGTACGCTGTGCCCTAAAGTTCAGTGACAAAGCAGTCAAGGACCAGCAGGAGGTACATTATGCCTGTGAATGGAGCTGGAGGACCACCAATCTCACCACTATGGCTTCGAAGCAGGTCGCCAGGGCGGTCAGCACCTGTGCTCCTCAGCAGAGGAACGCTCTCCAGTGCAGGAAGAGGATGAATAATCTCATTCACTCTGACAGGTAAGTTTAAAAAAAAATATTTTATTAAGGCATTTGTGATTTTATAACAGTAACAGTAAACCATATACAAACAACTATAAACATAGTGCAAAGATCCTCTACCTCCCTCACAGGTCCCACCTTCCAAAAACAGTAATCTAAACTAACCCCCCCCCCCCTCCCCCCTCCCGCTGACAGTTAATTTTCTCTGAAGAAGTCGATAAACGGCTGCCACCTCTGGACGAACCCTAGCATTGACCCTCTTAGGGCGAACTTGATTTTCTCAAGCCTGAGAAAGCCAGATATGTCATTGACCCAGGTCACTCTGATAAAGGAAGGTTCAGACTTGGAGATAGAACATAGAAAATACAGCACAGAACAGGCCCTTCGGCCCACGATGTTGTGCCGAACCTTTGTCCTAGATTAATCATAGATTATCATTGAATCTACAGTGCAGAAGGAGGCCATTCGGCCCCCTGAGTCTGCACCAGCTCTTGGAAAGAGCACCCTACCCAAACTCAACACCTCCACCCAACACCAAGGGCAATTTGGACATTAAGGGCAATTTATCATTGGCCAATTCACCTAACCCGCACATCTTTGGACTGTGGGAGGAAACCGGAGCACCCGGAGGAAACCCACGCAGACACGGGGAGGACGTGCAGACTCCACACAGACAATGACCCAAGCCGAAATCAAACCAGGGACCATGGATCTGTGAAGCAATTGTGCTATCCACAATGCTACCGTGCTGCCCTTAAGAACAAATAAATAGCTTTAACACATTTATTACTGTTAACGATTCTCCTACTTGGATTCGACTCTCCTGTTAATCCTGCTATAGCTACTCAGACTGACGAACCAGTCTGCTACAATCCACGTGGTGGGTGTGATGTGTTTCAATCAACCCTGTCTGTACTCACTAAGTGTCTCCATTGGAAAGAGACTGAGCATGTGTGCTGCGTCCTTTTATATGGGTTGGTGTAATGCCCCGCTGTGGTAGTGTCACGTCTGGGTGTCTTGATGTCTCTGGTACTCCCTCTAGTGTCTAGCTAGGTGTAGTGTATGTACATTAACCCCTTGTGTATTTGGTGCCCTAAAGTGTCTACATTAACCCCCTGTGTATTCACAGTGATGCATATCACCACACCAGCATCTCTCCATACTCATATATCGCCCCCTCCCCTTCTTCAACTGCTCCATCTCCTTCCCCGTAGATAACAAGCAAAATTCCACCTGTAGCCTCCGTCGTTCCTTCAGTAATCCTACCTCCAGGGCCTCCACATACCTCCTGTCTACCTGAAGTATTTCCCCGACTAACCTATCCGCCTCTGTCCTCTCTTCCTTCTCCCTATGGGCCTGAATGGAAATTAGCTCCCCTCTGACCACTGCCATCAGTGCATCCCAAACCATTGCTGCTGAGACTTCTCCCGGATTGTTAATCTCCAGAT
Organism: Scyliorhinus torazame; assembly: GCF_047496885.1. Classification (NCBI taxonomy): domain Eukaryota; kingdom Metazoa; phylum Chordata; class Chondrichthyes; order Carcharhiniformes; family Scyliorhinidae; genus Scyliorhinus; species Scyliorhinus torazame. Next base: position 249,247,279 of record NC_092712.1, on the reverse strand, counting down.
GGTTCTGGATGGATTCCCTCACCCGCCTGCACACCCCCTCGTCCGCTAACAGTCCCACATCCAATCTCCATTGCGGGCGCTGACCACCCTCCTTGCTCACCTGTAGGTCTACCTAATGTGGGGTATGGTCCGACACAGCAATCGCCGAATACTCGGTGTCAATCCCGCCAGTAAAGCCCTGTTCAAAATTAAAAAGTCGATCCGGGAGTATACTTTATGTACATGTGAGAAGAAGGAGAACTCCTTCGCTCTGCGTCGTCCAAACCTCCATGGGTCTGCCGCACCCATCTGCTCCATGAATCCCTTCAGTTCCTTCGCCATTGCCGGCACCCTGCCTGACCTTGAACTCGACCGGTCCAGCCTTGGGACAATGGCCGCATTGAAGTCCCCCCCATGATCAGCTTGTGTGAATCCAGATCCCTGATCTTCCCGAACATCCGTCTTACAAACGCCACATCATCCCAGTTGGATGCGTAAGCATTCACAAGCACCACCGGCAATCCTTCCAGCTTCCCGCTAGCCATGATATATCTACCCCCCATATCCGCAACTATTCTTCCCGCCTCAAATGATACTCGCTTATTAATCAGGATCGCGACCCCTCTAGACTTAAGAGTCCAGCCCCGACCCATCGCTTCCTCAGTCTGGTCTGATCAATTATCCCCAGGTGTGTCTCCTGTAACATTACCACATCCACCTTCAATCCCCTCAGATGTGCGAACAAGCGAGCCCTCTTAACCAGCCCGTTCTGCCCTCTGACATTTCACATAATCAGCCTGGTCGGGAGGCTTCTCACTCCCGCCCCCCTGCCGATCAACCATCCCACTTCCTAGGCCAGCCTCCAGCTCGTGCCCTGCGCTCCCTCCGGCCCGCCCATAGGTAGCCTCCGTCCCTGACCTCCCATTTATCTCCAAGTAACCGCCCCTCCCCTGTCAGCAGAGCTATTTCCCCCCCCCCTCTCCCCATTAACAGCACAATAAATGCAACCCGCTTCAACAAACAAAACATCTGCTCACCCTCCACTGCGCTTCCGTGAGCCAACTGCCCAGCTGACTTGGTGACCCCCACCCCCCCCCCCCCCACCCTCCCCATGGTGCCAGACATCTTATCTCCTATTGTTCCCTCCCCCTCCCACCGCTCGGACATACCTATTCGAAAGGCACGTTTCCACCCAAACTAATCCAAAGAAAAAACATCAAAGATTCACCCACCCTTCCCCCACCAGTGTAAAGTTAACTCACAAAACTTAGCAACAGCCCCCCAAAACATTACAAAAGGCATTTATCATGTAGTGCAAAAGTAAGAACAATTTTAGCAGAATCCCTACAGCAAATATCAGTCACATCAGTCTCTATCGAGCCCTTTGCTTTTCACAAAGTTCATTGCTTCATCCGCCCGACTCGAAGTAAAATTGCCGCTCTTTATAGGTGACCCATAAACGAGCTGGATAAAGTAGACCAAACTTCACCTTCCTCTTGAAAAGGGTCGATTTCACTCGATTGAAACCCGCTCTTCTCTTGGTCTGGTCCGCACCCAGATCTTAGTAGAAGCGCAGAATGTTATTCTCCCACTTAGAGCTCCGTGTCTGCTTGGCCCAACGCAAAATCTGCTCCTTATCCAGGAATCTGTGGATTCGTACCACCATCGTCCTCGGTGGCTCATTCGCCCGCGGCAACCTCGCAAGCGTTCTGTGTGCCCTGTCCACTTCCAGGGGTCTAGAAAATGACCCCTTGCCCATTAACTTTGAGCATGTTCACCACATAAGCCCTTGCGTCCGTTCCCTCACATCCCTCAGGGAGGCCAACGATCCTCAAGTTCATAGAATTTACAGTGCAGAAGGAGGCCATTCGGCCCATTGAGTCTGCGCCGGCTCTTGGAAAGAGCACCCTATCTGAGGTCCACACCTCTACCCTATCCCCATAACCCAGTAACCCCACCCAACACTAATGGCAATTTTGGACACTAAGGGCAATTTATCATGGCCAATCCACCTAACCTGCACATCTTTGGACTGTGGGAGGAAACCGGAGCACCCGGAGGAAACCCACGCACACACGGGGAGGATGTGCAGACTCCGCACAGACAGTGACCCAAGCCGGAATCGAAGCTGGGACCCTGGAGCTGTGAAGCAATTGTGCTATCCACAAGGCTACCGTGCTGCCCACAAGGCTACCGTGCGGCCCAGTTCTGCCAGCAGGACCTATTCTCTAAGTCCTCCACCTTGTCTTGCAGCCTTTTCTGGTGCTCTTTCATCAGCCCCGCCTGAGCCTCCAGCGCAGTTAGGTGTTCCTCATGCTCAGCCACTGTTTCCTCCACCTTCTGGACCGCTCGAGCTTGGGCTTCCAGCCTCTGCCCCACACGAGTGATCGACTCCTTGGTCGGGTCCAGGCATTCCTTTTTTTGCTTGGCAAAGCCCTCCCGAATAAACTCTACCAGTTAGTCCGGTGTCCACTGGGCCGCCGAGCCAGTACTCTGAAGATCCGCCATGCTTTCCTTTGCTGTAGAATCTGCACGTGTCTGCTCGATTCGGTTCTTCCTTCCCTTACGTCCACTTCTGTACCGTGACTCCATATACTGGGTGGGGTTCCTCCTCACAGTCGCATCCACCACTGGCCCCTCAACAAAATTCCGAAAAAAGTCGGGGAAAAAGGTCCAAAAAGTCCATCACGAGCGGGAGCCAGCAAATGTGCGACCTACTCCCTCATGGCAGCCACCGGAAATCCTGATAGGGAAGTTAACCTTCTCCTTAATCTTAACTCACACTCTCACAGGACCATCAGGCATTCCCCTGAGTCCACAGGAATCTCACACACTACCAGTAGAAGGGACACTAATTCTCTCACACACACTTTTACATCTTCACCTCTTGTCACATCCTCACAAGTCACGTGTTCAGCCCTTACATAGGCCCACTCAGCACACACATCAGGGAGGCACGCTTACCATCGGCTTTGGCATCCCCCCTGCTCACAGTCTGTCCATCTGTCTTTATGAAGGAAACAAAATCAAACACAACAATAGGGAGTGATCGCAGTTTGGAGGAAGAATGATGGCGCTCAGGCCACTTGCCCCCTTTTAGGAGCAGGTAGGAGAGCCGGCCAGCGAGGACAGGGACCAATCCGATGATGAAGGCAAGATTTGTGTATCCAAACAAGCCAGTGAGGCCCCATCCACAAGCCTTCACCGACCTGAAACTGCAAGTGCCCTTTAATTCAGGTGGCTCTCCAGCCAATCACAAATGACCTCTTCTCTCTATTACAGCCACCAGCAAGAAAAGGAGGGGAACGCCATCAGCCCCAACTCCCAGACCAACCTAGAGGAGGACCCTGAGGACACTAGATATAGACCTAATTAATGTTTCACCTGCATCTTCCACCAGCGTTGAGACATGCACCTCGATTGGTCCTAGTTCTGCAACAGGCTCGGTTTCACCAACTGGTCTTGACAGCCCTGATTTGGGGCCACAGCATACGGAGGCAGTAACAGCCAAGGGTAACAACATTGAGAACACTACTGGAGGCCGGGCTCCCACTGTGTCCAAATCTGGTGACGAACCTCTGCACTCGGCCCTTGGAGTGATTTTGGAGCAGTAAAAACAGACAGGAGCACTGGAGGCAGGGTTGTCAGAGGCCACTACCCGATTAGAATGGAGAGTTGAGGAGACTGTCCACGTTCTGTCTGGTATCATGGCACCGGCATGCGCGTGAATTGAGGTCATCATTGGAAAGCTGGCACCTGCCATGGAGATCTTGGTCCAGCAGAACACTCAGTTTCTTCTACATAAGTGCCAGAACCTGCATACCATTGCTATAACCATGACAGAACACCAGCAGTGGGTAGGCGAGAGGGGGATGGGGCACCTCGATCTCTCTCCAGGAGACCCTTCTCCTCAAGGAGTCAGGGAGGAGCCCTCAGGCATGCACAGGGAGGGGGAGGATCATCAACCAGACATCCTAGGACAATCCACGCAGGGTTGTAAGAACATAAGAACATAAGAACTAGGAGCAGGAGTAGGCCATCTGGCCCCTCGAGCCTGCTCCGCCATTCAATGAGATCATGGCTGATCTTTTGTGGACTCAGCTCCACTTTCCGGCCCGAACACCATAACCCTTAATCCCTTTATTCTTCAAAAAACTATCTATCTTTATCTTAAAAACATTTAATGAAGGAGCCTCTACTGCTTCACTGGGCAAGGAATTCCATAGATTCACAACCCTTTGGGTGAAGAAGTTCCTCCTAAACTCAGTCCTAAATCTACTTCCCCTTATTTTGAGGCTATGCCCCCTAGTTCTGTTTTCACCCGCCAGTGGATAACAACCTGCCCGCATCTATCCTATCTATTCCCTTCATAATCTTATATGTTTCTATAAGATCCCCCCTCATCCTTCTAAATTCCAACGAGTACAGACCCAGTCTACTCAACCTCTCCTCGTAATCCAACCCCTTCAGCTCTAGGATTAACCTAGTGAATCTCCTCTGCACATCCTCCAGTGCCAGTACGTCCTTTCTCAAGTAAGGAGACCAAAACTGAACATAATACTCCAGGTGTGGCCTCACTAACACCTTATACAATTGCAGCATAACCTCCCTAGTCTTAAACTCCATCCCTCTAGCAATGAAGGACAAAATTCCATTTGCCTTCTTAATCACCTGTTGCACCTGAAAACCAACTTTCTGCGACTCATGCACAAGCACAGGTCTCTCTGCACAGCAGCATGTTTTAATATTTTATCATTTAAATAATAATCCCTTTTGTCGTTATTCTTACCAAAATGGATAACCTCACATTTGTCAACATTGTATTCCATCTGCCAGACCCTAGCCCATTCACTTAGCCTGTCCAAATCCCTCTGCAGACTTCCAGTATCCTCTGCACTTTTTGCTTTACCACTTATCTTAGTGTCGTCTGCAAACTTGGACACATTGCCCTTGGTCCCCAACTCCAAATCATCTATGTAAATTGTGAACAGTTGTGGGCCCAACACTGAACCCTGAGGGACACCACTAGCTACTGATTGCCAACCAGAGAAACACCCATTAATCCCCACTCTTTGCTTTCTATTAATTAACCAATCCTCTATCCATGCTCCTACTTTCCCCTTAATGCCATGCATCTTTATCTTATGTACAAAGTCTTACAACACCAGGTTAAAGTCCAACAGGTTTGTTTCGATGTCACTAGCTTTCGGAGCGCTGCTCCTTCCTCAGGGGAATGAAGAGGTCTGTTCCAGAAACACATATATAGACAAATTCAAAGATGCCAAACAATGCTTGGAATGCGAGCATTCCAACGCTGGCATCTCCACATCTTTATCTTATGCAACAACCTTTTGTGTGGCACCTTGTCAAAGGCTTTCTGGAAATCCAGATATACCACATCCATTGGCTCCCCGTTATCTACCGCACTGTTAATGTCCTCAAAAAATTCCACTAAATTAGTTAGGCACGACCTGCCCTTTATAAACCCATGCTGCGTCTGTCCAATGGGACAATTTCCATCCAGATGCCTCGCTATTTCTTCCTTGATGATAGATTCCAGCATCTTCCCTACTACCGAAGTTAAGCTCACTGGCCTATAATTACCCACTTTCTGCCTACCTCCTTTTTTTAAACAGTGGTGTCACGTTTGCTAATTTCCAATCTGCCGGGACCACCCCAGAGTCTAGTGAATTTTGGTAAATTATCACTAGTGCATTTGCAATTTCCCTAGCCATCTCTTTTAGCACTCTGGGATGCACTCCATCAGGGCCAGGAGACTTGTCTACCTTTAGCCCCATTAGCTTGCCCATCACTACCTCCTTGGTGATATTAATCCTCTCAAGGTCCTCACCTGTCATAGCCTCATTTCCATCAGTCACTGGCATGTTATTTGTGTCTTCCACTGTGAAGACCGACCCAAAAAACCTGTTCAGTTCCTCAGCCATTTCCTCATCTCCCATTATTAAATCTCCCTTCTCATCCTCTAAAGGACCAATATTTACCTTAGCCACTCTTTTTTGTTTTATGTATTTGTAGAAACTCCTGGGCTGACCAGTTGCTCCAAGCCCCCTTTTCTTGTGACCCCAGCAACTCCAGCTGCTCAAACGAGGAGAATGCACCTGTCCCACGTCAAAACAGCTAGGCCCTCCTGGCCTCGACCTTCCAGAGGATGCCCACCAAGGCAATCTCAAACAACAACATAGCATTCAGCAGGCTGCCTCAACCTCTGCTGTGGACGTTGGGGATCCCCCTAGAGGCAGTGGTAGTGTGGTAAACCACTGTATTGTATTGTATTGTTGTATTGTTACATGCCTGGGCTTGTCCCTGCTGGCTCCAAACCACTGTAGTATATAATATGTGTATTGTGGTAAACTGCCACTGTATAATATGTAATGTGGTAAACCACTGCCAGCTGGCTCCACCTCCCCTCGGGCTCGGTATAAAGGTGGCTGGTCTCCGCTGCTGCCTCAGTTCGGGACCAGAGGCCAGGAGGCTTTCTGTTTAGTTTATTAAAGCCTCAGTTACGTTCACCATTCATCGTGTGTTCATTGATGGCATATCAATTTAATAAACTAAACTACTAAGATGAATTCATCGCTCAAGGCTGATCGCCTGGAGCTGGACCCACAGGCAGCCGACGCCACTGCAACATTCGAGCACTGGCTAAGCTGCTTCGAAGCGTACCTCAGATCCTCCACCGAAGACTTCACCAACCTCCAAAAGATGCAGATCTTCAACGCACGGGTGAGCCCGCAAGTCTTTCGTCTCGTCAGGGACACCCCCTCGCATACGGAGGCGATAATGCTGCTGAAGGGACAATATGTGAAGTCTGTAAACGAGGTGGATGCTAGGCACCTTCTTGCCACGAGCCGACAACGCCCTGGGGAATCACTGGCAGAATTCCTGCGTGCCTTGCGGGTACTCGGCCAGAACTGTGATTGCCAGGCGGGATCGGCTACCCAAAACGCGGAGCTGTTGATCAGGGACACCTATGTCGCAGGCATTAAATCGAATTACATTCGCTAGCGATTACTAGAAGGGGGTATACTCGGCCTCCCAGAGACAGTGCAGCTCTCAAACCCGCTGGAGGTGGCCTTCCAGAACATGGAGGCCTACACCTCCGACCGCGCAGCACCCTCGTGGACCTCGTGGGCGCCGCCATCATCCGACCCGAGTGCGGCGCAAGCCTGTGCCGCGCAGCAGCCCACCAACGTCGGAAGCCCGAAGTGCTACTTTTGCGGCCAGCTGAATCATCCCAAACAACACTGCTCTGCACGGAGCACGACTTGCAACGGGTGTGATGGAAGGGCCACTTTGCGAAAGCCTGCCAGGCTCAATCTCGCCCTAAAATTTCCAGGCCCAGCAGCGCTACCTGCTGCCTGTCGGGGCCACCCCCAGCTGCTGCGCCACCCTCCATGTGCGACCCATGGGCGCCGCCATCTTCGATTTTGCCCGCCACGTGCGACCCATGGGGGCCACCATCTTTGACGCCATCTTGCACACCACCCGCCACGCGCAATCCCGCTCACCCGGCCGTACGCTGGCCTCCGCTACCTCTGACCGGCCTACCCATCACCTTCTGAAGCTCGCCTCCATCACGCTCGACCAGTCCCGGCCTCATCACCTCACAAAATCTACGATGAACGTCCGGATCAACGGGCACGAGACTGCCTGCCTTTTCGACTCCGGGAGCACAGACAGCTTCATACACCCAGATACGGTAAGGTACTGCTCCCTCCCAATGTTACCCGCGACCCAGAAAATCTCCCTGGCTTCCGGATCTCATTCAGTAGAAATCCGGGTGTACTGTGTCGCGACCCTTACTGTACGAGGCGTACAGTACACTAACTTTAAACTCTACGTCCTTCCCCATCTCTGTGCTGCCCTATTACTGGGGCTCGACTTCCAGTGCCACCTCCAAAGCCTTACTTTAAAATTTGGTGCACCCCTGCTGCCCCCCTCACCGTCTGTAGCCTCGCGACACTTAAGGTCGCCCCACCTTCGCTCTTCGCTAACCTCACCTCGGACTGTAAGCCCGTCGCTACTAGGAGCAGACGATACAGTGCCCGGGACAGGGCCTTTATCAGGTCAGTGGTCCAGCGACTCCTATGAGAGGGGATCGTTGAGGCTAGTACCAGCCCCTGGAGAGCCAAAGTGGTGGCCATGAAGACTGGGGAGAAGCACCGGATGGTCATTGACTACAGTTAGACCATCAACCGGTACACGCAGCTCGATGTGTACCCCCTCCCCCACATATCTGACATGGTCAACCAGATTGCGCAATATCGAGTCTTCTCCACAGTTGTCTTGAAGTCCGCGTACCACCAGCTCCCTTTCTGCCCGGAGGCCTTTGAGGCAGATGGCCGCCTCTACCCCTTCCTCAGGGTCCCCTTCGGCGTTACCAACAGGGTCTCGGTCTTCCAAAGAGAAATGGACCGAATGGTTGACCAGTATGGGCTGCAGGCCATGTTCCTGTACTTAGATAATGTCACCATCTGCGGCCATGACCAGCAGGACCATGACGAAAACCTCCGGCACTTCCTCCACACCGCTAAACTCCTCAACCTCACCTATAATAAGGAAAAATACGTTTTCCGCACAACCTGCCTAGCCATCCCTGGCTACGTTGTGGAAAACCGAGTCCTAGGGCCCGACCCCGACCGCATGCGTCCCCTCCTGGAACTCCCCCTCCCCCACTGCCCCAAGGCCCTGAAGAGATGCCTGGGATTCTTCTCTTACTATGCCCAGTGGGTCCCCAATTATGCAGACAAGGCCCGTCCACTTATTAAATCCACCATTTTTCCCCTGACGGCTGAGGCCCGCCTGGCCTTCAACCGCATCAAGGCAGATATTGCCAAAACCGCGATGCACGCTGTGGACGAGTCCATTCCGTTCCAGGTGGAGAGCGATGCGTCGGACTTTGCTCTGGCCGGTACCCTCAACCAGACGGGCAGGCCCGTGGCTTTCTTCTCCCGTACCCTCCGTGCCTCCGAAATTCGACACTCCTCCATCGAAAAGGAACCCAAGCCATTATAGAAGCTGTGCGACATTGGAGGCATTACCTGGCCGGCAGGGGATTCACTCTCCTCACTGACCAACGGTCGGTTGCCTTCATGTTCAACAATACACAGCAGGGCAAAATCAGGAACGACAAGATTCTGAGGTGGAGGATCGAGCTCTCCACCGACAACTACGATATCTTGTATCGACCTGGGAAGCTCGATGAGCCCCCAGATGCCCTATCCCGTGGTACATGTGCCAGCGCACAAGTAGACCGACTTCGGGCCCTCCACAATGACCTCTGTCACCCGGGGGTCACCCGTTCTTTTCACTTTATCAAGGCTCGCAACCTGCCTTACTCCATCGAGGAGGTCAGGACCGTGACCAGGGACTGCCAGGTCTGTGCGGATTGCAAACCGCACTTCTATCGGCCAGACAGAGCGCACCTGGTAAAAGCCTCTCGCCCCTTTAAGCGCCTCAGCATCGATTTCAAAGGGCCCCTCCCCTCCACTGACCGTAACGTGTACTTCCTCAACATTGTTGACGAATACTCAAGATTCCCCTTTGCCATCCCATGCCCTTACATGGCCTCTGCGACCGTCATCAAGGCCCTGCACGGTCTTTTCACCTTGTTCGGGTTCCCCACCTACATCCATAGCGATCGGGTTTCCTCCTTCATGAGCGACGAGTTGCGTCAGTTCCTGCTCAGCAAGGGCATCGCCTCCAGCAGGACGACCAGCTACAACCCCCGGGGCAACGGACAGGTGGAGTGGGAGAATGCGACGGTCTGGAAGGCTGTCCTCCTGGCCCTACGGTCTAGAAGTCTCCCTGTCTCCCGCTGGCAGGAGCTCCTCTCCGATGCGCTCCATTTCATCCGGTCGCTCCTGTGCACTGCCACCAACGAGACCCCTCACGAACGTATGTTTGCCTTCCCCAGAAAGTCCACCTCTGGGGTCTCGCTCCCATCCTGGCTGACAGTCCCAGGGCCTGTCCTCCTCCACAAGCATGCGAGGAACCATAAATCAGATCCCCTCGTTGAGAAGGTCATGCTCCTCCATGCCAATCCACAATATGCCTACGTGGGCAGCACGGTAGCATTGTGGATAGCACAATTGCTTCACAGCTCCAGGGTCCCAGGTTCGATTCCGGCTTGGGTCACTGTCTGTGCGGAGTCTGCACATCCTCCCCGTGTGTGCGTGGGTTTCCTCCTGGGTGCTCCGTTTTCCTCCCACAGTCCAAAGATGTGCAGGTTAGGTGGATTGGCCATGATAAATTGCCCTTAGTGTTCAAAATTGCCATTTGGTGTTGGGTGGGGTTACTGGGTTATGGGGATAGGGTGGAAGTGTGGGCTTGGGTAGGGTGCTCTTTCCAAGAGCTGGTGTAGACTAGATGGGCCGAATGGCCTCCTTCTGCACTGTAAATTCTATGATTCTATGATCATGACGGGCGGCAGGACACAGTCTCCCTCCGGGATTTGGCACCTGCAGGTTCGCCAGCGACCATCACCACCACCCCCGATCCTACACCGTCTCCCTCCACGACTACCCAGTTACTTCAAGGTCTGGCACCCACAGGCCCACTGGCAGCCATCACACAGCCCCACCCCCCCCCCCGACTCAACTACTGGGTGAAGAAGTGGTGGACAACACGCTCCCGGACGCTCGGGTCTCGACACCGGTGGCCACACCACAGCCGGGACTGAGGCAATCACGGTGGAAGGTCAAGGCCCCCGACAGACTTGATCTTTAGGTCCACTTCACCCCCGCTGGACTCTTTTTTTAACAGTGGGGGAATGTGGTAAACCACTGTATTGTATTGTACTGTTGTATTGTTTCATGCCTGGGCTTGTCCCTGCTGGCTCCGAACCACTGTAGTATATAATATGTGTATTGTGGTAAACTGCCACTGTATAATATGTAATGTGGTAAACCACTACCTGCTGGCTCCGCCTCCCGTCAGGCTCGGTATAAAGGTGGCTGGTCTCCGCTGCTGCCTCAGTTCGGAATCCAAGGCCAGGAGGCTTTCTGTTTAGTTTATTAAAGCCTCAGTTACGTTCACCACTCGTCGTGTGTTCATTGATGGCATATCAGGTAGGGTAATACAAATTCAGAAATTTTCAGGTATTCACTCACTATACATACTTTGCCACATCTGTAAATATATTTTGTTTCTCTGAAATTCCCATCTAGTGTTTGATTGTTCTCCCTGTAACTGTCCTACCCCTCTTCTTCCTAACTCCCACCCAGTCAAACATATGTCTTCCCTTCCCTTGTCTCTATCTTGTCTCACCCACTGCACCACCTCCCCCAGTCAACTGTGTATCTTCCAACCATTACCCTTGCCTTTGCTTTGTCTCTTGTCTCACGGCACCACAGTCAAGTGTATACTTTCTAGATACCACCCCCACTTGCCTTGTTGCTTGTCTTGGCTGACCAGCCTTGGCACAGAATCAGAGCAGCCTCGAACAGTGAAGGTTAGCATGGTGGAAGGTGTTGTGAGTGAAATGCAGTTTGCTAGGTGCACATTTGTTATATCCAGTCATGATTGATTCTGATCTAATTAGCCACCTGCGTGGCCATTTGATTTGGTGGTGGTGGTGTGATTCTGGTGAGCTGGGTTTTTAATGAGCATTCATGATATGCAAAGGCCAGCAAATGTGTTTTTTTTAACATGGGATACCCGTCCTGCCATAAAAGTCAGGAATGGAAAATTGTAATCCATTTTCACATTAGCGGGAAACTAACTATTGGTCACACTCTGAATATTCCAATCCTGACCACCATGATTGGCGGAACAGAAATTTCCAGCCAATGAATCTCAGCCGATTGTTGAGCTCATAATAGAATTAGTCAGTCTCCATTTACTTCAATAAAATATTGAAATTATGTATGCCGTTCCCAGATGAAAAGAAGTTAAGGCAATTGGTCAACAAAGGAGTTCTTTGACAGGGACAGAAGATTTGGAGAAAGGGTCATAAAACTCAGTTAGATATATGATTTATTCATATGACTCACAGGATCAAAAGGTGTATTGAATATGACTGATAATTAGTTTGTATTTTCGAACATCCCAAAGCATGTCAAATTGCCATGGAGATAGGTTGTGGGCATTTGATAGGTCTTTTGTTTAATTAAGCTGGGTGTTTCTCACAGAAGGCAGCTGTGGTTTGGATTGTTAGTGACTACAGCTCACTGACAGAAGGCAGCTGTGGTTTGGATTGTTAGTGACTACAGCTCACTGACTTGGCCAAAGGATAAAAATGTTAATTGGGCCTGCATCTAAAGTAGAGAAAATACTAACTTTATCATTCACTACATGGAATTCATGTGAGTTCTGAAGCTCAGTCAGGAGATCCTGAAAGGAGAATAAGTTGGAAGATTTGCCTAGCTTGAAGTTAGAGGAAGAAATCTACGGTGGTCTTCACAGAGCCTTGGGGAAGAAAGCAGTTTGCACTTAGTTTGGAAGCAGTGACATTGCCCAGTCAGTTTGGAATAGGCGGGGAGAAAGTATTTACCAGGACCTGGGAAGCAGATGTGGGACCATAAACTGGACAGAAGTTGTTCGGAACCAGGGATGTTCCTGATGTTCGAATCCTTAAGCAAGAATGCTTAGTGAGGTCTTGGTTTGAAATGATAAGTCCACAGTTGTGAGCTTTTGAAGAGAATTTTGACGATCACTTCGCCAAAAGCAAATGGAAAAATCTCCATGAAATTTCATAGCTCGGAAAATAATCTAATTAAGTTACTGTGAAAATCCCCTAGTCGCCCCACTCCAGTGCCTGTTCAGGTCCACCAAACAAGAACATCTTTTGGGATTTGTGGGAGGAAACCGGAGCACCCGGAGAAAACCCATGCAGACACGGGGAATTGTGCAGACTCCGTACAGACAGTGACCCAAGCCGGGAATTAAACCTGGGTTCCTGGTGCTGTGAAGCAACAGTGCGAACCACTGTGATACCATGCCGTCTAGCTAGAACACCAAAGAGAATCGATAAATCAAAGTTAATTCCGGGAAACAGGGATTGGTGGCGGGGGGTAGTCCCAGAAGAAGTGAATGAACCATTGAGATTCTTGTAATGTATAAAAGAACCCTTGGAGGGAAATAAAAAGTGGAATTGAGTCCACAGTGTAAGTCATTATAAATTGTGGTGTCAAGTCGATAGTGCTTGTTTTGCTTAATTATTTTTACATAAGATAATGTTTTTTTTGTACAAAAATGTGAAATCTTTGGCTTAGTTCTGTTAGGTAATCAGAGGTGTTCGGATTTCTCTTGAAAGATTAATTGTCTCTAACTAAATTGTTACTATATACATGGGTAGTAGCTTAACTTGTTCAGCTGTATTTTTGAAGGTAAACTTTGATGAGTTGCTCAGATGTGTGGTGCTTGTAACAAGTTCTACCTTACAGAAAACAGATTAAATAAAGCTGTGCACTATTGCCAGTGCAATCAAATAATGAAGATATTCCGAGTGCCCCAGCATTAGATTGGGGGGTGTGGGGGAACGCCAAAGGTGAAACTGGAAATCCCTCTCAGAATTGCACAGTGAGGTTTGCACAGCAATTGCCCAGAAGTGCAATTGTCCTCTATGAAATTTATCTGCTCTGAGAACTGTCCGAAAATATGATATGAAATGCAAACTTCAGATTTGACAGAAATCTTTGGGTCCTCACTGTCTTCAGGTGACGTCCCGGAGGACTGGAGAATAGCCAATGTTGTTCCTTTGTTTCAGAAGGGTAGCAAAGATAATCCAGGGAATTACAGGCCAGTGAGCCTTACGTCAGTGGTAGGGAAATTACTGGAGAGAATTCTTCGAGACAGGATCTACTCCCATTTGGAAGCAAAGGGACATATTAGTGAGAGGCAGCATGGTTTTGTGAAGGGGAGGTCGTGTCTCACTAACTTGATAGAGTTTTTCGAAGAGGTCACAAAGATGATTGATGCAGGTAGGGCAGTGGATGTTGTCTATATGGACTTCAGTAAGGCCTTTGACAAGGTCCCTCATGGTAGACTAGTACAAAAGGTGAAGTCACACAAGATCAGGGGTGAGCTGGCAAGGTGGATACAGAACTGGCTAGGTCATAGAAGGCAGAGAGTAGCAATGCAAGGGCGCTTTTATAATTGGAGGGCTGTGACTAGTGGTGTTCTGCAGGGATCAGTGCTGGGACCTTTGCTGTTTGTAGTATATATAAATGATTTGGAGGAAAATGTAACTGGTCTGATTAGTGAGTTTGCAGATGACACAAAGGGTGGTGGAATTGCAGATAGCGATGAGGACTGCCAGAGGATACAGCAGGATTTAGATCATTTGGAGACTTGGGTGAAGAGATGGCAGATGGAGTTTAATCCGGACAAATGTGAGGTAATGCATTTTGGAAGGTCTAATGCAGGGAGGGAATATACAGTGTATGGTCGACCGCTCAAGAGTATTGAAAGTCAGAGAGATCTAGGTGTACAGGTCCACAGGTCACTGAAAGGGGAAACACAGGTGGAGAAGGTAGTCAAGAAGGCATATGGCATGCTTGCCTTCATTGGCCGGGGCATTGAGTATGAGAATTGGCAAGTCATGTTGCAGCTGTATAGAACCTTAGTTAGACTACACTTGGAGTATAGTGTTCAATTCTGGTCGCCACACTACCAGAAGGATATGGAGGTTTTAGAGAGGGTGCAGAAGAGATTTACCGGATTGTTGCCTGGTATGGAGGGCATTAGCTATGAGGACCGGTTGAATAAACATGGTTTGTTCTCACTGGAACGACGGAGGTTGAGGGGCGACCTGATAGAGGTCTACAAAATTATGAGGGGCATAGACAGAGTGCATAGTCAGAGGCTTTTCCCCAGGGTAGAGGGGTCAATTACTAGGGGCATAGGTTTAAGGTGCAAGGGGCAAGGTTTAGAGTAGATGTACGAGGCAAGTTTTGTACACAGAGGGTAGTGGGTGCCTGGAACTCGCTGCCGGAGGAGGTAGTGGAAGCAGGGACGATAGTGACATTTAAGGGGCATCTTGACAAATACATGAATAGGATGGGAATAGAGGGATACGGACTCAGGAAGTGTAGAAGATTGTAGTTTAGTCGGGCAGCATGGTCAGCTTGGGCTTGGAGGGCCGAAGGGCCTGTTATTGTGCTGTACTTTTCTTTATTCTTTGTTCTTTATGTTCCTTATTGGGTTACACCAATAGTTACACAGAAAAAAGTGAGAGAAATTGCAACCTCTTCTAATTTCTGGGTACCTATTGTACAGACCCAAACCGGACTTCCACAGGACTCCCCTCCCTATCCCGACTCCCAGGGAATGTTCTTCACCTCAGACTACTCCCCATCAAGGGCAGAGCAAGAGTCTCCTGTGGCCATTCATCTGCAAAACTGGTATACGTCTTTGGATAGTGTTCGGGGGAATGGCCTCTCAGGGGAAATTCATTGCATCACAGTTGGTTCCGCTGCACAGGGAGGAGTAAAAAGTGTGGGAATTCAATAGTTATAGAGGATTCAATTGTAAGGGGAATAGAATGGCATTTCTGTGGCTGCAAACAAGACTCCAGGATGGTATGTTGCCTCTCTGGTACCTCTCAAGGGTGTCTCAGAGCGGCCACAAGACATTCTGGAGGGGTGGGTGAACAGCCAGTGATCATTGGTACAAACAACATAGGTAAAAAAAAGGGAATTGCTCCTATAAGCAGAATATAAGCAGGGGCTGGTTTAGCTCAGAGGCGCTGGTTTAGCTCAGAGGCGCTGGTTTAGCTGAGTGGGCTAGGCAGCTGGTTTGTGATGTAGAACAAGGCCATCAGCGCGGGTTCAATTCCCGTACCAGCTGAGAATTCTGAATTCTCTCTGTGTACCCGAACAGGCGCCGGAATGTGGCAACTAGGGGCTTTTCACAGTAACTTCATTGCAGTGTTAATGTAAGCCTACTTGTGACAATAAAGATTATTTATTTATTTATATACGGAGTTGAGAAGAAAGTACCTCAAAGGCAGTAACCTCAGGATTACTATTAGTGTCATGTGCTATCCCGAGCAGAAATGCAGGATCTATCAGATGTATACGTGACTGAAGAGATGGTGTGAGGAGGAGGATTTCAGATTCCCGGAGCATTGGGACCAGTTCTGGGGGAGTTGGGATCAGTACAAACTGGACGGGTTGCACCTCACGGTACCCTCCACTTTCCTTCTCTTCTTCTTCTTTTTCATGGGAGGGATCTTTTGACTGCGCCCCTTTTTCTTTTTTGCTTTGGTGGCACCTGTCATCCACTGGACTGCGCCATGGGACTAGTTGCTTGTGGATCGTCTGTTGTTCCGGCTGACCCTGGCTCTTCCATCACCGTAGCTGCTTTCGGCGCCTTAGCCGGATCGCTGAGTTTTGGTTGATCCATGGTCACGTCCGCACGCTGAGCTGCATGCCCACCACTTGGTGAAACGTCCAGTGTCGGCTTACTTTTGGATGACTGCGCGGCCGCAGTCAAGTCTGCAACTTCATGAACAATCTGCAAACCCTCGCACTCCGGTGTCTGGGTTGGATCAATGTTCCCAACGTTGGGTACTGCTCCTTCATTTTGTGTTTGAGCCCCAATTGATGGCTCGACCTCACTTGATACGACACTATATGTTTCGTCTGTCATTGTAGAACTGCATGCAGGTTCATCCATCTGCTCTTCTAGCACGTCTCTCAGTGAAGTGGCCTTGGACAGTTTCTCCAGAATGGGGATTATTTCTTCAGTTATCAGTCTGTTCGCAGTTGAGTTGCTGATATCTGATTTCTCTGCTACTGCAATCTCACTTTCAGCCCCTGCATACACCGTCTTAGAGCTTTCACACTTATTGTTGTCCTGCGCACACTGGCCGTCCCTTGTGATCACCTCGCCACTCCCGTCAAATAAAATAAATAAACATTTGTCGTCACCAATGCCAAATAAGCTAAATACAGTTTCTGGGTCTTCTTTTTCTGGCTGATCAGCTGCTTCTTCACCGTCCTCATCGTAATCAGCATTACCGTATGTCGCTTTTCCTGCAAAGTGTGATATTGTTGTTGGAATAATGAGTTAATGGAAACAGTAACTAACTGCAAAGTCGGCAGCAAGTCACCCCACGGAACCTTCATCCAATTTCCCATGCTAGGGAACGTCAGGAGGACTAAAAAGTTTGAAGAAAGAGTCATTTTGTACAGTTTTTGTAACTGTTCTACTAGTTTATGCCTCTGCTTCGTTTTAATGGTTTTCATGGTAACTTTTTTTCTTCCTGCCAATCATTTGGCATTCTGTGCAGCCTGTAATTTGTGGTCCAGCAAACAAGAAAAAAACCTGACACATTAGGCTGGGCCTTCATTGTGGATGTCTTGGTCAATGCTTCATTTGTGAAATCCTCATTTGGGTCAAGCTTCAACTCCAGAGTGAAACTCATTGGCTGCCCTGGAACTGAAGATTTCACCTCTAATTCTTGTAAATGCTTTGGGATGGGCTCATCATGCTCCTGTATATCATGTCACTGAGCACATTCACATTTTTAAAGACTGTTAACCAGAATTCTGGAGTTCCCTTTGGTTCCTCCATCTCTTCATCGGATTTATTTTCCTCCACTTTAACTTTCGCCTGTATCTCTTCGGATAACTGCACCATTATTTCTCATTGCCAGTCGCAGTGACCCTCTGTCGCAGCGCTGTCTGGAATGTAGAGCCGTTCAACTAGGTTCAGGCGTCTGCTCCACTGATGGATTTGCGTTCCGTGTCCACAATGGAAAATTATATTATGTGACTTCTGTTGCGTACCCAGGCTTCGAGTTCACATGCTCCCAGTGTCGCAATCTCATTCCCGTTGTAGTCTTTCAGCAGTCTCATTTGATTGACGACTTTCAGATTAAACCGCAGCCCATGCAAATCGGACAGACTAAGGAGATTGGCCATCGCTCGCGTGTTGAGCTTGCATTTTATCAATGTGTCGTTCAGCATCACTGGAATTGTCCATCTGTCTTTGATGGTATCAGCTTCATCATCACTATTGTTACAACTGGTCAGTAAGACTTCTTCACTTTTCATAGTCGGACTCATCGTGTCCTTGGCTGAAATCAGATCAATAAAAAACAGTTCTTCAAGGGACACCTCATCAACTGCATTGATTGATCCTGTTTGGTCCATTGTTGGACACAAAAAGCATTACTTTGCAAAATGATTTATACGGCCACACTTGGAACATACTTTCCCAAATGCAGGGCATTGCCGTGGCCCATGTCGATTGCTGCATTGCTGGCATAAAATAATCGGCAGCTTAAAATGGCCGCTCGCACAGAGACCATGGGCGGGATTCTCTGATCCTGAGGCTAAGTGTGTGTTTTGCGACGGCATCAACAGTTAGGAGCAGCTATTCCGAGCCCTACAGGAGGCTAGCATGGCACTGGAGCAACCCACGCCGCTCCAGTTGCCGATGCCGGCCTCAAATGTGCGCCGTGGGTCTGCGCACGCGCGCTGCGACCGGCGGAAGAGCGCACTGCGACCGGCGCGATTGCGCGCATGCACGGTGGCTTCCTTCTCCGTGCCGGCCCCGACGCAACATGGCGTAGGGCTACAGGGGCCGGCGCGGAACAAAAGAGGCCCCCAGCCCGGGAGGCCGGCCCCCCCCGATCGGTAGGCCCAGATCGCGGGCCAGGCCACAGCGAGGCCCCCCCTGGGTCAGATACCCCCTCCCCCACCACCAGGCCGCCCCCGAAAGGATGCACGCCAAGGTCTCGCCGGGTAAGACCACACGTGGATGGCGCCAGCGGACTCGGATTTTTTTTGCAGCCACTCGGCCCATCCCGGGCGGACAATTGCTGGGCGTGCGAGCGCCAATGGCGGCGATTCTCCGCTCACCGCAGAATCGGCGGACCGGCATTGGGGCGGCATCATGCGATTCGCGTCCGGCCCGGCGTGGGCTGAGTGAACCCCGCCTCACATATTTTAAGTGCGTCACAGTGCTTATGGCGCTGGCATTCTTCCAGATTGGCACCACACTGTTTCAGGTTGAGCGTACTAATCTGCTGTGCATCTAGCTCACCTGCATGACAAATCTTGATAGGGTTTTCTAATTAAAACTCTTCCTTTTGGATATGCATATAAAATATAAATCGTTCACATGTTTCATTTTTCTTTGGAGAGCAATGCCGATCAAAATACTTTATTACTGCATCAAAGCTCTTCGCTGTCGAAGGCGAAGGTATTGTATATTTCCATTGCTTGACGAGCCTGCTACCGTGAGCAGCAACGCAATACGCCTCCCATCAGGATGTGCCTGCAGGCCAAGGACTGAAACATAGACTCGAAATTACTGCTTGAACTCATGCCAATTTTCATCTATCGTACTCAAGACTTGAAGCTGGGGGGGTGCCTTCAAACCTACCATCTCTAACTCCACAGTCTTTTGCAGCATGGTAGCACAGTGGTTAGCACAGTTGCTTCACAGCTTCAGTGTCCCAGGTTCGATTCCCGGCTTGGGTCACTGTCTGTGCGGAGTCTGCACGTTCTCCCCGTATCTGCGTGGGTTTCATCCGGGTTTCCTTCCACAGTCCAAAGATGTGCAGGTTAGGTGAATTGGCCATTCTAAATTGATCTTAGTGTCCAAAATGTTTGGATGGGGTAACTGGGTTATGGAGAGAGCGTAGAGGTGAGAGCTTGGATGGGGTGCTCTTTCCATGGGCCGGTGCAGACTCGATGGGCCGAATGGCCTCCTTCTGCACTGTAAATTCTATCATCTATATTTTGTTGATTTGAAGATGGCTGTAGTTCACCAGGTCGGCGGAAGAGTATTGTTTTTTCGTTCTTCAGCCTATTTTGTCCTGTCGTCTCCGTTGTTATCTTTAGATGTTCTGCACTCCTGGTACCATGTTGTGTTCTGTTATATAACTGTTGTAATGATGTCCACAGAACTTATGGTTGTTTAACTATAAAAATGATTTATTTATAAACACGTGGAAAACATAACTAAGGAACTACTGTACAGACGATTGCTACTAAATGAATTCAGTGAATTCTCCTGGAGCTACTCTAAGTGTGACTATTCTCTTGTACGTCTTACTACCAACTGGTGGGTGTCTTGAGTCACGCAATAGATCTCTATTGCCACCAGCTGGCTGGATGTTGCATTGCTAACTATATACAGAACTGTGCACAGGCATATCACCATACCATCTAATAAACCTTTGGTGTTAATTGCGTTCAACCCCCCTGCTTCAGCATTACTTTTAGCCTGCAAGTACAATACACAACTTCCTCAATGGATGAGGTGTGAGGTGCTGTGATGTGGAAAGAGCTGGTTTTGACTCTGAACTGATCTGTAAGACTTGTTCTCAGAAACTCAGCCAGCGGATGTGTTTATCAGAGAATAATACACTTTTCTGCCCATGATTTCCCACCTATTAAAATTACTCGCTGTAAAGTAATCTGGGCACGATTCTCTCAGCCCTGGGCCGGGCCGGAGAATCGCCGTGACTGGAGCAAATTGCACCACGCCGTCTTGACGCCAGGACGCGACTCCCCACAGAGCAGAGAATCGGCGTCATTGGCGCCGGCGTGCTTGGCGCAGCGCCGGTCGAGGGCCACCCTACCGGGGTGGGACGGGCGGCTATAACGAAAATCCACGAGTCCCGACGGCGCCGTTCTAACCTGCTCTTAGCCGGCGGGAGCTCGGCGTGGAAGGGTCCGGGGGCGGCCTGTGGGGGGAGGGAGGGGGGTCCAACCCCGGGGAGCCCTCCGTTGTGGCCTGGCCCGTGATCAGGGCCCACCGATTGGCGGACCGGCCTCTTAGGTTGGGGGCCTCCTTTCTTCCGCGCCGGCCCATGCAGCCCTCCGCCATGTTGCGTCGGGGCCGGCGCGGAGAAGGGAGCCACTGAACATGCGCGCGTTGGCGTTGGTGCCACTGCGCATGCGCGGACCCATGCGGCACCCAGTTGACGCCGGGATCAGCAGCTGGAGCGGCAAGGATCGCTCCAGTGCCGTGCTAGCCCCCTGCACGGGCCAGAATTGCTGATCCTGAGGCCATGTTGACGCCATCAGGAAACGCAACAGCGTTTCCGACGGTGTCAACACTTAGCCTCAGGATCAGAGAATCCCGCCCTCTGTTCTGATATGTGATTTTCCAACAAGCTCTCCTGCCAAGCAAGACTATAAGTCTAAAAGAATAGGGGAGCCTGAACCCGGCAAAGGGGAAGGTGAGCCTTGTAACTCAGTACCTCTGCAGCTATCCAGTTTATCTGCACCTGTGCCTTCTTGCCTCCATATTTGAACATTTCATGATTCATCAGTCCCTGAAAAAATACAAATAGAAATGACACTTTCAGTCATAGCTTAAACTCATATAAAAAGACAGAAATGGAGTATATAAGGGTATAAATATGACCTAAGACCTAACATTTGATTAAATATTATGCACACTAGCACTACTGCCTCACAGCGCCGAGGATCTGGTTTCAATTCCGGCCTCGGGTCACTGCCCATGTGGAGTTTGCACATTCTCCCCGTGTCTGCATGGGTCTCACCCCATGTGCAGGGTAGGTGGATTGGCCACGCTAAATTGCTCCTTAATTGGACAAATTAAAAGATCGCGCACAATTGAAAACAACTAGAGACTGCAGTATGCATAATTAACTGCAAGAAAATTATATGCTTTTTATGAGGTTTTATCTCATTTTAAAAATAAATTTGGAGTACACAATTCATTTTTTAACATTAAGGGACAATTTAGCATGGCCAATCCACCTAGCCTGCACATCTTTGGATTGTGGGAGCGAAACCCACGCAAACACGGGTAGAATGTGCAAACTCCACACGGCCAGTGACCCAGAGCTGGGATCGAACCTGGGACCTTGGCGCTGTGAGGCAGCACTGCTAACCACCGCACCACTATGCTGCCCTTTGGGATTTTATCTCTAATATAAATTACAAGGGAAAAAACTGTAAAGGATACTTGAAAAGTAACGTTTTTCTCAATGGAACAGAAAAGGCTAAGAGAGGTTTTAAAATGTTTTGAGAGCGTAAATAGTGAACGATTTGGCCGAATTTTCCCATTTTGACATTAAGGCCGGGATTCTTCGCTCTGAAGCCTACTGGTCTCTGCTGGTGCTAAGAGCGGGGCCCGCCATGCGAGTCTGCCTCCTTTACCTTGCTAATTTATGCATGGGGGAGAACTCGTCGGCTTCTGTTGGAATCCAGGGATCGGGCTGCCATTTTTAGCGGGCAGCCAGATATAGAGTTCCGGCGGCACACCTCCCCACCCCGCAACCCAAATACTGCCCACCACCCCCCTGCTAACAAGTAGGGGCACCTCCCCCACCCCCAGCACTGGAATAACGAGTCACCCCCTCCCCCACTGTCATAATATACACCAGTATATCATGGTGCAGACACACACTGATGGACACACAGTGGGACCAATCAATATACACAACACCGCAGCCAATCACCAGTGAGAGAACACGCACTATAAAGACAGGCGGCATCAGAGTTCCCGCTCATTTGAGTAGCAGCTAGCTAGGAGCACAGAGCTCACAGCCTGCAACACAGACATTCACCATGTGCTGAGTGCATCAACTGGTTAGGACAAGGCAAAGGTCTTTAGTTAAAGCTAGTGTCGTATTAACCCACAGTTCAAGTATGTTTAAATAGTTAACCGTTCAATAAAATAGTGCTGCACTACTTCAAGTGTTGATGACCTCTATGTGATCCAAAACACCCAACACATCACCCACAGCATGAACTCATGAGGGTGACCCGGCCACCCACCCCCCCCACCCCAACCAAACCCCATCAGACTCCTCATCAGTGATTCCCCCCCAATCAGAGATCCCCCCATCAGTCGGAGCCAGTTGTTCAGGAAGGACCAGGTGGTCAGAGGAGTAGTCAGTGGGGGGTTGGGGGGTGGGCGGCAGTGTTGGATGGTCAGTGGGGGTGTAGTTGGGGGGATGATGAGGGTAGTCGGCAGTTGTGGGGGCAGTCTGAGGCTGGGAGAGGCAGTCGGAAGGTGGGGAGGGTGATTGTGAGAGGGGGTAACAGAGAAAGGAGGGTAATCTAGGGGGGGCGGGGGGCGGGAGGGTTATCTAGTGTTACGGAGAAGTGAGAAGTGGATTCAATTCTTCTAACATTTTCTGGGTAACCATTGCTGTTAGATGGTTGGACCCCTCCGAAGTTTGCGATTTTAATTTCCCAGGCCCGAGCAGAATACAGCCTCTATCTGAATTCAGTAATGCAGAATCTTTCCTCACCATTCCTCACCCCACCCTGATCCATGGGATGAGGCTCAACCTCTAGATTCCATGTCCCACCTGTCACCATTTCCTCAGCTTAATCCGTTCACACCCCAGTTGATGTGAATGAAAATGATGTGAATGGAGAGAACATTCAGAATGAATTGAGCTGAGCAGTGCCGTGTGATTGGCAGTCGCATTAGTCCAATGGGAATTTGAGAAAGCAAGGGCACGTTGTCACTATTTTTTATTGAACGCATGGGAGGAATATTTAAATGGAAAGGTGAGTTGAAATACTTTTCTCTTCAGATAAAGGTCCATGCCAGAATGTGAGCGAGAAAATGTTGTTTTTTGTTTTGTCAAGCAAAATCTTTAGCGGGCCCGTTAGCCTTGGGTGAAATCCCATAATGGCCACTAATTCTCGCGAGAGGCTAAGGGAACAAAGCCCGCTGACCAGCTCCGGAGAGGGGGGAGGGCTCGGGGGTGTCCAGCGGGGAGGGTCGCAGTTAGTGTGCATGGTCTTGCAATCTATTGTTTAACAGTTTTTAGAGGGTTGTGTTAGTCTGCAGTCTGTGTTGGTTAATAGTTTTTAGATTGCCTGTATTAGTCTGCAGTCTGTGGCATGGGGTGTGGGACAGCTGGGCCACATAGGGTGGGGTTGGGGTGTGATGAGAGTCAAAGAGAGTCAAGACCTAATGGTCTGGGCGGGTGAGACCCCAAAAGTGAAGGCAACACGGTGCTCAGCCTGGGGGATTGGGTGATGTGCAAAAACTCTGGAGTGGCTGTACAGGGGTCTTAGGTGTTGAGTTTGACAGCAATGAGATCTCAGAATGATGCAGCCTGAGTAAGAAGGGTGCCTATTAGCTTTGCCTATCCCTGAAGCAGAAAGCAATTGTGCCCTCTAACATTCCAGAGACTCATGTTCGTCAAACCAATTGGCCATCAAGAGTTAACTCTTAACAATATCAGTTGCCCACAGTCTCAAACACAATGAAAATGCCATTAATCGTTCCAGGCTGTTGGCAACCGAGGGGGTCACGCAGCCTGACTGTCTGCCCCTCTTCCGTGACTTCATTGATGGCTGGGTGTCCCTGGAGAGGGAGCATGTGGTGTCCATGGGCCCATTGAGGCCTTCCATGCCCGGTGAACACCACAGGGCCTGGGGTGCTTTATTGGCACTTGTAAGTTTAATTTGCTCTTTGTTTTTGTTTCGGGCAGTGGCCCTTTAAGGAGCATCCCCTTAAAGGAGAGGTCCCTCAGTTTAGTCTAATTGTTACTTGGTTGAATTACAAGATAGTTCAAACTCAAAGAATGGAATGAATACTCGGGGTTCAAGGCTAATCGCTTGAATACATGGGATCGAGGCACACTAGACTTGCTCATATGCCGGATCCCAATGCCTGCCAGTGAGAATCAATTAGCCCCCAAGGCAGTCATCGTTCTCCAGTTGACCCTGCCCATTAGGGATGTGCGAGCATATGAATTTCCTGTCAGAACCCCCAGTGAGGTAGAGAATAAGGGAGGGGAGAGCCAGACAGGGCCAGTGAGAAGAATTGTGTCCCAATGGGGAGAAGCACTATGCCACTGAGAGGCGGGTTCAAGGATGTGTTCCTTATGGTCATGAAGAGCAACAATATTTAATGTCCCTGCTGGACAGCCATGTGCAGATGTTACAAGTGAGATAATGATCCAACTGCCTGTGCCTAACTTCACCTGTGCCCACGCAGTACCCCAACAACCCCTTAGCTTTGCGTACCCTCCCGCTACATCGAAGTGTATTCCCAGGATGCACATCAGAGGAGGTTTCCATGCCGTTTTGCCCGAGATTCCCTTGAGAGGCGTCCTCTGGAGTTCTGGGTCCTGAGGGCCCTGGCCTACTTTCAGGGGCACTGTGCAATTCTGGTCATCACATTATAGGAAGGATGTGATTGCACTGAATGGGTGAAGAGGCGATTCACCAGGATGTTGCTTGGGATGTAACATTTAAGTCATGGAGAGAGGTTTTATAGGCTTGGGTTGTTTTCGCTGGAGCAGAGAAGACTGAGGGGGTGACCTGATCGCGGTGTACAAGATTATGAGGGGCATGGACAGGGTGAATCGGAAGCAGCTGTTCCCCTTAGTTGAAGGGTCAGTTACGAGGGGACACAAGTTCAAGGCAGGAGGTTTAGGGGGATTTGAAGGAAAACTTTTTTACCCAGAGGGTGGTAACGGTCTGGAAAGTACTCCCTGGGAGGGCGGTAGAGGTGGGTTGCCTCACATCCTTTAAAAAGTAGCTGGATGAGTACTTGGCATGTCGGAACATTCAAGGCTATCGGCCAAGTGCTGGCAAGTGGGTTTAGGTCGACAGGTCAGATGTCATTCGATGGGCTGTATTATTCTGCGGTTCCGTGAGGATGACTCATTACCATCTTTTCAAAGGCAGTTCAGGGTCAGCAGCAAATGTTGACCCAGCCAGTGACGCTCAAAACCCATGAAAAAATACCAAGAGTAGGAAGTTCTGGCAAACTGTTATAAATCACTGGTTAGTCCTCAGCTGGAGTATTGTGTTCAATTTTGGGTTGTTACACACAATGTGATGGATGGAATACCTACAACACTTACTTGATGACAACGGACAAGAAGAAAAAACAACAATTGAGAAAAGCATGATGGTCCAAAAACTTAGAAGATTTTGGAACAGACAAACTGACTCTCATCTGAAATGAAATCCAATACACTGAAGAAATCCCAGTCTGCCACTGGGCCCTTCAAGACTTCACCACCATTCAATAATATCATGGCTGATCTGACATCACTCTCGGCACCACATTCTGGCCTACTCTGATAACCTTTATCCTCCTTGCTTATAAAGGACCTATTGGTCTCTGTCTTAGTAATATTCAAAGACTGTGTTTCCACCTTTTGAGAAAGAGAATTCCAAAGCCTCAAGGCCTGTGAGAGAAAAGGTTTCTCCACATCCCTGTCCTACGTAGGTGACTCTTGGGGCTGGATCGTCGTCGGCGGGATCCTCCGTTTCGCCAGCAGCGTACTCTCGGCCACAGATTCCCTGATGGCATGGGGGTGCCCACAATGGGAAAGCCAATTGGCCGGCTGCTGGGACAAAGAATCCAGAAGGTGGGTGCGGCAGGACGGGGAATCCCTCCCCTTTGTTTTAAACAGTAGCTCCTAGTTCTAGATTCTCCCACAAGAGGAAAAAATCTCTCCACATCTTCCCAGTCAGGACCACTCGGGATCTTATATGTTTCAAACAAGTTGCCACTTACTCTTCTAAACTCCAGGGGCTACAAGCCTAGCCTGTCCAAACTTTACCTCATAAGACAACCTTCTCATTCCAACTATCAATTCAATAAACCTTCTCTGAACCGGTTCCAATGCATTTGCATCCTTTTGTATGGAAACCAATACTGTACACAGTACTCCAGATGTGGTCTCACCAATGTACAAAGAACAATACAGCACAGGAACAGGCCCTTCGGCCCTCCAAACCTGTGTCGACAATAGTAACTGCCTAAACTAAAACCATATGCACTTATGGAGTCCATATCCTTCCATTTCCACCCTATTCATATATTTGTCCAGATGACCTGTAAATGCCGCTATCGTACGTGCTCCCACCACCTCCCCAGGCAGTGCCTTCCATATATTTACCACCCTCTGTGTAAAAAACTTGCCTCGCACATTAGTTCTGAACTTTTCCCCACACACTTTAAAATTATGTCCACTAGTTCTTGACTCTCCTGCCCAAGAAAAGAGCATCTGACTATCCACTCTGTCCATGCCACTCATAATCTTGCAGACCTCTACCAAGTATAACTGATGCACAACCTCCCTACTTTTGTACTCAATCCCCATGCAATAAATGATAACATTCTATTAGCTTTGTTAATTACTTACTGTAGCTGCACACTAGCCTTTTGTGATTTATGGACGAGGCCATCCAGGTCCCTCTACATCTTGAGCTCTTCAAACTCTCACCATTTCGCTAACGTGCTTCATTTTTATTTTTCCTGCCAAAATTTCCCACTTTCCCACATTGAACTATATTTTCCAGATGTTTGCCCACTATCTTCACCTATCTGTATTGCTTTGCAGTGTCCATGTGTCAGGGAATTCATAGAATTTACAGTGCAGAAGGAGGCCAATCGGTCCATCGAATCTGCACCGGCCCTTGGAAAGAGCACCTCTACTTAAGCCCACGCCACCATATCCCCATAACCCAGTAACCCCACCAACCTTTTTGGACATTAATGGCAATTTATCATGGCCAATCTACCTAACCTGCAAATCTTTGGACTGTGGAAGGAAACTGGAGCACCCGGAGGAAACCCATGCACACACGGGGAGAATGTGCAGACTCCACACAGACAGTGACCCAAGGCGGGAATATAACCTGGGACCCTGGAGCTGTGAAGCAACTGTGCTAACCACTGTGCTGCACTCTTCACGTCTTACTATCCTACCTATCTTTGCGTCAACAGCAAATTTAGTAACCGTCCCATCCACCCCTTCATCCACGTCATTATTATAAATGGTAAAATCTTGGGTCCCAGCACTGATCCCTTGGCACACCACTCATTGCATCTTGCCAACCAGAAAAAGACCCATTTTGCCTATCCGTTGTTTCCTGTTACACCTGTAACACCTACACCATGAGCTTTTATTTTTTTGCAATAACCTTTGATGTGTCACCTTACCAAATGCTTTCTGGAAATCTAAGTACAGTACTTCCACCCTTTATCTACAGCACATATTACGTATTCAAAGAACTCCAATAAATTGGTTAAATATGATCTCCCTCCCTCCTCCCAAAATCATTTTGACTCTGCCTGACTACCTTAAATTTGACTAAGTTGTTCATTGCACCACTTCCCAAGCAAATAGTGCAGAAGGCAGACATTGGGCACGATTCAACAAAACATTTCAATATCCAGTTTCGGGCACATTTAGTGCCTGCAGCGCCAAGAAAAATCCGCTATCCAACGGCACTTTGCTGTTTTTGTTGGCCTCGGTGAGGAATGCCCCGTCGAGGCTGCATTGCATAATTTCCTGCTCAGCTTTCCACAGCAAGAAGACTACTCGTGGATCGGGGCACATCTTTCGACCCCATCAGCCCCCTCACCGTGGCCTTCAGACCTCCCCACTTCACCCTCTCCAGGGACACCCAGCCATGAATGAAGCTATGGAAGGGGGGTTGGACGACACCTTGATTGCTCGCTGCCCGGACCTGTTGATGACGGTTTTAGCCAGGCCAAGGAGCAGGTTCACGAAGAGGTCCTCCTCCTTCCCAGTCCCTACCTTGAGTTTGAACTCTTTTGAGGGTTCAACAAATTGAACTAAATGAAACAAATTGAAGAATAAATTAAAAGGGGCCACTGCCCTGAACAAAAACAAAAATCAACTGAAACTTCAAAACATCAAAGTAAAAGCTGATTAAAGGGGTCGATAAAGCACCGCAGACCCTGCGCTGCCCACCAAGCATGGAAGGCCGTAATGGTGCCAGTGGAAACCGTATGCTTCCTCTCCAGAGACACCTGGTCGCAAATGATTGGCAGACAGTCGGGTTGGATGACCCACTCGATCGCCCGCTGCCTGGACCTGTTAATGGCAAGTCAGCCCATGACTAATGGGCACATTAAATCCTGTCCATACTCTTTTCTCCCTCAAACTGAATGTAAAGTTCCATCATATTAGGATTGCTGCTATCTCAGGATGCTTGCACTATCACAGGCCTTGTATAGCTTGCTATGTAGTTGGCACCAGCATGTGCTATTCTAAGAAACTATCTTAAAAATATTCACTAAATTCCTCAGCTAGGTTACCTTTGCCCGTTTAATTTTTCCAGTCTACATGTAGATTAAAAGCCCGAAGATTGCTGTTCTTTTCTGACAAATTCCCATTATTTATTTCTTTACACCCCATTTTAATATATGGTTACTGTTAGGGGGGCCTCTCCACCACTCCCACAGTGACTTTTGCCTTTATAATTTCTCATCTCTACCCAAACCGCTTCTATGCTCCAGTTTCCTTAACTTAGGTCATGCCTCTCTATTGTGCTGATACCATCACTATTTAACTGAGCCACGCCTGCATCTTTTCCTATCTTTCCTGTCCTTCCGAAATGTCATGTATCCTTCAATATTCAGGTCCCAATCTATGTCATTCGGCATCCATGTAACGGCCATCAGCTGATGTGACTTGGCGTCCAATTTGTTTGATAACTCTCCTGTGGTGTGCCTCAGAACATTTTACTGTCTTATAGACTCTATGGAAGTGCATACTTCTGTTGTTCCTAGGGTGGGAAAGATCTTTCTCACATTCTCTTTCCATTCTAATTGCATTTAGAATTCCTGAGGTTCTGATTGAAACACAGAGACAGATTGCAATTTTGCAGATGATCTTGACAGAAAGCAAGTGAACTGCAAAACACTACTGTAAAGTATTATAAACGAGATCCAAATAAGAGCCATTTTTCTTTTTTAGATGTTATTCTAAAGTTTTACAGTACGGACATGCTCTAATGATAAGTAATAAATGATATGTAAACAATATTATAAAAGAGTTGTGGACATAAAAGTCTATGGATCTGCACAGACACAAAAATACAAGTTTATTTTCTCTCACAGAACCAGATTGCTAACTATAGTGAGCAAATCCTGTTTGATGAATAGAATCATCAATATTTGCAAATAGCAACACGGTTAGATCACACCCTTCCAACCTGCCACAATGCCTTCATGGAGATCTATCTTCATCTGCAAAACGTGTCAAGCAGATTTATTGCTGTTTGTTAATGATGCGTGAACACTGAATCAATTTACTTGGAATTCTTGCTGTTTGACTAGTAATTTGAGGGTTCGTGTGCTGGGGGTCTCAAGTACATATTTTGTAAATATATTATAGCAACAAATAATGAAGTGATAATACTGCACTGGAAAGTCTGGCGCATATTTGCTTTCTGCATATTTCAGTTTATGCTTGTACAAGTCTGTGCTGGGGTGTGGTGGCAGTGGATTAACTCTGAACTCCACAAGGAATGGTTTTGACTTTGATTGATCTTCTTCCTTCAACATTAAACATTTTGAAAAATTGTGACATTTTTAAAGGATCTTCCACGAGGAAGCTTGAAGAACACAGTAACTCTCGGCTATGCAACTCTGAAGCCTGTTTTGCCATTTAATTAGATCCTGGGTGATTTCCCTGCATCTCCCTGCTTTTGTTCTGTAACCCTTAATATCCTTGCCCAACAAAAAATATTGGTGGCAATTTTGACATTTTCAATTATCTTCCAAAACATCTTTTTGAGAGTTGGGCGAAATTCTCCCACCCCCCCGCCGGGTCGGAGAATCACCGTGGGCTGGCGTGAATCCCGCCCCCGCCGGTTGCCGAAGTCTCCAGCACTGGATATTCGGCAGGGGCGGGAATCACGCCGCGCCGGTTGGCGGGGCCCCCTGCTCGATTCTCCGGCCCGGATGGGCCGAAGTCCCGCCGCTAAAATGCCTGTTCCGCCGGCGTAAATTAAATCACCTACCTTACCGGCGGGACAAGGCGGCGCGGGTGGGCTCCGGGATCCTGGGGGGGTCGCGGGGCAATCTGGCCCCGGGGGGTGCCCCCATGGTGGCCTGGCCCGCGATCGGGGCCCACCGATCCGCGAGCGGGCCTGTGCCGTGGGGGCACTCTTTCCCTTTCACCTCTGCCACGGTCTCCACCATGGCGGAGGCGAAAGAGACTCCCTTCACTGCGCATGTGCGGGAATGCCGTCAGCGCCCGCCGACGCTCCCACGCATGCGCCGCCCGGAGATGTCATTTCCGCGCCAGCTGGCGGGGCACCAAAGGCCTTTTCCGCCAGCTGGCAGGGCGGAAATTCGTCCGGCGCCGGCCTAGCCCCTCAATGTTGGGGCTCGGCCCCCAAAGATGCGGAGCATTCCGCACCTTTGGGGCGGCGGGATGCCCGTCTGATTTGCGCCGTTTTGGGCGCCAGTCGGCGGACATCGCGCTGTTTCCGGAGAATTTCGCCCCAGAATTCAAATGTTCACAACTCTGTAAGTATGTGCTTTCGGACATTACCCCTGAATCTCAAGCTCCAGTCCAGTTACACCATCTTGTCCTGGACTCCTCTGCCTGAGGAAATAATCTCTCTCTGTCTATCCTATCAAGTATTTTGGAAGAAAACTTTATTTAAGAACATTTTGTCAAGTGAGACGACTGTCTTAATCTAGTGGTCTGGATTGGATCTTGAGTCGATATTTTCATTCAGTCTTCCTGGTTTATTTTACATCAGAAACCATTCTCTAAAATAGAATCATAAATGATACAGCACAGAAAGAGATCATTTGACAGTTCTTTCCCATACCAGCTCTTTATAGAGCAATCCAATTAGTCACACTCCCATGCTTTTTCCAATACATCAACTATTTTTCCTTACCAACAGTTTATCCAAATCCTATTGAACCTGTTTCTCGGTCAGACCAATTCACTGTTTAATTTTTTTTTTTCCTTGTTGCCTCTGGTTCTTTTACCAATTCCCTGAAATTTCTGTCCTTTGGTTACAAATCCGGCTGGGGTTACTCCATCAACATTTTTCATTACTTTAAACATCTCAATCAAATCTCCATTAACCTGAAGATTCCTGATCCTCCAGTCTCCACATCTGTTTGTGCACAGGGCTGGAATAGCATGCTGTGGAGTGACACACGAATTCACTGAGAATAAATTTGGTTTGGAGGGGTAACAAGGTGCAAAGTGCTTTGAAGATCATGGCTGGCATGTCACCGTGCAGCACAGAGGATGATGACTACAAGCTGTGATCCTTACCAAACGATCTGCCACAGACGCAATAACACCCCGATCTTGTAAATACATCAGGCAGAATTTTAAGTTCCAGTTTGGGCAGTCTTAGGTAAGAGACTGTGGGGTCAAGTGAGGCTGTGTCTTCACACCAATGCTCTTTCCCGTCTTCCTAACTGCAACCCATCTCCATGAAGTTCGGAGTGCAGCTATTCTACAGGAAGAGTGGAAAATAACTCAACCAACGATGCATCCATTCCAGAACCAAGATCACCCCAATGTCTGTCATCAAACTGCAGTAGAGTCATAGAGGTTTACAGCATGGAAACAGACCCTTCGGCCCAACTTATCAATGCCGCCCCATTTTTACCACTAAGCTCGTCCCAATTGCCCGCATTTAGCCCATATCCCGCTATACCCATCTTATCCATATAACTGTTTGAATGCCTTTTGAAAGACAAATCATACCCGCCTCTACAACTGCCACTGGCAGCTCGTTCCAGACACTCACCACCCTCTGTGTGAAAAGATTGACTCTCTGGACCCTTTTGTATCACTTCCCACTCACCTTAAACCTATGCTCTCTAGTTTTAGACTCCCCTTCCTTTTGGAAAAGATGTTGACTATTACTTTCTCTATGCCCCTCATTCATTATTTTATAGACCTCTATAAGATCACCTCTAAGGTTCCTACGCTCCGCGTGTTTGTGCATTTAAAGGGTCTAAAGGCAGATGTGGCAATGCTCCAGGAGACAAATCTGAAGGTCACAGACCAGATGAGATTAAGGAAGGGTTGGGTGGGTCAGGTGTTCTACTCAGGGCTGAACTCGAAGACCAGGGCGGTAGCAATTCTGATCAGCAAGCGGGTGGCATTTGAGGCTGGGAGAATAGTGGCTGATAAAGGGGGTAGGTATATCATGGTGAGTGGGAAGTTGGAGGGGGTTCGAGTGGTGCTCGTGAATGTCTACGCCCCGAGAGGACGATGTGGATTTTATGAGGCGTGTGTTAGGCAAAATCGCGGGCCTGGAGTCACACAACTTGGTCATGGGAGGGGACTTTAATACGGTCATTGAACATGAATTGGATTGCTCAAAATCCAGAACAGGGACGAGGCCGGCGGCGGCAAGGGAGCTGAAGGGCTTTATGGAACAGGGGGGGGGCGTAGACCCCTGGAGATTTACACGGCCGAGGGTAAAGGAGTTTTCCTTCTTCTCCCACGTCCACAAAGTTTATTCCCATATTGATTTTTTTGTCCTGGGCAGGGCATACTCGGCGATTACCATTTCAGATCAAGCCCTGCACTGGGTTGATTTGCGGCTTGGGGAGGAGAGAGGCCAGCGTCCACTGTGGAGACTAGACATGGGGTTGTTAGCGGACGAGGTGGTTTGCGGGCGCGTGAATAAGAGTATCCAGAGCTATTTGGAAACAAACGACACGGGAGATGTTTCAGCAGCGATGGTCTGGGAAGCCCTGAAGGCAGTTATTCGAGGGGAACTTATATCGATCCGGTCCCAGAGAGAAAAGAGGGAAAGGGCGGAGAGGGAGAGATTGGTGGATGAGTTACTCCAGGTGGATAGGAAATATGCGGAGGCCCCGGATGCGGGACTCCTGAGGGAGCGGCGCAAGCTTCAGGTGGAGTTTGCATTGTTGACCACAGAGAAAGCAGTAGAACAGTTGAAGAAGGCTAAGGGTGTAGTGTATGAATATGGGGAGAAGGCAAGCAGGATGCTGGCGCACCAGCTTAGGAAGAGAGAGGCGGCCAGGGAGATTGTGGGAGTAAAGAATAAGGAGGGCAACTTGGTTTCAGACCCAGAGGGGGTGAATAAAGTTTTTAAGGAATTCTACAGCAATCTATATGAGTCTGAACCCCCGGAGGGTGCGGAAGAGATGAGGCAATTTCTGGACCAGTTGATGTTCCCGAGGGTGGATGAGGGCCTGGTGGAGGGGCTGGCGGCATCGATCGAGATAGAAGAAATTATTAAGGGCTGGAGGGCATGCAGTCGGGCAAAGCTCCGGGGCCAGATGGCTTCCCGGTGGAATTTTTAAAAAAAATTTCAGAGGTGTTGAGCCCACCATTGATGAGGACCTTTAATGAGGCAAGAGAGAAGGGAATCCACTCCCCTACAATGTCACAGGCCTCGATCTCACTCATTCTGAAACGGGATAAGGACCCTGAACAGTGTGGGTCTTACAGGCCAATCTCGTTACTAAATGTGGATGCCAAGCTATTGGCTAAGGTCTTGGCCACGAGGATAGAACATTGTGTCCCGGGGGTGAGAGGGGAAGATCAGATGGGATTCGTTAAGGGTAAGCAACTTAATGCCAATGTGCGGAGGCTTTTAAATGATTTTTATGATGCCCTCGGAAGGGGAGGAAGCAGAGGTTGTGGCAGCGATGGATGCAGAGAAAGCTTTCGATCGGGTGGCACTGGATAGGTTTGCGTTTGGTGAGGGCTTTATCCGGTGGGTGCGATTGCTGCACCAGGCGCCTGTGGCAAGCGTGCGCACGAAGCGGCTTAGGTCAGAGTATTTTAAATTGCACCGGGGTACGAGGCAAGGGTGTCCCCTTTCCCCGTTATTATTTGCTCTAGACATTGAGCCGCTGGCCATCGTGCTGAGAGCTTCAAGGAACTGACAACCCTGGGGCGAGGGGTGGAGCATCGGGTTTCGCTCTATGCGGATGACCTCCTCCTGTATAGTTCGGACTCACTGGAGGGGATGGGGGAGGTCATGCGGATCTTAAGGGAATTTGGCAGTTTCTCGGGGAAGAGCGAGTTGTTTGTGATCCAGGCTAAAGGGCAGGAGAAGAGACGGAGGGAGCTGCCACTGAGGAGGGTAGAGAAGAGCTTCCGTTACCTGGGCATACAGGTGGCCCGGAAGTGGGATTTGTTGCATAAGCTTAATCTGACACGGCTGTTGGAACAAATGGAAGGGGACTTTAAAAGATGGGACATGCTCCCGCTGTCACTGGCGGGGAGGGTACAGACCTTGAAAATGACGGTCCTCCCCAGGTTCTTATTTGTATTCCAGTGACTTCCCATCTTCATCCCTAAGGCCTTTTTCAAGCAGGTTAATAAGATCATCTCGGGATTTGTGTAGGCGAACAAGACCCCACGAGTGGAGAAAGTGCTGCTGGAACGCAGTCGGGGGGAGGGTGGGCTGGCACTGCCAAACTTTTGTAACTACTACTGGGAGGCCAACATTGCCATGATCAGGAAGTGGGTATTGGGGAGGGGGGGTCAGCATGGGAACGATTCGAGGCGGCGTCATGCAAAGGCACCAGTTTGGGAGCGCTGGTAGTGGCGCCTCTGCCGTTTCCGCTGGCCTGCTACTCCACAAGTCCGGTGGTGGTGGTGACACTTAAGATCTGGGGACAGTGGAGGAGACACAAGAGGGTGGAGGGAGCGTCGGTCTGGACCCCGATATGTAATAACCACAGGTTCCTGCTGGGTAGGATGGACGGCGGGTTCCCGGGCTGGCAGAGGGCGGGTATTAGAAGTTTGGGTGACCTGTTTATAGATGGGAGCTTTCCCAGTCTGCGCTGGAGGACAAGTTTAAATTAGCACCAGGGAACGGCTTTAGGTATTTACAAGTGCGAACCAACTGAGGAAGCAGGTGGTGGCCTTCCCGCTGCTGCCGCCACGGGAGATACAGGATAGAGTAGTGTCCGGTACCTGGGTGGGGGAGGGGAAGATGTTGGATATCTACCAGGAGCTGTTGGAGGCAGAGGAAACCCCGGTGGAGGAGCTAAAGGCAAGTGGGAGGAGGAGTTAGGAGGGGAGTTAGGGCCGGGACTATGTGTGGAAGCCCTAAGTAGGGTCAATTCCTCCTCCTCATTTGCCAGGCTCAGTCTCATACAGTTTAAAGTTGTTCACCGGGCACACATGATGGCGGCGAGGATGAGCAAGTTTTTCGGGATAGAAGACAGATGTGTGAGGTGTGCGGGGAGACCAGCAAACCATGTCCATATGTTTTGGGCATGCCCAAAGCTTGAGGAGTTCTGGCAGGGGTTGGCCAGGGCAATGTCCAAGGTGCTAGGTACGTGGTGCCGAGTCCAGAGATGGCGATCTTTGGAGTGTCGGAAGACCCAGGAGTTCAGGGAGTGAAAGAGGCCGACGTTCTGGCCTTTGCCTCCCTGGTAGCCCGGAGACGGATCCTGTTATTGTGGAGGGACTCGAAGCCCCCGAGTGTAGAGACCTGGGTCAGTGACACAGCTGGGTTTCTCAGTCTCGAGAAAATAAAGTTTGCCTTAAGAGGATCAATGTCATGGTTCTCCCGGAGGTGGCAGTCGTTTGTCGACTTTCTTGGGCACATTTAATTGAAAATGTCGGCAGTAGCAGCTTTCCGAGGGGGGGGTTAGTGTTGTGTTTGTTTTTTGTTATTTTCGGTGGTCTGTGAAGACAGAGCCGTTCGGGGAAATATCTATTTTTGCACTATGTTAATGTTTAACGCCTATTGTTCTTTTTCTGTTTTCGTTATAAAATTTTACAAATATTTAAATAAAAATATTTTTAAAAATAACGTTTCCTACGCTCCAGGGAACCCCCCCCCCCAGTCTATCCAACATCTCCTTATAATTCAATCCATCAAGTCGCGGTAGCAACCTAGTAAATCTTTTCTGCACTCTTTCTAGTTTAATAATATTCCTTCTATAAAAGGGTGACCAGTACTGTACACAGTATTCCATGTGTGGCCTTACCAATGTCTTGTACAACTGCAACAAGACATTCCAACTCCTGTATTCAATGTTCTGACCAATAAAACCAAGCATGCCGAATGCCCTCTTCACCACCCTGTCCACCCGTCACTCCACTTTCAAGTACACTGATAACACTTGCGCATGCACATAACTCAGAGGCTGAGCTCCAAACTATCATGGACACATTCATGGAGGATTATGAAAGAATGGGACTTCAGCTAAATATCCAGAAAACAAAAGTCTTCTACCAGCCTGCTCCCGCTGCACAAAGCTGCTCCTGAATATCAAGATACACAGAAAACTATTGGATAATGTGATCATTTCCCATCCCTTGGGAAGCTCCTCTTCGTGAGAGCAGACATCGACGATGAAACACAACTTTACCTCCAGTGTGACATTGCAACCTTCGGCCACCTGAGGAAAAGGGTGATTGATGACAAAGACCTGAAACCCAGAACCAGATTCATTGTCTACAGAGCTGCAGTATTACCTGCTGTTCTTTGTGCGTTATAAGCATGGACAATGCACACCATGGGCGGGATTCTCTGAGTCCCTGTGCTGAAATTGCGATCGGCGCGGGGGCGGAAAATGGACGTCGACGCCGAAATCCAGCGCGTCTCCATGAATCGCGCACGTGGTCTGTGTGGCGGGGTAGGGGGCCATTGACAGAGGCCCCCGCGGTGATTCTCCAAGTGTAACTGGCCAAGTTCCCGACGGTGTGGTTCTCTCATGGTCCCGCGCGCCAGGAACCCGGCGTGGCGGCCGTGGACTCAGTCCGCGGCCGCCCTGGTGGAGGGCGGGGGGATCCTTCACTGGGGAGGACCTCACCGATGGCGAGGCTATCAATCGGGGGCCACCGACCCGCGGGTGCGTGCAATTTCGGGGGGGGGGGGGGTACTATCTTTTTGGTGCCGGTCTGCAGTGTGGGTCCGCCATGTCGCGCGGGACGGCCGACGCAGGCTGCCTGGGCACACAGCAGATGGTGAAATTTGAATTTAAGACAAAATTGGAACGCAATGTCTAATGAAGCCATCGCCGATTGTCATAGGAAAACATCTGGTTCACTAATTTCCCTTTAGGGAAGAAAATTTGCGACCCTTAACTGCTCTGGTGTACATATGACTCCAGATCCACAGCAATGTGATTGGCCCTTAACTACCCTCTTAAATGGCCTCGCCAGCCACATAGTTCAAGGGAACTTGGGGATGGGCAATAAATACTGGCCCAGTCAGGGACACTCACATCCCGCGAATTAATGAAAAAAAAAAGGAGAATTCAAACAGGGGACAACTGTGAGGAGGTCTGCAATGTACCTGGACTGCATACAAGTTGCCGCATAGAACTGTGACCCTGGTGTCAATGACAGAGATTTGGCATAAGGAAGGGTTGTGTGAACTTAATATTCTTGGATACAAGTGTTATGAACATGCGAGGAGGTAACTCACTGAGAGTGGGTAATCACCCCAGGGGGTGGAGTCCCCTTAGGCTAGAGACATGAAGGGTCTAGGTATAGTTGTGAGGCTTCTTTACTGCTATACAGTTCTTCCCATTAATAAATCCTTTTGCATTTCTAATGAAGTCTTTGAAAGTGCATTTTAAAAAGATTACTCACCCGAATGCCTCTCTTTGGGCGAATGGACCCATTTGGGATATTAGGATATTGCCAGACTCTGAGTAATTTACAATCAGAAAGAATGGACAGTTCTAAGCTGTGTCAGTAATGCATAGAGAATGCGGCAAGACCCCTGGGTCAGAAACCCTGGGTCAGAAACCCCTAGGCGAAATGCAGAAATGTACCTCCACTTAAATTGTACACTCGGTGAGGCGGCCTGAGGCTCATTACATTGGAGAGGCTGAGGGGGCAGTTGCACAACAAACCTGAACTGGCTGGTACAGTCAAAAGTTTAGAAACATATAGAGAAAGAAATTCAAGAGAAAATAATCTTTCGAAGCCGTGGCTTTAAGTTTAATAACAATAACTTAAGGTTTAAAAAAAAATCAGAGTTGCTGCAAAGCTTTTTTAAAAATACCAATGCACAGAAGCAGCTTTAAGTAAAATAAAAATGCCCCAAGTGACCTGCAGCGAGGTCTCCCGAAGTTCAAGAAAATCAAGGAGCTGAAATTGACCAGCTCCTGATGTCTGTGAGAGTTCCATGGCAGAAATCTGCACTGATGGACTTCAGGCAAAAGAAGAGAAGTTTTCAACCTGTTTTTCAAAAAGAGTTATCAAATTTTGAAAGAGACAATAGCTCTGAACTGACTTAGTCGGTTCTCTGGTGAAATTGACAAAACAATTGGCACATCAAAGAAAATAAGGAAAAAAATGGACTCTTTAAATGGCCAGAAGAAGAAAAAAACTCCACAGATCATTGAAAGGGCTTCTTTTCCTAAAAAGGAGAGCAGCCAGGTTTGTGCCAAAACTCCGAAGTAAAAGGCAAGTAAAAAAAAGACAGTCTTAAAGTGGTAATACCAATAAATAGGTAATACATTTATAGTGGTAATGCACTTAGAGCAGCAATGCGTTTAAAGTGGCAATACACTTAAAGTGACAATGCACTTAAAGCGGCAATGCAGCTAAAGTGGTAATTCATTTAAAGTGGCAATGCACTTAAAGCTGCAATGCATTTAAAATGGTAATGCATTTAAAGCGGCAAGACATTTAGAGCAGTAACCAAGATCAAAGAACAAAATAACGTACAGCCCAGGAACAGGAGCTTCGGCCCTCCAAGCCTACGCCGGCTATGCTGCCCATCTAACCCCGTCAAGGCCACATTTCCTGCACTGAGGAGCTCCAACAAGCCATTTTTAAATGGCGCCCCAAACTCACGACCCCCTAATGCAACCCCTGGATCTCCCCAACGTACCTGTCGGGGGGGGTCCTTGGACCACCACACCCCACCACATACGGGCAGGGCTCCCCCAGGCTTGATCCCCGGTAGACACAATGCCAGTTTGACACATTGGCACTGCCAGCTTGGCATCCAGGTGGCATGGCCACAGTGCCCAGGTGGCACTGCCAGGGTGCCATACTGGCAGTGCCAATGTTCCCAAATGGCAGCAGCAGTGTCCAGGTGCAACCCTGTCCAGAGGCCGACCACCCAGGGGCCTCCGATCACATGGGAAACACTCTCCAGGTGCCATTCCACCTGGCCCCCGTTTGTGGGGACCAGTACTTAACAGCACCCAGCTGGGGTTTCCTCGGCGGGGACGATGGATGCCGGGTGGCCGTTTGATCCGATGAAGGCAGATGTAAGTTAGCTTCTCAGCCGACTTCACTCTGTGAGACAGATCGCGAGAATTACAGCAAGTCGGATGCAGAGTAATGCTATTACCAGCAGACGAGGAGGGTGTGAGGGATGGTGGGTTGTAGGTGGAAGCAATCACTGGGACTTTGGAATGGAAATGGACGGAAGGCAGGCCAGAATGTTTTTATGGGCTCACGATGAATAGAGGTGGTACAGAAGGCAACTTTTCTCCAGAGTTTGCAGGCTCAGAACCCAAGAGTCCTAGTCAAAGAAAGTATGGCAGATGAACATCATGCTTACGTGGAGCCACTGAAAATTACCTTGGAGGATCTGAACTTGGTGGGGGAAGGTACGATGGATTCTCATGTCACCCTCGAAGGCAATATTCAACATGAATTTGAAGCACTTCAGTACGACCTGTATGAAATAACAATTCGAGGAACCTCAGCCTCCATTTCCTAACAGAGAGAGTTGCAGACCAGTTAGTCCCTCCGACATGGAGACATTGAGCACTGGACCTCTTGATCTTTCATCTGAACCTAGTCAGATAGTCTTAACAACAGTTTGGGAGTACAGTCGTGGTAAACATGGTGAGAAGAGGAAACATTTCTTGCAAAGTATCAACATGCGCAGTAAAAGTAGAAGCACTTGCTGTCACATGAACGTTCATAGTTCTGAGCCCTGTGCTAAGAAATATGTCAGTTTTGGAATATTTCATGGGCAGTGTAATATTACTCTTTGGTAATATATTGTTACTCTTTGCTTTATGTATCCAGAATGGTCTGATGGTGTGATTCTGAAGAATCCACCAATCTTTAACTTAAAGCAAACAGATTTATTGAATAACAAATTGATTAATATTGAGTTTGCACACTATACAGAACTATAACTAGTAATCAAGTAATCTATATTAAAGTATTAACTAATTTAAACTACACGTGCTAACTATGCTATGATCTATCTCTCGAACACTCTGCTGTCTAGTCACTCCTGGTTGGAAGAGACCCAAGATCCTTCGAATTCTCATATTTATAGTGGAATCTAGTGTTGCCCTCTAGTGGTTGTGTTACACGAAGATGTAATCATTTTACATGTCTCTATATATACATATCACTACAGACAGCACGGAAAAGGAGAGTGGAGCGTATCTCTGTATCACAAAGTTGAAGGGTTGTTGGGTTGACATTAGGATATAGGTGTTAATTTCAGTTTAAAGGCTGCAAAACAGGACCATCTCTTTTTTTGTTGGTCGGAGAAGGCAGTGTTATCTAATCTCACTTTCCAGATCCGGAGGCCCCCTCCAGTCCTTCCTCCTGCTGATGGTATTGGCTAAACGGCTGGTGAAATCTCATTGCTGAAATACCTTCCTTTTCAGTCCTATTCATTTCTGAGGGCAGAGTTATACAGGTCACAGATCACTACAATACTTGGGAGACTCTAGTGGATTTGCACTGCAATGCTCTTACCAATTTGTCAAGGCAATAGAAGTGTGTTTCCAAAAGGTTTTGCTTACCCGAATGTTATGGGTCTCATTTTATCTTTCTTCTACATCGGCAGAGAGGATGCATAGAGAGGTCATTAGCCCTTGTCATCAAGAAGCCAGCCAAATCATTTTCCTTCTCCTGGATACGGATGGGAAAAGACTACTAATGGAGTGTTGTTTCAGATGTTAGCACTTTCAGTCTGAAAGAACTCTGGCATAAATTGATGACTATAATGCAGATGTTCACTTGAATGGAGAAAGTTCCAGTTTCAAAAAATGTTTACATATCTGGTTGCAACAGAACAGCGTCTTTAATGATCTCCCATTAATGATAATGGAGGGGCACCGGGAAATTCCCGGGCATATTGGGAGAGGCCTCAGGGGTACCAGGAGAGACCTTGGCAGCACTGGGAGAGACATGTGGATTACCGGGAGAGGCATCAGGTGAACCAGAAGAGGCATGGGAGGGAACCAGGAAATTCTCGGGGTTACTGGGAAGAGGCCTCGGGGTACTGGGACAGGCCTCAGACAGACTAATGAAGATTCCAGGGCTGCAGATATGAAGGTACCAGGGCTGCAGAGATGAGTGCACTGGGGCACCACGGGTGTTAGGACATGGCCTCAGGGCCAGAAAGTGGGGGGGAAGACTTGGCACAAGAAGGGGAAGACAACCAACTATTAAAATAATCATTCCTGAGGCTGCCTTCTTCTGTTGCTGGGCCACTGCCTTCTTCAAGAAGGGACGTCTGGGACAGTGCAGTGGGTAGGCCGCCGGACATCATGGACCACTCAAATATTGCGGGGGGGGGGGGGGGTGGGGGGAAGGGGGGCGATCTGCAGGCTCACTACTGACAAGGGCCAATCTAATAAAGACTTTCCAGCAATGAGCATTGTATTGCAGCTGAGATAGTTCAGCTGCAACTCAATTATGATGCCTGTATTCTGACTTCTTACCCAATTATGCCCATTAAATCACCACTGATATGTTTGAGTGCCACTGATTGCTGCTTAGCAATTAACTTTGGTGCACTGACCTCCAGCCTCAGTGACTTCTATGTTTTCCCTTCACCATTGCAAGTACATATATTCCCTTCAACAGCGTGCAAGGGCACACTGGCTGAGGAGAGTGCCCTGCCCCATCAGATATGTGCTGAGATGCATTTTGACAGGCTACAGCATTGACCAGGTTGAATCTCAGGCCTTGGAGTGTCTGTGCCCGAGAGCTCAGGATACAGTACAATGGCCAAAGCTGTGACCATTTGATCAAGCTGCACGGGGAAAGGGTGGTGTGTGGTCTTGTCAATGCAGGGAGAAAATTAAGGACTGCTCTTCAATATGGTGGTCAGCACATGAGTCACTGACTATCGAAACGCAGTGACCAAATGTGACTGAGCAAAGGGAGAATACCGGGAGACAAACGCAACCATTAACTCTCTTTAATTATGCACTGATTTGCACAAGGCAGAGATAGAATC
The DNA here is from genome assembly GCF_047496885.1 of Scyliorhinus torazame. NCBI lineage: Eukaryota > Metazoa > Chordata > Chondrichthyes > Carcharhiniformes > Scyliorhinidae > Scyliorhinus > Scyliorhinus torazame. Next base: position 249,204,419 of record NC_092712.1, on the reverse strand, counting down.
TGCAGAACTGCCTATTATTCTTCTGGTGCATAGAGAGGAGAGAAGATTTTAATGGAGGCGCCTGGCTCTCCAAAGGCACAGGGAGAACCCTGAGGAGAAAGGGGTGGCCTGCTCCACAGGAAGAGGAGGTGCCCTAGAGAGCGATTGCTCTTCCCCGGCCCAGGATGTTCAGACAGTACCTGACCTTCCTGCAGCTGAACGAGAACAAGTGTTGCTGAAGACTTTGCCTTTCAAGGGAATTGGTGGGTCACTAAGGTACCCTTCTGCAGCAGCTGGCTCCATGGGGACTTGGAGGGCATCCACTGCCTGTGGCATTAAAACGCAAAGTCGCCCTCAACGTTTACGCAACTCCTTCCAGGATTCCACGGCTGTCCTTTGCGACATCCCAAAATCATCCGTACATGGCCATCATGAAAGTGATCAAGCACTCTTTACTAGGGCACAACTATGCACATTTCAATCAGGATCAGGCTAGCTAGGGTGCAAAAGCCATGGGATTCGCCCAGCTATCTGGCTTTCCAGTGGTGCAGAGTGCCATTGACAGCACTCACGTGGCTGTCCAATACCCATAGCATCAAAGAGTAGTTCATCAACCTCAAAAGCTTCCACTCCCTTAGTGTTCAGCTGGTCTCCGACCACAGAATGCGCACCCTCCAGGGGTGTGCTCAGTTTCTGGGGAGTGTGAACGACTCATGCGTCCTGAGCCACTGTCAGATCCCCGCCATGTTTGAGGGTCCACAGCAGCTACAGAGTTGGCTGCTCAGGAGTGGGATACTCACTGAGGACATGGCCGACGATGCCTGCGAGAAGACCAGGAGTGCAGCTGAGACTAGACACAATGAGGCTCATGCTGCTACTTGCCCTTTGCTGGAGCAGACCATAGGGATGCTGAAAATGAGGTTCTAATGCCTGGACTAATCTGCTGCAGCCATGTAGTACAGTCCACAGAGGCTGTCACGCATCGTTGTCATCTGCTGCACATTTCACAACCTGGAAGTTCAACAGTGGATGGGACTGCCCGAGGAGGAGATGGAGGAATGGTATATTTCCTTCGATGAAGAAGACATTGAGGTGGATGAAGAAGAGGAGGTCATGGGAGGAGATGATGTCAGCCACGAGATAGTGTTGGTGGCCAGGCAGGGCAGACAAGCTTGGGATGTGCTAATAGCCGCCCGATTCATGGAAGGTGATGAAGCAAACCACTGAGCATATCCCATCATCCTCACATCACTCCTCTGAGCATTGCTTTCCTGTCTTGCTGCTGGCACCTTCACTGATAGGGCTCATGCCAGGGGGAGGGAACGGTTGCCTCTGGTCCCTACATTGCAGAAGAATGATGATGATTTGCATTGGGGACAATGCATTATTCCTCAACGAGCTACTGTGAATGTGTGACTCCTGTTTGGCTGAAGGCAGCGTGCTCAATCTCAGTGACGAGAGTCATATCATGGCAATGTCACACGGAATGTTTCACCTCTCCTAATCTAAGTTCATCCTCAGTGATCTGTACCGTTGAGGTCCAGTATCATTGGAGACTGAGGCAAATAGAATAAGAGGGCTAGCAGCAGGGCAACATCTTCCGAGAGCGCACATTGACAATGACTGGGATGAATGTCGCTAGCCCTGTACATTGTGGGACACATCCTCATTCCCACAGAAAAAGGCATGACTGATATGTCCAGTTATTGTGAAAAATGAAATGAAAATCGCTTATTGTCACAAGTAGGCTTCAAATGAAGTTACTCTGAAAAGCCCCTCGTCGCCACATTCCGGCGCCTGTTCAGGGAGGCTGGTACGGGAATTGAACCCGCACTGCTGGCTTTGTTCTGCTTTACAAGCCAGCTGTTTAGCCCACTGTGCTAAACCAGCCCCAGTCGAAAGGGTATGCCACCATATTGCTGGAAAGCTTGCAGTGAGCACATAGAAGCCCTGGACAGAGAACACAGCCATTCTCTGGTACAGGACTCAGGTTTTCTGGCCAGCCACAGGATGACATCTCATCAGAACATGGAGTCATAGAAAGGGTGCAATAAGTGAGAGTTTAATTACAGAGGTGGATGATATCTACAAGTGCAGAGGGCGGCAGAGCGGCGACACTGATTGGCTGTTGTGGGGAGTGAATTGTGGAAAGCTGCTGTCGGGTGAGTTTCTAGAACTAATATATTTCAGGCAGTGGCTAAACCCGAGTCACTACACAGGTCGTGTCTCCCACCCATCCTCCTCCTCTAACCAAATAAAAAGACTGTGTGGTGAGTTGGTCAGGTAAGCTTTTCTTTTCTTTTCCTCTCTCCACCCTTCCACCACCTCTAACCTGCGGGGAGTGTGAAAATCAGGTAAGCTTTTTTTTTCTCTCTGTAATTTTCAAGTGGATAAATGGAAGGGATGGCGAGAGGGCAGTGCGATGTTCGAGGTGAGGGACACTGTCAGTGGCCCTGCTGAGTTCACCTGCGGGAAGTGCACCCATCTCCAGCTCCTCAAAGACCGTGTTAGGGAACTGGAGCTGGAGCTGGATGAACTGAGGATCATTCGGTTATAGATAGAAGCTACAGGGATATAGTTACCCCTAAGAATGAAGGTAGCTGGGTGACGTTTAAAAGGAGGGGGAAGAAGCAGTCAGTGCAGGGATCCCCTGCGGTTGTTCCCTTCAATAACAGGTATACCATTTTGGATACTGTTGGGGGGGACAACCTACCAGAGGTAAGACCCGGTGACCAGGTTTCTGGCACTGAATCTGTCCCTGTGGCTCAGAAGGGAAGGGGGGAGAGCAGGAGAGCATTAGTTATTGCAGACTCTATAGTTAGAAGTACAGATAGGCGGTTCTGTGGCAACGATAGAGGCTCACGGTTGGTGTGTTGCCTCCCGGGTGCCAAGGTCCATGACGTCTCTGATCGTGTTTTCAGGATCCTTAAGGGGGAGGGGGAGCAGCCACAAGTCGTGGTACACATCGGTACCAACGACAGAGGTAGGAAAAGGGACGGGGATGTAAAACAGGAATTCAGAGAGCTAGGGTGGAAGCTGGGAGACACGACAGACCATGTTGTCATCTCTGGTTTGCTGCCAGTGCCACGTGCTGGCGAGGTGAGGAACAGGAAGAGAGTGCAATTTAACACGTGGCTACAGGGATGGTGTAGCAGGGAGGGTTACTTGGATAATTGGAGCACAGTCTGGGGAAGGTGGGACCTGTACAAACAGGACGGGTTACACCTGAACCAGAGGGGCACCAATATCCTGGGAGGGAAATTTGCTACAACTCTTCGGGGGGATTTAAACTAATTTGGCAGGAGGATGGGAAACTGATTTGTAGTCCAGGAGATAGCATTGCTGGAGTTCAGGAAGTTTCATAGAATTTACAGTGCAGAAGGAGGCCATTCGGCCCATCGAGTCTGCACCGGCTCTTGGAAAGAGCACCCTACCCAAGGTCCACACCTCCACCCTATCCCCATAACCCAGGAACCCCACCTTACACTAAGGGCAATTTTGGACACTATGGGCAATTTAGCATGGCCAATCCACCTAACCCACACATCTTTGGACTGTGGGAGGAAACCGGAGCACCCGGAGGAAACCCACGCACACACGGGGAGGATGTGCAGACTCCGCACAGACAGTGACCCAAGCCGGAATCGAACCTGGGACCCTGGAGCTGTGAAGCATTTGTGCTATCCACAAGGCTACCGTGCTGCCCTATAGGTATAAGTTGAGGGTAGTGCAGTACTGAGGAAGGTACCAAGGTAACAAGAGTGGACCTGCAGGCATGAAGGTGGTTTGAAGTGTGTCTACTTCAATGCGAGGAGCACCAGGAATAAGGTTGGTGAGTTTGAAGCATGGATTGGTACCTGAGACTACGATGTTGTGGCCATTCCGGACACATGGATAGAACAGGGACAGGAATGGTTGTTGGAGGTTCCGGCGTTTAGATGTTTCAGTAAGATTAGGGAAGGTGGTAAAAGAGGTAGAGGAGTAGCATTGTTAATCAAGAATAGTATAATGGCTGCAGAAAGTCAGTTTGAGGAGGATCTGTCTACTGAGGTAGTGTGGGCTGAAGTTAGAAATAGGAAAGGAGCGGTCACTTTGTTAGTCGTTTTCTATAGGCCCCCAAAAAGTAATAGAGATGTGGAGGAAAAAATTGCAATGCAGATTTTGGATAGGTGCGGGAGTCACAGGGTAGTTGTCATGGGTGACTTTAACTTTCCAAATATTGATTGGAACCACTATAATTCGAATAGTTTGAATGGGGCTGTTTTTATCCAGTGTGTGCAGGAGGGTTTCCTCACACAATATGTGGATAGACCGACAAGAGGTGAGGCCACATTGGATTTGGTACTGGGTAATGAACCGGGCCAAGTGTTAGATTGGTTGTGGGAGAGCACTTTGGAGATAGTGACCATTATTCGATGACTTTCACTATAGCAATGGAGAGGGATAGGAACATATGGCAGGGCAAGGTTTATAACTGGAGGAAGGGTAATTACGATGTGATTAGGCAAGAATTGGGAGCATAAGATGGAAACAGGAATTGTCAGGGATGGGCACAATTGAGATGTGGAGCTTGTTGAAGGAGCAAATACTGCGTGTCCTTGATATGTATGTCCCTGTCAGGCAGGGAGGAAATGGTTGAGTGAGGGAACCATGGTTTACAAAAGAGGTTGAATGTCTTGTCAAGAGGAAGAAAGGGGGCTTATGTCAGGATGAGAAAACAAGGTTCAGTTAGGGCACTTGAGGGATACAAGATAGCTAGGAAGGAGCTCAAGAAAGGGCTAAGGAGAGCTAGGAGGGGGCATGAGAAGTCCTTGGCGGGTAGGATCAAGGAAAACCCCAAGGCTTTTTACACTTCTGTGAGGAATAAAAGAATGACCAAGGTGAAGTTAGGGCCGGTCAAGGACTGTAGTGGGAATGTGTGCATGGAGTCTGAAGATATAGGAGAGGCCCTAAACGAATACTTTTCTTCAGTGTTTACAAAGGAGAGGGGCCATGTTGTTGAGGAGGATAGTGTGATACAGGCTGGTATGCTGGAGGAGGTAGATATTCGGAAGGAAGATGTGTTAGAAATTTTGAGAAGCCTGAGGATAGATAAGTCCCCGGGCCTGATGGGATTCTTTGGGAGGCGAGCAATGAGATTGCAGAGCCTTTGGCTTTGATCTTTATGTCCTCACTGTCTACAGGAATAGTGCCAGAAGACTGGAGAGAGGCGAATGTTGTCCCCTTGTTCAAGAAAGGGATTAGGTATAAGCATGGGAATTATAGGCCGGTTAGTCTCACTTCGGTCATAGGTAAATTATTAGAAAGGGTCCTGAGGGATAGGATTTATGATCATTTGGAAAGATACAGCTTAATCCAGGGTAGTCAGCACTGATTTGTGAGGGGTAAGTCTTGCCTCACAAGTTTGATTGTGTTCTTTGAGGCGGTAACTAAATACATAGCTGAAGGTAGAGCAGTTGATGTCGTATACATGGATTTTAGTAAGGCGTTTGATAAGGTGCCCCATGGTCGGCTCAGGCAGAAAGTAAGGAGGCATGGCATAAAGGGAAATTTGGCCAATTGGATCAGTAACTGGCTATCACATAGAAGACAGAGGGTGGTGGTAGATGGTAAATTTTCATCCTGGAGCCCAGTCACCAGTGGTGTACCACAGGGATCAGTGCTGGGTTCTCTGCTGTTTCTGATTTTTATCAATGACTTGGATGATGGAGTTGAAGGTTGGGTTAGTAAATTTGCTGATGACACCAAGATTGGTGGAGTAGTGGATAATGTGGTGGGCTGTTGTAGGCTGCAAAGAGATATTGATAGGACGCAGAGCTGGGCTGAAAAGTGGCAGATGGAGTTTAACCCTGATAAGTGTGAGGTGATTAATTTTGGTAGACCAAATTTGAATGCGGATTACAGGGTTAACGGCAGGGTTCTGAAGAATGTGGAGGAGCAGAGAGATCTCTGAGTTCATGTCCATAGATCTCTGAAAGTTGCCACCCAAGTGGATAGAGCCGTGAAGAAAGCGTATAGTGTGTTAGCATTTATTAACAGGGTGTGGTGGTATGTATTAAGGGTAATACGGTACACCATGAATGCCGAGGAGCCATTGGAGGACAGATGCTGGATCCCGATTGGATCCGCCGCCTACTGGGCTCCACCCAGATAGGCGGGTTATAAGAACCTGGGTTAATCCCCGCAGTTGCATTCTGTGACTGATCTGCTGGGGAACGAGTCTGAACAAGTCTGCTCAATAAAGCCTCGATTGAAGTTCTTTACGCCTCACCTCGTGTGTGATCGATGGTGCTACAATTTATTGAGCAGACTTAAAAAGGAATATGGAGCTCCGGATCGCCCCGGAGTGCCTGCGAATCGGCCCCCAAGCAGCTAACGCAACATCGGCGTTTAAGCACTGGCTGGCGTGCTTTGAGGGATACCTCCGAACGGCCCCCGGCAGACCAACAGAAGACCAGAAGATGCAGGTCCTGCATTCCAGGGTGAGTCCCGAAATCTACTCACTCATCGAGGACGTGGAAGAATTCCCAGCAGCGCTCAACTTGCTGAAGGAGATCTACATTAAGCCCGTCAACCAGGTCTACGCACGCTACCAGCTCGCGACGAGACGACAAATCCCCGGGGAATCGCTAGACGATTTCTTCAATGCTCTAACGATCCTGGGGCGAAACTGCAACTGCCCAGCGGTTACGGCGAACGAACATACAGACCTCCTGATCAGAGACGCTTACGTAGCAGGTTTGGCATCGTCGCAAATTCGCCAGAGACTTTTAGAGAAAGACTCTCTCGGACTCACAGAGGTACGGGCCCTTGCAGCCTCCCTTGATGTGGCCTCCCAAAACGCCCGCGCCTATGCCCCCTTGGGCTCCGTAGACCCCTGCCGCGACCGACCCCCCGGCAACCCCCACCCCTCCACAAGCGTGCGCAGCCAGAATCCCAGACCACCCGGGGGGGCCCCGCTGCTATTTTTGCGGGCAGGCAAAACACCCCCGCCAGCGCTGCCCGGCCCGCTCGGCCACCTGCAAAAGCTGCGGTAAAAAGGGGCACTACGCAGCAGTGTGCCAGTCCCGTGGGGTCGCCGCTATCTCCGGGGAACAAATGGGACCACGGGCTCAACCCCCCCAGCGACCCACGGGCGGCCAGCGGGCGCCGCCATTTTGGACCCCGGACACCACGAGGGGGGGACGGGCGCCACCATCTTCCTACCCACGGGCCGCGTGCGATCCATGGGAGCGGCCATTTTGTCTACCCCCGGCCGCGTGCGACCCATGGATGCCGCCATCTTGGCTGACAGGCAAGGACCCCAGCGTGGACGGCTCCACACTGCCTGAAGACAACGATCTGATACACCAACCACGTTTGGCATCGGTGACCCTCGACCAGTCGCGGCCCCGGACGCTCCAGACGACAACGACAAAGGTGCTGGTGAACGGGCACGAGACGCCGTGTTTGATCGACTCGGGGAGCACGGAGAGTTTTATTCACCCAGACACGGTAAGACGCTGTTCCCTTGTAATTCGGCCAAGCACCCAAAAAATGTTTCCTGGCGGCGGGCTCCCACTCCGTTGAAATCAAAGGGTTCTGCATCGCAAACCTAACGGTGCAGGGGAGAGAGTTCAAAAATTACCGGCTGTATGTCCTTCCCCACCTCTGCGCTCCCACCCTCCTGGGGTTGGACTTCCAATGCAACCTCCAGAGCTTAACATTCAAATTTGGCGGCCCTATACCCCTACTGACTATCTGCGGCCTCGCGACACTGCAGGTCGAACCGCCCTCCTTGTTTGCGAACCTCACCCCAGATTGCAAACCCGTCGCCACTAGGAGCAGACGGTACAGCACCCAGGACCGGACGTTTGTCAGGTCCGAAGTCCAGCGGCTGCTGAAGGAAGGCATAATCCAGGCCAGCAATAGTCCCTGGAGAGCCCAGGTGGTAGTAGTGAAGACAGGGGAGAAGCAGAGGATGGTCGTAGACTACAGTCAGACCATCAACAGGTACACGCAGCTAGATGCGTACCCTCTTCCCCGCATATCCGACATGGTCAATCGGATTGCACAGTACAAGGTCTTCTCCACCATGGACCTTAAGTCCGCCTACCACCAGCTCCCCATTCGCCCCGGTGACCGCAAGTACACTGCCTTCGAAGCAGACGGGCGGCTATACCACTTCTTAAGGGTTCCATACGGCGTCACGAACGGGAGTCTCGGTCTTCCAACGGGAGATGGACCGAATGGTCGACCAGCACGTTTTACGGGCCACGTTCCCGTACCTCGACAACGTCCCCATCTGCGGCCACGACCAACAAGACCACGACGCCAACCTCCGAAAATTCCTCCAGACCGCTAACGCCCTTAACCTCACCTACAACGAGGAAAAATGCGTGTTTAGCACCGACCGTCTAGCCATCCTTGGCTACGTAGTGCGTAATGGAGTGATAGGCCCCGACCCCGAACGCATGTGCCCCCTCATGGAGTTCCCTCTCCCCCACTGTACCAAAGCCCTGAAACGCTGCCTGGACTTCTTTTCTTATTACGCCCAGTGGGTCCCCCAGTATGCAGACAAGGCCCGCCCACTAATCCAGTCCACTACTTTTCCCCTGTCGACAGAGGCCCGCCAGGCCTTCAGCCGCATCAAAGCGGATATCGCAAAGGCCACGATGCGCGCCATCGATGAGTCCCTCCCCTTCCAAGTCGAGAGCGACGCGTCCGGCGTAGCTCTGGCAGCCACGCTCAACCAAGCGGGCAGACCCGTGGCCTTTTTCTCCCGGACCCTACACACTTCAGAAATTCGCCACTCCTCAGTAGAAAAGGAGGCCCAAGCCATAGTGGAAGCTGTGCGACATTGGAGGCATTACCTGGCCGGTAGGAGATTCACTCTCCTCACTGACCAACGGTCGGTAGCCTTCATGTACGATAGTGCACAGCGGGGCAAGATAAAAAACAAAAAGATCCTGCGGTGGAGGATCGAACTCACCAGCTACAATTATGAGATCTTGTACCATCCCGAAAAGCTGAACGAGCCTTCCGATGCCCTATCTCGCGGCACTTGTGCCAACGCAGAAGTGGACCATCTCCAAGCCCTCCACGGGGACCTCTGCCACCCGGGGGTCACTTGTTTCTACCACTTCATAAAGGCCCGCAACCTCCCGTACTCAGTCGAGGACGTCCGAACAGTCACCAGGAACTGCCAAATCTGCGCAGAATGCAAACTGCACTTTTTCAGGCCAGATAGAGCGCACCTGATAAAGGCTTCCTGTCCCTTTGAACGCCTCAGTTTGGACTTCAAAGGCCCCCTCCCCTCCACCGATCGCAACACGTACTTTCTTAGCGTCGTTGACGAATACTCCCGCTTCCCCTTCGCCATCCCCTGCCCCGACATGACCGCGGCCACGGTCATTAAAGCCCTTGGCACCATCCTTACCCTGTTCGGTTTCCCCGCCTACATCCATAGCGACAGGGGGTCCTCCTTCATGAGTGACGAGCTGCGCCAATTCCTGCTCAGTAAGGGCAGAGCCTCGAGCAGGACGACCAGCTACAACCCCCGGGGGAACGGGCAGGTAGAGAGGGAGAATGGAACGGTCTGGAAGACCGTCCTACTGGCCCTATGGTCTAGGAGTCTCCCAACTTCCCGCTGGCAGGAAGTACTCCCAGATGCCCTTCATTCTATCCGGTCCCTGCTGTGTACCACACTAACCAAACGCCTCACGAGCGCCTCCTTGCCTTCTCTAGGAGGTCCGCTTCTGGAACGTCACTTCCGAACTGGCTGGCAGCCCCGGGACCCATCCTGCTCCGGAAACATGTGCGGGCGCACAAATCAGACCCACTGGTGGAGAAGGTACACCTACTCCACGTAAACCCGCAGTACGCCTACGTGGCGTACCCAGACGGCCGACAGGACACGGTCTCCCTGCGGGACCTGGCGCCCGCCGGAGCTCCCCACCCCCCTCCCAACACAAATCACCTCCCCCTCACTCCCGCCGGTGCACCCCACAGCCACCCCCTTTCCGGTGGGATCAGTTCTCCTCCCAGGCCCATCCAGGGGTAAGGAAACAGAGGGGGACAACGCGATGCTCCCAGAGTCGACCGGACCCGAGCCAGCACCACCACCACCACCCGGGCTGAGACGATCGGAAAGGGCGACCAGAGCACCATCTCGACTCATCGAATCGACTTAAGATGTATATAATTCAGTGGCCCAGTAAAGCGGCATTGTTGTAAATATTTAACGCTGCAAATCGGGTAAAATGTGAATAATTATGTGGCCCAGTAAAAGCGGCATGATTGTTTATAGTTCAATGGTTAAGGCACCGACCCTGTAAACCCCTACCACCATACCACCCACCACCCCGCCGGGTTCCTGTTTAACAAGGGGAGAATGTGGTGGTATGTGTTAGGGGTAATACGGTACACCATGAATGCCGAGGAGCTATTGGAGGACAGATGCTGGATCCCAATTGGATCCGCCGCCTACTGGGCTCCACCCAGATAGGCGGGGTATAAGAACCTGGGTTAATCCCCGCAGCTGCATTCTGTGACTGAGCTCCTGGGAAATGAGTTTGAACAAGTCTGCTCAATAAAGCCTCGATTGAAGTTCTTTACGTCTCGCCTCGTGTGTGATCGATGGTGCTACACAGGGGGATTGAGATTAAGAGCAGTGAGGTTATGCTGCAACTGTACAAGACCTTGGTTAGACCACATTTGGAGTATTGTGTGCAGTTCTGGTCACTTCATTATAGGAAGGATGTGGAAGCATTGGAAAGGGTGCAAAGGAGATTTACCAGGATGCTGCCTGGATTGGAGGGTAGGTCTTATGAGGAAAGGTTGAGGGAGCTGGGGCTTTTCTCATTGGAGCGAAGGAGGATGAGAGGTGACTTAATTGAGGTGTATAAGATGATGAGAGGGATAGAGTGGACGTTCAGCAACTTTTTCCTTGGGTGGATGTAGCTGTTACAAGGGGGCATAACTGTAAGGTTCATGGTGGAAGATATATGAGGGATGTCAGAGGTAGGTTCTTTACTCAGAGAGTGGTTGGGGCGTGGACTCCCAGCTATGGTAGTGGAGTCGGACACTTGAGGAACTTTCAAGCGGTTATTGGATCGGCACATGGAGTGCACTAGAATGATTGGGAGTAGGTTGATTTGATATTAGTTTCAGTCTAGTTCGGCACAACATCGTGGGCCGAAGCACCTTTACTGTGCTGTACAGTTCTATGTTCTATATGTTCCAAGTGCCTAACAGAGAGGCGGCATGGTAGCACAGTGGCTAGCACTGCTGCCTCACAGCTCCAGGGTCCCAGGTTCAATTCCGGCGTTGGGAGACTGTGTGGAGTTTGCATTTTCTCCCTGTGTCTGCAGGGGTTTCCTCCGCGTGCTCCGGTTTCCTCCTACAGTCCAAAGATGTGCAGGTTGGGTGCATTGGCCATGCTAAATTACCCCTTAGTGTCCAAAGATTAGGTGGGTTTACTGGGTACGGGGATAGGGTGGAAGCGTGGGCCTAGGTAGGGTGCTCTTTCCAAGAGTTGCTGCAGACCCGATGGGCCAAATGACTTCCTTCTGCGCTGTAATGATTCTATGATTCTGTGACCTGTACCCACATTGTGCAACGTGAGCATCTTAACCTTCCACCTCTGCCGCTATGTCTTGGTGCATCCCCAGCATCCATAGCAGAGCTGGAGGCAGCCTGCTGTCTGTGATGACCTTGGCAGGTGTCCTCTCAGAGGCTGAGACCTGGGGGCCCTGGCCTGCTTGGCCTGTGGAGCTGTACCAGTCACAGGAAGAGGGAATCTTATAGGCTGGACACTCCTGGAGTCACTTGGGTGGACCGTCCTGGATTGTGCACCAGCTCCTCCTCCTCCCTATGGGTGTCTGAGGGCCCTGGCTTCCTCCTTGGGATAGAGGGGCAGTTGGAGTGAGCTTGAGAACCCCCACCATCCTCTGGCATTGGCACTCATGGATGTCCACGCATGTCTGCACCATGGAGTACACGGCTTGCAGCAGTGCAGGACAAAGGTCTTACACCAAGGTCTCCTGTCCTGCATGAAAACAGATGGAGTGAGTGTAAGCAGGCCACGTACCAGGGCAGATGCGAAGGATGCCTGGCATGTGTGGATGGTGAGTGTGAGCAACAAGATAATGAGGACACAGCTGCATGGGAGATGAAGATGTTTGGGCAAGAGCAAGTTGTGGGTTCCTTTGAGCTGGCATTGAGTGAGCTGTCTGTGGATTTGTAATGGGTATATGAGTTGAGAGTGATAGTAAGAGTGACCTACCCTGGTGGAATGGAAATCATTCATCTACTTTTACAGCACTGGATGGCTGTCCTCTGCAAGATGTTGGCGCTGACCAACATCAGCCTCAGCCTCCAGTGACATTGAACCTCAAGGACACAGATCAGTAACAAGAAACGTAGATCAGGAGATGTGAAATTCTCTGTACAACATCACCATGATATGACTCAAGTCACTGAAATTAGTGAGATGTCTTCAGCCAGACAGGAATCAGACGTCTGTAGCAGCTCTTTAAGGATCAAAACACTAAGGTGGCACAGTGGTTAGCACTGCTGCCTCACAGCGGCGAGGACCAGGGTTCGATCTCGGCTCTGGGTCACTGTCCCTATGGCATTTGTACATTCTCCCCATGATTGCGTGGGTTTCACCCCCACAACCCAACGATGTGCAGGATACGTGGATTGGCCACAATAAATTGCCTCTTAATTGGAAAAGATAATTGGGCACTCAAAATTAATTTTTATAAAAGGAGCAGTGCATTGTCATCACCCTCCTGAAACATGGGGCTATGGGCAACCACTCCTCGCTCCCCATGACACAAGCCTTATCTGTGAGGATGTGCAATGTCAGCAGTCAGATGGGAGAGCCATGCTCATTCAGGGATGTGAGGGTGAAGTGTATTACAGTGGTTTGCATCATCACCATTCATGTATTTTGGGCTGTGAGTGCAGCCCGAGCTTGTCTGCCCTGTTGCCATAGCCTCTGCCTCATGGCCACCCTCCTCGCTCTCCAGCACCTCCTCCTCATTTCCCACCTCGACATCATCCTCATCTGAGGAAACGTGCAACTCCTCCATCACCGTCTCAAGCAGTTCCTCCCCCTGTTGAAGCATCAGGTTGTGAACAACGCAGCAGATAACCACAATGCGTGACATCCTCTGTGGACTGTACTACACGGCTCCACCAGACCGCTCCAAGCACCGGAACCTCATTTTCAGCATCCCTATGATCTGTTCCACCAAAGTGCGAGTTGCCGCATAAGCCTCATTGTACCTTGTCTCAGCTGCACTCTGTGGCCTCCTCACACGCCTCACCAGACTCCTCACACGCCTCACCAGACATGTTCTCATTGGGTATCTCCTGTCCCTGAGGAGCCAGCCCTGTATCTGCTCTGGACCCTCAAAGGTCGGGAGAATCTGAGAATGGCTCAGGATACATGACACTCCCACTTACTCTCCTACTAAGCACGTATTTGGAGAATGCGCTTTGTTTGGCCACAGACAGCTGAACATTTAGAGAGAGGAAGCCCTTGTGGTTTATAATTTGCACTTCTTGATGCCATGGGGTGCAGAGAGCCATGTAAGTGCAGTCAATGGCATCCTGCGCCTGTAGAAAGCCAGAAATCTGGCTATCCCATGGTCCTTGCATCTTGGCTGGCCTGATCACTGTCAAAGTAGATGTAGTTGTGTTCCCTTGTGAAGAGTGCGTCCATCACCCCCTTGATATGGTTATGTGCAGAGGCTTACGAGATGCCACATGGACCCCTGAATGGAGTTCATCACATAAAAGTTGAGGGGGCTGTGATTTCCAATGCTATGGGCAGTGGAAACTCTCAAAGTCCTCGTGGCACCAGCTCTGCAAAAGGGTGCGTATGTGTGTCATCAAATCTCTTGACAGGTAAAGTCTTCGGTGATACTGGTTCTCGCTCATCTGCAGGCGGATAGACTGTTGCCTTACACCCTCCTCTGAAAGGCTCCTCTGAGCAACTGCTCTTTGTGGTACCTCCTGTAGCCCTCTCGCTGCTATCCCCTCACCCTTGCTACTAGTTCCCTTGCCTTTGCCGGCACCATTCTTGCCCTCGTTGCTACCCCCTGAGGGCCTTGTGAGTATGCGCTGAGGCCTCTACAATCACCACCCAAGGCCCTTGCCAGTTCCTTTTGAGTTCCTTACTAGTGCCCCCAAGGCCTTTGGTAGCATCCCCCAGTCCTCTGCAGGCACCACCCAGGGCCCTTGCCAGTTCCTTTTGAGTTCCTTATTAATGCCCCCAAGGCCTTTGGTAGCATCCCCCAGGCTCTGCAGGCACTACCCAAGTTCCTTGCTGGCTCCTCGAGTCCCTTACCCAAAGGCATCTGCAGGCATCCCTTGAGTCCCTTGCTGGCGTCCCCCGAGCCTCTGCCGGTTCCCCCTCTCCTCTCTGAAGAAGCGGTGCCACATAGCGAGCTGTGTGCTTTTCTCCAAACCCCCCTTGGAGGTGAGGTTGCCAGATTCTCATCTTTTGAAAGCAGTCACTGTCATGATGTCATGCCGCTATGGGCGGAATTCTGGACATGGGGAGATGATTGTTGCTCGGTGGCCCGATAATGTTATGTTAATTTATTGAAATGAGGTTCTCGATGTTGCATGGTGGGAAATCTGTAAAGACACTGGCAGGGGAAGGGAAGATTTTGGCGAGACTTCGCGCTGATGTAAAATGCGATTTGGGCCTCTCCTGAGATTTTCCGCTCTCGTCGCCACTCCCGGCTGATAAGAACAGAAGTGGAAAGTCCTAGCCTATGTTTCCCAATATCTGTAAACCTCTTCTATTGATAACTGTTTCCATCTAAGTTCTACCTTTTCCCCCCTGTGAGTCACTGCCACAAAGGACATCAATCTCCAACAGTGTTTTGGGTTCTCTTGGAGGACATTGTGGACATATGCAGTCGCTTGTACTTTTTTTGGAAGACAAAGGGTGGGGTTTTCGGCTATTCCCAATGATGGAATCTTCCTGTCTCATGCAGCTTCCTACAACTGCTGGTAACTAGAACAAAGAACAAAGAAAAGTACAGCACAGGAACAGGCTCTATGACCTTCCAAGCCTGCGTTGACCGTGCTGCCCGTCTAACCTAAAACCTTCTACACTTCCGGGATCCATATCCCTCTATTCCCATCCTATTCATGTATTTGTCAAAAGGCCCCTTAAACGTCACTATCATACCTGATTCCACCACCTACTCCAGCAGCGAGTTCCAGGTACTCACTACCCTCTGTGTAAAAAACTTCCCTCGCATATCTCTTCTAAACTTTGCCAATCGCACCTTAAACTTCTGTCCCCAAGTAATTGACTGTTCCACTCTGAGAATACGCTTCTGACTATCCACTCTAGCCATGTCCCTCATAATTTTGGAGGCTTCTATCAGGTCGCTCCTCAACCTCCGTTGTTCCAGGGAGAACAAACCAAGTTTAACCAACCTCTCCACACAGCTAATGTCCTCCATACCAGGCAACATCTGTACTCTCTCCAAAGCCTCCACATCCTTCTGGTAGTATGGTGATCAGAATTGAACACTACATTCCAAGTGTGCCCTAAGTAAGGTTCTATACAGCTTCAGCATGACTTGCCAATTTTTATGTCCCGACCTGTGATTCCACGATGACTTGACTGCAAAGGTTGTGAAACCTATTCAATGAAACACTGATTCAAGAGAGGAGATTTTGGGATGCGAGCAACTGCCACGCTTGTTTCAGCGTGAGACTGCTCCGCTGTAGGCACAGTGTCAGCAGAAGAAGGTAAGATTACATCATCTTCAATCCCTATTCTGGATCTGGACAAAATTCCTGTGTAAGACTCCTCAGCTGTAGAAGCTCTGCAGTCCTGGCTTCCACATCTGCGCTGAAAGATGATTAGAGTGTAATGCATGACTTGCTGATGAGATTCAAATGTAGGCTGCAGTTTACTTTCACACAAATGAATACGTTCTACAATTACTCTCGTAGTTTGATCCAACTTGGAATCAAACATTTCACAAAATCACAATAATGTTACGGCGTGGAAGGAGCCCATTTGGCCCATTGTCCGCTCCTTCACCCTGGGTAGTCAGTCAGTGATTTATAATGCATCTCATTGGTGGGTTCAGTGGGATAAGTCTACAAATTCAGCTCTTCAGCAGCTTCTTCTTCTTCAAAACAAAGAAGACTTCATCTGGAATGGCAGTGGAGTCAAAGAATGTAACAGAATTTAGAACCTAATTCTCCAGTGGATCGCCTGCTTTTGCAATGGCTGCCTTCTCATCAACTTTGTCGGGAATGAGTCAATAAAGGTCTAGAAGCTCCTCTAGCGGATTGTCACTCTCTTTTTCAGTTTTATTTCCGCGCCTTCCAGCCCATTTGTGAAAAGAATCTTCAGAAAAAGACCATGAAACATAACAGTCAGTTAAAATTGGCGGCCGTAAAGGGAAACGTACAGTTGGATGATTGTGATGAGGATAGTGAGAAAATATAGTTGAAGGCTTGGTGGGGATCTATTTAAAAAGTCCAAGCATTGCCAAGGTTTGACAAGAAGGAAGTGGAAGCCTTTTTCATTTCATTTGAGAAGGTAGCTAAACAAATGAAATGGCCACAGGACATGTGGGTATTACTGATTCAAACAAAGCTGGTAGGTAGGGCTAGTGAAGTGTTTGCATCACTACCGGAGGAGGTATCTGGGAAGTATGAGGAGGTGAAAAAATCCATCTTAGGTGCATATGAACGAGTGCCTGAAGCTTACAGACAAAGGTTTAGAAATTTAAGGAAAGAATTTGGTCAAACATACATGGAGTAGGATCAAAAAGAGTAATTTTGATAGGTGGATAAGGGCTTTGAAAATAGACCAAACGTATGAAGCTCCCAGAGAAATTATACTTTTGGAGGAGTTTAAAAATTCAATTCCTGATGGAGTAAGAACTCATGTGGAAGAGCAGAGGGTTAAAACTGCGAGGTTAGCAGCAGAAATGGCAGGTGATTATGAATTAGTTCATAAATCAAAGCTTGGTTTCCGACATCAGTTTCAGCCTGATTCAGGTCCCCTTTGGCGCCACGAACGGGGTTTCGGTGTTCCAACGAGCGATGGACCGAATGGTGGACAGTACGGGCTGAGGGCCATGTTTCCGTACTTGCACAATGTCACTATCTGTGGCCATGATCAGCAGGACCATGACGCCAACCTCCACCGATTTCTCCAAACCGCCCAAAAACTCAACCTCACCTACAACAATGAGAAATGCGTTTTCCGCACAACCAGGCTAGGCATCCACGGCTACGTCGTGGAAAGCGGGTTCTAGGAACCGACCCGGACCGTATGCGCTCCCTCCTACAACTCCCTCTCCCTCACGGTCCCAAGGAACTGAAGAGGTGCCTCGGGTATTTCTCCTAATACGCCCAGTGGGTCCCCCAGTATGCGGACAAAGCCTGCCCACTATTTAAGGCTACCATTTTTCCACTGGCAGCCAAGGCTCGCCAGGCCACCAACTGTATCAAGGCGGACATCGCCAACGCTGCGATGCACGCGGTGGCCCCTTTCAGGTGGAGAGCGACACCTCAGAGGTCGCTCTCGCCGCCACCATCAACCAAGCAGGCAGACCGGTCGCGTTTTTTTCACGCACCCTCACCACCTCTGAAATTCGACACTCCTCGGCCGAAAAAGAAGCCCAAGCCATCATGGAAGCCGTGCGGCACTGGAGGCACTACCTCCCTGGTAGGAGGTTTGCCCTCGTCACCGACCAACGATCGGTTGCCTTCATGTTTGACAATACGCAGCGGGGCAAGATCAAGAATGATAAGATCTTGAGGTGGAGAATCGAACTCTCCACGTATAACTACGATATAGTATATCGTCCAGGGATCGGAGGATGCCGTTGTGCAAACCCACTGCACGAGGTTCAGCTGCTTGCAGGCATGCGCACCAAGTAGGGATGCCCTGTCTGGCTTGACGATTTCAAAACGTAACTGAGCATGGGTGCTCCGGTTGGAGAAGAGTAGATGGCAGTATCCCAGTGCCGTGATGGCATTTCCATTGTAGTCCAGGGGCCTGCAGGCTATTGGAAGGACCTTGGGGGCTTCTTGATGCGTTTGAAATCTGCCTGTGAGAGGAGGTTGGCAGAAGCACCTGTGTCCAGCTTAAACTGGATGGAGCAGTGGTTGACCTGCATCACCGCAAGCCATTCGTCCGCAGAATCCACAGCGAGGATGGATTGAAGTTGTGATGAGTTGGATGTGGCATATTCGCATTTGGTAATGATGCCCATACAGTAAGCGGAGTCCAGGCATTCTTCCTCTGGATCCGTTGTGCTGCCAGGATCAGAATCCTGTAATCGTTGTTGCACACTCTGAACGCGCTGCCGTCGGAATTGGGAGCGCTGGCCCCTGACTGGTGGTGCAGACGTGCACAAGGCTGCATAGTGTCCAGGCTTCCCGCAGTTTAAACATTGCCTGCCTCTTGCAGGGCAGTGTTTCTTTAAGTGGGCGTTGCCGCAGTTCGAGCACGTCATGATGTCGGTGTCCTGACGCTCCGTGTGTCGTCGCACATGCGTGGGCACGTGCATGTCAGCCGCTTTGTTATCCCGTTCGCATCGCGCATGCGTGGGGCCCCGGGAAAAGCGCACAAAATTACCGCTTTCATCAGTGCTGAGGTGCTGCATCCGGGAGATGGCCTGCACTCTCTCTGCCTCGTGGGAGGCAAGTTTCTCATTTTCAGCCAATTTGTACTGGGCATAGCGATTTTTGGCATGCTCATGCACTGTGCATGCTTCAATCGCGACTGGCAGGGTCATATGCTTGATTTTCAGGAGCTGCTCTCTCAGAGGATCAGAGTGAACTCCAAAAACAATTTGGTCTCTGATCATGGAGTCAGCAATATCACCAAAGTTGCAGGACAGCGCTAGCAGGCGGAGGTTAACAAAGAACAAACAAAGAACAAAGAAATGTACAGCACAGGAACAGGCCCTTCGGCCCTCCAAGCCCGTGCCGACCATACTGCCCGACTAAACTACAATCTTCTACACTTCCTGGGTCCGTATCCTTCTATTCCCATCCTATTCATATATTTGTCAAGATGCCCCTTAAATGTCCCTATCGTCCCTGCCTCCACTACCTCCTCCGGTAGTGAGTTCCAGGCACCCACTACCCTCTGCGTAAAAAACTTGCCTCGTACATCTACTCTAAACTTTGCCCCTCTCACCTTAAACCTATGCCCCCTAGTAATTGACCCCTCTACCCTGGGGAAAAGCCTCTGACTATCCACTCTGTCTATGCCCCTCATAATTTTGTATACCTCTATCAGGTCGCCCCTCAACCTCCTTCGTTCCAGTGAGAACAAACCGAGTTTATTCAATCGCTCCTCATAGCTTATGCCCTCCATACCAGGCAACATTCTGGTAAATCTCTTCTGCACCCTCTCTAAAGCCTCCACATCCTTCTGGTAGTGTGGCGACCAGAATTGAACACTATACTCCAAGTGTGGCCTAACTAAGGTTCTATACAGCTGCAACATGACTTGCCAATTCTTATACTCAATGCCCCGGCCAATGAAGGCAAGCATGCCGTATGCCTTCTTGACTACCTTCTCCACCTGTGTAGCCCCTTTCAATGATCTGTGGACCTGTACTCCTAGATCTCTTTGACTTTCAATACTCTTGAGGGTTCTACCATTCACTGTATATTCCCTACCTGCATTAGCCCTTCCAAAATGCATTACCTCACATTTGTCCAGGTTAAACTCCATCTGCCATCTCTCCGCCCAAGTCTCCAGACAATCTAAATCCTGCTGTATCCTCAGACAGTCCTCATCGCTATCCGCAATTCCACCAACCTTTGTGTCGTCTGCAAACTTACTAATCAGACCAGTTACATTTTCCTCCAAATCATTTATATATACTACAAAGAGCAAAGGTCCCAGCACTGATCCCTGTGGAACACCACTGGTCACAGCCCTCCAATTAGAAAAGCATCCCTCCATTGCTACCCTCTGCCTTCTATGGCCTAGCCAGTTCTGTATCCATCTTGCCAGTTCACCCCTGATCCCGTGTGACTTCACCTTTTGTACTAGTCTACCATGAGGGACCTTGTCAAAGGCCTTACTGAAGTCCATATAGACAACATCTACTGCCCTACCTGCATCAATCATCTTAGTGACCTCCTCGAAAAACTCTATCAAGTTAGTGAGACACGACCTCCCCTTCACAAAACCGTGCTGCCTCTCACTAATACGTCCATTTGCTTCCAAATGGGAGTAGATCCTGTCTCGAAGAATTCTCTCCAGTAATTTCCCTACCACTGAAGTAAGGCTCACCGGCCTGTAGTTCCCGGGATTATCCCTGCCACCCTTCTTAAACAGAGGAACAACATTGGCTATTCTCCAGTCCTCCGGGACATCCCCTGAAGACAGCGAGGATCCAAAGATTTCTGTCAAGGCCTCAGCAATTTCCTCTCCAGCCTCCTTCAGTATTCTGGGGTAGATCCCATCCGGCCCTGGGGACTTATCTACCTTAATATTTTTTAAGACACCCAACACCTCGTCTTTTTGGATCACAATGTGACCCAGGCTATCTACACCCCCTTCTCCAGACTCAACATCTACCAATTCCTTCTCTTTGGTGAATACTGATGCAAAGTATTCATTTAGTACCTCGCCCATTTCCTCTGGCTCCACACATAGATTCCCTTGCCTATCCTTCAGTGGGCCAACCCTTTCCCTGGCTACCCTCTTGCTTTTTATGTAAGTGTAAAAAGCCTTGGGATTTTCCTTAACCCTATTTGCCAATGACTTTTCATGACCCCTTCTAGCCCTCCTGACTCCCTGCTTAAGTTCCTTCCTACTTTCCTTATATGCCACACAGGCTTCGTCTGTTCCCAGCCTTTTAGCCCTGACAAATGCCTCCTTTTTCTTTTTGACGAGGCCTACAATATCATTCGTCATCCAAGGTTCCCGAAAATTGCCGTATTTATCTTTCTTCCTCACAGGAACATGTCTGTCCTGTATTCCTATCAACTGACACTTGAAAGCCTCCCACATGTCAGATGTTGATTTGCCCTCAAACATCCGCCCCCAATCTAGGTTAGTTAAGAAGGAGTTGAAAGATTCATCTTTACCTTGTAGACGCTGTTTAAATATGTAGCACTCGAAGATTTCATTGGTGTCCACTTCACAGTGACTGTCAAACTTGTCCAGGATGGTCTGAAACTTTGTCTTGTCCTGGCCTTCGGTGAAGTGAAAAGAGTTGAAGAGTTTGATGGCTTGATCACCCGCTGCTGAGAGGAGAAGCGCGATCTTCCTTGCATCAGACGCACCCACAAGGTCTTAAGCCTCGATGCACAGTAGAAACTGTTGCTTGAATATCTGCCAGTTGGCACTGAGATTGCCGTAGGTCCTGAGCTAGTGAGGAGCCTGAATCTTCTCCATGGTGCCGGGATACATTCGCTGGTCGTCACGGAACGGGTTGAGGTAAACCACCTAGATTAAGCAGTCTCCTGGTATCAAGATGTGTTATGTACCCTGGGGTAACACAGGTTGCAACTGGATGCAGCTTTGACCAAAAGATACTCCAGATCTTGAAGTTAGTTCAATCTGATTTATTCAACCAGTAGCACAGTTAGCACAGTTCTCTATGAGTTCGACTCTCTGCTAACCCAAGTGTGGTTACTTTGTCTGACTGGACCAGACTAGCTCTTAGCCACGTGCTGGAGGTGTATATACACCCTGACTCACTCTGTAGATGTTCATCAGTGGAAAGAGGCGGAGTGTGAGTGCCTCGTGCCTTTTATAGTGAGATACCACCCTGAGTGTCCTGCCTGCTCATTGGTCATGTTCTGTTCTCTGTGTTCATTAGCTGCCTGTCTGTATATCATTATCTGCATGTTTGCATATCATGACACTATTTATTGCCCTCTATGTTGCTCTCTTTGGTTGGCTCTGAATATGGCAGTCAATATGGTTGCCTTCCTTAATTCTAATTACGTTTGCTATAGAGTCGCCAGGTATCTTTCGATACCGCCACAAGGTTCAAAACGGAATACTGATCAAAGACTTGATACACCAGTTAGTTAGTTCAAAGTCAATACTATTTATTTACACACACAGTTAAATATACTCATGCACAAAACTCTACAGACTAAACTATCACTACTGCTAAAGCCTATATACTTAGCTTCGGGCACCCACTCAGTCAGAGGAACAATGGCCGTTGTTCGGTTCTGAGGCTGCTGGGGTCGAACTGGTATGGGGGTACAGCTAAGGTCGTCTGTCTGGTAGCGAGCGTTGATCTTGGACTTACTTGCTTCTGGTGCAGCTGGTGGACAGGTCTCTCCTCGGTGAGAGCCGGGTCCAAGAGAACGATTCTCTCTTGAGGGCTGCTTCTTATACCCAAAGGGGCTTCGCGCTCTTTTGGGCGAGCCTTGAACTTGGCCCCAATCAATTGGGCCGTTTCTTGATCATTCATATTGATCTCGTCCAATAAAGGGGTGGGTGCCCTGATGGCTGGGCGTGTCCTAGGTGGCCGTTGGTCTGCTTTGTTTTGGTCTCCTCTGGCGCCGGGGTGTCTGCCTTAGTATCGGTTACTCAATGGCCTGGAGATGGGCCATTAGTATGCTAATGGGCCTGCAGTTTTGGTCTTGTCTGGGAGCTGCGGCTCCAATATGCAGACAAACTCTGAACCTGCTTGTTTTCTCAGTATTGTCCATTTTCCCTGCAATCTTTGCAAAGTGTCCATTTTGTAATCGGGAAGTGGCCACCCCAGATGGCTACATCTATAAACATGAGATCACCCAAAATCTTGCTGTTCTTGGCATAACTTGCACCATGTCCGATGCTCCCATAATTCTGTGCTCCTGAGTACTCTGAAGAAGTGTCATACTGACTCAAAATGTTAACTCTGGGCGTGATCGAACCAGATGGAAACTCTGTCCGATCACGGGCGCGCTTAGCCATGTGTTTCCCGGAGCTCGCAGCTGTTTCAAAATTCCTATCCTTGTTTTCAAGTCCGTCCATCACCATTCCCATCCATACCTTTGCAGCTCTCCAACCCTCTCCAATAGCTGCTCTGCTCCAATAATTGTCTTTTCGGCACCCTGATATCAGTTGCTCTACAATCGCTGGCCCTGTCTTCAGGTGCCAAGGCTAATCCTCAGCCTCTGTTACATTACTTCCTCCTTTAAGATACTCTATAAAACCTACATCTTTAATCAAGTCTGGTCATTTCCCTAATGGTTTCAGGCATGAGGAACTTCAGTTCGTAGATAAATTGGAGAAGCTGGGACTGCTCTCCACGTGAAGAAAAGGTTGAGAGGAGATTTGTTGCAGGCACTCAAAATCATGAGGGGTTTGAACAGAGTAGATAGGAAAGAATTGCAATCCAGAGGACACTGTTTAAGGTAATTGGGAAAAGAAGCAATGGTGACGTGAAGAAAGCCTTTTTCACAGAACAAGTGGTTAAGATCGGAAAGTGTGGTGGAGACAGATTGAATGGTGGCTTTCAAAAGAGAACGGGATCATTATCTGAAGAGGAAGAATGCTCAGATCTATGGGGAAAAGGTGGGAGAGTGGGACTAGGTGACTTCCTCTTACAGAAAGCCACAGAAATATGATGGGCCAAATAGCCTCCTTCTGTTCTGTGGCCATTCTACAATTTTCTGATACTCACAACATTCCACAATTGAATTGGGAAGCTGGTTTCAAATTAACAGGTAATCTGTTGGCTTCCCAGGGCCCAGGAAACTGGCAGCAAAATGGAAGAGGGAGCTCCAGTTCAAGAATGTCAGTGCTTTGTACAACTCTATTTGTGGATCAGGAGAAATAAGAGTGCTTCCACTGACCCTTCGAAGAAACCTTCAGCCTCCCCAATGCCGATTGAAGCCTCGCTTTGCACCATACAGTAATCGCAGACAGTAGTCCAACCCTCAATTTCTTGCTCCTTTCCTCCCATGAGCCCCGGGGTGGCACGTGGCACAGTGGTTAGCACTGATGCCTCACAGTGCCAGGGACCCGGGTTCAATTCTGGCCTTAGTTCCCTGTCTATGACGAGTTTGTACGTTCTCCCCGTACCTGCGTGGGTTTCCTCCGGATGCTCCGGTTTCCTCCCACAGTCCAAAGATGTGCAGGTTAGGTGGATTGGCCATGTTAAATTGACCCTTAGTGTCCAGGGACGTGCAGGTTAGGTTACCGGAATATGGGGATAGGAGGGGTGGACATGGCTAAAGTGCTCATTCGGAGGGTCAGTGCAGACTTGATGTGCTGAATAGCTTCCTTCTACACTGTAGGGATTCTATGATTCTATGGCCTCTCATTCCCTGCCAAGCCCTAATCTGCCGAGCCCTCCATCCTGCAATTGTTTCTCTCACATTCCCAAACTTGGGTATCATGCTCTCTCCCCTCATCCTAATTACTGCAGACCACCTGAAGGATTCCTGGTAATGACTTCCTGCCATTGGTTTAATAGCCTAGCAGCTGATGAGCTTAATAATTTAGTTCTCTCTCTGGTGGGAAGCAGAAGAAAAATACTAAAATGAATTGCTGATAGAAATATTGAGGCCTCTGCCTCTAATGAAAAAGAATCTGCCTCATAGCCAATTTTGTATCCATGCTGTCACTGCCTATATAATTCCATGGACTTCAGTATTGTTAACTGGGTGGCAGTGGTATAGTGGCAATATCAGTAACTAATAATCCAGAGGACCAGGCTAATGTTCTGTGGACACAGGTTCAAATCCCACCAACAGCAATAGTGACCATGAAACTATTATAGATTGTCATAAAAACCCATCTGGTTCACTGATGTAATTTAGGAAAGGAAATCTGCCAAGCTTACCTGGCCTGGCCTACATGTGACTTCAGATCCACAGCTATGTGGCTCTCTCATAAATGCCACCTGAAATGGCCTAACAAGCCAACCAGTTGCATCAAACCAACACAGAAAAGGGATGAAACTTCACGGATCACCCAGCATGAACCTGGGTTCCAGAAATGACAATGGTGCACCCAGCCCTGTCGATACTGCAAAGCCCTCCTCACTAACATTGGGGGCTTGTGCCAAAATTGGGAGAGCTGTCTTACAGACTAGTTAAGCAACAGCCTGACATATTCATACTCACAGAATCATATCTTACAAACAATGTTCCAGACTCACCATGACCATCCCAGGGTGTGTCCTATCCCACCAGCAGAACAGACTAGAGGTTCTGGCAGAGTTACTGAGAGTCCTCAACATTAACTCTGATCCCATGAAGTCTCATGGCATCAGGGCAACATGGGCAAGGAAATTGCCTGGTGTTTACCATGATTCCAGAGAGGGGATGGTAAGGGTGTGGGGCGGAGGGTGAGGGGAGTGAGGGGGGGAGCACGTTCTTGTACAATTCAGGCCTATGCTTCTAAGATACTAAATAGCTTTTGATAGTTGAAATAATCTGGACATGGGGTAAGGATTATGATCCTTAGGGAATCTCAGAAGGCATTTTTTTGTCTCAAACGATCAGTGCCTCAATACTAACAATGCTGGTAAATCGACATGGAATGCTTTGAGAACGCCATTCAACGAAATGTTACTGAAAATTCCTCTCAGTGTTTCATCACATCTCCACATCCTGTTATCAAAAGAAATCCACTTTCCCAGGATGGCTAAAGTCCTCTCTTCCAAGCACAAACATGTCTCACCAGTTAATCTGTCTCACTTCAGCTGTCAGTTTCCAATGTAAGTGAGTAAAGGTAGTACAAGCAAACAGGCAACATGAGGAGCCATGTTAACAATTTCTTTCACCGACATCAATTACCAGAGCATTTCAGGCGACTGAACCTGAACAACTCAAAACAAACATGAAAACAAAATGAGTTGTTGAATCCTTTGATGGCGATGATCACTGCGTAGTACTAAATCTTTCCGCAGACACATTCATATTGTTCATGGAGCTGAGCCTTACTGCTCTTTGAACTGAAAGCAATTCTTGCTCAATGAAATACCTGTTGTAAAAACACAATCTTTCTTTGCTGCAAAAAGAAACCAAGGGTTTCAGCCGTAAGAATGAGAAGAGAACCACAAATATTGAGGGACTGAAATTGGGATTTGTTGCACGGGTTTCTTCGGTGCCCCAAAGCCTCTCAAACTATAAAAATGGCGTTGGGGAGTGTGGTGGATGACATATTTCTAAAGACGTTTACGTAAGAACATCCACCGATTGAGTGCTGGCAGCATCGAGAGCAGGGATATAGTGTCATTTGGAGTTCCATGTTCCAGTCTCTACCCCCTCCTATCTGTTACGGATGAACATATGCTCAATGGCATGAAGGGACAACTGGTGCTATTTAAAGAGATCATGAACTACTTACAGATTAGTTGCTGGATTACCTTTTCTTGCTTTTGCTGCAAGTCTACATACTTTGTGTACCTTTCCATACTTCTCTGAAGTTTCAGTACCCTACAGGAAATGGTCTGACTGGTGCTGAAATCGTTTTCTTTGGTGATTTAAAAGCTTGTGCCAGTTGCTTCTAGACATAGATGAACTGGTGGGTTTCCTCTTGGCATTGAACATGAGTGGGAGAATGAGCAGTGGCATTGCAGGATAGCAAGCGGTTGGAATAGCATTCCTTTGTGTCCTCTGGTGAGCTGGTACCCATGCTATGCTTACCCTAGCCTTAGTTCCAGTGCACATTGTCCAGTGTCTCACCACATGTGGATCCAGAGCTTAGGGCCAAGGTAGCTGAAGATACAACTGCCAGTAGTGGAGTGATTAAAATTGGCGATGCATGGCGGACCAGATTTTGAAGATTGCAGAGATCTCAAATACTTTTTTAGGGTCAGGAAATATTACAGAGATAAGATGGGACAAGGCCATGGAGTGTTTGAAAATAAAGATGAGGATTTTAACATTGAACCATTGCTGTATTGGGAATAATTAGATCACCAAGCACAAGAATTATGAATGAATGAGATTTAGGGCTGGATCCTCCGGTCCGCCAGCCGTGAGTTTCTTGGCGTTGCATCGTTCTCTGGTGGCAGGATTCTCTGCGCCTGCCGCTGTCAATGGGATTTCCCATTGAAGCCACTGCATGCTGCTGGGAAACACATGGGAACAGAGAGCAGGATTCTCCCCTCCACCAGCAGCGTTTTCAGGTGCGGTGCGCCACCGCCGGCAGCGTGATTCCCCGTGCCCGCAGCCGGCCAATGGGGAATCCCATTCTGGCCACGTCTTGACCAGGAGAGCATTGGAATAGTCAAGTCCAGAGGTAACAGAAGCATGATTGAGGATTTTTTTCCGGAGGTGAACTGAGCAGGTTTGGAATCAGGCGATGTCACAGAGATGTAAGTCAGCGGTTTTGTTAATGGATGGATGTATTGTGGGAAACCCATCTCAGAGTCAAACACAACGGCAAGGTTGCGCAAGGTCTGGTTCAGCTTCAGGCAGTTAACAGGAATGGCAACAATGGCCAGGAATGGAGTTTGTGGTGAGAATAACAACAATGATTTCAATCTTCCCAATGTTTATTTGGAGAAATTTCTACTCATCTTATTGGATGTTAGGCAAGCAATGACACAAATCAGAGACGGTGGAAGAGTCAAGCAAGATTGTGGTGAAATAAAACCAAGTGCCATCAGAATACATGTGGAACACAGTGGGCGGGAATGCCGCCATTGGCTGGTGCTGGGATCTCCTAGTCCCGCTGCTGTTAATGGGGCTTTCCATCATTTGTAACCCCCCCCCCCGCACCTTTCCCCACCTGTAGGGAACCCGTGACGGGTGTGAAGGGCTAGATGATCCCGTCGGGAACGACCAGAAAATTATGGCCAATGTGTTTTCAGATGATATCATATCACCTGGAGTTAGCATTTAGATGAGAATTGGAAGGTGGCCCAGGATAAATCTTTGGTTTCGAGGTCTTGGTGTAGGGGTGAGAGAGAAGATTCTCTGACTGCAATTTAACAGAAAAGAATGGATCCAAACAAGGGAAACACCATCCATTTGGATAAAGGGTCAGAGACATTGGACAAGGAGGATGTAGTCAATAATGCAAAATAAAGAACAAATTTATACAGTATTTTATTATCTCAGTTCCAAGACATCCAAAAATGCTTTCTAAGCAATGAATTACTGTGGTTATGCATGTAAGCACAACAGACGATTTTCACGAATGGACTAATGATTAGAAATGTTTAGTTGAGACTTCCGGTGACGGCGGGCGGGAGGTGGCCGCACAATGGAGGGCTCCCATTCGGGAACGGCATTTTCGGGGCTTTAAGCCCGGTCCCAGGGTCCACGGAGGTGGCAAAAGCAGGGAGAAGGCACAGAGGCGGCAGAGTGAAGGCACAGTGAAGAAAAATGTCGAAGGTGAGAAAAGAACGTCCGTAAGGAAAACAGCTGAAGGTCCGTCAGGGAGTGGAAAGGTCACCGTGGGGTCACCAAGGAAAATGGAGGCTGGAGCACCAGGGGAGGCCGCATTGCTTACAGCTGAAGAAATAATTAAGGTGATGGCTGCGGAATTCGAAAGGCAGATTACAAAATACATGGAGACAATGAGGAAGGAGATGAGAGATTTTGAGTGTGCTGGTGGAGGAGGCAATTTCCCCAGTGACGAAGGCGGTGGCGAGCACAGTGGCGGAGGCGCGAGAGCAAGGGGAGGAGACGTTATTGCAGCACAGTGATCAACTTGCCTCGATGGGGAAGGAGATGTGGAAGGTGATGGACATTAACAAGGATCTGCGAGGAAAAATGGAAGACCTGGAAAACAGATCCAGGTGACAGAATTTGAGGATTGTGGGGCTGCCCGAAGGAGTTGAAGGATCGAGGCCGACTGAGTATTTTGCCGCGACTCTGGCGAAACTATTGGGGGAGGGGGAGGATCCCTCCCGATATGAACTGGATCGGGCTCATCGGTCGTGGGGGCCTGTACCAAAGGCGATTGAGCCGCCAAGGGTAGTGACTCTGTGCTTCTGTAGGTACAGTGTGAAGGAGAAGGTCCTGAGCTGTGCCAAGCAGAAGCGGGTGGTGCAGTGGGCTGGAGCTGGTATACGTGTATACCAGGACTTTACGATGGAGCTGGCGAGGAGGCGGGCTGCCTTCAACTGGGTAAAGAGGGCACTGTACATTAGCAAGGTGCAGTGCGGCATTGTATATCCAGCGAAGCTGAGGGTGACTTACAAGCTCAAGGACTGTTATTTTTGAACGGCGGAAGCAGCGGAGGAGATTGCGAAGGCAGAAGGACTGTGGCAGAACTGAGAAATTGAGAAATGGCCATGTGCCGATGTGACCTCATGACTGTATTTTCTTCTTTTTTGTTTCACTGCGTGCGGGTGTATGGGCTAAAGGAGCCAATTTTGTATATATTTGGACAAGGGAAGTGATGGGACTTTCATTCGAAATGAGGGCTCTTTGGAGTGTAGGTGGATATGCGGGGTTTCTGTGCTAAAAGGGAATTTCTGGGCTTTCCTAGGGCCGGGCAAGGGGGAAAGGGACCCAGGCGGGGGCCTCCACTCTGGCCGGTTTAAGCCGGCCAGTGAACGGGAGTGAGGTGGGGGGAGGGGCTGCGGCCATCGGAGCCTGGCAGAACAGGGTCCGAGTGGTCTAGCCGGGGTGGAAAGTTGGGGGGAAGGAACCGAGGTTGGGGGGAGGAGTTTTACAAGAGGCAGTGGACGGGAGGAGTTGGAGACTGCGGAGGGGGGTGGGGGGGGGTGTACAACTCTTGAGTATCATGTATGGTACTCTTTTAGAGGTTGGAGGGCGTTGAGTGTAGGGGGGGGGGGGGGAGGGGGAGTGGACTCTATACGTCAATGGTGACTATTGGTGGTCCCGGACTCCTTTTTCTTTTTCTCCTTTGTTTTTTTGTTGCCACCGTGGGAGGTTTTATTTTATTGGATGCATATATTGACAGGTGGGCAGTTGTTTGGGGTGGTGGGAGGATGGGAGGATTGTTATTGTTAAGGGGATTGATTTTGTATTTGTTACCGTTTACTGTTTGTGGGTGGGGTGTAAATTTTGAAGGAAAATGTGAAAATGGAGAATAAAAACATTTTTAAAAAAAGAAATGTTTAGTTGAATAGCCGGTTCAACAATGTTATTTCAGGGAGGAATGCTCCCAGAAAACTGAAACAACTCTGTACTCTTTTTCAATTCCTACAACACCAGTTAAAAGACCAACAGGTTTGTTTCAAATCATTAGCTTTCGAAGCACTGCTCCTTCCTCAGGTGAATGGAGAGGTAGGTTCCAGAAACATATAAAGACAAAGATGCAAGACGATACTTTGAATGCGAGTCTTTGCAGGTGATTAAGTCTTTACAGGCCCAAATGGTGCAACTGGAGAGAGGGATAATGAAATGAAATGAAAATCGCTTATTGTCACAAGTAGGCTTCAAATGAAGTTACTGTGAAAAGCCCCTAGTCACCACATTCCGGCGCCTTTTCGGGGAGGCTGTTACGGGAATTGAACCGTGCTGCTGGTCTGCCTTGGTCTGCTTTCAAAGCCAGCGATTTAGCCCTGTGCTAAACAGCCTCGCACAGGTGAAAGAGGTGTGTGTTGTGTTAGACGCTCTGGATCCGTGGAACACATACAGGTCACCAACACTTGAAATAGTGCAACACTATTTTATTGAATCATTAACTGTTTAACATACTCTCACTGTGGGTGAACACAATACTAGCTTTAACTAAAGACCTTTGCCTTGTCCTAACCAGTCGATACACTCAGCACATGGTGAATGTCTGTGCTGCAGGCTGTGAGCTCTGTCCTACTAGCTAGCTGCAGCTCGAATGAGCGGGAACTCTGATGCCCCCTGTCTTTATGGTGTGTGTGCTCTAACTGGTGATTGGCTGCGG
Source organism: Scyliorhinus torazame (assembly GCF_047496885.1). Taxonomy (NCBI): domain Eukaryota; kingdom Metazoa; phylum Chordata; class Chondrichthyes; order Carcharhiniformes; family Scyliorhinidae; genus Scyliorhinus; species Scyliorhinus torazame. Next base: position 249,173,638 of record NC_092712.1, on the reverse strand, counting down.
TATTGTTTGTGTTGATTGGTCCCACTGTGTGTCCATCAGTGTGTGTCTGCACCATGACATACTGGTGTATATTATGACAGTGTGAATTGTCTCAAGCCAAGACAGTTGATAGGATTTTGCATGCCCAGGCCAGATGGTGGGGGGTGAGAAAAGCTTACACTACCTTGTTCGGTGTTTGACAATTATCTCCTGGAGACTGGGGGAAGTTATCACTAACAATCAGGTTTGAACCAACGGCAGCAATGTTTAAACATAAATGCCACCTTTAAATAGTTTGGCTACACTGCACATATCTCAATATTGTTCCAGGTATTCTTTTGGCTGTTACATATAATTTAAACACATGCAGGATTTCCACCCTCAACATTTGTCATAAATAGTATTCAGATCATTGATCTTAAACAAAATTAGGGTTGGACTACAACCATTTTGGGCTGTTCAAATTGACACTATTACGTCCAATGTAAGATAACTTATTCTCCTGCCACATCTAGTCGTGAACAATGGTGGACAAATAAACAATTAGAGGAGGCTTCACAAATATTCCAGTCCTCAATGACTGGGAGCCCAGTATATCGGTGCGATGGCAAGGATATTCCCACCACTTTGCGCCTGGCACTGATCTGGGTGCGCTGGGTGAATCGTGGGAGAGGCCCAATTCGAGATTCGTACCGGGTGCGAACCATTTGGCAATTCACCCTGCCCGCCCCTGATGGTGAGTTCCACATCTCACCCCCAAAATGGTGAGCAGGTCTTTAAACTTAATTTGCATTAATTTCATCTCATTAACGAGATTGAAGTCGAATGCAGCGGCCTCCCATGAGTCACCCAACTCCCCATTGAGAAATCACAAGGGTGTTGTTTAGTACTCCTTTACAAACACACGAAGTTGGCGCAATGGCGACTGAGGGGAAGTGAGGAGGTGAGTAGCCATTTCCATTTTCCGGCATGCAGCTCAAGGGTATCGGAGCTGCTGCCCCAGTACTTGGGGGGTGGGGGGGAGGGTGGGCCTTCAGGGGTTTTGTAAGGGCCACGAAGAATCCAGCACGAGTTTTAAGGATACAAAATAATAACGTTTATTTACTATAACAATATATACATAACAGTAGCAGTAACTTCCCTTGCTACCTTCTCCTTCCTGCTGGTTCCTGAACTGGCCAGCTTATTTATACTAGGAGTTTCTCCGCCCCCCTCATTGGGGAAGTTCATACTCCCATAGGATTGTGGGATAGTCATTAGTCCCCAGCCAATCGTAAGTAGGCAGGTTATAACAAGGGGGTTGGAGTTGCTCGGGGAGCTGGAGGGGCCTAGGTCAGGGTTTGTCCCTGGGCTGGTGGGGAGTGAGGGGCCTTGCATCTGTGAGGCCTTCAAACCATCTTTAAATATTGTGGAGACTGAAAAAAGTGGCAACCACAGCCGTAGCCTGTCTGTCCGACCAAACTCTTCCTGGACAGAACCCTGCTGTGGCTTCTCTCCTGAAAGTCAATTTCATCCTCTTTGATTGTGAACAGCCTCTAGCTTCACAGCTGATGGCTATTTCAAATGAACCGACAGACCCGCCTTCTCAACCTTGCTGCTCGTCTGAGGTATGGTGATCCTCGGGTTAAATTATCATCAGTCAGCTCTCTCCCTCAAAGGAGAAAGCAGCCTATGATCATCTGGGATCATGGTGACATTACTTGGGCGCGATTCTCCACTCCCATGCCGGTTGGGAGAATCGCCTGGGCCGCCAAAATCTCCGGGGACGCCGGTCCGACGCCCTCCCGTGATTCTCCCAAGGGGCGGGTACGGCCCGGTCGAGTTTTGCGGGCCGCAGGCCGGAGAATCGCCGGAGACACCCAAAATGGCGATTCTCTGGCACCCCCGCTATTCTGAGGCCCGGATGGGCCGAGCGGCCAGGCCAAAACGGCGGGTTCCCCCCGGCGCCGTCCACACCTGGTCGCTGCAGTCGTGGGCGGTGCGTGAATGCTGGGGGGGCGGCCTGTGGGGGGGCGAGGGGGGATCCTGCACCGGGCTTCACCTGGAATGTGGGGTAGCCCGCGATCGGTACCCACCGATCGTCGGGCCGTCCTCTCTGAAGGAGGACCTCCTTCCTTCCGCGGCCCCGCAGGATCCGTCCCCCATCTTCTTGCGGGGCGGATTTAGAGAGGTCGACAACCACGCATGCGCGGGTTGGTGCCGGCCAACCCGTGCATGCGCGGATGACGCCCGTTATGCGGCGCCGGCCGCGTCATCTATGCGGCGCCGCTTTTACGCGGGCGACAAGGCCTGGTGCGTGTAGATGACGCGGCCCCGATCCTGGCCCATTGTCACGGCCTGAATCGGTCGGGACCGGGGCCGTTCCGCGCCGTCGTGAACCTCGACGGCGTTCACAACGGCGCGTACACTTCGGCGTGGGAGTGGAGAATCCCGCCCATCGTTTTCTTACCTATTTAAAATGAGGGATTAGCCTTGTTAGTTGTGATAGAACTTCACACTCCTGGGGCGGGATTCTCCGACCCCCCACCGGGTCGGAGAATCGCCGGGGGCTGGCGTGAATCCCGCCCCTGCCGGTTGCCGAATTTTCCAGCACTGGATATTCGGCGGGGACAGGAATCGCGCCGTGCCGGTTGGCGGCCCCCCCACCCCCCCCCCCCCCCACCCGGCGATTCTCCGGCCTGGATGGGCCGAAGTCCCGCTGCTGGAATGCCTGTCCCGCCGGCGTGGATTAAACCACCTCTCTTACCGGCGGGACAAGGCGGCGCAGGCGGGCTCCGGGGTCCTGGGGGGGGGGGCGGGGGGCTATCTGGCCCCTGGGGGGATCCCCCACGGTGGCCTGGCCCGCGATCGGGGCACACCGATCCGCGGGCGGGCCTGTGCCGTGGGGGCACTCTTTTCCTTCCGCCTTCGCCACGGTCTCCATCATGGCGGAGGCGGAAGAGACCCCCTCCACTGCGCATGCGCGGGGATGCCATGAGCGGCCGCTGACGCTCCAGCGCATACGCCGCCCGGCAAAATAATTTCCGCGCCAGTTGGCGGGGCGGAAATCAGTCCGGCGCGGGCCTAGCCCCTCAAGGTTAGGGCTCGGCCGCTCAAGATGCGGAGGATTCCGCACCTTTCGGGCGGCGCGATGCCGGACTGATTCGCACCGTTTTTGGCGCCGGTCGGCAGACATCGCGCCGATTGCGGAGAATTCCGCCCCAGAACTCTCAAGTGCCTCCTCAAAGGAACAGGTTCCATTTCGCAGAGAATGATGAGTGGACTGGATATCCCGCAATCTTTGATGCCTGAACCACATGTTCAAGGGGCCACCACACACCCTGTAGAGCTGATGGGTGGCCAGAAGGGGAGGCAAGCGATGTTCCAGTCATTGTACAAGTGTACAAGTGTACGAGTCATTGGTCCTTCCATGAGCTGACGGAAAGCATGGGGAGGCGGTGGTGTAATGATATTGGTATTGCCACTAGACTAGTAATCCAGAGACCCAGGGTAATGCTCTGGGGTCCCGTGTTTGAATCCCACCAAGGCAGATAGTGAAATTGGAACTCAGTGAAAATCTGGAATTAAAAGTCTAATGATGACCATGAAGCCATTGCTGATTTTCTTAAAAACCCACCTGGTTTACTCATGTCCTTCAGGGAAGGAAATCTGCCATCCTTACCTGGTCTGGTCTATATGAGACTCTTAACTGTCTCCCACTGAAAAGGCCGAGCAAGCCACTTAGTTCAAAGACAATTAGGGATGGGCAACAAATGCTGGCCCAGCCAGCAATGCCCACATCCCAAGAATGGATTTATTTTTAAGTGCCGCAGAGGAGTGTGTCTCAAAAGAGACAGTGCAACACCCGTGGACATGGCACTCGTGGAGGAGGAAGCCGCTCACACCCAGGTGGCCATGAAGGTGACTGCAGCACTAAACCTGTATGCTACTGTGTCATTCCAGAGCTCAAGCGGGGACCTATGTAGCATATAGTAATCTTCAGCCCACAGGTCCATTTGGGAGGTGATGGATGCTCAAACATCCGACCATATGAACTTTGACCTGGACTAGGCCCACCATTGTGTCCTGGACTAGGCCCACCATAATACCCTGGACTAGGCCCACCATTTGCCACCATCATCGGGATGCCCAGACCCAGGGAGCCACCGATAGCATACATGCCTTCCTGCGAGCACCCAGGCATCAGTGAGGGCCCTATATTAACAGGAAGGGGTTTCCCTCCCTGAATGTTCCGATTGTGTACGTCCACCGCCTCAGGATTATGTACGCGTGTGCCCACTACCCTGGGAGTGTGCATGGCAGTCACATCCTGGGGAACTCGGACATCCCGGTGTATTTGAAGACCACCCCAGGATGATGGGTTGGCTTGTGGGGGACAAAGGATACCCACTGAGGTCATGGCTGTTAGCGCTGGGGCAAAGACCTGAGGCCGTGACTGAGACCCGATATAATGAGTCCCGCATTGTCACGACAGGGAGATATTAGGAATTTGATCCAGAGATGGAGTCCATGATGTAGCAGGCAATTTAGGGGTTAAACAGACTGAGGGGAAAGACTGCTAGCAGTAGAGTCAGAGGGATATGACCACCGCCTGAGTTACCTTGTCTCATTCAGACTGAATCTCGTTAGTGGGAATACACAGGATGCCCAGGTTCAGCCAGGATGACCCACTCAAGGTTCATTGTCATTTGGGACAACCTTGTTTGACCAGCCACCAGCCCATCACAGAGCCTGATGACCTATTTGTCCATCAATGGTTTGGTTCATTACATATAAAGGCATAGCTCTGTTTTTTTGTCTAAACGGGAGTGACAATCAGCCAAGATAACGAGAATAGATTCAAGTCTGGCCACCTCAGGGGAGAATCTTTGTTTGAGGGGGTGGGCGGAGTTTAGAGAGAGAAAGAGAGAGAGGGGAAGAAATGCTTTTTGGAATTGTTATACCAGAAGTCTGTTGAGGTCACCCAGAGAGGTCATGAAGGAAGTTGCTCCAGAGGGCAGCACGATAGCATTGTGGATAGCACAATTGCTTCACAGCTCCAGGGTCCCAGGTTCGATTCCCGGCTTGGCTCACTGTCTGTGCGGAGTCTGCACATTCTTCCCGTGTGTGCGTGGGTTTCCTCCGGGTGCTCCGGTTTCCTCCCACAGTCCAAAGATGTGCAGGTTAGGTGGATTGGCCATGCTAAATTGCCCTTAGTGTCCAAAATTGCCTTTAGTGTTGGGTGGGGTTACTGGGTTATGGGGATAGGGTGGAGAGTGGACCTTGGGTAGGGTACTCTTTCCAAGAGCCGGTGCAGACTCGATGGGCCGAATGGCCTCCTTCTGCTCTGTAAATTCTATGATAATTCTATGATACAGACTTTTGAAAAGGGTTATAACCGAACTTACTTACAGCAGAGAATTGCTTTGTAAATACATGTATCATCTTTGCCAACTATGTAAGTGGAATTAGAGCTGTATGTGTATTGGATGTGTTGTTTAATGGGAACAAATGTGTTAAGCTAAAAAAACTGCATGTAATCTGTTACTGTTTGAATTGAAGTAAAAGCTTAAATATTGCTTTTTTAAATTTTATTAAAGTTCGTCAATAAAATATCCAAGCCCTACTTCTTATATTATCCCTTCTGGAGCAAAACAATCTTTCTGGACTGCATTGAAACACTTTCTGCTGGTCTGCTGTTCCTGCCACAATCTGGCACAGCAACATGGTGACATTTTGGAGGAAGAGGTTGAGGGACATGTGGCCTCATCTGAAGAGGAGGAGGTGGACCAAAAGTGACTGGAGGACAAGCATGAGAGGTGCCGGAGGATTGACGCCAGGCGGCGGCAAGGATCCGACATGCCAGGAGGACCAAGGAGGCCCGCCCCCCCCCTTCCTCTCTACCTCCCCAAACCAGTCCGCCACCACCTCGACAACCCTGTTCTCCCCTCCAAGTGTCTAGGTAACATCACGCCAGGGTGATGGGCATTGTCTGCATGTCCCAGGGCATCAGAGATCAGAGCTAGGAGTGATGACCACTCACTGTGAGGAAAGGTGTGATGCTCCTCAGGATCTGATTAAGTCTAATTCCTGTCTTTCTGCTGACAGCACCCTCACACCCATCCGCATGACAGAGTCTGCACTGGGGGCTTTTGATCTTGGACCACTGTGATGAGGTGGGTGTGGGGGGGGCGGGGGGGGGGGGGGGGGGGTGGGGGGGGGGGGAGCGGAGGGACCAGGGGTGTGGGTAGAGCCAGGCTCACTGAGGTAACTACAGTGACAGAGGCTTCACATGTACCAGTTTTAATAGTGAACATTTTACGATGACAGATTTCCATTCCCTCCAGCTACGGACAGTGACCTCACCGGTGCCCACACAGTGCTCCTCATTCTTCTTGATCTTCCGTGGTCTACCGTTACATCTAGTTGTGTGCCCAAGATGTACATCAGAGATGGAGGCAGCCTGCTGCTTTCCGCAGTAGCCCCAACCAACTTCCAGTGTCACAGACATTGCTGCGCCACCCTGTTCTGCCCGCTGCCCTTGAGATGTGCCAGTGTCAGGAGGGGGGGAGGGGGGGGGGGGGCGGGGGGAGGAAATTCAGAGAAACTGGAGAGCACCATATTCTCCTTGGTGGAAGGACCTGGGTTGGACTCCGTGTCTTCGACACAACCACTCAAGACGCGGTCGTCGTGTTCTAGGTTTTCCACTGCTGTCGCCACCCTAGCAGTGTTGGCCTGGGTGCCATGAATTGCCAGCACCATAATGCTCATTTGTAAGGAGGTCCTCGACATCCCCCCACATCCCACCTTATGTGCATAATGCACCCCCAGGCCCGATCAGCACCGTGCAAAAAATGCCAGCTTGGCATTGCCAAACTGGCACCCTGACAGTGCCACCTGGGCAAGCACCTGGGTGCTTCTGATACCCTGGGAGACCTCTACGATTGCTGTCCTGCCTGGTCTCCATTTGTGGGGACCAGCATTGAACGGCGCTCGCCCAATGTTTCCAAGGTCAAGGGGTTAGTCCCAAACCCTTGGTGGCCTCAGGGAACTGCCTATTAGAGGGAGACTAGTTGTCTCCCTCTAATATGCAGATTTGCCAAAAGGTGATCCTGCCCACAATGGGCGGACTTCAGTTCACGACGGATCTTGTGAGGTGTGGCGAGCTGGGTAAATTGCGGGAGCCAATTCCCACCTCATCCCGCCAGGGGCTGGTTTATCACAGTGGGCTAAACAGCTGGCTTGTAATGCAGAACAAGGCCAGCATCGCGGGTTCAATTCCCGTACCGACCTCCCCGAACAGGCGCTGGAATGTGGCGACTAGGGGCTTTTCAGAGTCACTTCATTGAAGCCTACTTGTGGCAATAAGCGATTATTATTATTATTATCTGTCTACTCTGCTGTTTTAGTGATGATTTAAATGGATTAGTAACCCAGATGACACCAAAACTGGTGATGTGATAGGAGGAAAGCTTAAGATTACAGGATGTTATAGGCGGGCTGGTCAGATGGGCAGAACAATGGCAAATGGAATTTTACCCAGGAAAATGCGAGGTGATGCACTTTGGGAGGGCCAACTAGGTGCAGGAATATACAATGAATAGCAATACGCTAAGAAGTACAGAGGACCAGAGGGGTCTTCGGGTACACGTTCAAAGATCCCTGAAGGCAGAGGAAAGGTAGATAAGGTGGTTAAGAAGGCATATGGGATATTTGTCTTTTTTAGCTGAGGTGTAGAATATAAGAGTTATGATGGAGCTATATAAAACGCTGATTCGGGCATAGCTAGAACTCTAACTGCAGATGCAGCCCAGGCTAATGGAGCTGTATAAAACGCTGATTCGGGCACAGCTGGAACTCTTACTGCAGATGCAGCCCAGGCTAATGGAGCTATATAAAACGCTGATTCGGGCACAGCTAGAACTCTAACTGCAGATGCAGCCCAGGCTAATGGAGCTGTATAAAACGCTGATTCGGGCACAGCTAGAACTCCAACTGCAGATGCAGCCCAGGCTAATGGAGCTATATAAAACGCTGATTCGGGCACAGCTAGAACTCTAACTGCAGATGCAGCCCAGGCTAATGGAGCTGTATAAAACGTTGATTCGGGCACAGCTAGAACTCTAACTGCAGATGCAGCCCAGGCTAACGGAGCTGTATAAAACGTTGATTCGGGCACAGCTAGGACTCTAACTGCAGATGCAGCCCAGGCTAATGGAGCTATATAAAACGCTGATTCGGGCACAGCTAGGACTCTAACAGCAGATGCAGCCCAGGCTAATGGAGCTGTATAAAACGCTGATTCGGGCACAGCTAGGACTCTAACTGCAGATGCAGCCCAGGCTAATGGAGCTGTATAAAACGCTGATTCGGGCACAGCTAGAACTCTAACTGCAGATGCAGCCCAGGCTAATGGAGCTGTATAAAACGCTGATTCGGGCACAGCTAGGACTCTAACTGCAGATGCAGCCCAGGCTAATGGAGCTGTATATAACGCTGATTCGGGCACAGCTAGGACTCTAACTGCAGATGCAGCCCAGGCTAATGGAGCTATATGAAACGCTGATTCGGGCACAGCTAGGACTCTAACTGCAGATGCAGCCCAGGCTAATGGAGCTATATAAAACGCTGATTCGGGCACAGCTAGGACTCTAACTGCAGATGCAGCCCAGGCTAATTGAGCTATATAAAACGCTGATTCGGGCACAGCTAGGACTGTAACTGCAGATGCAGCCCAGGCTAATGGAGCTATATAAAACGCTGATTCGGGCACAGCTAGAACTCTAACTGCAGATGCAGCCCAGGCTAATGGAGCTATATAAAACGCTGATTCGGGCACAGCTAGAACTCTAACTGCAGATGCAGCCCAGGCTAATGGAGCTATATAAAACGCTGATTCGGGCACAGCTAGAACTCTAACTGCAGATGCAGCCCAGGCTAATGGAGCTGTATAAAACGCTGATTCGGGCACAGCTAGAACTCTAACTGCAGATGCAGCCCAGGCTAATGGAGCTATATAAAATGCTGATTCGGGCACAGCTAGGACTCTAACTGCAGGTGCAGCCCAGGCTAATGGAGCTGTATAAAACGCTGATTCGGGCACAGCTAGAACTCTAACTGCAGATGCAGCCCAGGCTAATGGAGCTATATAAAACGCTGATTCGGGCAAAGCTAGAACTCTAACTGCAGATGCAGCCCAGGCTAATGGAGCTATATAAAACGCTGATTCAGGCACAGCTAGAACTCTAACTGCAGATGCAGCCCAGGCTAATGGAGCTATATAAAACGCTGATTCGGGCACAGCTAGAACTCAAACTGCAGATGCAGCCCAGGCTAATGGAGCTATATAAAACGCTGATTCGGGCACAGCTAGAACTCTAACTGCAGATGCAGCCCAGGCTAATGGAGCGATATAAAACGCTGATTCGGGCACAGCTAGAACTCTAACTACAGATGCAGCCCAGGCTAATGGAGCTATATAAAACGCTGATTCGGGCACAGCTAGAACTCTAACTGCAGATGCAGCCCAGGCTAATGGAGCTATATAAAACGTTGATTCGGGCACAGCTAGAACTCTAACTGCAGATGCAGCCCAGGCTAATGGAGCTGTATAAAACGCTGATTCGGGCACAGCTAGAACTCTAACTGCAAATGTAGCCCAGGCCAATGGAGCTATATAAAACGCTGATTCGGGCACAGCTCGAACTCTAACTGCAGTTGCAGCCCAGGCTAATGGAGCTGTATAAAACGTTGATTCGGGCACAGCTAGAACTCTAACTGCAGATGCAGCCCAGGCTAATGGAGCTATATAAAACGCTGATTTGGGCACAGCTAGGACTCTAACAGCAGATGCAGCCCAGGCTAATGGAGCTGTATAAAACGCTGATTCGGGCACAGCTAGGACTCTAACTGCAGATGCAGCCCAGGCTAATGGAGCTGTATAAAACGCTGATTCGGGCACAGCTAGAACTCTAACTGCAGATGCAGCCCAGGCTAATGGAGCTGTATAAAACGCTGATTCGGGCACAGCTAGGACTCTAACTGCAGATGCAGCCCAGGCTAATGGAGCTGTATATAACGCTGATTCGGGCACAGCTAGAACTCTAACTGCAGATGCAGCCCAGGCTAATGGAGCTATATAAAACGCTGATTCGGGCACAGCTAGAACTCTAACTGCAGATGCAGCCCAGGCTAATGGAGCTGTATAAAACGCTGATTTGGGCACAGCTAGAACTCTAACTGCAGATGCAGCCCAGGCTAATGGAGCTATATAAAACGCTGATTCGGGCACAGCTAGGACTCTAACTGCAGATGCAGCCCAGGCTAATGGAGCTATATAAAACGCTGATTCGGGCACAGCTAGGACTCTAACTGCAGATGCAGCCCAGGCTAATGGAGCTATATAAAATGCTGATTCGGGCACAGCTAGGACTCTAACTGCAGGTGCAGCCCAGGCTAATGGAGCTGTATAAAACGCTGATTCGGGCACAGCTAGAACTCTAACTGCAGATGCAGCCCAGGCTAATGGAGCTATATAAAACGCTGATTCGGGCAAAGCTAGAACTCTAACTGCAGATGCAGCCCAGGCTAATGGAGCTATATAAAACGCTGATTCAGGCACAGCTAGAGCTCTAACTGCAGATGCAGCCCAGGCTAATGGAGCTATATAAAACGCTGATTCGGGCACAGCTAGAACTCAAACTGCAGATGCAGCCCAGGCTAATGGAGCTATATAAAACGCTGATTCGGGCACAGCTAGAACTCTAACTGCAGATGCAGCCCAGGCTAATGGAGCGATATAAAACGCTGATTCGGGCACAGCTAGAACTCTAACTGCAGATGCAGCCCAGGCTAATGGAGCTATATAAAACGCTGATTCGGGCACAGCTAGAACTCTAACTGCAGATGCAGCCCAGGCTAATGGAGCTATATAAAACGTTGATTCGGGCACAGCTAGAACTCTAACTGCAGATGCAGCCCAGGCTAATGGAGCTGTATAAAACGCTGATTCGGGCACAGCTAGAACTCTAACTGCAGATGCAGCCCAGGCCAATGGAGCTATATAAAACGCTGATTCGGGCACAGCTCGAACTCTAACTGCAGTTGCAGCCCAGGCTAATGGAGCTGTATAAAACGTTGATTCGGGCACAGCTAGAACTTTAACTGCAGATGCAGCCCAGGCTAATGGAGCTATATAAAACGCTGATTCGGGCACAGCTAGGACTCTAACAGCAGATGCAGCCCAGGCTAATGGAGCTGTATAAAACGCTGATTCGGGCACAGCTAGGACTCTAACTGCAGATGCAGCCCAGGCTAATGGAGCTGTATAAAACGCTGATTCGGGCACAGCTAGAACTCTAACTGCAGATGCAGCCCAGGCTAATGGAGCTGTATAAAACGCTGATTCGGGCACAGCTAGGACTCTAACTGCAGATGCAGCCCAGGCTAATGGAGCTGTATATAACGCTGATTCGGGCACAGCTAGAACTCTAACTGCAGATGCAGCCCAGGCTAATGGAGCTATATAAAACGCTGATTCGGGCACAGCTAGAACTCTAACTGCAGATGCAGCCCAGGCTAATGGAGCTATATAAAACGCTGATTTGGGCACAGCTAGAACTCTAACTGCAGATGCAGCCCAGGCTAATGGAGCTATATAAAACGCTGATTCGGGCACAGCTAGGACTCTAACTGCAGATGCAGCCCAGGCTAATGGAGCTATATAAAACGCTGATTCGGGCACAGCTAGGACTCTAACTGCAGATGCAGCCCAGGCAAATGGAGCTAAATAAAACGCTGATTCGGGCACAGCTAGGACTGTAACTGCAGATGCAGCCCAGGCTAATGGAGCTATATAAAACGCTGATTCGGGCACAGCTAGAACTCTAACTGCAGATGCAGCCCAGGCTAATGGAGCTATATAAAACGCTGATTCGGGCACAGCTAGAACTCTAACTGCAGATGCAGCCCAGGCTAATGGAGCTATATAAAACGCTAATTCGGGCACAGCTAGAACTCTAACTGCAGATGCAGCCCAGGCTAATGGAGCAATATAAAACGCTGATCAGGGCACAGCTAGAACTCTAACTGCAGATGCAGCCCAGGCTAATGTAGCTGTATAAAACGCTGATTCGGGCACAGCTAGATCTCTAACTGCAGATGCAGTCCAGGCTAATGGAGCTATATAAAACGCTGATTCGGGCACACCTAGAACTCCAGCTGCAGATGCAGCCCAGGCTAATGGAGCTGTATAAAACGCTGATTTGGGCACAGCTAGAACTCAAACTGCAGATGCAGCCCAGGCTAATGGAGCTGTATAAAACGCTGATTCGGGCACAGCTAGAACTCTAACTGCAGATGCAGCCCAGGCTAATGGAGCTATATAAAATGCTGATTCGGGCACAGCTAGGACTCTAACTGCAGGTGCAGCCCAGGCTAATGGAGCTGTATAAAACGCTGATTCGGGCACAGCTAGAACTCTAACTGCAGATGCAGCCCAGGCTAATGGAGCTATATAAAACGCTGATTCGGGCACAGCTAGAACTCTAACTGCAGATGCAGCCCAGGCTAATGGAGCTATATAAAACGCTGATTCGGGCACAGCTAGAACTCTAACTGCAGATGCAGCCCAGGCTAATGGAGCTATATAAAACGCTGATTCGGGCACAGCTAGAACTCTAACTGCAGATGCAGCCCAGGCTAATGGAGCTATATAAATCGCTGATTCGGGCACAGCTAGAACTCTAACTGCAGATGCAGCCCAGGCTAATGGAGCGATATAAAACGCTGATTCGGGCACAGCTAGAACTCTAACTGCAGATGCAGCCCAGGCTAATGGAGCTATATACAACGCTGATTCGGGCACAGCTAGAACTCTAACTGCAGATGCAGCCCAGGCTAATGGAGCTGTATAAAACACTGATTCGGGCACAGCTAGAACTCTAACTGCAGGTGCAGCCCAGGCTAATGGAGCTGTATAAAAGGCTGATTCGGGCACAGCTAGAACTCTAACTGCAGATGCAGCTCAGGCTAATGGAGCTATATAAAACGCTGATTCGGGCACAGCTAGAACTCTAACTGCAGATGCAGCCCAGGCTAATGGAGCTATATAAAACGCTGATTCGGGCACAGCTAGAACTCTAACTGCAGATGCAGCCCAGGCTAATGGAGCTATATAAAACGCTGATTCGGGCACAGCTAGAACTCTAACTGCAGATGCAGCCCAGGCTAATGGAGCTATATAAAACGCTGATTCGGGCACAGCTAGAACTCTAACTGCAGATGCAGCCCAGGCTAATGGAGCTATATAAAACGCTGATTCGGGCACAGCTAGAACTCTAACTGCAGATGCAGCCCAGGCTAATGGAGCTATATAAAACGTTGATTCGGGCACAGCTAGAACTCTAACTGCAGATGCAGCCCAGGCTAATGGAGCTGTATAAAACGCTGATTCGGGCACAGCTAGAACTCTAACTGCAGATGCAGCACAGGCTAATGGAGCTATATAAAACGCTGATTCGGGCACAGCTAGAACTCTAACTGCAGATGCAGCCCAGGATAATGGAGCTATATAAAACGCTGATTCGGGCACAGCTAGAACTCTAACTGCAGATGCAGCCCAGGCTAATGGAGCTATATAAAACGCTGATTCGGGCACAGCTAGGACTCTAACTGCAGATGCAGCCCAGGCTAATGGAGCTATATAAAACGCTGATTCGGGCACAGCTAGGACTCTAACTGCAGATGCAGCCCAGGCTAATGGAGCTATATAAAACGCTGATTCGGGCACAGCTAGAACTCTAACTGCAGATGCAGCTCAGGCTAATGGAGCTATATAAAACGCTGATTCGGGCACAGCTAGAACTCTAACTGCAGATGCAGCCCAGGCTAATGGAGCTATATAAAACGTTGATTCGGGCACAGCTAGAACTCTAACTGCAGATGCAGCCCAGGCTAATGGAGCTATATAAAACGCTGATTCGGGCACAGCTAGAACTCTAACTGCAGATGCAGCCCAGGCTAATGGAGCTATATAAAACGCTGATTCGGGCACAGCTAGGACTCTAACTGCAGATGCAGCCCAGGCTAATGGAGCTATATAAAACGCTGATTCGGGCACAGCTAGAACTCTAACTGCAGATGCAGCCCAGGCTAATGGAGCTGTATAAAACGCTGATTCGGGCACAGCTAGAACTCTAACTGCAGATGCAGCCCAGGCTAATGGAGCAATATAAAACGCTGATTCGGGCACAGCTAGGACTCTAACTGCAGATGCAGCCCAGGCTAAGGAGCTATATAAAACGCTGATTCGGGCACAGCTAGGACTCTAACTGCAGATGCAGCCCAGGCTAATGGAGCTATATAAAACGCTGTTTCGGGCACAGCTAGGACTCTAACTGCAGATGCAGCCCAGGCTAATGGAGCTATATAAAACGCTGATTCGGGCACAGCTAGAACTCTAACTGCAGATGCAGCCCAGGCTAATGGAGCTATATAAAACGCTGATTCGGGCACAGCTAGAACTCTAACTGCAGATGCAGCCCAGGCTAATGGAGCTATATAAAACGCTGATTCGGGCACAGCTAGAACTCTAACTGCAGATGCAGCCCAGGCTAATGGAGCTATATAAAACGCTGATTCGGGCACAGCTAGAACTCTAACTGCAGATGCAGCCCAGGCTAATGGAGCTATATAAAACGCTGATTCGGGCACAGCTAGAACTCCAGCTGCAGATGCAGCCCAGGCTAATGGAGCTGTATAAAACGCTGATTCGGGCACAGCTAGAACTCGAACTGCAGATGCAGCCCATGCTAATGGAGCTATATAAAACGCTGATTCGGGCACAGCTAGAACTCTAACTGCAGATGCAGCCCAGGCTAATGGAGCTATATAAAACGCTGATTCGGGCACAGCTAGAACTCTAACTGCAGATGCAGCCCAGGCTAATGGAGCTATATAAAACGCTGATTCGGGCACAGCTAGAACTCTAACTGCAGATGCAGCCCATGCTAACGGAGCTGTATAAAACGCTGATTCGGGCACAGCTAGAACTCTAACTGCAGATGCAGCCCAGGCTAATTGAGCTATATAAAATGCTGATTCGGGCACAGCTAGGACTCTAACTGCAGGTGCAGCCCAGGCTAATGGAGCTGTATAAAACGCTGATTCGGGCACAGCTAGAACTCTAACTGCAGATGCAGCCCAGGCTAATGGAGCTGTATAAAACGCTGATTCGGGCTCAGCTAGAACTCTAACTGCAGATGCAGCCCAGGCTAATGGAGCTATATAAAACGCTGATTCGGGCACAGCTAGAACTCTAACTGCAGATGCAGCCCAGGCTAATGGAACTATATAAAACGCTGATTCGGGCACAGCTAGAACTCTAACTGCAGATGCAGCCCAGGCTAATGGAGCTGTATAAAACGCTGATTCGGGCACAGCTAGAACTCTAACTGCAGATGCAGCCCAGGCTAATGGAGCTGTATAAAACGTTGATTCGGGCACAGCTAGAACTCTAACTGCAGATGCAGCCCAGGCTAATGGAGCTGTATAAAACGTTGATTCGGGCACAGCTAGAACTCTAACTGCAGATGCAGCCCAGGCTAATGGAGCTATATAAAACGCTGAATCGGGCACAGCTAGGACTCTAACAGCAGATGCAGCCCAGGCTAATGGAGCTGTATAAAACGCTGATTCGGGCACAGCTAGGACTCTAACTGCAGATGCAGCCCAGGCTAATGGAGCTGTATAAAACGCTGATTCGGGCACAGCTAGAACTCTAACTGCAGATGCAGCACAGGCTAATGGAGCAATATAAAACGCTGATTCGGGCACAGCTAGGACTCTAACTGCAGATGCAGCCCAGGCTAAGGAGCTATATAAAACGCTGATTCGGGCACAGCTAGGACTCTAACTGCAGATGCAGCCCAGGCTAATGGAGCTGTATAAAACGCTGATTCGGGCACAGCTAGAACTCGAACTGCAGATGCAGCCCAGGCTAATGGAGCTATATAAAACGCTGATTCGGGCACAGCTAGAACTCTAACTGCAGATGCAGCCCAGGCTAATGGAGCTATATAAAACGCTGATTCGGGCACAGCTAGAACTCTAACTGCAGATGCAGCCCAGGCTAATGGAGCTATATAAAACGCTGATTCGGGCACAGCTAGAACTCTAACTGCAGATGCAGCCCAGGCTAACGGAGCTGTATAAAACGCTGATTCGGGCACAGCTAGAACTCTAACTGCAGATGCAGCCCAGGCTAATTGAGCTATATAAAACGCTGATTCGGGCACAGCTAGGACTCTAACTGCAGGTGCAGCCCAGGCTAATGGAGCTGTATAAAACGCTGATTCGGGCACAGCTAGAACTCTAACTACAGATGCAGCCCAGGCTAATGGAGCTGTATAAAACGCTGATTCGGGCACAGCTAGAACTCTAACTGCAGATGCAGCCCAGGCTAATGGAGCTATATAAAACGCTGATTCGGGCACAGCTAGAACTCTAACTGCAGATGCAGCCCAGGCTAATGGAGCTATATAAAACGCTGATTCGGGCACAGCTAGAACTCTAACTGCAGATGCAGCCCAGGCTAATGGAGCTGTATAAAACGCTGATTCGGGCACAGCTAGAACTCTAACTGCAGATGCAGCCCAGGCTAATGGAGCTGTATAAAACGTTGATTCGGGCACAGCTAGAACTCTAACTGCAGATGCAGCCCAGGCTAATGGAGCTGTATAAAACGTTGATTCGGGCACAGCTAGAACTCTAACTGCAGATGCAGCCCAGGCTAATGGAGCTATATAAAACGCTGATTCGGGCACAGCTAGGACTCTAACAGCAGATGCAGCCCAGGCTAATGGAGCTGTATAAAACGCTGATTCGGGCACAGCTAGGACTCTAACTGCAGATGCAGCCCAGGCTAATGGAGCTGTATAAAACGTTGATTCGGGCACAGCTAGAACTCTAACTGCAGATGCAGCCCAGGCTAATGGAGCTGTATAAAACGTTGATTCGGGCACAGCTAGAACTCTAACTGCAGATGCAGCCCAGGCTAATGGAGCTATATAAAACGCTGAATCGGGCACAGCTAGGACTCTAACAGCAGATGCAGCCCAGGCTAATGGAGCTGTATAAAACGCTGATTCGGGCACAGCTAGGACTCTAACTGCAGATGCAGCCCAGGCTAATGGAGCTGTATAAAACGCTGATTCGGGCACAGCTAGAACTCTAACTGCAGATGCAGCACAGGCTAATGGAGCAATATAAAACGCTGATTCGGGCACAGCTAGGACTCTAACTGCAGATGCAGCCCAGGCTAAGGAGCTATATAAAACGCTGATTCGGGCACAGCTAGGACTCTAACTGCAGATGCAGCCCAGGCTAATGGAGCTGTATAAAACGCTGATTCGGGCACAGCTAGAACTCGAACTGCAGATGCAGCCCAGGCTAATGGAGCTATATAAAACGCTGATTCGGGCACAGCTAGAACTCTAACTGCAGATGCAGCCCAGGCTAATGGAGCTATATAAAACGCTGATTCGGGCACAGCTAGAACTCTAACTGCAGATGCAGCCCAGGCTAATGGAGCTATATAAAACGCTGATTCGGGCACAGCTAGAACTCTAACTGCAGATGCAGCCCAGGCTAACGGAGCTGTATAAAACGCTGATTCGGGCACAGCTAGAACTCTAACTGCAGATGCAGCCCAGGCTAATTGAGCTATATAAAACGCTGATTCGGGCACAGCTAGGACTCTAACTGCAGGTGCAGCCCAGGCTAATGGAGCTGTATAAAACGCTGATTCGGGCACAGCTAGAACTCTAACTACAGATGCAGCCCAGGCTAATGGAGCTGTATAAAACGCTGATTCGGGCACAGCTAGAACTCTAACTGCAGATGCAGCCCAGGCTAATGGAGCTATATAAAACGCTGATTCGGGCACAGCTAGAACTCTAACTGCAGATGCAGCCCAGGCTAATGGAGCTATATAAAACGCTGATTCGGGCACAGCTAGAACTCTAACTGCAGATGCAGCCCAGGCTAATGGAGCTGTATAAAACGCTGATTCGGGCACAGCTAGAACTCTAACTGCAGATGCAGCCCAGGCTAATGGAGCTGTATAAAACGTTGATTCGGGCACAGCTAGAACTCTAACTGCAGATGCAGCCCAGGCTAATGGAGCTGTATAAAACGTTGATTCGGGCACAGCTAGAACTCTAACTGCAGATGCAGCCCAGGCTAATGGAGCTATATAAAACGCTGATTCGGGCACAGCTAGGACTCTAACAGCAGATGCAGCCCAGGCTAATGGAGCTGTATAAAACGCTGATTCGGGCACAGCTAGGACTCTAACTGCAGATGCAGCCCAGGCTAATGGAACTGTATAAAACGCTGATTCGGGCACAGCTAGAACTCTAACTGCAGATGCAGCACAGGCTAATGGAGCAATATAAAACGCTGATACGGGCACAGCTAGGACTCTAACTGCAGATGCAGCCCAGGCTAAGGAGCTATATAAAACGTTGATTCGGGCACAGCTAGGACTCTAACTGCAGATGCAGCCCAGGCTAATGGAGCTATATAAAACGTTGATTCGGGCACAGCTAGGACTCTAACTGCAGATGCAGCCCAGGCTAATGGAGCTATATAAAACGCTGATTCGGGCACAGCTAGAACTCTAACTGCAGATGCAGCCCAGGCTAATGGAGCTATATAAAACGCTGATTCGGGCACAGCTAGAACTCTAACTGCAGATGCAGCCCAGGCTAATGGAGCTATATAAAACGCTGATTCGGGCACAGCTAGAACTCTAACTGCAGATGCAGCCCAGGCTAACGGAGCTGTATAAAACGCTGATTCGGGCACAGCTAGAACTCTAACTGCAGATGCAGCCCAGGCTAATTGAGCTATATAAAACGCTGATTCGGGCACAGCTAGGACTCTAACTGCAGGTGCAGCCCAGGCTAATGGAGCTGTATAAAACGCTGATTCGGGCACAGCTAGAACTCTAACTACAGATGCAGCCCAGGCTAATGGAGCTGTATAAAACGCTGATTCGGGCACAGCTAGAACTCGAACTGCAGATGCAGCCCAGGCTAATGGAGCTATATAAAACGCTGATTCGGGCACAGCTAGAACTCTAACTGCAGATGCAGCCCAGGCTAATGGAGCTATATAAAATGCTGATTCGGGCACAGCTAGAACTCTAACTGCAGATGCAGCCCAGGCTAATGGAGCTGTATAAAACGCTGATTCGGGCACAGCTAGAACTCTAACTGCAGATGCAGCCCAGGCTAATGGAGCTGTATAAAACGTTGATTCGGGCACAGCTAGAACTCTAACTGCAGATGCAGCCCAGGCTAATGGAGCTGTATAAAACGTTGATTCGGGCACAGCTAGAACTCTAACTGCAGATGCAGCCCAGGCTAATGGAGCTATATAAAACGCTGATTCGGGCACAGCTAGGACTCTAACAGCAGATGCAGCCCAGGCTAATGGAGCTGTATAAAACGCTGATTCGGGCACAGCTAGGACTCTAACTGCAGATGCAGCCCAGGCTAATGGAACTGTATAAAACGCTGATTCGGGCTCAGCTAGAACTCTAACTGCAGATGCAGCCCAGGCTAATGGAGCTATATAAAACGTTGATTCGGGCACAGCTAGAACTCTAACTGCAGATGCAGCCCAGGCTAATGGAGCTATATAAAACGCTGATTCGGGCACAGCTAGAACTCTAACTGCAGATGCAGCCCAGGCTAATGGAGCTATATAAAACGCTGATTCGGGCACAGCTAGGACTCTAACTGCAGATGCAGCCCAGGCTAATGGAGCTATATAAAACGCTGATTCGGGCACAGCTAGAACTCTAACTGCAGATGCAGCCCAGGCTAATGGAGCTATATAAAACGCTGATTCGGGCACAGCTAGAACTCTAACTGCAGATGCAGCCCAGGCTAATGGAGCTGTATAAAACGCTGATTCGGGCACAGCTAGAACTCTAACTGCAGATGCAGCCCAGGCTAATGGAGCTGTATAAAACGTTGATTCGGGCACAGCTAGAACTCTAACTGCAGATGCAGCCCAGGCTAATGGAGCTGTATAAAACGTTGATTCGGGCACAGCTAGAACTCTAACTGCAGATGCAGCCCAGGCTAATGGAGCTATATAAAACACTGATTCGGGCACAGCTAGAACTCTAACTGCAGATGCAGCCCAGGCTAATGGAGCTATATAAAACGCTGATTCGGGCACAGCTAGAACTCTAACTGCAGATGCAGCCCAGGCTAATGGAGCTGTATAAAACGTTGATTCGGGCACAGCTAGGACTCTAACTGCAGATGCAGCCCAGGCTAATGGAGCTGTATAAAACGCTGATTCGGGCACAGCTAGAACTCGAACTGCAGATGCAGCCCAGGCTAATGGAGCTGTATAAAACGCTGATTCGGGCACAGCTAGAACTCTAACTGCAGATGCAGCCCAGGCTAAGGAGCTATATAAAACGCTGATTCGGGCACAGCTAGGACTCTAACTGCAGATGCAGCCCAGGCTAATGGAGCTGTATAAAACGCTGATTCGGGCACAGCTAGAACTCGAACTGCAGATGCAGCCCAGGCTAATGGAGCTATATAAAACGCTGATTCGGGCACAGCTAGAACTCTAACTGCAGATGCAGCCCAGGCTAATGGAGCTGTATAAAACGCTGATTCGGGCACAGCTAGAACTCTAACTGCAGATGCAGCCCAGGCTAATTGAGCTATATAAAACGCTGATTCGGGCACAGCTAGGACTCTAACTGCAGGTGCAGCCCAGGCTAATGGAGCTGTATAAAACGCTGATTCGGGCACAGCTAGAACTCTAACTACAGATGCAGCCCAGGCTAATGGAGCTGTATAAAACGCTGATTCGGGCACAGCTAGAACTCTAACTGCAAATGCAGCCCAGGCTAATGGAGCTATATAAAACGCTGATTCGGGCACAGCTAGAACTCTAACTGCAGATGCAGCCCAGGCTAATGGAGCTATATAAAACGCTGATTCGGGCACAGCTAGAACTCTAACTGCAGATGCAGCCCAGGCTAATGGAGCTGTATAAAACGCTGATTCGGGCACAGCTAGAACTCTAACTGCAGATGCAGCCCAGGCTAATGGAGCTGTATAAAACGTTGATTCGGGCACAGCTAGAACTCTAACTGCAGATGCAGCCCAGGCTAATGGAGCTGTATAAAACGTTGATTCGGGCACAGCTAGAACTCTAACTGCAGATGCAGCCCAGGCTAATGGAGCTATATAAAACGCTGATTCGGGCACAGCTAGGACTCTAACAGCAGATGCAGCCCAGGCTAATGGAGCTGTATAAAACGCTGATTCGGGCACAGCTAGGACTCTAACTGCAGATGCAGCCCAGGCTAATGGAACTGTATAAAACGCTGATTCGGGCACAGCTAGAACTCTAACTGCAGATGCAGCACAGGCTAATGGAGCAATATAAAACGCTGATACGGGCACAGCTAGGACTCTAACTGCAGATGCAGCCCAGGCTAAGGAGCTATATAAAACGTTGATTCGGGCACAGCTAGGACTCTAACTGCAGATGCAGCCCAGGCTAATGGAGCTATATAAAACGTTGATTCGGGCACAGCTAGGACTCTAACTGCAGATGCAGCCCAGGCTAATGGAGCTATATAAAACGCTGATTCGGGCACAGCTAGAACTCTAACTGCAGATGCAGCCCAGGCTAATGGAGCTATATAAAACGCTGATTCGGGCACAGCTAGAACTCTAACTGCAGATGCAGCCCAGGCTAATGGAGCTATATAAAACGCTGATTCGGGCACAGCTAGAACTCTAACTGCAGATGCAGCCCAGGCTAACGGAGCTGTATAAAACGCTGATTCGGGCACAGCTAGAACTCTAACTGCAGATGCAGCCCAGGCTAATTGAGCTATATAAAACGCTGATTCGGGCACAGCTAGGACTCTAACTGCAGGTGCAGCCCAGGCTAATGGAGCTGTATATAACGCTGATTCGGGCACAGCTAGAACTCGAACTGCAGATGCAGCCCAGGCTAATGGAGCTGTATAAAACGCTGATTCGGGCACAGCTAGAACTCGAACTGCAGATGCAGCCCAGGCTAATGGAGCTATATAAAATGCTGATTCGGGCACAGCTAGAACTCGAACTGC
The DNA here is from genome assembly GCF_047496885.1 of Scyliorhinus torazame. Classification (NCBI taxonomy): domain Eukaryota; kingdom Metazoa; phylum Chordata; class Chondrichthyes; order Carcharhiniformes; family Scyliorhinidae; genus Scyliorhinus; species Scyliorhinus torazame. The sequence continues at coordinate 249,151,497 of NC_092712.1, read as the reverse complement.
AGATGCAGCCCAGGCTAATGGAGCTATATAAAATGCTGATTCGGGCACAGCTAGAACTCTAACTGCAGATGCAGCTCAGGCGAATGGAGCTATTTAAAACGCTGATTCGGGCACAGCTAGAACTCTAACTGCAGATGCAGCCCAGGCTAATGGAGCTATATAAAACGTTGATTCGGGCACAGCTAGAACTCTAACTGCAGATGCAGCCCAGGCTAATGGAGCTATATAAAACGCTGATTCGGGCACAGCTAGAACTCTAACTGCAGATGCAGCCCAGGCTAATGGAGCTATATAAAACGCTGATTCGGGCACAGCTAGGACTCTAACTGCAGATGCAGCCCAGGCTAATGGAGCTATATAAAACGCTGATTCGGGCACAGCTAGAACTCTAACTGCAGATGCAGCCCAGGCTAATGGAGCTATATAAAACGCTGATTCGGGCACAGCTAGAACTCTAACTGCAGATGCAGCCCAGGCTAATGGAGCTGTATAAAACGCTGATTCGGGCACAGCTAGAACTCTAACTGCAGATGCAGCCCAGGCTAATGGAGCTGTATAAAACGTTGATTCGGGCACAGCTAGAACTCTAACTGCAGATGCAGCCCAGGCTAATGGAGCTGTATAAAACGTTGATTCGGGCACAGCTAGAACTCTAACTGCAGATGCAGCCCAGGCTAATGGAGCTATATAAAACACTGATTCGGGCACAGCTAGAACTCTAACTGCAGATGCAGCCCAGGCTAATGGAGCTATATAAAACGCTGATTCGGGCACAGCTAGAACTCTAACTGCAGATGCAGCCCAGGCTAATGGAGCTATATAAAACGTTGATTCGGGCACAGCTAGGACTCTAACTGCAGATGCAGCCCAGGCTAATGGAGCTGTATAAAACGCTGATTCGGGCACAGCTAGAACTCGAACTGCAGATGCAGCCCAGGCTAATGGAGCTGTATAAAACGCTGATTCGGGCACAGCTAGAACTCTAACTGCAGATGCAGCCCAGGCTAAGGAGCTATATAAAACGCTGATTCGGGCACAGCTAGGACTCTAACTGCAGATGCAGCCCAGGCTAATGGAGCTGTATAAAACGCTGATTCGGGCACAGCTAGAACTCGAACTGCAGATGCAGCCCAGGCTAATGGAGCTATATAAAACGCAGATTCGGGCACAGCTAGAACTCTAACTGCAGATGCAGCCCAGGCTAATGGAGCTATATAAAACGCTGATTCGGGCACAGCTAGAACTCTAACTGCAGATGCAGCCCAGGCTAATGGAGCTATATAAAACGCTGATTCGGGCACAGCTAGAACTCTAACTGCAGATGCAGCCCAGGCTAACGGAGCTGTATTAAACGCTGATTCGGGCACAGCTAGAACTCTAACTGCAGATGCAGCCCAGGCTAATTGAGCTATATAAAACGCTGATTCGGGCACAGCTAGGACTCTAACTGCAGGTGCAGCCCAGGCTAATGGAGCTGTATAAAACGCTGATTCGGGCACAGCTAGAACTCTAACTACAGATGCAGCCCAGGCTAATGGAGCTGTATAAAACGCTGATTCGGGCACAGCTAGAACTCTAACTGCAGATGCAGCCCAGGCTAATGGAGCTATATAAAACGCTGATTCGGGCACAGCTAGAACTCTAACTGCAGATGCAGCCCAGGCTAATGGAGCTATATAAAACGCTGATTCGGGCACAGCTAGAACTCTAACTGCAGATGCAGCCCAGGCTAATGGAGCTGTATAAAACGCTGATTCGGGCACAGCTAGAACTCTAACTGCAGATGCAGCCCAGGCTAATGGAGCTGTATAAAACGTTGATTCGGGCACAGCTAGAGCTCTAACTGCAGATGCAGCCCAGGCTAATGGAGCTGTATAAAACGTTGATTCGGGCACAGCTAGAACTCTAACTGCAGATGCAGCCCAGGCTAATGGAGCTATATAAAACGCTGATTCGGGCACAGCTAGAACTCGAACTGCAGATGCAGCCCAGGCTAATGGAGCTATATAAAACGCTGATTCGGGCACAGCTAGAACTCTAACTGCAGATGCAGCCCAGGCTAATGGAGCTATATAAAACGCTGATTCGGGCACAGCTAGAACTCTAACTGCAGATGCAGCCCAGGCTAATGGAGCTATATAAAACGCTGATTCGGGCACAGCTAGAACTCTAACTGCAGATGCAGCCCAGGCTAACGGAGCTGTATAAAACGCTGATTCGGGCACAGCTAGAACTCTAACTGCAGATGCAGCCCAGGCTAATTGAGCTATATAAAACGCTGATTCGGGCACAGCTAGGACTCTAACTGCAGGTGCAGCCCAGGCTAATGGAGCTGTATAAAACGCTGATTCGGGCACAGCTAGAACTCTAACTACAGATGCAGCCCAGGCTAATGGAGCTGTATAAAACGCTGATTCGGGCACAGCTAGAACTCTAACTGCAGATGCAGCCCAGGCTAATGGAGCTATATAAAACGCTGATTCGGGCACAGCTAGAACTCTAACTGCAGATGCAGCCCAGGCTAATGGAGCTATATAAAACGCTGATTCGGGCACAGCTAGAACTCTAACTGCAGATGCAGCCCAGGCTAATGGAGCTGTATAAAACGCTGATTCGGGCACAGCTAGAACTCTAACTGCAGATGCAGCCCAGGCTAATGGAGCTGTATAAAACGTTGATTCGGGCACAGCTAGAACTCTAACTGCAGATGCAGCCCAGGCTAATGGAGCTGTATAAAACGTTGATTCGGGCACAGCTAGAACTCTAACTGCAGATGCAGCCCAGGCTAATGGAGCTATATAAAACGCTGATTCGGGCACAGCTAGGACTCTAACAGCAGATGCAGCCCAGGCTAATGGAGCTGTATAAAACGCTGATTCGGGCACAGCTAGGACTCTAACTGCAGATGCAGCCCAGGCTAATGGAACTGTATAAAACGCTGATTCGGGCACAGCTAGAACTCTAACTGCAGATGCAGCCCAGGCTAATGGAGCTATATAAAACGCTGATTCGGGCACAGCTAGGACTCTAACTGCAGATGCAGCCCAGGCTAATGGAGCTGTATAAAACGCTGATTCGGGCACAGCTAGAACTCGAACTGCAGATGCAGCCCAGGCTAATGGAGCTATATAAAACGCTGATTCGGGCACAGCTAGAACTCTAACTGCAGATGCAGCCCAGGCTAATGGAGCTATATAAAACGCTGATTCGGGCACAGCTAGAACTCTAACTGCAGATGCAGCCCAGGCTAATGGAGCTATATAAAACGCTGATTCGGGCACAGCTAGAACTCTAACTGCAGATGCAGCCCAGGCTAACGGAGCTGTATAAAACGCTGATTCGGGCACAGCTAGAACTCTAACTGCAGATGCAGCCCAGGCTAATTGAGCTATATAAAACGCTGATTCGGGCACAGCTAGGACTCTAACTGCAGGTGCAGCCCAGGCTAATGGAGCTGTATAAAACGCTGATTCGGGCACAGCTAGAACTCTAACTACAGATGCAGCCCAGGCTAATGGAGCTGTATAAAACGCTGATTCGGGCACAGCTAGAACTCTAACTGCAGATGCAGCCCAGGCTAATGGAGCTATATAAAACGCTGATTCGGGCACAGCTAGAACTCTAACTGCAGATGCAGCCCAGGCTAATGGAGCTATATAAAACGCTGATTCGGGCACAGCTAGAACTCTAACTGCAGATGCAGCCCAGGCTAATGGAGCTGTATAAAACGCTGATTCGGGCACAGCTAGAACTCTAACTGCAGATGCAGCCCAGGCTAATGGAGCTGTATAAAACGTTGATTCGGGCACAGCTAGAACTCTAACTGCAGATGCAGCCCAGGCTAATGGAGCTGTATAAAACGTTGATTCGGGCACAGCTAGAACTCTAACTGCAGATGCAGCCCAGGCTAATGGAGCTATATAAAACGCTGATTCGGGCACAGCTAGGACTCTAACAGCAGATGCAGCCCAGGCTAATGGAGCTGTATAAAACGCTGATTCGGGCACAGCTAGGACTCTAACTGCAGATGCAGCCCAGGCTAATGGAACTGTATAAAACGCTGATTCGGGCACAGCTAGAACTCTAACTGCAGATGCAGCACAGGCTAATGGAGCAATATAAAACGCTGATACGGGCACAGCTAGGACTCTAACTGCAGATGCAGCCCAGGCTAAGGAGCTATATAAAACGTTGATTCGGGCACAGCTAGGACTCTAACTGCAGATGCAGCCCAGGCTAATGGAGCTATATAAAACGTTGATTCGGGCACAGCTAGGACTCTAACTGCAGATGCAGCCCAGGCTAATGGAGCTATATAAAACGCTGATTCGGGCACAGCTAGAACTCTAACTGCAGATGCAGCCCAGGCTAATGGAGCTATATAAAACGCTGATTCGGGCACAGCTAGAACTCGAACTGCAGATGCAGCCCAGGCTAATGGAGCTGTATAAAACGCTGATTCGGGCACAGCTAGAACTCGAACTGCAGATGCAGCCCAGGCTAATGGAGCTATATAAAATGCTGATTCGGGCACAGCTAGAACTCTAACTGCAGATGCAGCCCAGGCTAATGGAGCTATATAAAATGCTGATTCGGGCACAGCTAGAACTCTAACTGCAGATGCAGCTCAGGCGAATGGAGCTATATAAAACGCTGATTCGGGCACAGCTAGAACTCTAACTGCAGATGCAGCCCAGGCTAATGGAGCTATATAAAACGTTGATTCGGGCACAGCTAGAACTCTAACTGCAGATGCAGCCCAGGCTAATGGAGCTATATAAAACGCTGATTCGGGCACAGCTAGAACTCTAACTGCAGATGCAGCCCAGGCTAATGGAGCTGTATAAAACGTTGATTCGGGCACAGCTAGGACTCTAACTGCAGATGCAGCCCAGGCTAATGGAGCTGTATAAAACGCTGATTCGGGCACAGCTAGAACTCGAACTGCAGATGCAGCCCAGGCTAATGGAGCTGTATAAAACGCTGATTCGGGCACAGCTAGAACTCTAACTGCAGATGCAGCCCAGGCTAATGGAGCTATATAAAACGCTGATTCGGGCACAGCTAGGACTCTAACTGCAGATGCAGCCCAGGCTAATGGAGCTGTATAAAACGCTGATTCGGGCACAGCTAGAACTCGAACTGCAGATGCAGCCCAGGCTAATGGAGCTATATAAAACGCTGATTCGGGCACAGCTAGAACTCTAACTGCAGATGCAGCCCAGGCTAATGGAGCTATATAAAACGCTGATTCGGGCACAGCTAGAACTCTAACTGCAGATGCAGCCCAGGCTAATGGAGCTATATAAAACGCTGATTCGGGCACAGCTAGAACTCTAACTGCAGATGCAGCCCAGGCTAACGGAGCTGTATAAAACGCTGATTCGGGCACAGCTAGAACTCTAACTGCAGATGCAGCCCAGGCTAATTGAGCTATATAAAACGCTGATTCGGGCACAGCTAGGACTCTAACTGCAGGTGCAGCCCAGGCTAATGGAGCTGTATAAAACGCTGATTCGGGCACAGCTAGAACTCTAACTACAGATGCAGCCCAGGCTAATGGAGCTGTATAAAACGCTGATTCGGGCACAGCTAGAACTCTAACTGCAGATGCAGCCCAGGCTAATGGAGCTATATAAAACGCTGATTCGGGCACAGCTAGAACTCTAACTGCAGATGCAGCCCAGGCTAATGGAGCTATATAAAACGCTGATTCGGGCACAGCTAGAACTCTAACTGCAGATGCAGCCCAGGCTAATGGAGCTGTATAAAACGCTGATTCGGGCACAGCTAGAACTCTAACTGCAGATGCAGCCCAGGCTAATGGAGCTGTATAAAACGTTGATTCGGGCACAGCTAGAACTCTAACTGCAGATGCAGCCCAGGCTAATGGAGCTGTATAAAACGTTGATTCGGGCACAGCTAGAACTCTAACTGCAGATGCAGCCCAGGCTAATGGAGCTATATAAAACGCTGATTCGGGCACAGCTAGGACTCTAACAGCAGATGCAGCCCAGGCTAATGGAGCTGTATAAAACGCTGATTCGGGCACAGCTAGGACTCTAACTGCAGATGCAGCCCAGGCTAATGGAACTGTATAAAACGCTGATTCGGGCACAGCTAGAACTCTAACTGCAGATGCAGCACAGGCTAATGGAGCAATATAAAACGCTGATACGGGCACAGCTAGGACTCTAACTGCAGATGCAGCCCAGGCTAAGGAGCTATATAAAACGTTGATTCGGGCACAGCTAGGACTCTAACTGCAGATGCAGCCCAGGCTAATGGAGCTATATAAAACGTTGATTCGGGCACAGCTAGGACTCTAACTGCAGATGCAGCCCAGGCTAATGGAGCTATATAAAACGCTGATTCGGGCACAGCTAGAACTCTAACTGCAGATGCAGCCCAGGCTAATGGAGCTATATAAAACGCTGATTCGGGCACAGCTAGAACTCGAACTGCAGATGCAGCCCAGGCTAATGGAGCTGTATAAAACGCTGATTCGGGCACAGCTAGAACTCGAACTGCAGATGCAGCCCAGGCTAATGGAGCTATATAAAATGCTGATTCGGGCACAGCTAGAACTCTAACTGCAGATGCAGCCCAGGCTAATGGAGCTATATAAAATGCTGATTCGGGCACAGCTAGAACTCTAACTGCAGATGCAGCTCAGGCGAATGGAGCTATATAAAACGCTGATTCGGGCACAGCTAGAACTCTAACTGCAGATGCAGCCCAGGCTAATGGAGCTATATAAAACGTTGATTCGGGCACAGCTAGAACTCTAACTGCAGATGCAGCCCAGGCTAATGGAGCTATATAAAACGCTGATTCGGGCACAGCTAGAACTCTAACTGCAGATGCAGCCCAGGCTAATGGAGCTATATAAAACGCTGATTCGGGCACAGCTAGGACTCTAACTGCAGATGCAGCCCAGGCTAATGGAGCTATATAAAACGCTGATTCGGGCACAGCTAGAACTCTAACTGCAGATGCAGCCCAGGCTAATGGAGCTATATAAAACGCTGATTCGGGCACAGCTAGAACTCTAACTGCAGATGCAGCCCAGGCTAATGGAGCTGTATAAAACGCTGATTCGGGCACAGCTAGAACTCTAACTGCAGATGCAGCCCAGGCTAATGGAGCTGTATAAAACGTTGATTCGGGCACAGCTAGAACTCTAACTGCAGATGCAGCCCAGGCTAATGGAGGTGTATAAAACGTTGATTCGGGCACAGCTAGAACTCTAACTGCAGATGCAGCCCAGGCTAATGGAGCTATATAAAACACTGATTCGGGCACAGCTAGAACTCTAACTGCAGATGCAGCCCAGGCTAATGGAGCTATATAAAACGCTGATTCGGGCACAGCTAGAACTCTAACTGCAGATGCAGCCCAGGCTAATGGAGCTGTATAAAACGTTGATTCGGGCACAGCTAGGACTCTAACTGCAGATGCAGCCCAGGCTAATGGAGCTGTATAAAACGCTGATTCGGGCACAGCTAGAACTCGAACTGCAGATGCAGCCCAGGCTAATGGAGCTGTATAAAACGCTGATTCGGGCACAGCTAGAACTCTAACTGCAGATGCAGCCCAGGCTAAGGAGCTATATAAAACGCTGATTCGGGCACAGCTAGGACTCTAACTGCAGATGCAGCCCAGGCTAATGGAGCTGTATAAAACGCTGATTCGGGCACAGCTAGAACTCTAACTGCAGATGCAGCCCAGGCTAATGGAGCTGTATAAAACGCTGATTCGGGCACAGCTAGAACTCTAACTGCAGATGCAGCCCAGGCTAATGGAGCTGTATAAAACGTTGATTCGGGCACAGCTAGAACTCTAACTGCAGATGCAGCCCAGGCTAATGGAACTGTATAAAACGCTGATTCGGGCACAGCTAGAACTCTAACTGCAGATGCAGCACAGGCTAATGGAGCAATATAAAACGCTGATACGGGCACAGCTAGGACTCTAACTGCAGATGCAGCCCAGGCTAAGGAGCTATATAAAACGTTGATTCGGGCACAGCTAGGACTCTAACTGCAGATGCAGCCCAGGCTAATGGAGCTATATAAAACGTTGATTCGGGCACAGCTAGGACTCTAACTGCAGATGCAGCCCAGGCTAATGGAGCTATATAAAACGCTGATTCGGGCACAGCTAGAACTCTAACTGCAGATGCTGCCCAGGCTAATGGAGCTATATAAAACGCTGATTCGGGCACAGCTAGAACTCTAACTGCAGATGCAGCCCAGGCTAATGGAGCTACATAAAACGCTGATTCGGGCACAGCTAGAACTCTAACTGCAGATGCAGCCCAGGCTAACGGAGCTGTATAAAACGCTGATTCGGGCACAGCTAGAACTCTAACTGCAGATGCAGCCCAGGCTAATTGAGCTATATAAAACGCTGATTCGGGCACAGCTAGGACTCTAACTGCAGGTGCAGCCCAGGCTAATGGAGCTGTATAAAACGCTGATTCGGGCACAGCTAGAACTCTAACTACAGATGCAGCCCAGGCTAATGGAGCTGTATAAAACGCTGATTCGGGCACAGCTAGAACTCGAACTGCAGATGCAGCCCCGGCTAATGGAGCTATATAAAACGCTGATCCGGGCACAGCTAGAACTCTAACTGCAGATGCAGCCCAGGCTAATGGAGCTATATAAAATGCTGATTCGGGCACAGCTAGAACTCTAACTGCAGATGCAGCCCAGGCTAATGGAGCTGTATAAAACGCTGATTCGGGCACAGCTAGAACTCTAACTGCAGATGCAGCCCAGGCTAATGGAGCTGTATAAAACGTTGATTCGGGCACAGCTAGAACTCTAACTGCAGATGCAGCCCAGGCTAATGGAGCTGTATAAAACGTTGATTCGGGCACAGCTAGAACTCTAACTGCAGATGCAGCCCAGGCTAATGGAGCTATATAAAACGCTGATTCGGGCACAGCTAGGACTCTAACAGCAGATGCAGCCCAGGCTAATGGAGCTGTATAAAACGCTGATTCGGGCACAGCTAGGACTCTAACTGCAGATGCAGCCCAGGCTAATGGAACTGTATAAAACGCTGATTCGGGCACAGCTAGAACTCTAACTGCAGATGCAGCACAGGCTAATGGAGCAATATAAAACGCTGATACGGGCACAGCTAGGACTCTAACTGCAGATGCAGCCCAGGCTAAGGAGCTATATAAAACGTTGATTCGGGCACAGCTAGGACTCTAACTGCAGATGCAGCCCAGGCTAATGGAGCTATATAAAACGTTGATTCGGGCACAGCTAGGACTCTAACTGCAGATGCAGCCCAGGCTAATGGAGCTATATAAAACGCTGATTCGGGCACAGCTAGAACTCTAACTGCAGATGCAGCCCAGGCTAATGGAGCTATATAAAATGCTGATTCGGGCACAGCTAGAACTCTAACTGCAGATGCAGCCCAGGCTAATGGAGCTATATAAAACGCTGATTCGGGCCCAGCTAGAACTCTAACTGCAGATGCAGCCCAGGCTAATGGAGCTATATAAAACGCTGATTCGGGCACAGCTAGAACTCTAACTGCAGATGCAGCCCAGGCTAATGGAGCTATATAAAACGCTGATTCGGGCACAGCTAGAACTCTAACTGCAGATGCAGCCCAGGCTAATGGAGCTGTATAAAACGCTGATTCGGGCACAGCTAGAACTCGAACTGCAGATGCAGCCCAGGCTAATGGAGCTGTATAAAACGCTGATTCGGGCACAGCTAGAACTCGAACTGCAGATGCAGCCCAGGCTAATGGAGCTATATAAAATGCTGATTCGGGCACAGCTAGAACTCTAACTGCAGATGCAGCCCAGGCTAATGGAGCTATATAAAATGCTGATTCGGGCACAGCTAGAACTCTAACTGCAGATGCAGCTCAGGCTAATGGAGCTATATAAAACGCTGATTCGGGCACAGCTAGAACTCTAACTGCAGATGCAGCCCAGGCTAATGGAGCTATATAAAACGTTGATTCGGGCACAGCTAGAACTCTAACTGCAGATGCAGCCCAGGCTAATGGAGCTATATAAAACGCTGATTCGGGCACAGCTAGAACTCTAACTGCAGATGCAGCCCAGGCTAATGGAGCTATATAAAACGCTGATTCGGGCACAGCTAGGACTCTAACTGCAGATGCAGCCCAGGCTAATGGAGCTATATAAAACGCTGATTCGGGCACAGCTAGAACTCTAACTGCAGATGCAGCCCAGGCTAATGGAGCTGTATAAAACGCTGATTCGGGCACAGCTAGAACTCTAACTGCAGATGCAGCCCAGGCTAATGGAGCTGTATAAAACGTTGATTCGGGCACAGCTAGAACTCTAACTGCAGATGCAGCCCAGGCTAATGGAGCTGTATAAAACGTTGATTCGGGCACAGCTAGAACTCTAACTGCAGATGCAGCCCAGGCTAATGGAGCTATATAAAACACTGATTCGGGCACAGCTAGAACTCTAACTGCAGATGCAGCCCAGGCTAATGGAGCTATATAAAACGCTGATTCGGGCACAGCTAGAACTCTAACTGCAGATGCAGCCCAGGCTAATGGAGCTGTATAAAACGTTGATTCGGGCACAGCTAGAACTGTAACTGCAGATGCAGCCCAGGCTAATGGAGCTGTATAAAACGCTGATTCGGGCACAGCTAGAACTCGAACTGCAGATGCAGCCCAGGCTAATGGAGCTGTATAAAACGCTGATTCGGGCACAGCTAGAACTCGAACTGCAGATGCAGCCCAGGCTAATGGAGCTATATAAAACGCTGATTCGGGCACAGCTAGAACTCTAACTGCAGATGCAGCCCAGGCTAATGGAGCTATATAAAATGCTGATTCGGGCACAGCTAGAACTCTAACTGCAGATGCAGCCCAGGCTAATGGAGCTATATAAAACGCTGATTAGGGCACAGCTAGAACTCTAACTGCAGATGCAGCCCAGGCTAATGGAGCTATATAAAACGTTGATTCGGGCACAGCTAGAACTCTAACTGCAGATGCAGCCCAGGCTAATGGAGCTATATAAAACGCTGATTCGGGCACAGCTAGAACTCTAACTGCAGATGCAGCCCAGGCTAATGGAGCTATATAAAACGCTGATTCGGGCACAGATAGGACTCTAACTGCAGATGCAGCCCAGGCTAATGGAGCTATATAAAACGCTGATTCGGGCACAGCTAGAACTCTAACTGCAGATGCAGCCCAGGCTAATGGAGCTATATAAAACGCTGATTCGGGCACAGCTAGAACTCTAACTGCAGATGCAGCCCAGGCTAATGGAGCTGTATAAAACGCTGATTCGGGCACAGCTAGAACTCTAACTGCAGATGCAGCCCAGGCTAATGGAGCTGTATAAAACGTTGATTCGGGCACAGCTAGAACTCTAACTGCAGATGCAGCCCAGGCTAATGGAGCTGTATAAAACGTTGATTCGGGCACAGCTAGAACTCTAACTGCAGATGCAGCCCAGGCTAATGGAGCTATATAAAACACTGATTCGGGCACAGCTAGAACTCTAACTGCAGATGCAGCCCAGGCTAATGGAGCTATATAAAACGCTGATTCGGGCACAGCTAGAACTCTAACTGCAGATGCAGCCCAGGCTAATGGAGCTGTATAAAACGCTGATTCGGGCACAGCTAGAACTCTAACTGCAGATGCAGCCCAGGCTAATGGAGCTATATAAAACGCTGATTCGGGCACAGCTAGATCTCTAACTGCAGATGCAGCCCAGGCTAATGGAGCTATATAAAACGCTGATTCGGGCACAGCTAGAACTCCAGCTGCAGATGCATCCCAGGCTAATGGAGCTATATAAAACGCTGATTCGGGCACAGCTAGAACTCGAACTGCAGATGCAGCCCAGGCTAATGGAGCGATATAAAACGCTGATTCGGGCACAGCTAGAACTCTAACTGCAGATGCAGCCCAGGCTAATGGAGCTATATAAAACGCTGATTCGGGCACAGCTAGAACTCTAACTGCAGATGCAGCCCAGGCTAATGGAGCTATATAAAACGCTGATTCGGGCACAGCTAGAACTCTAACTGCAGATGCAACCCAGGCTAATGGAGCTGTATAAAACGCTGATTCGGGCACAGCTAGAACTCTAACTGCAGATGCAGCCCAGGCTAATGGAGCTGTAGAAAACGCTGATTCGGGCACAGCTAGGACTCTAACTGCAGGTGCAGCCCAGGCTAATGGAGCTGTATAAAACGCTGATTCGGGCACAGCTAGAACTCTAACTGCAGATGCAGCCCAGGCTAATGGAGCTATATAAAACGTTGATTCGGGCACAGCTAGAACTCTAACTGCAGATGCAGCCCAGGCTAATGGAGCTATATAAAACGCTGATTCGGGCACAGCTAGAACTCTAACTGCAGATGCAGCCCAGGCTAATGGAGCTATATAAAACGCTGATTCGGGCACAGCTAGAACTCTAACTGCAGATGCAGCCCAGGCTAATGGAGCTGTATAAAACGCTGATTCGGGCACAGCTAGAACTCTAACTGCAGATGCAGCCCAGGCTAATGGAGCTGTATAAAACGTTGATTCGGGCACAGCTAGAACTCTAACTGCAGATGCAGCCCAGGCTAATGGAGCTGTATAAAACGTTGATTCGGGCACAGCTAGAACTCTAACTGCAGATGCAGCCCAGGCTAATGGAGCTATATAAAACACTGATTCGGGCACAGCTAGGACTCTAACAGCAGATGCAGCCCAGGCTAATGGAGCTGTATAAAACGCTGATTCGGGCACAGCTAGGACTCTAACTGCAGATGCAGCCCAGGCTAATGGAGCTGTATAAAACGCTGATTCGGGCACAGCTAGAACTCTAACTGCAGATGCAGCCCAGGCTAATGGAGCAATATAAAACGCTGATTCGGGCACAGCTAGGACTCTAACTGCAGATGCAGCCCAGGCTAAGGAGCTATATAAAACGCTGATTCGGGCACAGCTAGGACTCTAACTGCAGATGCAGCCCAGGCTAATGGAGCTATGTAAAACGCTGATTCGGGCACAGCTAGGACTCTAACTGCAGATGCAGCCCAGGCTAATGGAGCTATATAAAATGCTGATTCGGGCACAGCTAGAACTCTAACTGCAGATGCAGCCCAGGCTAATGGAGCTATATAAAACGCTGATTCGGGCACAGCTAGAACTCTAACTGCAGATGCAGCCCAGGCTAATGTAGCTATATAAAACGCTGATTCGGGCACAGCTAGAACTCTAACTGCTGATGCAGCCCAGGCTAATGGAGCTATATAAAACGCTGATTCGGGCACAGCTAGAACTCTAACTGCAGATGCAGCCCAGGCTAATGGAGCTATATAAAACGCTGATTCGGGCACAGCTAGAACTCCAGCTGCAGATGCAGCCCAGGCTAATGGAGCTGTATAAAACGTTGATTCGGGCACAGCTAGAACTCGAACTGCAGATGCAGCCCAGGCTAATGGAGCTATATAAAACGCTGATTCGGGCACAGCTAGAACTCTAACTGCAGATGCAGCCCAGGCTAATGGAGCTATATAAAACGCTGATTCGGGCACAGCTAGAACTCTAACTGCAGATGCAGCCCAGGCTAATGGAGCTATATAAAACGCTGATTCGGACACAGCTAGAACTCTAACTGCAGATGCAGCCCAGGCTAACGGAGCTATATAAAACGCTGATTCGGGCACAGCTAGAACTCTAACTGCAGGTGCAGCCCAGGCTAATGGAGCTGTATAAAACGCTGATTCGGGCACAGCTAGAACTGTAACTGCAGATGCAGCCCTGGCTAATGGAGCTATATAAAACGCTGATTCGGGCACAGCTAGAACTCTAACTGCAGATGCAGCCCAGGCTAATGGAGCTATATAAAACGTTGATTCGGGCACAGCTAGAACTCTAACTGCAGATGCAGCCCAGGCTAATGGAGCTGTATAAAACGTTGATTCGGACACAGCTAGAACTCTAACTGCAGATGCAGCCCAGGCTAATGGAGCTATATAAAACGCTGATTCGGGCACATCTAGGACTCTAACAGCAGATGCAGCCCAGGCTAATGGAGCTGTATAAAACGCTGATTCGGGCACAGCTAGAACTCTAACTGCAGATGCAGCCCAGGCTAATGGAGCTGTATAAAACGCTGATTCGGGCACAGCTAGGACTCTAACTGCAGATGCAACCCAGGCTAATGGAGCTGTCTATAACGCTGATTCGGGCACAGCTAGAACTCTAACTGCAGATGCAGCCCAGGCTAATGGAGCTGTATAAAACGTTGATTCGGGCACAGCTAGAACTCTAACTGCAGATGCAGCCCAGGCTAATGGAGCTATATAAAACGCTGATTCGGGCACAGCTAGAACTCTAACTGCAGATGCAGCCCAGGCTAATGGAGCTATATAAAACGCTGATTCGGGCACAGCTAGGACTCTAACTGCAGATGCAGCCCAGGCTAATGGAGCTATATAAAACGCTGATTCGGGCACAGCTAGGACTCTAACTGCAGATGCAGCCCAGGCTAATGGAGCTATATAAAACGCTGATTCGGGCACAGCTAGGACTCTAACTGCAGATGCAGCCCAGGCTAATGGAGCTATATGAAAGGCTGATTCGGGCACAGCTAGGACTCTAACTGCAGATGCAGCCCAGGCTAATGGAGCTATATAAAACGCTGATTCGGGCACAGCGAGGACTCTAACTGCAGATGCAGCCCAGGCTAATGGAGCTATATAAAACGCTGATTCGGGCACAGCTAGAACTCTAACTGCAGATGCAGCCCAGGCAAATGGAGCTATATAAAACGCTGATTCGGGCACAGCTAGGACTCTAACTGCAGATGCAGCCCAGGCTAATGGAGCTATATAAAACGCTAATTCGGGCACAGCTAGGACTGTAACTGCAGATGCAGCCCAGGCTAATGGAGCTATATAAAACGCTGATTCGGGCACAGCTAGAACTCTAACTGCAGAGGCAGCCCAGGCTAATGGAGCTATATAAAACGCTGATTCGGGCACAGCTAGAACTCTAACTGCAGATGCAGCCCAGGCTAATGGAGCTATATAAACGCTTATTCGGGCACAGCTAGAACTCTAACTGCAGATGCAGCCCAGGCTAATGGAGCTATATAAAACGCTGATTCGGGCACAACTAGAACTCTAACTGCAGATGCAGCCCAGGCTAATGGAGCTATATAAAACGCTGATTCGGGCACAGCTAGAACTCTAACTGCAGATGCAGCCCAGGCTAATGGAGCAATATAAAACGCTGATCCGGGCACAGCTAGAACTCTAACTGCAGATGCAGCCCAGGCTAATGTAGCTGTATAAAACGCTGATTCAGGCACAGCTAGAACTCTAACTGCAGATGCAGCCCAGGCTAATGGAGCTATATAAAACGCTGATTCGGGCACAACTAGAACTCCAGCTGCAGATGCAGCCCAGGCTAATGGAGCTGTATAAAACGCTGATTTGGGCACAGCTAGAACTCTAACTGCAGATGCAGCCCAGGCTAATGGAGCTGTATAAAACGTTGATTCGAGCACAGCTAGAACTCTAACTGCAGATGCTGCCCAGGCTAATGGAGCTTTATAAAACGCTGATTCGGGCACAGCTAGAACTCTAACTGCAGATGCAGCCCAGGCTAATGGAGCTTTATAAAACGCTGATTCGGGCACAGCTAGAACTCTAACTGCAGACGCAGCCCAGGCTAATGGAGCTATATAAAACGCTGATTCGGGCACAGCTAGAACTCTAACTGCAGATGCAGCCCAGGCTAATGGAGCTGTATAAAACGCTGATTCGGGCACAGCTAGAACTCTAACTGCAGATGGAGCCCAGGCTAATGGAGCTGTATAAAACGCTGATTCGGGCACAGCTAGAACTCTAACTGCAGATGCAGCCCAGGCTAATGGAGCTATATAAAACGCTGATTCGGGCACAGCTAGAACTCTAACTGCAGATGCAGCCCAGGCTAATGGAGCTGTATAAAACGTTGATTCGGGCACAGCTAGAACTCTAACTGCAGATGCAGCCCAGGCTAATGGAGCTGTATAAAACGTTGATTCGGGCACAGCTAGAACTCTAACTGCAGATGCAGCCCAGGCTAATGGAGCTATATAAAACGCTGATTCGGGCACAGCTAGGACTCTAACAGCAGATGCAGCCCAGGCTAATGGAGCTGTATAAAACGCTGATTCGGGCACAGCTAGAACTCTAACTGCAGATGCAGCCCAGGCTAATGGAGCTGTATAAATCGCTGATTCGGGCACAGCTAGGACTCTAACTGCAGATGCAACCCAGGCTAATGGAGCTGTATATAACGCTGATTCGGGCACAGCTAGAACTCTAACTGCAGATGCAGCCCAGGCTAATGGAGCTGTATAAAACGTTGATTCGGGCACAGCTAGAACTCAAACTGCAGATGCAGCCCAGGCTAATGGAGCTATATAAAACGCTGATTCGGGCACAGCTAGAACTCTAACTGCAGATGCAGCCCAGGCTAATGGAGCTATATAAAACGCTGATTCGGGCACAGCTAGGACTCTAACTGCAGATGCAGCCCAGGCTAATGGAGCTATATAAAACGCTGATTCGAGCACAGCTAGGACTCTAACTGCAGATGCAGCCCAGGCTAATGGAGCTATATAAAACGCTGATTCGGGCACAGCTAGGACTCTAACTGCAGATGCAGCCCAGGCTAATGGAGCTATATGAAAGGCTGATTCGGGCACAGCTAGGACTCTAACTGCAGATGCAGCCCAGGCTAATGGAGCTATATAAAACGCTGATTCGGGCACAGCGAGGACTCTAACTGCAGATGCAGCCCAGGCTAATGGAGCTATATAAAACGCTGATTCGGGCACAGCTAGAACTCTAACTGCAGATGCAGCCCAGGCTAATGGAGCTATATAAAACGCTGATTCGGGCACAGCTAGGACTCTAACTGCAGATGCAGCCCAGGCTAATGGAGCTATATAAAACGCTGATTCGGGCACAGCTAGGACTGTAACTGCAGATGCAGCCCAGGCTAATGGAGCTATATAAAACGCTGATTCGGGCACAGCTAGAACTCTAACTGCAGATGCAGCCCAGGCTAATGGAGCTATATAAAACGCTGATTCGGGCACAGCTAGAACTCTAACTGCAGATGCAGCCCAGGCTAATGGAGCTATATAAACGCTAATTCGGGCACAGCTAGAACTCTAACTGCAGATGCAGCCCAGGCTAATGGAGCTATATAAAACGCTGATTCGGGCACAACTAGAACTCTAACTGCAGATGCAGCCCAGGCTAATGGAGCTATATAAAACGCTGATTCGGGCACAGCTAGAACTCTAACTGCAGATGCAGCCCAGGCTAATGGAGCAATATAAAACGCTGATCCGGGCACAGCTAGAACTCTAACTGCAGATGCAGCCCAGGCTAATGTAGCTGTATAAAACGCTGATTCGGGCACAGCTAGAACTCTAACTGCAGATGCAGCCCAGGCTAATGGAGCTATATAAAACGCTGATTCGGGCACAACTAGAACTCCAGCTGCAGATGCAGCCCAGGCTAATGGAGCTGTATAAAACGCTGATTTGGGCACAGCTAGAACTCTAACTGCAGATGCAGCCCAGGCTAATGGAGCTGTATAAAACGTTGATTCGGGCACAGCTAGAACTCTAACTGCAGATGCAGCCCAGGCTAATGGAGCTATATAAAATGCTGATTCGGGCACAGCTAGGACTTTAACTGCAGGTGCAGCCCAGGCTAATGGAGCTGTATAAAACGCTGATTCGGGCACAGCTAGAACTCTAACTGCAGATGCAGCCCAGGCTAATGGAGCTATATAAAACGCTGATTCGGGCACAGCTAGAACTCTAACTGCAGATGCAGCCCAGGCTAATGGAGCTATATAAAACGCTGATTCGGGCACAGCTAGATCTCTAACTGCAGATGCAGCCCAGGCTAATGGAGCTATATAAAAC
The DNA here is from genome assembly GCF_047496885.1 of Scyliorhinus torazame. Lineage (NCBI taxonomy): Eukaryota > Metazoa > Chordata > Chondrichthyes > Carcharhiniformes > Scyliorhinidae > Scyliorhinus > Scyliorhinus torazame. The sequence goes on along the minus strand of NC_092712.1, from coordinate 249,133,520 downwards.
GCTGATTCGGGCACAGCTAGAACTCTAACTGCAGATGCAGCCCAGGCTAATGGAGCTATATAAAACGCTGATTCGGGCACAGCTAGAACTCTAACTGCAGATGCAGCCCAGGCTAATGGAGCTATATAAAACGCTGATTCGGGCACAGCTAGAACTCTAACTGCAGATGCAGCCCAGGCTAATGGAGCTATATAAAATGCTGATTCGGGCACAGCTAGGACTCTAACTGCAGATGCAGCCCAGGCTAATGGAGCTATATAAAACGCTGATTCGGGCACAGCTAGAACTCTAACTGCAGATGCAGCCCAGGCTAATGGAGCTGTATAAAACGCTGATTCGGGCACAGCTAGAACTCTAACTGCAGATGCAGCCCAGGCTAATGGAGCAATATAAAACGCTGATTCGGGCACATCTAGGACTCTAACTGCAGATGCAGCCCAGGCTAAGGAGCTATATAAAACGCTGATTCGGGCACAGCTAGGACTCTAACTGCAGATGCAGCCCAGGCTAATGGAGCTATATAAAACGCTGATTCGGGCACAGCTAGGACTCAAACTGCAGATGCAGCTCAGGCTAATGGAGCTATATAAAATGCTGATTCAGGCACAGCTAGAACTCTAACTGCAGATGCAGCCCAGGCTAATGGAGCTATATAAAACGCTGATTCGGGCACAGCTAGGACTCTAACAGCAGATGCAGCCCAGGCTAATGGAGCTGTATAAAACGCTGATTCGGGCACAGCTAGAACTCTAACTGCAGATGCAGCCCAGGCTAATGGAGCTGTATAAAACGCTGATTCGGGCACATCTAGGACTCTAACTGCAGATGCAACCCAGGCTAATGGAGCTGTATATAACGCTGATTCGGGCACAGCTAGAACTCTAACTGCAGATGCAGCCCAGGCTAATGGAGCTGTATAAAACGTTGATTCGGGCACAGCTAGAACTCTAACTGCAGATGCAGCCCAGGCTAATGGAGCTATATAAAACGCTGATTCGGGCACAGCTAGAACTCTAACTGCAGATGCAGCCCAGGCTAATGGAGCTATATAAAACGCTGATTCGGGCACAGCTAGGACTCTAACTGCAGATGCAGCCCAGGCTAATGGAGCTATATAAAACGCTGATTCGGGCACAGCTAGGACTCTAACTGCAGATGCAGCCCAGGCTAATGGAGCTATATAAAACGCTGATTCGGGCACAGCTAGGACTCTAACTGCAGATGCAGCCCAGGCTAATGGAGCTATATGAAAGGCTGATTCGGGCACAGCTAGGACTCTAACTGCAGATGCAGCCCAGGCTAATGGAGCTATATAAAACGCTGATTCGGGCACAGCGAGGACTCTAACTGCAGATGCAGCCCAGGCTAATGGAGCTATATAAAACGCTGATTCGGGCACAGCTAGAACTCTAACTGCAGATGCAGCCCAGGCTAATGGAGCTATATAAAACGCTGATTCGGGCACAGCTAGGACTCTAACTGCAGATGCAGCCCAGGCTAATGGAGCTATATAAAACGCTGATTCGGGCACAGCTAGGACTGTAACTGCAGATGCAGCCCAGGCTAATGGAGCTATATAAAACGCTGATTCGGGCACAGCTAGAACTCTAACTGCAGATGCAGCCCAGGCTAATGGAGCTATATAAAACGCTGATTCGGGCACAGCTAGAACTCTAACTGCAGATGCAGCCCAGGCTAATGGAGCTATATAAACGCTAATTCGGGCACAGCTAGAACTCTAACTGCAGATGCAGCCCAGGCTAATGGAGCTATATAAAACGCTGATTCGGGCACAACTAGAACTCTAACTGCAGATGCAGCCCAGGCTAATGGAGCTATATAAAACGCTGATTCGGGCACAGCTAGAACTCTAACTGCAGATGCAGCCCAGGCTAATGGAGCAATATAAAACGCTGATCCGGGCACAGCTAGAACTCTAACTGCAGATGCAGCCCAGGCTAATGTAGCTGTATAAAACGCTGATTCGGGCACAGCTAGAACTCTAACTGCAGATGCAGCCCAGGCTAATGGAGCTATATAAAACGCTGATTCGGGCACAGCTAGAAATCCAGCTGCAGATGCAGCCCAGGCTAATGGAGCTGTATAAAACGCTGATTTGGGCACAGCTAGAACTCTAACTGCAGATGCAGCCCAGGCTAATGGAGCTGTATAAAACGTTGAATCGGGCACAGCTAGAACTCTAACTGCAGATGCAGCCCAGGCTAATGGAGCTATATAAAATGCTGATTCGGGCACAGCTAGGACTCTAACTGCAGGTGCAGCCCAGGCTAATGGAGCTGTATAAAACGCTGATTCGGTCACAGCTAGCACTCTAACTGCAGATGCAGCCCAGGCTAATGGAGCTATATAAAACGCTGATTCGGGCACTGCTAGAACTCTAACTGCAGATGCAGCCCAGGCTAATGGAGCTATATAAAACGCTGATTCGGGCACAGCTAGATCTCTAACTGCAGATGCAGCCCAGGCTAATGGAGCTATATAAAACGCTGATTCGGGCACAGCTAGAACTCTAACTGCAGATGCAGCCCAGGCTAATGGAGCTATATAAAACGCTGATTCGGGCACAGCTAGAACTCTAACTGCAGATGCAGCCCAGGCTAATGGAGCTATATAAAACGCTGATTCGGGCACAGCTAGAACTCTAACTGCAGATGCAGCCCAGGCTAATGGAGCTATATAAAACGCTGATTCGGGCACAGGTAGGACTCTAACTGCAGATGCAGCCCAGGCTAATGGAGCTATATAAAACGCTGATTCGGGCACAGCTAGAACTCTAACTGCAGATGCAGCCCAGGCTAATGGAGCTGTATAAAACGCTGATTCGGGCACAGCTAGAACTCTAACTGCAGATGCAGCCCAGGCTAATGGAGCAATATAAAACGCTGATTCGGGCACAGCTAGGACTCTAACTGCAGATGCAGCCCAGGCTAAGGAGCTATATAAAACGCTGATTCGGGCACAGCTAGGACTCTAACTGCAGATGCAGCCCAGGCTAATGGAGCTATATAAAACGCTGATTCGGGCACAGCTAGGACTCAAACTGCAGATGCAGCTCAGGCTAATGGAGCTATATAAAATGCTGATTCGGGCACAGCTAGAACTCTAACTGCAGATGCAGCCCAGGCTAATGGAGCTATATAAAACGCTGATTCGGGCACAGCTAGGACTCTAACAGCTGATGCAGGCCAGGCTAATGGAGCTGTATAAAACGCTGATTCGGGCACAGCTAGAACTCTAACTGCAGATGCAGCCCAGGCTAATGGAGCTGTATAAAACGCTGATTCGGGCACAGCTAGGACTCTAACTGCAGATGCAACCCAGGCTAATGGAGCTGTATATAACGCTGATTCGGGCACAGCTAGAACTCTAACTGCAGATGCAGCCCAGGCTAATGGAGCTGTATAAAACGTTGATTCGGGCACAGCTAGAACTCTAACTGCAGATGCAGCCCAGGCTAATGGAGCTATATAAAACGCTGATTCGGGCACAGCTAGAACTCTAACTGCAGATGCAGCCCAGGCTAATGGAGCTATATAAAACGCTGATTCGGGCACAGCTAGGACTCTAACTGCAGATGCAGCCCAGGCTAATGGAGCTATATAAAACGCTGATTCGGGCACAGCTAGGACTCTAACTGCAGATGCAGCCCAGGCTAATGGAGCTATATAAAACGCTGATTCGGGCACAGCTAGGACTCTAACTGCAGATGCAGCCCAGGCTAATGGAGCTATATGAAATGCTGATTCGGGCACAGCTAGGACTCTAACTGCAGATGCAGCCCAGGCTAATGGAGCTATATAAAACGCTGATTCGGGCACAGCGAGGACTCTAACTGCAGATGCAGCCCAGGCTAATGGAGCTATATAAAACGCTGATTCGGGCACAGCTAGAACTCTAACTGCAGATGCAGCCCAGGCTAATGGAGCTATATAAAACGCTGATTCGGGCACAGCTAGGACTCTAACTGCAGATGCAGCCCAGGCTAATGGAGCTATATAAAACGCTGATTCGGGCACAGCTAGGACTGTAACTGCAGATGCAGCCCAGGCTAATGGAGCTATATAAAACGCTGATTCGGGCACAGCTAGAACTCTAACTGCAGATGCAGCCCAGGCTAATGGAGCTATATAAAACGCTGATTCGGGCACAGCTAGAACTCTAACTGCAGATGCAGCCCAGGCTAATGGAGCTATATAAACGCTAATTCGGGCACAGCTAGAACTCTAACTGCAGATGCAGCCCAGGCTAATGGAGCTATATAAAACGCTGATTCGGGCACAACTAGAACTCTAACTGCAGATGCAGCCCAGGCTAATGGAGCTATATAAAACGCTGATTCGGGCACAGCTAGAACTCTAACTGCAGATGCAGCCCAGGCTAATGGAGCAATATAAAACGCTGATCCGGGCACAGCTAGAACTCTAACTGCAGATGCAGCCCAGGCTAATGTAGCTGTATAAAACGCTGATTCGGGCACAGCTAGAACTCTAACTGCAGATGCAGCCCAGGCTAATGGAGCTATATAAAACGCTGATTCGGGCACAGCTAGAACTCCAGCTGCAGATGCAGCCCAGGCTAATGGAGCTGTATAAAACGCTGATTTGGGCACAGCTAGAACTCTAACTGCAGATGCAGCCCAGGCTAATGGAGCTGTATAAAACGTTGATTCGGGCACAGCTAGAACTCTAACTGCAGATGCAGCCCAGGCTAATGGAGCTATATAAAATGCTGATTCGGGCACAGCTAGGACTCTAACTGCAGGTGCAGCCCAGGCTAATGGAGCTGTATAAAACGCTGATTCGGGCACAGCTAGAACTCTAACTGCAGATGCAGCCCAGGCTAATGGAGCTATATAAAACGCTGATTCGGGCACAGCTAGAACTCCAGCTGCAGATGCAGCCCAGGCTAATGGAGCTGTATAAAACGCTGATTTGGGCACAGCTAGAACTCTAACTGCAGATGCAGCCCAGGCTAATGGAGCTGTATAAAACGCTGATTCGGGCACAGCTAGAACTCTAACTGCAGATGCAGCCCAGGCTAATGGAGCTATATAAAATGCTGATTTGGGCACAGCTAGGACTCTAACTGCAGGTGCAGCCCAGGCTAATGGAGCTGTATAAAACGCTGATTCGGGCACAGCTAGAACTCTAACTGCAGATGCAGCCCAGGCTAATGGAGCTGTATAAAACGCTGATTCGGGCACTGCTAGAACTCTAACTGCAGATGCAGCCCAGGCTAATGGAGCTATATAAAACGCTGATTCGGGCACAGCTAGAACTCTAACTGCAGATGCAGCCCAGGCTAATGGAGCTATATAAAACGCTGATTCGGGCACAGCTAGAACTCTAACTGCAGATGCAGCCCAGGCTAATGGAGCTGTATAAAACGCTGATTCGGGCACAGCTAGAACTCTAACTGCAGATGCAGCCCAGGCTAATGGAGCTATATAAAATGCTGATTTGGGCACAGCTAGGACTCTAACTGCAGGTGCAGCCCAGGCTAATGGAGCTGTATAAAACGCTGATTCGGGCACAGCTAGAACTCTAACTGCAGATGCAGCCAAGGCTAATGGAGCTGTATAAAACGCTGATTCGGGCACAGCTAGAACTCTAACTGCAGATGCAGCCCAGGCTAATGGAGCTATATAAAACGCTGATTCGGGCACTGCTAGAACTCTAACTGCAGATGCAGCCCAGGCTAATGGAGCTATATAAAACGCTGATTCGGGCACAGCTAGAACTCTAACTGCAGATGCAGCCCAGGCTAATGGAGCTATATAAAACGCTGATTCGGGCACAGCTAGAACTCTAACTGCAGATGCAGCCCAGGCTAATGGAGCTATATAAAACGCTGATTCGGGCACAGCTAGAACTCTAACTGCAGATGCAGCCCAGGCGAATGGAGCTATATAAAACGCTGATTCGGGCACAGCTAGAACTCTAACTGCAGATGCAGCCCAGGCTAATGGAGCTATATAAAACGTTGATTCGGGCACAGCTAGAACTCTAACTGCAGATGCAGCCCAGGCTAATGGAGCTGTATAAAACGCTGATTCGGGCACAGCTAGAACTCTAACTGCAGATGCAGCCCAGGCTAATGGAGCTATATAAAACGCTGATTCGGGCACAGCTAGAACTCTAACTGCAGATGCAGCCCAGGCTAATGGAGCTATATAAAACGCTGATTCGGGCACTGCTAGAACTCTAACTGCAGATGCAGCCCAGGCTAATGGAGCTATATAAAACGCTGATTCGGGCACAGCTAGAACTCTAACTGCAGATGCAGCCCAGGCTAATGGAGCTATATAAAACGCTGATTCGGGCACAGCTAGAACTCTAACTGCAGATGCAGCCCAGGCTAATGGAGCTATATAAAACGCTGATTCGGGCACAGCTAGAACTCTAACTGCAGATGCAGCCCAGGCGAATGGAGCTATATAAAACGCTGATTCGGGCACATCTAGAACTCTAACTGCAGATGCAGCCCAGGCTAATGGAGCTATATAAAACGTTGATTCGGGCACAGCTAGAACTCTAACTGCAGATGCAGCCCAGGCTAATGGAGCTGTACAAACGCTGATTCGGGCACAGCTAGAACTCTAACTGCAGATGCAGCCCAGGCTAATGGAGCTATATAAAACGCTGATTCGGGCACAGCTAGAACTCTAACTGCAGATGCAGCCCAGGCTAATGGAGCTATATAAAACGCTGATTCGGGCACAGCTATATCTCTAACTGCAGATGCAGCCCAGGCTAATGGAGCTATATAAAACGCTGATTCGGGCACAGCTAGGACTCTAACTGCAGATGCAGCCCAGGCTAATGGAGCTATATAAAATGCTTATTCGGGCACAGCTAGGACTCTAACTGCAGATGCAGCCAAGGCTAATGGAGCTATATAAAACGCTGATTCGGGCACAGCTAGAACTCTAACTGCAGATGCAGCCCAGGCTAATGGAGCTATATAAAACGCTGATTCGGGCACAGCTAGAACTTTAACTGCAGATGCAGCCCAGGCTAATGGAGCTATATAAAACGTTGATTCGGGCACAGCTAGAACTCTAACTGCAGATGCAGCCCAGGCTAATGGAGCTGTATAAAACGTTGATTCGGGCACAGCTAGGACTCTAACTGCAGATGCAGCCCAGGCTAATGGAGCGATATAAAACGCTGATTCGGGCACAGCTAGAACTCCAGCTGCAGATGCAGCCCAGGCTAATGGAGCTGTATAAAACGCTGATTCGGGCACAGCTAGAACTCCAGCTGCAGATGCAGCCCAGGCTAATGGAGCTGTATAAAACGTTGATTCGGGCACAGCTAGAACTCCAACTGCAGATGCAGCCCAGGCTAATGGAGCTATATAAAACGTTGATTCGGGCACAGCTAGAACTCCAACTGCAGATGCAGCCCAGGCTAATGGAGCTATATAAAACGCTGATTCGGGCACAGTTAGAACTCTGGATGCAGTCCAGACTAATGCCTTGGTGGCATGGTTTCAAATTTCACCATGGCAGTTGATGGAATTCAAATTCAAATATTAATAAATCTGGTACTAAACACTATTGCACGGACGTTGCACTGATTGTTGTAAAAACCTATCTGCTTTACTCATCTCCTTTAGGGAAGGAAATCTGCTCTCTGCCCAGGAGGTGTAGGAGCACAACAACGTGGTTGACTCTTTGCTGCCCTCTGAAATAGCCAAACCACTCAGTTGTACCAAGCTACTGCAGGTGGACCAGCAATTGTTTAAAAAGGTGGGCCACCATCACCTTCCCAAGGGAAATTAGGGATTGGCAACAAATGTTGGTCTTGCCTGCAATGCCCACATCCCATGAAATGACTTATAAGTGAGCAAAGTGATGGAAGGCAGTGTTTTCACTGCTATCAAGAACAGTTAGTCAGCAATAACCTGCTCAAATTCTCATTTTGGATTTCAACAGGGCCACTCAGCTTAGCTCCAGACCTCAGATGAAAATATGGATAAAAGAGCTGAAGTTAATCATTAAGGCGGGATTTTACCGACTGCAAGCCCCGAACAGAAATGAAGGAAATAGGAATCAGCGAAATCTCTCCTTTTCATTGCAGTCGTACTGAACACAAAAGACGTTTTTGGTGTTTGAGGCAAACGACCTCAGTCCCAGGCATCACTGCAGGTGTTTCTCAGGTAGTGGCCTAGGCCCAACTGTCCTCAGCTGCTTCACCAATGAGTTTCTCTCTGTTGTGTAATCAGCTGAAGGGAACATGCGAAAGATCAAGTAACTGGAATGTAAAGCAGCACGTGAGCAGCAGCTGGTAGTGTGTGCAGGATTCGCAGCTGTGCTGTCCTGTGAGTAATGTTTGCTAAATTCCGAGAGTGATTCCGTCTGCTGAGTCATCCTCTAATATATCTTCAAATGAAGGATGCCTATGTTTGGTTTTCCAGTCCTGGTGCATGATTGGTGAGCTTGTGTGAAGTAGACACAGAAACACAATACTTTCCAACCTCTGGATCTGGAAACACTTAATTAACTGCAAATGCTCGCATTCAAAGCATTGTCTTGGATCTTTGAATTTGTCTATATATATGTTTCCTGAACAAGATGCCCCTTGAATGTCCCTATCGTCCCTGCTTCCACTACCTCCTCCGGTAGTGAGTTCCAGGCACCCACTACCCTCTGCGTAAAAAACTTGCCTCATACATCTACTCTAAACATTGCCCCTCTCACCTTAAACCTATGCCCCCTAGTAATTGACCCCTCTACCCTGGGGAAAAGCCTCTGACTATCCACTCTGTCTATGCCCTTCATAATTTTGTATACCTCTATCAGGTCGCCCCTCAACCTCCTTCGTTCCAGTGAGAACAAACCGAGTTTATTCAATCGCTCCTCATAGCTTATGCCCTCCATACCAGGCAACATTCTGGTAAATCTCTTCTGCACCCTCTCTAAAGCCTCCACATCCTTCTGGTAGTGTGGCGACCAGAATTGAACACTATACTCCAAGTGTGGCCTAACTAAGGTTCTATACAGCTGCAACATGACTTGCCAATTCTTATACTCAATGCCCCGGCCAATGAAGGCAAGCATGCCGTATGCCTTCTTGACTACCTTCTCCACCTGTGTTGCCCCTTTCAATGACCTGTGGACCTGTACTCCTAGATCTCTTTGACTTTCAATACTCTTGAGGGTTCTACCATTCACTGTATATTCCCTACCTGCATTAGCCCTTCCAAAATGCATTACCTCACATTTGTCCGGATTAAACTCCATCTGCCATCTCTCCGCCCAAGTCTCCAGACAATCTAAATCCTGCTGTATCCTCAGACAGTCCTCATCGCTATCCGCAATTCCACCAACCTTTGTGTCGTCTGCAAACTTACTAATCAGACCAGTTACATTTTCCTCCAAATCATTTATATATACTACAAAGAGCAAAGGTCCCAGCACTGATCCCTGTGGAACACCACTGGTCACAGCCCTCCAATTAGAAAAGCATCCCTCCATTGCTACCCTCTGCCTTCTATGGCCTAGCCAGTTCTGTATCCACCTTGCCAGTTCACCCCTGATCCCGTGTGACTTCACCTTTTGTACTAGTCTACCATGAGGGACCTTGTCAAAGGCCTTACTGAAGTCCATATAGACAACATCTACTGCCCTACCTGCATCAATCATCTTAGTGACCTCCTCGAAAAACTCTATCAAGTTAGTGAGACACGACCTCCCCTTCACAAAACCGTGCTGCCTCTCACTAATACGTCCATGTGCTTCCAAATGGGAGTAGATCCTGTCTCGAAGAATTCTCTCCAGTAATTTCCCTACCACTGAAGTAAGGCTCACCGGCCTGTAGTTCCCGGGATTATCCTTGCTACACTTCTTAAACAGAGGAACAACATTGGCTATTCTCCAGTCCTCCGGGACATCCCCTGAAGACAGCGAGAATCCAAAGATTTCTGTCAAGGCCTCAGCAATTTCCTCTCCAGCCTCCTTCAGTATTCGGGGGTAGATCCCATCAGGCCCTGGGGACTTATCTACCTTAATATTTTTTAAGACACCCAACACCTCGTCTTTTTGGATCACAATGTGACCCAGGCTATCTACACCCCCTTCTCCAGACTCAACATCTACCAATTCCTTCTCTTTGGTGAATACTGATGCAAAGTATTCATTTAGTACCTCGCCCATTTCCTCTGGCTCCACACATAGATTCCCTTGCCTATCCTTCAGTGGGCCAACCCTTTCCCTGGCTACCCTCTTGCTTTTTATGTACGTGTAACAAGCCTTGGGATTTTCCTTAACCCTATTTGCCAATGACTTTTCATGACCCCTTCTCGCCCTCCTGACTCCTTGCTTAAGTTCCTTCCTACTTTCCTTATATGCCACACAGGCTTCGTCTGTTCCCAGCCTTTTAGCCCTGACAAATGCCTCCTTTTTCTTTTTGACGAGGCCTACAATATCACTCGTCATCCAAGGTTCCCGAAAATTGCCGTATTTATCTTTCTTCCTCACAGGAACATGCCTGTCCTTTATTCCTTTCAACTGACACTTGAAAGCCTCCCACATGTCAGATGTTGATTTGCCCTCAAACATCCGCCCCCAATCTATGTTCTTCAGATCCCGCCTAATATTGTTATAATTAGCCTTTCCCCAATTTAGCACATTCATCCTCGGACCACTCTTATCCTTGTCCACCAGTACTTTAAAACTTACTGAATTGTGGTCACTGTTACCGAAATGCTCCCCTACTGAAACATCTACCACCTGGCCGGGCTCATTCCCCAATACCAGGTCCAGTACCGCCCCTTCCCTCGTTGGACTGTTTACATATTGTTTTAAGAAGCCCTCCTGGATGCTCCTTACAAACTCCGCCCCGTCTAAGCCCCTGGCACTAAGTGAGTCCCAGTCAATATTGGGGAAGTTGAAGTCTCCCATCACCACAACCCTGTTGTTTTTACTCTTTTCCAAAATCTGTCTACCTATCTGCTCCTCTATCTCCCGCTGGCTGTTGGGAGGCCTGTAGTATACCCCCAACATTGTGACTGCACCCTTCTTATTCCTGATCTCTACCCATATAGCCTCACTGCCCTCTGAGGTGTCCTCTCGCAGTATAGCTGCGATATTCTCCCGAACAAGTAGCGCAACTCCGCCTCCCCTTTTACATCCCCCTCTATCCCGCCTGAAACATCTAAATCCTGGAACGTTTAGCTGCCAATCCTGCCCTTCCCTCAACCAGGTCTCTGTAATGGCAACAACATCATAGTTCCAAGTAGTAATCCAAGCTCTAAGTTCATCTGCCTTACCCGTAATGCTCCTTGCATTAAAACATATGCACTTCAGGCCACCAGACCCGCTGTGTTCAGCAACTTCTCCCCGTCTGCTCTGCCTCAGAGCCACACTGTCCCTATTCCCTAGTTCTCCCTCAATGCTCTCACCTTCTGACCTATTGCTCCCGTGCCCACCCCCCTGCCATACTAGTTTAAACCCTCCCGTGTGACACTAGCAAACCTCGCGGCCAGGATATTTATGCCTCTCCGGTTTAGATGCAACCCGTCCATCTTATACAGGTCACACCTGCCCCGGAAGAGCTCCCAGTGGTCCAGATAACGGAAACCCTCCCTCCTACACCAGCTGTTTAGCCACGTGTTTGTCTGCTCTATCTTCCTATTTCTAGCCTCACTGGCACGTGGCACAGGGAGTAATCCCGAGATTACAACCCTCGAGGTCCTGTCTTTTAACTTTCTGCCTAGCTCCCTGAACTCCTGCTGCAGGACCTCATGCCCCTTCCTGCCTATGTCGTTAGTACCAATATGTACAACGACCTCTGCCTGTTTGCCCTCCCCCTTCAGGATTCCCTCTACCCGTTCGGAGACATCCTGGACCCTGGCACCAGGGAGGCAACATACACATATACATATCATTACAGACCCCACCCTGCACACGGACCCTGGGCACCGAACCCCAGGCCCCTGACTCCAGACCCCTGCTGGGAACATTACTTGGGCCGGGCTCAGGTGCCACCCCCACCCGATCCACACATCCACCCCCTGGTTGCTGGGATACTCCCAGCACTGAGGCCCAGCTCTAGGGCATTTGATTGTTGGCTGCTGCCTCTGTGGTGCTGATGCCTCCAGCGTTGAGGCAAAATGTCCAGGCCTCACAGACTGATTTGGATCCTAGGCAATAACACGCGCCTGCGACATGGCACATCTACCCATGGGAATAAACCTGAGAGCTGTGAAGTCTTGTGTAACTAACAATGCCACTTGGGTAGGCAGTGTCATAGTGGTATTGTCTCTGGACTAGTGATCCAGAGACCCAGGATAATGATAATGTAGATGGTGGCACAGTGGTTAGCACTGTTGCCTCAGAGCACCAGGACCCGAGTTCCATTCTGACTTACTGTCTGTGTGGAGTTTGCAATTTCTCCCTATGTCTGCGTGGGTTTCTTCCAGGTGCTCCGGTTTCCTCTCACAGTCCAAAGATGTGCAGGTTATGAGGATTGGCTATGCTAAAGTGGCCCGAGGTGTAGTAATCGGGATAGTGTGGAGTTTAGGCCTAGGTGGGGAAGTGTCTCTGTGGAAGTGTCTCTTGTCTCTGTGGAAGTGTTCTCTCCTCCTTAGCTTCTGGCTCTTACTTTTCTTCCCTTTACCCTGCCAGACAGCCACACGTTCTTATCCTCCTTAGGTTCATCAAAGCCATCAAAAAGGCAAGGTTGCCTGCTGCCTGCATTCTGTACTCCTTATGTTGATGGAAAAATTAGTGACACGATTGAACTTTACTCTGCAATGACCACCTTCCATTGCCAAGATATGGAGTCATTGTGATGTCTTTACATAGATACATAGAAGATAAGAGCAGGAGGACGCCTTGTGTCCCTTCGAGCCTGCTTCATCACGATCATGGCTGATCATTCAACTCAATAGCCTAGTCCTGCTTTCTCCCCATAGCCTTTGATCCCATTCTCCCCAAGTGCTATATTCAGCCATCTCTTGAATATATTCAAAGTTTTAGCATCAACTACTTCCTGTGGCAATGAGTCCCACAGGCTCACCACTCTTTGTGTGAAGAAATGTCTCCTTATATCTGTCTGAAATGGTTTACCCTGAATCCTCAGACTGTGACCCCTGGTTCTGGACACACCCATCTTCCCTGCAGCTACCCTGTCTAGTCCTGTTAGAATTTTATAAGTCTCTATGAGATCACCCCTCATTCTTTGGGCTGCCTTCATTCCAGCCATTCCATCCACAGATCCTCCCTGTATAAGATTTTGAGAATTTTACTGATTTGTAGAGCCTGTAATATCGATGGATTTTATTCTTTAACCAGAATTCTAAACGGTTCAGTTTTGACTCTTGTTGGGCAATTAACAGTTAAGATAGTTGGAGAAACAGGAAAAACAGGGGCGTCATTCTCCGCCGGCAGGAGTCTCCGTTTTGCCGGCACCGGGGGGTTTCCCGACGGCGTGGGGCTGCCCCACAATGGGAAACCCCATTGACCGGCCGGTATTACGGAGACTCCCACCGGCCGGTCGGCGCAGAAATGTGGCGGGGCGGGTAGGAGAATTTCGCCCCAGATGTTTGTGAAGAAAATAACTTTTTTTGAGACAGAGCCCATTTGAGTTAAGTTGAGTTGAAGTTGTCCGAATGATCAAAAATGATTTGGTGTTTGTTTGAAACTAGTTTGAAGGGATGGCTGCTTAAGATGCTAGAACAAAGAACAAAGAACAAAGAAATGTACAGCACAGGCACAGGCCCTTCGGCCCTCCAAGCCCGTGCCGACCATGCTGCCCGACTAAACTACAATCTTCTACACTTCCTGGGTCCGTATCCCTCTATTCCCATCCTATTCATGTATTTGTCAAGATGCCCCTTAAATGTCACTATTGCCCCTGCTTCCACCACCTCCTCCGGTAGCGAGTTCCAGGCACCCACTACCCTCTGCGTAAAAAACTTGCCTCGTACATCTACTCTAAATCTTGCCCCTCTCACCTTAAACCAATGCCCCCTAGTAATTGACCCCTCTACCCTGGGGAAAAGCCTCTGACTATCCACTCTGTCTATGCCCCTCATAATTTTGTAGACCTCTATCAGGTCTCCCCTCAACCTCCTTCGTTCCAGTGAGAACAAACCGAGTTTATTCAACCGCTTCTCATAGCTAATGCCCTCCATACCAGGCAACATTCTGGTAAATCTCTTCTGCACCCTCTCTAAAGCCTCCACATCCTTCTGGTAGTGTGGCGACCAGAATTGAACACTATACTCCAAGTGTGGCCTAACTGAGGTTTTATACAGCTGCAACATGACTTGCCAATTCTTATACTCAATGCCCCGGCCAATGAAGGCAAGCATGCCGTATGCCTTCTTGACTACCTTCTCCACCTGTGTTGTCCCTTTCAATGACCTGTGGACCTGTACTCCTAGATCTCTTTGACTTTCAATACTCTTGAGGGTTCTACCATTCACTGTATATTCCCTACCTGCATTAGACCTTCCAAAATGCATTACCTCACATATGTCCGGATTACTCCATCTGCCAGCTCTCCGCCCAAGTCTCCAAACAATCTAAATCCTGCTGTATCCTCCGACAGTCCTCATCGCTATCCGCAATTCCACCAACCTTTGTGTCGTCTGCAAACTTACTAATCAGACCAGTTACATTTTCCTCCAAATCATTTATATATACTACAAAGAGCAAAGGTCCCAGCACTGATCCCTGTGGAACACCACTGGTCACAGCCCTCCAATGAGAAAAGCATCCTTCCATTGCTACTCTCTGCCTTCTATGGCCTAGCCAGTTCTGTATCCACCTTGCCAGCTCACCCCTGATCCCGTGTGACTTCACCTTTTGTACTAGTCTACCATGAGGGACCTTGTCAAAGGCCTTACTGAAGTCCATATAGACAACATCCTCTGCCCTACCTGCATCAATCATCTTAGTGACCTCCTCGAAAATCTCTATCAAGTTAGTAAAAACTCTATCAAGTTAGAGTTGATCTATCAAGATCAATTGCATCCTATAGCTTATGTTAAACTGACCATGCATTGCTTTCATGGATCTGTACCAGAAGGGAAATCTTTTATTCTCTGAGATTATGACAATAAATGGTCTTAACTGTTGATTTTAATAGCCTTAGTGTGGGCTTGGGTTAAGATATGTTGATGAGAGAATGTGATTTTATTTATGACTCTTTGGTACTGAGGTACCCTCAATAACGACGCTTCTCTAAGGTTCTGTAAACGGTAAAGAAGGCTTTATTAGACTAAGAACTATGCTAGAGCTGAGACCTGTGCTGACTGCGGCACAGCCCATGAGGCAGCCCTTTATATATGGCTCACAGATGGGCAGAGCCAGAGGCGGAGTCCCCAGGGTTCCAAGCCCGGTCTTAAAGGGGACATCACCTTACATGATGATAAGGCAGTAACCGTTCATCACAGTATCAACAGGAAACATGCCAATTAGTTATGGAATGTTTTCCTCTGGGATCTGAGGAAGTAACTGATGGAACTGTGTCTCAGTTGACAACCCTTAAAGCTGGGGTTGCAAAGATCAATTGCATCCTATAGCCAACAGGCGGAGTGAATTTGAACCAATTCATAAAAAGGAAGGAGGAATGGGAGACTGAGGATTGAAGTTGAGAAATCGTAATTTTTGTTGGCACAGTGAACCATGGCTTCTGGGGTATAACCCTTCTGGTCACAGTTCAACATCATTTCAAAGACAACGACAAAGGAGAGAGACATTCTCTGTGCTGGCAACACCAAGGTTTCCTGGGATCTTGAGGTTGGCTTCACTGCCTTTTGTTAAGTATATGTAAAATCTTGCTCAATAAATTCCACTTGATTCATAAATACTTGTTATTTGTACTTTGTGGGTCAAGCACCATTGAGGACTGTAGTGTTAGAAATTTAAAATTCAGACCATTGAGTTTGTTTTAATTAGAAGGGTTTTATACTTCAAAACCCTAAATCTTACACCTTGAAGCTGAAGCACATCCTGAAGGATCGCAGGTAGCTGAGCTTCTTGCCTTTTTCCCCCCAGACCCCTCACCCACCCCTGCCCACCGTTCTCGGCATGGCAGCAAATTCGCAGAGGGCTGGATATGTGCTACGCACTGTCAGGCTGTCTATTTTTCAGTTGACTTAGAGCCCAACCTAGCACTAATTTGAAGATCAACATTGAGAAGGATAGGAGGTATGTGTACGATAACAAGAGGAGGTTCAGTAGGACTTTGAGCCCTGTACGCCCTGAACATCCCAACTGCAAAGTGTCGGGTTGACTGGAGCATATTCCCTCTGTACTGTAACCACAACCCCTTAATAGTTTGATCCCTCTGATCTTTTCACATTCCTCTGTGATGCACAAATGGTCAATTATACCAAATCAAGTATTGCCCCAAGCCTTACTGGATTCTTGCAAGAATGAGCACGATGTGTTAAGGTGCTCAAATCCTTCAGTTGGCATTTGATTCTTCCTAACATCTTTCAGCTGAACCTTAATCTCTATGTCTGTCATGTGAGAGTACCTTTAAGAAATGGGTGTTTCTACTGAAGTGATGTCAGAGGGTGGGTAGAGCTGGGCTGTCTGTCAGCTTTTTACTTTCGTTTTAGGCTGTTTGCTGCAGGGTGTGTTTTAGTTTCGTTTTCAGAGCTGGATAGCTGCAGTCACAGCCAGAAGGTGTATGAATCTCTCTCTGTAATCCTGTAAATCGATCCTGGTGATTTAAAACTAATAACAGTAGTGAATTTAACCTGATGTGCTTCTGGTAAAAGGTGTTTTAAGTCGTATGGATGTTAAAAGGAAAGCTTAAAGGATTACTTAGTGTTGTATTCTTTGGGAGTTGTATTGGAATTAATGGTTGCTAAGATGTTCACTGTATGTTTTAGAAAGGTTAACTTGAGTTCAAAGAATAAACGTTGTTTTGCTTGAAAAAATACTTTTTCCATTTCTGCTGTACCACACCTGTAGTGTGGGCCGTGTGCTCCCCATACCACAATCTATTAAAAGTTGTGGGTCAGGTCAACTCCATGATACACTTTGGGGTTCTCTAAACCCTGGCAAAGGTGATCTGATGGGAGACAATAAAGAGAGTGTACCTCAGATTAAAAAAGAAATCCAGGAGGGTGGAAAAGAAATGAAAAGTTTCAAATGGTTTCACTGTCATAAACTAGGTCAAGTAAAGTCCAGTGTTGGTGAATGAAGAAAAGCACTGGGAAGGCTGATGTGATAAACCAGGATAAGACAGTGGGGTTTGTGAAAGTGGTAAAGGAAAGCCCAAGGGAAGCGAAGGAGGTGCAAAAGATTGTACAGCCTGATCAAGAGGTGATTGTTAAGAAGGTGCCAGATCTCTTTAAATAATTTACTTGTGTGGGTAAAGTTTGCTCATGTGTATCAGGAGGAGCAGGTAAAGAAGTCACAATTTCAAGAGGTACAGGAGCTAGTCAATCTTTAATGGTAAGAGATGAGGAGTTATGTAGTTTGGGAAAAATGTTGCCAGAAAAGGTGGTAATATGTGGAATTCAGGGTGAGAGAGTAGTGTTCAATTACATAAGATAAGGTTGGAAAGTCCAGTGAAGAGTGGTGAAGTGATAATAGGAGTACTCCTATCTTGTCCAGGAATACAGTTTATCTTGGGTAATGATATAGCTGGATCGCAGGTGGGAGTGGTGCCTACTGTGGTTGATATGCCAGTGGAAAATCAGACAAGTGAGGTGTTGAAGGACAAATATCCTGGGATTTTTCCGGATTTTGTAGTAACAAGGTCGCAAAGTCACAGGTTAAGACAAGAGGAGACATCAAAGAGTGAAGTTGAAGTGCAATTATCAGAAACGATTTTTGATCAGATGGTTGGGAAAGAACAAGAACATGTGGAGGATGAGGCAGATATTTTTAGTTCAGGAAAATTGGCGGAGTTACAACAGGAAGATGTAGAAATAAAATGGATGTATCAGAAAGCATACACGGAAGGGGAATCTGAATGTATACCAGAGTGTTATTACCGTAAAAGTGATGTCTTGATGAGAAAATGGAGACCTTTACATATGGGGGCGGATGAAAAGTGGGCAGATGTTCATGAAGTAGTATTGCCGGTAGGGTATAGAAAGGAGGTGTTGCGAATTGCACATGAGGTACCAGTGGGAGGTCATTTGGGAAGAAGGGACACTCAAGCTAAAATCCAGAAACATTTTTATTGGCCTGGACTACATAAAGATGTAGTTAAATTTTGTCAATCATGATACACATGTCAAGTGATAGGGGAACCTCAAGCAGTGATAAAACCAGCACCCTTAATACCCATTCCAGCATTTTAGGAACAAGGGTCCTAATTGATTGCGTAGGACCGCTTCCTAAAACAAAAAGTGTGAATCAATATCTTTTGACAATAACGGATGTGTCTACTAGGTTTCCAGAGGCCATTCCAGTACGTAATATTACAGCAAAAAAGATTGTGGAGGAGTTACTTAAATTCTTTACTAGATATAGACTACCAACAGAAATACAACCGTATCAAGGATCAAATTTTACCTCGAGGTTATTCAAAAAAGTTATGGATAGCTTAGGAATAAAACAATTTAAATCAACTGCGTACCATCCAGAATCGCAGGGAGTGTTAGAAAGGTGGCATCAGACATTAAGGACAATGTTGAGGGCTTATTGTCACGAGTATCCAGAGGATTGGGACTTCCATTCGTACTGTTTGCTATTAAAAGTTGTGGGTCAGTCAACTCCATGATACACTTTGGGGTTCTCTAAACCCTGGCCCTTGGAATGTCTTAAACTTTTAATTACTGGCGTGCCCATTCAATTGGAGCACAGTGCAGTGGTCGGCCCCTTTCACATTCCATCAGACTCCTCCACAGTGATCTTAAAAGTTATGAGACCATAAGACCATAAGACATCGGAGCGGAAGTAAGGCCATTCGGCCCATCGAGTCCACTCCGCCATTCAATCATGGCTGATTTCAACTCCATTTACCCGCTCTCTCTCCATAGCCCTTAATTCCTCGCGAAATCAAGCATTTATCAACTTCTGTCTTAAAGACACTCAACGTCCCGGCCTCCACCGCCCTCTGTGGCAATGAATTCCACAGACCCACCACTCTCTGGCTGAAGAAATTGCTCCTCATCTCTGTTCTAAAGTGACTCCCTTTTATTCTAAGGCTGTGCCCCCGGGCCCTAGTCTCCCCTGCTAATGGAAACAACTTCCCTACATCCACCCTTATTTTTCTGGTGTGCCATTCAATCAGGCTGTGTTAATAGTGCTGAACCACTTACTGTTACCGTCCAAGTCTCTTTTATCTATCCCTGTGCTCATCTCGTGTAAATTACCATTGCTCTGCTCACCCCTCTCCTGCCCCTCCCTATAACCCTGGAGCCCATCGTCATTGCTGTCAATATCCCTGTCTTCACCCCGAACAGTTTGCTATTGAAAGCAAAGTTGTGCCCCATCCCCATCGCCACTCCAATCCTTCCCACCACCATCCCACCATCACAGCTCCTCCTCCCCGTCCGAGGGTCCTACCAGCATCACCACAAGGTGTTAGCCCTGGATTGGCAGTATCAGCGGGTCGGAGGATGATGATGACTGGTGCTCCTCATTGTTTGGCAAGTTCTGACTCCTGCCTTCAGGATCATATTCTACTGCCTGCCCAGGCTTTCCTTGCATGTGTGCTGGCCATTCCATCACACAGGCCTATATATCTTTTCGGTTTGCGCGAGTGGGGGGTGATTATGGAGATGGTGAGCAGTGGTTGGTCACTCACTGGGTAAGCTGTCCTGCAAAGCAGCCACACACTTCTGGCGCCTTTCCCTGCCACATCTGAGCGTGACCCCAGATGGAACGTTCAACTGTTCTGAGGGCCCTGCCCTGAGACATCCTCCAACAACCACACCCCACACCACCAACCTCCCACACCTCCCACCCAACACACCCTCTACACCCAGCCCAGCCCATTCCTCACACCCTTCAGCAAGAGGAGTGTGGCAGGTCGGAATGTTTCAGGAAAGGTGTTTAATTGTGTCTGTATACATTATTGTGTCCTGACTCCTACCTCTAACCTATTGTTATGGATGCCTGGTGAGCTCTCAACAGTGGCTATGAGGCTGGACCAGAGCCATAACATTTTGATGTTTTAATGCGGCGCGGAAGATCGGTTTGTTCCAGGAATGATAATATAAGAAATAGAACTTGGTTCTTTTATAAACAAACTTTATTAAAACAAAGGGAAAAAATAAACTATTAAACTTCACCCTAACAATAACAGATTACATGTAGTTTCTTAATCTTAACACACTAGTTCCCATTAAACAGCACTTTAACATAACGTGCAGCTCTCATCTCGTTTGCACAGAACGACAAAGGCAATACTTGCAGTTATGAAGCAATTATTCTTTTGTTAGGGACATTTATTCAGAATCCTTTTCCAAAGCCAGCCACCGTGGCAACTTTCATGACCTCGATTTGTTTTGATCAAAACAGGATCACAATGGCTGTGTGTGAGGGGATTGTCATGATATGCAGACATGCATATAATGAGATACAGACAGGCAGCTAATGAACACAGAGAACAGGACATGACCAATCAGCAGGCAGAACACTTGGGGGTGCTTTCCCAGTATAAAAGACACGAGGCATTCACACTCCGCCTCTTTCCACTGGGGACATCTACAGAGTGAGTCAGGGTGTATATATCACATAACACCTCCAGCATGTGGCTGGTTCAGTCAGACAGAATAATCACACTTAGGTTAGCAGAGAGTCGAACTCACAGAGAACTGTGCTAACTGTGTGACAGGTTCAATAAATCAAATTGAACTAACTTCAAGGTCTGGAGTATCTTTCAGTTAAAGCTGCATCCAGTTGCAGCCCGTGTTATCTCAGTGTGCTTAACACGACATGGTACCAGAAGACTGCTGTTGTTTACCTCAATCTGTTCCGTGATGACCAGCAAACGTATCCCGGCACCATGGAGAAGATTCAGGCTCCTCAACAGCTGCGGACCTCCGGCAATCTCAGTGCCAACTGGCGGACTTTCAAGCATAGGTTTCTGCTTGTCATCGAAGCGACAGACCTCGAGGGTGGATCTGATACAAGAAAGATTGCGCTTCTCCTCTCAACTGTGGGAGATCAAGCCATCCAACTCGTCAACTCATTTAACTTCACCGAAGGCCAGGACAAGACAAAGTTTCAGACCATCCTGGACAAGTTTGATAGTCATTGTGAAGTGGACACCAATGAAACCTTCGAGTGCTATATATTTAATCAGCGTCTACAAGGTAAAGATGAAACTTTCAACTCCTTCTTAACTAATCTCCGTCTACTAGCGCTATCCTGCAACTTTGGTGATATGGCTGACTCCATGATCAGAGACCAAATCGTTTTTGGAGTGCACTCTGATCCTCTGAGAGAGCAGCTTCTAAAAATCCAGCATATGACCCTGTCAGTCGCGATTGAAACATGTACAGTGCATGAGCATGCCAAAAATCGGTTATCCCAATACAAATCGGCTGAAAATGAGAAACTTGCCTCCCACGAGGCAGGGAGTGTGCAGGCCATCGCCCGGATGCAGCGCCTCAGCATTGATGAAAGTGGCCATTTTGCGCGCTCTTCCCGGGGCCCCACACATGCGCGATGCGAATGGGATAACGAAGCGGCCGATCATCACACTGCGCAGGTGCGAATGTCTGCCGACCGCACTGCACATGTACGACGACGCACGGAGCGTAACAACGTTATGACGTGCAAGAGGCAGGCGATGTTTAAATTGCGGGAAGCCTGGACACTATGCAGCCTTGTGCAGGTCTGCACCACCAGTCAAGGGCCAGCGGTCCCAATACCAATGCAGGCGCGTTCGGAGTTTACAGGATTCTGATCCTGGCAGTACAAAGGATCCAGAGGACGATTGCCTGGCGTCCCCCTACCGAGTGGGCATCATTACCACACGTGAACGTGCCTTACCGACATCATCACAAAGCCTGTCCATCCTCACTGTGGATTCTGCAGACGAATGGCGTGCGGTGATGCAAGTAAATCAATGCTCTATCCAGTTCAAGCTGGACACAGATGTTTCTGCCAATCTCCTTTCACAGGCAGATTTCAACCCCATCAAGAAGCCACCCAAGCTCCTTCTAGCAGCCTGCCAGCTCCTGGACTATAACGGCAATGCCATCACAGCACTGGGACCCTGCCATCAGCTTGTCTCCAATAGGAGCATTCACGCAAGGCTAAGGTTTGAAATCATCAGGGCAGCATGGTAGCATTGTGGATAGCACAATTGCTTCACAGCTCCAGGGTCCCAGGTTCGATTCCAGCTTGGGTCACTGTCTGTGCGGAGTCTGCACATCCTCCCCGTGTGTGCGTGGGTTTCCTCCGGGTGCTCCGGTTTCGTCCCACAGTCCAAAGATGTGCAGGTTAGGTGGATCGGCCATAATAAATTGCCCTTAGTGTCCAAAATTGCCCTTAGTGTCAGGTGGGGTTACTGGCTTATGGGGATAGGGTGGAGGTGTTGACCTTGGGTAGGGTGCTCTTTCCAAGAGCCGGTGCAGACTCGATGGGCCGAATGGCCTCCTTCTGCACTGTAAATTCTATGAATGAATGAATGAATGAAATCAAACCAGACAGGGCCTCCCTGCTCGGCGAACAAGCATGCAAGAAGCGCAACCTTGTGCAGCGGGTCTACACAATGACCTCCCCCAACGTGGATCTTCAAGCCGGCATTGATGACATCCTCGCTCAGTACCCGGATGTGTTTGCTGCGGATCCTGCTGCGGCCTGATGCCACGCCTGTGGTCCACGGTCCACGCCGGGTCCCGGCTCCACTGAAGGAGCGCCTGAAGGCGCAGCTCAAGGATCTTCAGGACCAGGGCATCATTTCCAAAGTTACAGAACCGACTGACTGGGTCAGCTCGATGGTATGTGTAAAAAAGCCTTTGGGGGAGCTGCGCATCTGCATTGATCCCAAGGACCTCAACCAGAATATAATGCGGGAACACTACCCCATCCCGAAGCGGGAGGAACTCACAAGTGAGATGGCACACGCTCGGTTTTTCACAAAGTTAGATGCGTTACATGGATTCTGGCAAATCCAGCTGGATGAGTCCAGCAGAAGGCTCTGCACCTTCAACACACCGTTTGGCAGGTACTGCTGTAATCGTATGCCGTTCGGCATTGTCTCGGCCTTCCATAGAATCATGGAGCAGATGATGGAGGGCATTGAAGGGGTTCGTGTGTATGTGGACGACATTATCATATGGTCCACGATCCCCAAAGAGCACATCTCTCGTCTCCAGCAGATATTCCGCTGTGTCCATGCCAATGGCCTCAAGCTGAACAGGGCCAAGTGTTGCTTTGGCATGTCGACACTTAAGTTCCTAGGTGACCAGATCTCTCAGCAGGGTGTGCGCCCGGACACAGACAAGGTCATGGTCATCAAAGCCATGAAGACCCCTGAAGACAAGAAGGTGGTGCTGCGCTTCCTGTGCATGGTAAACGTTTTGGGCAAGTTTAACCCAAACCTGGCCTCACACACCACGGTCCTCAGGCGCCTGGTGAAAAAGTTCACTGCCTTTGAGTGGCAGGCAGCTCATCAAGCAGAGTGGTTGGCTGAAAGCCAAGCTCCCCACTGCACCTGTATTGGCATTTTTTGACCCTGATAGGGAAACGTAAACCTCGACAGATGCGAGCCAGGACGGCATCAGCGCGGTGTTGCTCCAGCGCAATGACACCTCATCCTGGACACCGGTTGCATCACGGTCGATGACACTCACCGTGCAGTGGTACACCCAAATTGAAAAGGAATGCCTGAGCCTTCTCACTGGAATTACCAAATTCCACGATTATGTCTACGGCCTGCCGACATTCACCGTCGAGACGGACCACAGGCCTCTGGTCCACATTATCCACAAGGACCTGAACGACATGACGCCCCGGCTGCAGCGCATCCTCCTCAGACTCCGGAGGTATGACTTTGAACTAGTGTACATGCCTGGCAAGGAGCTCATTATTGCGGATGCCTTGTCCCGCTCCAGAACCTTGCCCAGTGAACCGCCGGCATTCATCCAACAGATTGAATCACAGGTGCATCTGTGGGCCAGCAACCTCCTGGCGTCGGATGAAAAGGTGAATCGCATTCGCGGCGAGACAGCCAAAGATCCTCTTCTGCAGCGTGTCATGCGCCACCTCGCCAATGGCTGGCAAAAAGGGCAGTGCACTCTATTCTTCAATGTGAAGGACGACCTGACGGTGGTTGATGGTATCCTCCTCAAGCTGGAACACATTGTCATTCCACTCAATCTCCAGAGCTTGGTCCTCCGGCAAATCCACGAGGGACATCTGGTTGTCGAGAAGTGCAAGCGCAGAGCCAGGCAAGCTGTCTACTGGCCTGGGATTAGCCAGGATATCTCGAATATGGTCCTCAACTCTCCGACCTGTCAACGCTTCCAGCCAGCACAGAGCAAGGAGACGCTTTAGCAGCATAAAATCATGACCTCCCCGTGGTCCAAGGTGGGCATCGACCTCTTTCACGCCAATGATCGTGATTATGTGTTAATCATTGATTATGTTTCTAACTACCCAGAAGTCGTGAAGCTCTCAGACCTCACATCCAAGACCGTCATCAAGGCCTGTAAGGAGACGTTCTCCAGGCATGGTATTCCCCTCACTGTCATGAGTGACACCGATCCTTGCTTCAGCAGCCAAGAGTGGTCAAGATTTGCCCGGTCATATCAGTTTAACCACGTCACTTCCAGCCCACATTACCCGCAGTCCAACGGGAAGGTTGAGAAAGAGGTGCACATAGTCAAGCAACTCATCTGCAAGGCCGCGGATTCTGCTTCTGACGTCAACCTTGCGCTGCTTGCGTACAGGGCAACCTCTCTGTCTACCGGCATGTCACCGGCTCAACTCCTGATGAACAGGGACCTGCGGATCCAGCCATACACTTGCCTGATCTGGATCACCTCCCGGTGCTGCAGAAGGTGCAGAAACTCAGGGACCGGCAAAAGCAGGGCTATGATGCTCATGCCACCGATTTGCCTGTGCTATCCCCGGCGGATGCTGTTCGGATCAAGCTACCTGATGGAAGCTGGTCAGCTCCAGCTGTTGTTGCTCGACAGGCTGCTCCTCGATCGTATGTTGTGCGTATGGCTGATGGTTCTGTTGTGCGGCGAAACAGACGGGCACTGCGCACAGTTGCCCGCCCGCAACCACATTCTTCATTGTTTCCATCTGTTATTGTGCCATCTCTTGACACCTCAAACCATGAGGCCACCAGTCAGGCTGCAATCCTGCCTATCAAGGCGCCGTCGTCCCCACCACCACCTCTCCGGCGGTCAACCAGGATCAGACGCAAGCCCCAGAGACTGGACGTATGAACATTTGTTTTGTTTGCTATGTTCTGTTTTCACACATTAGGCACCTGCTTTCACATGTACATATGTTCCCATCTGCCATAGTATGTAAATAAGTTAGTTTTTCGGCCTACACATGTAAATGCTTTCACATATGCTACAATAAAACATTTCAAAAGGGGAGATGTCGTGATATGCAGACATGCACATAATGAGATAAAGACAGGCAGCTAATGAACACAGAGAACAGAACATAACCAATCAGCAGGCAGAACACTTGGGGGTGGTTCCCCCCTATAAAAGGCATGAGGCACTCACACTCCACCTCTTTCCACTGGGGACATCTACAGAGTGAGTCAGGGAGTAAATATAACACATAGCATGTCCAGCACGTGGCTAAGAGCTAGTCTGCTTCAGTCAGACAGTGTAATCACACTTAGGTTAACAGAGAGCCGAATTCACAGAGAAGTGTGCTAACTGTGTGACAGGTTCAATAAATCAGATTGAACTAACTTCAAGGTCTGGAGTATCTTTCAGTCAAAGCTGCATCCAGTTGCAGCCCGTGTTATCTCAGTGTGCTTAACACGACAGGGATGCATTCTTTTAAGTCGCCGTGCTGATCGCAGGTCACTCCCCCGCGCTTCTCGTGGCGCCCGTGTTGGCCCCTTGTATTCCGGGTGGTATGGGTATTGGCATGGGGTGCAGGGTCAGGTGTGAGTGGCCAGCCGGCGGGTGGGGGGGATGGGGGTGGCGGATGGGGGGGTGGTTATGGGTATGTGAGACAGGGGTTGGTGCTAGGGGTCCTGGCAATTGGGTCCACAGCGCTATTGGCCTCTGGCACCTGTGCCCAGGCCTGGTTGACATCCTTTGCACTAAGAACAAGAACAAAGAACAAAGAAATGTACAGCACAGGAACAGGCCCTTCGGCCCTCCAAGCCCGTGCCGACCATGCTGCCCGACTAAACTACAATCTTCTAAAAAACTTGCCTCGTACATCGACTCTAAAACATTGCCCCTCTCACCTTAAACCTATGCCCTTAGTAATTGACCCCTCTACCCCGGGGAAAAGCCTCTGACTATCCACTCTGTCTATGCCCCTCATAATTTTGTAGACCTCTATCAGATCGCCCCTCAACCTCCTTCGTTCCAGTGAAAACAAACCGAGTTTATTCAACCGCTCCTCATAGCTAATGCCCTCCATACCAGGCAACATTCTGGTAAATCTCTTCTGCACCCTCTCTAAAGCCTCCACATCCTTCTCGTAGTGTGGCGACCAGAATTGAACACTATACTCCAAGTGTGGCCTAACTAAGGTTCTATACAGCTGCAACATGACTTGCCAATTCTTATACTCAATGTCAATGAAGGCAAGCATGCCGTATGCCTTCTTGACTACCTTCTCCACCTGTGTTGCCCCTTTCAGTGACCTGTGGACCTGTACTCCTAGATCTCTTTGACTTTCAATACTCTTGAGGGTTCTACCATTCACTGTATATTCCCTACCTGCATTAGACCTTCCAAAATGCATTACCTCACATTTGTCTGGATTAAACTCCATCTGCCATCTCTCCGCCCAAGTCTCCAAACAATCTAAATCCTGCTGTATCCTCTGACAGTCCTCATCGCTATCCGCAATTCCACCAACCTTTGTGTCGTCTGCAAACTTACTAATCAGACCAGTTACATTTTCATCCAAATCATTTATATATACTACAAACAGCAAAGGTCCCAGCACTGATCCCTGTGGAACACCACTGGTCACAGCCCTCCAATTAGAAAAGCATCCTTCCATTGCTGTTCTCTTCCTTCTATGACCTAGCCAGTTCTGTATCCACCTTGCCAGCTCACCCCTGATCCCGTGTGACTTCACCTTTTGTACTAGTGTACCTGAGGAACCTTGTCAAAGGCCGTACTGAAGTCCATATAGACAACATCCACTGCCCTACCTGCATCAATCATCTTAGTGACCTCCTCGAAAAACTCTATCAAGTTAGTGAGACACGACCTCCCCTTCACAAAACCATGCTGCCTCTCACTAATACGTCCATTTGCTTCCAAATGGGAGTAGATCCTGTCTCGAAGAATTCTCTCCAGTAATTTCCCTACCACTGAAGTAAGGCTCACCGGCCAGTAGTTCCCTGGATTATCCTTGCTACCCTTCTTAAACAGAGGAACAACATTGGCTATTCTCCAGTCCTCTGGGACATCACCTGAAGACAGTGAGGATCCAAATATTTCTGTCAAGGCCTCAGCAATTTACTCTCCGCCTCCTTCAGTATTATGGGGTAGATCTCATCAGGCCCTGGGGACTTATCTACCTTAATATTTTTTAAGACACCCAACACCTCGTCTTTTTGGATCTCAATGTGACCCAGGCTATCTACACACCCTTCTCCAGACTCAACATCTACCAATTTCTTCTCTTTGGTGAATAGTTTCACTTGACACTAGTGCTGGCCCATTAGCATGTCCTGATTGACTCTGGGACCAGCACCCCCATTGTGACCACAGAACACCATTCTGGGAATGGTTGATTAGTTCCAGAGCAAACAGATATTCCAGTGGACTGTTTAGCCTGGGACTATGTTAGACAGATCAGGAAGGTATGTAGGAAGGTGAGCAGAAATGGCACTTTCAAAGACCTTGTCATCTGCTGAGGTGGGAGAAAGAGCACCAATTCTTAAGCAGCAGATGGGAGTCCTCTTGAGCAGCAGTCTCTGTGCCATCTCCCTAGTCCTCAGACATGCCCTCCGTGTATTCACCCCTAGAACAGCTCAGACTGCCCTGTGCAACTCCAGGTCCCATCCAAGTCCCGGGGGGCTTTCCCCTCAAGGGCTGTTGAATGTTCACCAGAAGCATTCAGCAGTTTGGCACATTCAAGACCAATATTCATCAACTCCCCAAAAAAAAATCCTTGCTGGGTGGATCCAAAGAGAACCCAGCACCACAATAGCCTGAGGCCTGAGCATTGACGCAATCCTGATCCATATCCTGAAGGGACTGGATCAATTAACTCATAGGTCACTCAGCATCTTCTTCTATTTGTGCACTTTCCACAGGGCTGGGTCTTCAATGAGCTGATTGAGATAGGCCTCCAAGTTGAGCACCTCCTACCCCAACTGCTCAACCCAACAGCAGACTTGGACATAAATCTTATCTACAGCCCACCATAGCTTTAAGGAAGTCCAGCTAGGCCAGAATCAATTATATGAGACTCAGGACTGCTTACCCTCCAACACCACATTGCTGAAATACCAGTATGTGGATCCCACAGGCAAACAGAGTAGAACTAACAGGCTTCACACAGGATGATAATCCGGGCAGGGCACCTACTGCATGGCAGCTGTCGCAATGGTGGGAGTGTACATCACCCAGCAAGCCCTGTCTCTGCCACCATCTCGCAGTCAGGATCAGTCAACAGGGGGACCCTCCCTGGCCTCCTCCAGGGAATCCAGAGGCTAGCAGTGGTTCTGGGCCCCACTGCCCTTAGGCACCAGGCCATATGTGTCTCAGGAAAAAAGCATCATCGCCAAAATCAGTATCTCTGGAGCAAGAGTGAGAGACAGAGAAAGAAGGCCTTACCCTCTCCCACCCTCCGCCAGTGACTCAGCATGTTGGGCTTCTGAAGTTGAATCTTCCAGTAGGTTAAGCAGGTCCTGGGGGATATCAGCATGTGGTCAGGAAGACTCAGCCTCAATGGTCTCACCTGCCTCTGACTCCAGAACACACAAACCCATGGTGAGTGACTGGGTTTACCATGTGAGTCCTCCACTCCTCCCTTATGAATGGGCCCACTGACATCTCTGGGAGTTATGGGCTGGATCGAGGGATCTGTCGTGCCTGCCTGAGAGACATGCCATTACCAAGGACAAAGCTTGCAGGTGGCGTTCGGGACAGGATCTGCAAGACTCTTCTTCCACAGGGGGACATCCATTCTCCAGGGCTTTCCCTGGCTTCTAAGGAATGAAGCCTCTGGCTTCTTTTTCAGAGTGCATTGTGGAGGGAGTGTGACCTCCATATCTGTCGAGGCTTCCAGCTCAGATCTTTCTTTACTTGACCCTGAACTGGGATGTGAAAGTTTGACTAAAGTGGGCATGGTCCCAGGCTCAGGCACGGTCACAGCTTCACAAAAGGAGACGTTAGATACGGGAACACAAACTCAATCATTCATGGGTTGGCTCATACTCCATGGGGGTGGGTTTACATTGAGGGGTTTTGTTTCTCACCACACCCTTCTTCCACGTGGATCTTCCCCTCCATCCCAACCGGTGACATCGGCTGAGGAGATGCAGAGTGAGGGATCAGCCTCAGCTCTTAGGCTGTTTTGGCAGTTTGGACGGTGGGGCAGGTTTTTTGTACGTGCCCCTCCTCCTTACATCTCACACCTTCTGACATCCAGAAACCACAATAGGTGGCCCAAGTGCTAGCTGGAAAACACAGTCCTCCACCCATGCCAAGACAAAGACTTGGTGTCAGAGGAGAAGATGGGCCATAGACTGGTCTCTCTGAAGCTGAGCAGGTCAGCATGATCACCAACTTCACCTCACCAAGTGGAAAATGTCAAGAAGGAGGAGCTCACCAGGGACAAAGGGTAGGAATTTGAAGTTATGTACAGAAGCCTCAAAAGTGCCAATTGGCAAGAAGATCCTGCCGCTTGTAGTACCCTTCTGGAGTGCCAATTGCGCCGTCAGTCCTGAGAAAGAACATAGGCATCACTTGAGAGTGCATTAGGTTGTGAACTGCCATGTTTCCCAGGCCAGTCAAAACAGTAGCAGGAGGAAATCAGCTGTAAATTTACTTTTATGGTCCCCCGCCTCCACGTCGATTTGTTCAGCTCCAGGACAGCAACATTTGTCTTGAGGCTTCTGAGACGTATGATGAGGATTAGAGTTCTTTGAGGAGGTAACGAGAACCAGTGGCCGTGATTTATTTAGATTTCCAGAAGGCCTTTGACAAGGTGCCGCATAGGAGACTGTTAAATAAGTTAAGAGCCCATGGTGTTAAGGGTAAGATCCTGGCATGGATAGAGGATTGGCTGACTGGTAGAAGGCAGAGAGTGGGGATAAAGGGGTCTTTTTCAGGATGGCAGCCGGTGACTAGTGGTGTGCTTCAGGGGTCTGTGCTGGGACCACAACTTTTCACAATATACATGAATGATCTGGAAGAAGGAACTGAATACACTGTTGCTAAGTTTGCAGATGATACAAAGATCTGTAGAGAGACGGGTAGTATTGAGGAAGCAAGGGGGCTGCGGAAGGATTTGGACAAGCTAGGAGAGTGGGCAATGAGGTGGCAAATGAAATACAATGTGGAAAAGTGTGAGGATAGGCACTTTGGAAGGAGGAATTTAGGCATAGACTATGTTCTAAATGGGGAAATGCTTAGGGAATCAGAAGCACAAAGGGACTTGGAAGTCCTTGTTCATGATTCTCTTAAGGTTAATGTGCAGGTTCAGTCGGCAGGTAAGAATGCAAATGCAATGCTAGCATTCATGTCAAGAGGGCTAGAATACAAGACCAGGGATGTACTTCTGAGGCTGTATAAGGCTCTGGTCAGACCCCATTTGGAGCATTGTGAGCAGTTTTGGGCTCCGTATCTAAGGAAGGATGTGCTGGCCTTGGAAAGGGTCCAGAGGAGGTTCATAAGAATGATCCCTGGAATGAAGAACTTGTCATATGAGGACGGTTGAGGACTCTGGGTCTGTACTCGTTGGAGTTTAGAAGGATGAGTGGGGATCTTATTGAAACTGGCAGGATACTGCGAGGCCTAGATAGAGTGGATGTGGAGAGGATGTTTCCACTTGTAGGAAAAACTAGAAGCAGAGGACACCATCTCAGACTAAAGGGACGATCCTTTAAAACAGAGATGAGGAGGAATTTCTTCGGCCAGAGGGTGGTGAATCTGGGGAACTCTTTGCGGCAGGATGCTGTGGAGGACAAATCACTGAGTGTTTTTAAGACAGAGATAGATAGGTTCTTGATTAATAAGGGGATCAGGGGTTATTGGGAGAAGGCAGGAGAATGGGGATGAGAAAATATCAGCCATGATTAAATGGCGGAGCAGACTCGATGGGTCGAGTGGCTTAATTCTGCTCCTATGTCTTATGGGTCTCATGGTCTTATAATCTTATGGTCTTTTACAAATATATAAGACAAAAAAGAGTGGCTAAGGTAAATATTGGTCCTTTGGAAGATGAGAAGGGAGATTTAATAATAGGAGACGGGGAAATGGCTGAGGAGCTGAACAGGGTTTTTGGGTCAGTCTTCACAGTGGAAGACACAAATAACATGCCAGTGACTGGTGGAAATAAAGATATGATAGTTGAGGACCTTGAGATGATTGTATTCACTAAGGAGGCAGTATTGGGCAAGCTAATGGGGCTAAAGGTAGACAAGTCTCCTGGCCCTGATGGGATGCATCCCAGAGTGTTAAAAGAGATGGCTAGGGAAATTGCAAACGCACTAGTGATAATTTATCAAAATTCACTAGACTCTGGGGTGGTCCCAGAGGATTGGAAAGTAGCAAACGTGACACCACTGTTTAAAAAAGGAGGTCGGCAGAAAGCGGGTAATTATAGGCCGGTAAGCTTAACTTCGGTTGTCGGGAAAATGCTGGAATCTATCATTAAGGAGGAAATAGCGGGGCACCTGGAGGGAAATTGTCCCATTGGGCAGACGCAGCATGGGTTCATAAAGGGTAGGTCGTGTCTGATTAATTTGGTAGAATTTTTTGAGGACGTTACCAGTGCAGTAGATAATGGGGAGCCAATGGATGTGGTATATCTGGATTTCCAGAAAGCTTTTGACAAGGTGCCACACAAAAGGTTGCTGCATGAACTAAAGATGCGTGGCATTGAGGGTAAAGTGGTAGCATGGGTAGAGGATTGGTTAACTAACAGACAGCAGAGAGTGGGGTTAATGGGTGTTTCTCTGGTTGGCAACCTGTAACTAGTGGGGTTCCTCAAGGATCAGTGTTGGGCCCGCAGTTGTTCACAATTTACATAGATGATTTGGAGTTGGGGACCAAGTGCAATGTGGCAAAGTTTGCAGACGACACTAAGATGAGTGGTAAAGCAAAAAGTGCAGAGGATACCGGAAGTCTGCAGAAAGATTTGGATAGGTTAGGTGAATGGGCTCGGGTCTGGCAGATGGAATTCAATGCTGCCAAGTGTGAGGCTATCCATTTTGGGAGGAATAACAGCAGAATGGATTATTATTTAAACGGTAAGATGTTAAAACATGCTGCTGTGCAGAGGGACCTGGGTGTACTGATGCACGAGTCGTAAAAAGTTGGTGTGCAGGTGCAACAGGTGATTAAGAAGGCGAATCGAGTTTTGTCTTTCATTGCTAGAGGGATGGAGTTCAAGACTAGTGAGGTTATGCTGCAATTGTATAAGGTGTTGGTGAGGCCACATCTGGAGTATTGTGTTCAGTTTTGGTCTCCTTACCTGAGAAAGGACATACTGACACTGGAGGGAGTGCAGAGGAGATTCACTAGGTTGATCCCAGAATTGAGGGGATTAGATTATGACGATAGGTTGAGTAGACTGGGACTGTACTCGTTAGAGTTTAGAAAGATGTGGGGGGATCTTATTGAAACATATAAAATTATGAAGGGACTAGATAGGGGATATATTAACAATCTAGATGACGGGACTGGGGGCATTCTGGCTAAGTTTGCCGATGATACAAAGATAGGTGGAGGGGCAGGTAGTATGGAGGAGGTGGGGAGGCTGCAGAAAGATTTAGACAGTTTAGGAGAGTGGTCCAAGAAATGGCTGATGAAATTCAACGTGGGCAAGTGCGAGGTTTTGCACTTTGGAAAAAAGAATAGAGGCATGGACTATTTTCTAAACGGTGACAAAATTCATAATGCTGAAGTGCAAAGGGACTTGGGAGTCCTAGTCCAGGATTCTCTAAAGGTAAACTTGCAGGTTGAGTCCGTAATTAAGAAAGCAAATGCAATGTTGTCATTCATCTCAAGAGGCTTGGAATATAAAAGCAGGGATGTACTTCTGAAGCTTTATAAAGCATTAGTTAGGCCCCATTTAGAATACTGTGAGCAATTTTGGGCCCCACACCTCAGGAAGGACATACTGGCACTGGAGCGGGTCCAGCGGAGATTCACACGGATCTTCCCAGGAATGGTAGGCCTAACATACGATGAACGTCTGAGGATCCTGGGATTATATTCATTGGAGTTTAGGAGGTTGAGGGGAGATCTAATAGAAACTTACAAGATAATGAATGGCTTAGATAGGGTGGATGTAGGGAAGTTGTTTCCATTAGCAGGGGAGACTAGGACCCGGGGGCACAGCCTTAGAATAAAAGGGAGTCACTTTAGAACAGAGATGAGGAGAAATATCTTCAGCCAAAGAGTGGTGGGTCTGTGGAATTCATTGCCACAGAGGGCGGTGGAGGCCGGGACGTTGAGTGTCTTTAAGACAGAAGTTGATAAATTCTTGATTTCTCGAGGAATTAAGGGCTATGGAGAGAGAGCGGGTAAATGGAGTTGAAATCAGCCATGATTGAATGGTGGAGTGGACTCGATGGGCCGAATGGCCTTACTTCCGCTCCTATGACTTATGGTCTTATGGTCTTATAGGATAGATGCGGGCAGGTTGTTTCCACTGGTCGGGGAAAGCAAAACTAGGGGGCATAGCCTCAAAATAAGGGGAAGTAGATTTAGGACCGAGTTTAGGAGGAACTTCTTCACCCAAAGGGTTGTGAATCTCTGGAATTCCTTGCCCAGTGAAGCAGTTGAGGCTCCTTCTTTAAACGTTTTTAAGAAAAAGATAGATACCTTTCTAAAGAATAAAGGGATTCGGGGATATGGTGTACGGGCCGGAGAGTGGAGCTGAGTCCACAAAGATCAGCCATAATCTCATTGAATGGTGGAGCAGGCCCGAGGGGCCAGATGGCCTACTCCTGTTCCTAGTTCTTATGTTCTTATAATTAGTTGGACAACACACATTACTAATGAGGAAGTTTTGAGGGAAGTAGGCGCACAAGAAACGTTTTTGCAGATGATCACCAAGAAACAACTCCAATTCTTAGGAGAGGGAAACTAGAACATCTGGCAGTGACTGGTAACATTGGTGGCAGCAGAGTAAAAAGGGAGACAAAGCTTAAGAAGCAGAACAGCTGCAAGACTTTATAACCACCCCAAAATGTCAGCTGTCATCCAGAACCGTGAAAGTTGGTCACCCATGGTCACTGATATTGTCAAACATGGCACCTGAAGAAGAAAAATTAAATAAATCAAGAATAAAAAGCTGGCATCAGTAATAGTGATAATGAAACTATCATACTGTCAGTAAACCATTTTGGTTTACAGATCTACACTTAATTA
This sequence comes from Scyliorhinus torazame, assembly GCF_047496885.1. Lineage (NCBI taxonomy): Eukaryota > Metazoa > Chordata > Chondrichthyes > Carcharhiniformes > Scyliorhinidae > Scyliorhinus > Scyliorhinus torazame. Next base: position 249,098,831 of record NC_092712.1, on the reverse strand, counting down.
TTAATATGTGAGCGCATTACCGTCTCTTCAGTGTAGTACTGGCTTACTGACCTCCTTTAGGAAAGAAAATATGTTACCCTTATTGTTCCAGCATGTTTATAAATCTAAATCCACAGCTTAGCAAGTACTCAGTTGTATTTTGAAAAATAGCTCACCGCCATATTTTCAGGAATAATCAGGGTTGAGCAATAAACACTGACTTTGGCAGTGAGATCCATATCCTGTGAATGAATAAAAAAAAAATCTTAATTGTTAATATCTGAGCACATTACCATCTCTCAATGTCGTACTGAGGAGGTTCCGCATTCTCATCCACGTTGTCCTTCAGATGAGATATCAAACAAAGTTCTGGTGGAAATTATAGATTCTATGGCACTATTTAAATAATAACCAACAAATCCCCCAGTGTCCTAGATCCCTTGTCAGTCAACACATCAAAAGGGCAGATTGATAAATGTCATTGTCATTCTGTGGGACATTATCCCTGCCGATTAACAAGTTTAGCTAATAGTCAATTCACTTCATCAGTAATTCATCATGTGAAACGCTTTGGGATGCAATGTAAGCGTAACCAATGTGTTACTTAGTTACCTGTGAATGCAGTGAATGGAATTGTGAAAGACACCAATGGAACGATTAACTACAGTTTGGCTGGTTTGTTGAATTTGTGCATGTTTGTTTTAAATGGCGGTTGACAGTCAAGCAGACAGGATGGAGTCTGGACAGGCAGTGGGTCAGATTTGAATGATTAAAAGAGAGCAATAATGGCAACCTGCCAACATCTCTTAAAACAGATAAGTGTCCTACTCATGCAGCAAATGATTTGGCCTCTTCTAAGAAATTGCCACTTTACCCCCAGATGACTTAACTGTGCATTTCAAAGTTGAAATACACACAGTTATCGATATGTCAAGATGACTCAGTTACTTTGCAATTCATACACAGCGCCTGTATGTAACCGGTAGCATGTAGTGCTGAGCTAGAATCATAGAATTTACAGTGCAGAAGGAGGCCATTCGACCCATCAAAACACCCTACTCAAGCCCACGCCTCCACCCTATGCCCGTAACCCAGTAACTCCACCTAACCTTTTTGGACACTAAGGGCAATTTAGCACGGCCAATCCACCTAACCCACACATATTTGGACAGTGGGAGAAAACCGGTGTCCCCGGAGAAAACCCGCACAGACACGGGGAGAACGTGCAGACTCTGCACAGACAGTGACCCAAGCCGGGAATCGAATCTGGGACCCTGGAGCTGTGAGCAACTGTGCTAACCACTGTGCTACCGTGCTGCCCAGCTAGCCTGATTTCACAGGTTAATATATAAAGAATTGAATGTCCTGCGTCAAAACACTCAAAAGCAGCCGTGACCTGATGTGCTGTTACATTCTAACATATTTCTAAGTCTCCCTATTTATTGATTGTTTCCATGATCTCTGAAAAACAATCCTGAAAGAACAAATAAATTGGGGCAAAATTCTCCACCTCGCAATGCCACAAAATGAACCTTGATTGGCGGAGAATGGGTGCCTGGTCAAAATCGAGGTCCGTGCCCAATGCAGCGAGGACAGAGTTGGTGACAGTTCCGTGGATTCGGGATGTCACGCTCGGGATCGGGGTGGTCTGCCTCAGGCTGCCATTGCTGCAGTAATTGTTTTAAATGCGCCCATTATGTATCCGTTTACAGGCCCTTGGCTGTTCGCTCTGCTGACTGCTCACTGTGTCCTGTAAATGTTCACAGAGCCTCTGGTCAATTGGGAGCCCACCCAGGCCGTCCCTCTGGAAACCCTCAGACCCCAGCTGACCCATCAGTGAGATGGGCGTGGCCAAGCTCAATCAGTGTCACACCAGATGCTGCCACTCCTCGGTGCACTCATCAGAAGGTCAGCCCACTGCAGGAGAAGCAGGGGAAAAACAGTACTCACCCCAAACAAAGGACACATGCCTTTAACATCTTCCCTGGCACACTGCCTCTCTTAGGGCAGAGGCCTCACCAGTGACACTATCAGCTATCCCACCCCTCAGGACCACCAGCTGTCTCCAAGCCCTGCCTGTCCACTGCGCCCCTTCCCCCATCCATCCTGCCCCCGGTCAGGTTGTCACAACTTGTGTGTCACACTCAGGACCCACATCACCCTGCAGCTACACTCCATGTAAACACTTCCCTGCCTCACCTCCATCTGTAGGACAAGCCTCTAAGCATGGAGGTGATTGGTGGCATACAGTGACCCTCTCCACCATGCAAGTGCCACCCTGCTGGCAAGATAACACAAGGCCCACCCATGAGGACACCCACAATAGACCCCACTGGGGAAACAGGACAGGGGCACTGACACGGGTTGTGGCAGCCACCCTGTTGACAGGGTCAGGTGGTGTGATAGAGGCTCCTGGGTGTCACTCACTGATGGGGACAGGGGTGCAGTGTGGAAGGCAACATATCGGAAGGAATGGCTGAGGGATGGGGGTGGGTTTGGGGGGGACATGTGGAGGGTGGAACTGAAGTGCAGCTCAGGATCACCATGTAGCCTGTTGGATTTGAATGTTTAAGGGAATACTCATCTTGCTAAAATACCTTCTCTTTTCCCTCTGTGGAGAATGAATTTCGGAGTACAGCTAGAAATACTTGTTTTCTACCTGGCCGCAGATGCCGTTGCAGATGTACAGAGGCTGGAGGCACAGGGTCTGCTCGGGGAGGACCTTGAAAAAGAAGACCCTGTCCCAGAAGATCAACAGAATACAATATGCCAGTCGATGAGGCTTGGGTACTGGCCATCTAACAGTCCGAGGACGTAGGCGTGAAGGAGATGCCGCATCAGGCCACGTGTATACCATCTGCGCCTATTCTTCAAGGAGATGTCGGACTGCATTCACCGGTTCAGGTGATCATGCACCACCTGTGCCAGATGATGGCGCACCTGGCACCACGGAGGTATGGAGGAGGATGCCCACTCCCAGTGGCCGTCAAGGTGATGGTCACCCTGAGCCTTTATGCCTCTGGATCTTTCTAGGGGCTGACCGGGGACTTGTCTGGGATCGTGCAGACATCTGCACATAGGTGCATCCATGCTCTGACAGATGCCCTATGCACCTGGGCAGCAGACTATATAAACTTCAGCATGTAACCATTTAACCTGTTCATAGGATATTCTTCAGGCTGATAATATGAGCATTATCACAGAATCACAGAATTTACAGTGCAGCAGGAGGCCATTCAGCCCATCGAGTCTGCACCGGCCCTTGGAAAGAGCACACTACTTAAGCTCACACCTCCACCCCATCCCCGTAACCTAGTAACCCCACCTAACCTTTTTGGACACAAAGGGCAATTTAGCATGGCCAATCCACCTAACTTGCGCATCTTTGGACTGTGGGAGGAAACTGGAGCACCCGCAGGAAACCCACGCACACACGGGGAGAACTTGCAGACTCCGCACAGACAGTGACCCAGCGGGGGATTGAACCTGGGACCCTGGTGTCATGATATTCACACATACATCATAACACATACATAATGATAGACAGACCAACGGACCAATTAGCACACATAACACGACAGCCAATCACAGACAAGAGCAGACACAGTATAAGACAAGAAACACAACACTTCCTGGGCAGTCCATCTGGAGACATGCGCAGTGGCGTAATGAACGCCATGACGTAATGACGTGCGTCAACTGTGGAGCTGCACATTTAAAAGGGCAATGTCCTGCAAAAACCCGACAATGCCTACGCTGTGGCAAGATGGGCCACTACGCTGCCTACTGTCGAGCGGCTCAAACTGTTGATCTTCCACATCTCCGACAACCTCGCAGGAACGTGTGGACCATTCAGCCTCCACATCACAACATCCAAACCGACGACACAGATGACCAAGACGCCTTCCGGGTTGCGGTCATTGATGTGAACCGGGTCAACACCATCAATCCGGGCGATGAATGGAGTGCCACACTAACGGTCAACCCGAATTCGTCGCCCACCTACTAGACTGGACTTATGAGACTGTTCACATGTCAAACTTTTGCAACCACTGTTTTATAACATGCCACTGTTTTATCGTTACAGGCCTCGTTTGATCGTTCCAAATTTCAACGTTGTTCTTCTTTTGTTATGGTACAACCTCGTTAGCATGTCACACCTGACATCGCCCCTTGTATATCGTTAAGCCCCATGTACATGATGTAAATATTACGCACACACACACACCTTTAGCTGCACTCAGGACACATTTATATTTATAACCACGTAGGTACATAATCTTGTAAAAAAGGGGGATGTCATGATATTCAAACATACATCATAACACATATATAATGATAGACAGACCAACGGACCAGTTAGCTCACATAACACGACAGCCAATCACAGACAAGAGCAGACACAGTATAAGACAAGAAACACAACACTTCCTGGGCAGTCCATCTGGAGACAGCACAGGGCCAGGACCACATAGCAAGACACTCACACCGTCACAACGTGCTGAGTACCAAGTCTGATGTATAAATAGTTGAATGGAATAAAACTGCGTTGTACCAATTGCAACCGTGTTGGTTCGTCTGTACCTCAGAGCACCCAACACTTCACCTGGTGCTGTGAAGCAACAGTATGAACAACTGTGCCACCGTAAGTCTCATTATGGTCAATGTAAGGCTGCTTTTCCTTTCACTGAAGGCACACACAGCATAAGAAGTGTTAAATACACAGCTGATGCACTCCGAGCAGATACTTCACTTACAGGAATATGGAAAAATTACATATATACAACCCATAACTTTCTAAACTGGACTGAACATTGTAGAGATGAGTCATTGTAGACATGCCCCTGGTACCAGATGCAATATTAAAAAAGTGAAATGCCAATTCACAGTTGAAGTGGAATTTAATGAAAACAGTATCGCTCTCGATGGATGGACCAGAAGTAGGTGTCACTTCCGCTAATGGAGTGGGAGCTGTCATGCATGCAATTATGATGCAAATTGCAAGTGTGTGTGGTGGCCATAGATAACACATGCAATTACGTGGCGGGGGTGGGCAGGAAATCTCTGTCCTTGCCATCACCTGAGTCAATTGTAGTTCAGGGTGGGTGATAAAAAGCCTGTCTCTTCAAATATCCAGGCTCTTCACGCAGGGAGAAGTAGGGGGAAGCTAGGACCACCTGCAAGGCCTCTAAAGCATTCTTGAACAGCCTGTATTCCCATTTGATCCTTGTGTCAATATTGAATGGCATGACAATGGCTGAATCCATCATTATCAACTTCCTGCATGTTACTATTGACCAGAAGCTGACCTGGACTAGCCATAGGAATACTATGGTTACAAGATAAGATCAGAGGCTAGGAATCCTGTGGCGGATAACTCATATCCTGTCTCCCCAAAACTTGTCACAATCTACAAGGCACAAGTCAAGAATGTGATGGAATTCTCTCCACTTGCCAAGATGAGTGCAACTCCAACAACACTCAAGAAGCTTGACAGCGTGGTACATTGGCAAGACCATGCAGACGCTGCGACAACGGCTGAATGGACATTGCGCGACAATCACCAGGCAGGAATGTTCCCTTCCAGTCGGGGAACACTTCCAGCAAACAAGAGCATTCAGCCTCTGATCTTCGGGTAAACGTTCTCCAAGGCAGCCTTCAGGACGTGTGACAACGCATAATTGCCGAGCAGAAATGTATAGCCAAGTTCCGCACTCATGAGTACGGCCTCAACTGGGACCTTGGATTCATGTCGCATTACATTCACCACTCACCGTCTGGCCTGGGCTTGCGAAATCCTACCAACTGTCCTGGCTTGAGACAATTCACACCTCTTTAACCTGGGATTATCCCTCTCTCCAGTTGCACCGTCTGGACCTGTAAAGATTTAATCACCTGCAAAGATTCACATTCAAAGTATCGTCTTGCATCATTGACTTTGTCTATATATGTGTTTGTGGCACCCACCTCTTCACTCACCTGATAAAGGAGCTGCGCTCCAACAGCTAGTGATTCCTTTACCTGAGATGACACAGAGGGACCATTGTTAGCCACACACGGGGTTCACAGTGGTGGGAAGGCGTGTGTGAAGGGAGGGTTTGAAGGGGGAGGAGGTGAAGAGAGGGTTGGGGGTCGCATGGGAGTTTGGAAGTGGATGCTGCCTTTGGGGAAGGGGCATTGATGTCTACTTACTTGTGATGCCTGGTGTAGGTCGTTGACCTTACGGCACTGGAGGCCAGTCCACCTGGTCACACTCCCCGAGCTCACAGCTGCTGCCACCTCATCCCTGGCAGCACTGGCTGCCTTGTGGTTGACTATCCGGGACCCCCGGGGGAACAGTACATCCCTTCTGGCCTCCATGCCATCTTGCAGCCTCCCCAGATCTGCATCCAGAATCTTGGGGCTGGTCTTCTCGGCACCGTTGTTGCAAACGGACTGGGGTTGGCTGAGAAAGTTCAGCTTAAGTGCTGCTCGATCTTGTTAGCGGGGGGGCTTGCGAATGCGGTCCCAGCGAATCAAATGGCGAGCCTTCATTTGCGGCAAGAAGCCTGTGAGGCTTCATTAAGTGGACCAATTAACATTGATTTGCGTTGCCGGCCTCGCTGGGCCGAGCACCGGGAAACTCGCTGAAATTTCCGTTCGCTACCATAGTTAGAAATGTTTCCAGAGAATCGCACCCAATGAATTTAATGTGCACCATTTACAAGATGCACTGCAGCAATTCACCAAGGCTCCTTTGACAGCACGTTCAAAGCCCATGGTCTCTTCTACCTTGAAGGAGAAGGGCAGCAGATGCATGGGAGCACTTTCACTTGCAAGTTTCTCCCCCAACACCACACCATCATGACTTGGAACTATGTCACCCTTGTTATGGGCCAGGGTTTAGAGAACCCCAAAATGTATCATGGAGTTCACCTGACCCACAACGTTTAATAGATTGTGGTATGGGGAGCACACGGCCCACTCTACAGGTGTGATACAGCAGAGATGGAAAAGTATTTTTTAAAACAACACAATGTTTATTCTATGAACTCAAGTTAACCTTCTTAAAACAAACAGTAAACATCTTAGCAACCATTAATTCAAATACAACCCCAAAGAATACAACACTAAGTAATGCTTATGCTGTCCTTTTAACATCCAGAAGACTTACAAAAAACATAACCTTTAACAGAAGCACATCAGGTTAAAGTCACTACTGAAAACATTTATAATTCTGAATTCACCAAATGATCAAGAGACAGTCTTTTCATGGCAGAGAGAACAGCAGTACAGCTGCTTTGTCTGACTTCAGCTCCAACACTGAAAACAAAACTAAAACACACCCTGCAGCAAACAGCCTAAAATGAAAGTAAAAAGCTGACAGACAGCCCAGCTCCACCCACTCTCTGACATCACTGCAGTAATAAACACCCATTTCTTAAAGGTACTCTCACATGACACCCTCACTGTCTACGGATCAAAATCCTGGAATTCCCATCCTAACAGCACTGTGTGCGTAACTACAGCAGTCCAAGAATACACAAACATATCAGCAAAGAGCAGGGGTAGGCCATTCAGCACCTCGAGCCTGGCGGTATTATCAAAGTTTGTGTCCCGGACCAGCAGGCCCATGCAAAACTGTAATGTGCATGGATTTAAATATCATTTGCGGTTTGGACACTTCATACAACCCCCCCCCCCCCCCCCCCCCCCCCCCCCCCCCACACACACCCAAGATGCTCTGCCACTCAAAGGCGGAAGTCTCATGGGCGTGAATTGGTGGAAGAGGGGGAGCGGGAGGATAAAGAAAGTCTGAAAAAGACACAAAGATTGCCGGGCTTGCTGGGGGTGCTGCTTGAACCGGGGCAGGAGTGGATACCAACTCAATGCCAAAGTCATGGACTCAGGATATCCAACTCAGGACAGGGTGGCCTGGCATTGCTGCAGTATAATTTAAACGCACCCCTTTGGTGTTACTTACAGGCCCCTACCCCTCGAGTGGCATTGAATAGCAATTTGTGTCTCAGCACTGTGAGTGCCGGGAAGCATGTGGCTAAACACGCTCGCTCGGGGACTTTAGTCCCTGTTGGGAGGATCGTGCCCCAGGTGTCAATTTGGACAAGTTCGGCAGGATGTTTCTGACCAGATGTTTGGGTGAGATCCATAGCACTCTTCATTCACACATAGGGCATGATTGAATGTCTGTGTTGTGCCCAGCACGGCGGTTTAGTCACAGGAGAGGTGAAATCGGGATCCGTGCTGGGCGCAAATTGGTTCGCGATCCAACTGGCCCGCTCCTGTTGGCGGGTTACGGACCCCGCCTAGACATGGCTAGACACCAATTGAGACCAATCTCCATCTCATTAGCGGATGGAAGCCCAATCTAATGGCCTCCCGGGAACTAACAGGCTCCCCAGCGAGAGGTCATGCAGGCGTCGTTTAGAATTCCTATTTAAAAACGGGAAACTAGCAACATGGCTGCTGAGAAGCCATTTTCAGCACTAAGTGCTGTTAAATATAGTTTGCAGTCTCGAAAATGTGGCAGTGAAGAAGTCTAGAAACAGTTATCTTCAGTCAGGGGGCGGGGATGGAAGGGCGTAGGAGGAGGGAGGAGGGGGAGGGGGAGGAGGGGGGGAGGGGGATGAGGAGGGAAGGGAGGAGGAGGGGGAGGGGGAGCAGGGGGAAGGGGGAGGGGGAGGAGGGGAGTGGGAGGAAGAGGGGAGGGGGAAGGAGGGCAGAGGAGGGGCAGGGGGAGGAGCTGGTGGAGGGGGAGGAGGAGGTGGAGGGGGAGGAGGGGAGAGGGAGGAAGAGGGGGGAGGGGAGGGGGGAGGGGGGAGGGGGGGAAGGGGGTGGGGGAGAGGGAGGAGGGGGAGGTGGGGGGAGGGGAGGGGAGGGGAGGGGGATGGGGTGACAGTGGGACTGCGCATGCATGGGTTCGCTCCGGACCCACTGCGCATGGGCGCATCACCCGGCGCCTATTCCACGGCCAGATCAGTAGCTGGAGCTCCATGAACCGCTCCATGCGACTGTGTTTCCGACGGCATCAACACTTAGCCTCAGGATCAGAGAATCACGTCCAGTGTCCTGCAGTCAGCATCACACTGAAGCAATCTGGGAACAGTGTTTTGCAGTCAGTGTTTTGCAGTCAGCATCGCAGTGAAGCCGTCTGGGAACAGTGTTTTGCAGTCAGCATCACAATGAAGCAGTCCGGGAACATTGTTTTGCAGTCAGCATCGCAGTGAAGCCGTCTGGGAACAGTGTTTTGCAGTCAGCATCACACTGAAGCCGTCTGGGAACAGTGTTTTGCAGTCAGCATCACACTGAAGCCGTCTGGGAACAGTGTTTTGCAGTCAGCATCGCAGTGAAGCCGTCTGGGAACAGAGTTTTGCAGTCAGCATCGCACTGAAGCCGTCTGGGAACAGTGTTTTGCAGTCAGCATCACACTGAAGCCGTCTGGGAACAGAGTTTTGCAGTCAGCATCGCAGTGAAGCCGTCTGGGAACAGTGTTTTGCAGTCAGCATCGCAGTGAAGCCGTCTGGGAACAGAGTTTTGCAGTCAGCATCACACTGAAGCCGTCTGGGAACAGTGTTTTGCAGTCAGCATCACAGTGAAGCCGTCTGGGAACAGAGTTTTGCAGTCAGCATCGCAGTGAAGCAGTCTGGGAACAGTGTCCCGCAGTCAGCATCGCAGTGAAGCAGTCTGGGAACAGTGCCCCGCAGTCAGCATCGCAGTGAAGCAGTCTGGGAACAGTGCTCCGCAGTCAGCATCGCAGTGCAGTAGTCTGGGAACAGTAGTGTTCGCCAGTCAGCATCGCATCAAAGGAGTTGGGGAACCGTGTCCTACAGTCAGCATTGCAGTGATGCAGTCTGGGCCCAGTTTCTTTCAGTCAGCATCGCAGTGAAGCCGCCTGGAAACACTGCTTTGTAGTCAGCATCGTAGTGAAGCAGTCTGGGAACAGTGTCCCACAGTTTAGCATCGCAGTGAAGCAGTCTGGGAACAGTGTCCCGCAGTCACCATCGCAGTGAAGCAGTCTGGGAACAGTGTCCTACTGTCGGCATCACAGTGAAGCAGTCTGGGAACAGTGTCCTACAGTCGGCATCACCGTGAAGCAGTCTGGGAACAGTGTCCCGCAGTCAGCATTGCAGTGAAGCAGTCTGGGAACAGTGTTCCACAGTCGGCATCGCAGTGAAGCAGTCTGGGCCCAGTGTCTTTCAGGCAGCATCGCAGTGAAGCAGTCTGGGAACAGTGTTCTCCAGTCGGCATCGCAGTGAAGCGGTCTGGGAACAGTGTCCTGCAGTCGGCATCGCAGTGAAGCAGTCTGGGAACAGTGCCCCGCCATCAGCATCGCAGTGAAGCAGTCTGGGACCAGTGTCCTGCAGTCAACATCGCAGTGAAGCAGTCTGGGAACAGTGTCCCGCAGTCAGCATCGCAGTGAAGCAGTCTGGGAACAGTGTCCCGCAGTCAGCATCACAGTGAAGCAGTCTGGGAACAGTGCCCCGCAGTCAGCATCGCAGTGAAGCAGTCTGGGAACAGTAGTGTTCGCCAGTCAGCATCGCATCAAAGGAGTCGGGGAACAGTGTCCTGCAGTCAGCATTGCAGTGATGCAGTTTGGGTCCCCTGTCTTTCAGTCAGCATCGCAGTGAAGCCGTCTGGAAACAGCGTCCCGCAGTTTAGCATCGCAGTGAAGCAGTCTGGGAACAGTGTCCCGCAGTCACCATCGCAGTGAAGCAGTCTGGGAACAGTGTCCTACAGTCGGCATCGCAGTGAAGCAGTCTGGGAACAGTGTCCTACAGTCGGCATCGCAGTGAAGCAGTCTGGGAACAGTGTCCTGTAGTCAGCATTGCAGTGAAGCAGTCTGGGAACAGTGTCCTACAGTGGCATCACAGTGAAGCAGTCTGGGAACAGTGTTCCACAGTCTGACGGAAATGTACAGTCAAGATAATTCGAAATGCTCTGTAATGCTTATGATAAATTTTATGAATAAAGTATATTTTTTTTGACAGTGTTCTGCAGTCAGCATCGCAGTGAAGCAGTCTGGGAACAGTGTCCTGCAGTCAGCATCACAATGAAGCAGTCTGGGAACAGTGTCCTGCAGTTACCATCGCAGCGAAGCAACGTGGTTACAGTGTTTTGCAGTCATCATCGCGCTGTCCTACAGTCAGCATCGCAGTGAAGCAGTCTGGGAACAGTGTCCTGCAGTCAGCATCGCAGTGAAGCGATCTGTAAACAGTGTTTTGCAGTAAAGCAGTCTGGAAACAGTGTCCTGCAGTCAGAATCGCTCTGTCCGACAGTTAGCATTGAAGTGAAGCAGTCTGGGAAAAGTGTCCTGCACTCAGCTTCGCAGCGAAGCTGTCTGGGTGCAGTGTTTTGTAGCCAGCACCGCAGTCAACCAGTCTGGGAACAATGTCCTGCAGTTGGCATTGCAGTGAAGCTGTCAGTGATCAATGCCCTGCAGTCAGCATCACTATGGTCTACATTCAGCAATGCCCTAAAGCAGTCTGGGAACAGTGTCCTTCAGTTAGCATCGCAGTGAAGCAGTCTGGCAACAGTGCTTTGTAGTCAGCATCACAGTGAAGAAGTCTGGGAACAGTGCTTTGTATTCAGCAATGCAGTGAAGCAGTCTGGGAACAGTGTCCTACAGTCAGTGTCGCAGTGAAGCAGCATGGGAACAGTGTTAGAACATAGAACATAGAACAATACAGCGCAGTACAGGCCCTTCGGCCCACGATGTTGCACCGAAACAAAAGCCATCCAACCTACACTATGCCATTATCATCCATATGTTTATCCAATAAACTTTTAAATGCCCTCAATGTTGGCGAGTTCACCACTGTAGCAGGTAGGGCATTCCACGGCCTCACTACTCTTTGCGTAAAGAACCTACCTCTGACCTCTGTCCTATATCTATTACCCCTCAGTTTAAAGTTATGTCCCCTCGTGCCAGCCATATCCATCCGCGGGAGAAGGCTCTCACTGTCCACCCTATCCAACCCCCTGATCATTTTGTATGCCTCTATTAAGTCTCCTCTTAACCTTCTTCTCTCCAACGAAAACAACCTCAAGTCCATCAGCCTTTCCTCATAAGATTTTCCCTCCATACCAGGCAACATCCTGGTAAATCTCCTCTGCACCCGCTCCAAAGCCTCCACGTCCTTCCTATAATGCGGTGACCAGAACTGTACGCAATAATCCAAATGCGGCCGTACCAGAGTTCTGTACAGCTGCAACATGACCTCCCGACTCCGGAACTCAATCCCTCTACCAATAAAGGCCAACACTCCATAGGCCTTCTTCACAACCCTATCAACCTGGGTGGCAACTTTCAGGGATCTATGTACATGGACACCTAGATCCCTCTGCTCATCCACACTTTCAAGAACTTTACCATTAGCCAAATATTCCGCATTCCTGTTATTCTTTCCAAAGTGAATCACCTCACACTTCTCTACATTAAACTCCATTTGCCACCTCTCGGCCCAGCTCTGCAGCTTATCTCTCTCCCTCTGTAATCTGCTACATCCTTCCACACTATCGACAACACCACCGACTTTAGTATCGTCTGCAAATTTACTCACCCACCCTTCTGCGCCTTCCTCTAGGTCTTTGATAAAAATGACAAACAGCAACGGCCCCAGAACAGATCCTTGTGGTACTCCACTTGTGACTGTACTCCATTCTGAACATTTCCCATCAACCACCACCCTCTGTCTTCTTTCAGCTAGCCAATTTCTGATCCACATCTCTAAATCACCCTCAATCCCCAGCCTCCGTATTTTTTGCAATAGCCTACCGTGGGGAACCTTATCAAACGCTTTGCTGAAATCCATATACACCACATCAACTGCTCTAATCTCGTCTACCTGTTCAGTCACCTTCTCAAAGAACTCAATAAGGTTTGTGAGGCATGACCTACCCTTCACAAAGCCATGCTGACTATCCCTGATCATATTATTCCTATCTAGATGATTATAAATATTGTCTCTTATAATCCCCTCCAAGACTTTACCCACTACAGACGTGAGGCTCACCGGCCTATAGTTGCCGGGGTTGTCTCTGCTCCCCTTTTTGAACAAAGGGACCACATTTGCTGTCCTCCAGTCCTCTGGCACTATTCCTGTAGCCAATGATGACATAAAAATCAAAGCCAAAGGTCCAGCAATCTCTTCCCTGGCCTCCCATAGAATCCTAGGATAAATCCCATCCGGTCCCGGGGACTTATCTATTTTCAGCCTGTCCAGAAATGCCAACACCTCTTCCCTACGTACCTCAATGCCATCTATTCTATTAGCCTGGGGCTCAGCATTCTCCTCCACAACATTATCTTTTTCCTGAGTGAATACTGACGAAAAATATTCATTTAGTATCTCGCCTATCTCTTCAGACTCCACACACAATTTCCCATCCCTGTCCTTGACTGGTCCCACTCTTTCCCTCGTCATTCGCTTATTCCTGACATACCTATAGAAAGCTTTTGGGTTTTCCTTGATCCTTCCTGCCAAATACTTCTCATGTCCCCTCCTTGCTCGTCTTAGCTCTCTCTTTAGATCCTTCCTCGCTACCTTGTAACTATCCATCGCCCCAACTGAAACTTCACACTTCATCTTCACATAGGCCTCCTTCTTCCTCTTAACAAGAGATTCCACTTCCTTGGTAAACCACGGTTCCCTCGCTCGACGCCTTCCTCCCTGTCTGACCGGTACATACTTATCAAGAACACGCAGTAGCTGATCCTTGAACAAGCCCCACTTATCCAGTGTGCCCAACACTTGCAGCCTACTTCTCCACCTTATCCCCCCCAAGTCACGTCTAATGGCATCATAATTGCCCTTCCCTCAGCTATAACTCTTGCCCTGCGGTGTATACTTATCCCTTTCCATCATTAACGTAAACGTCACCGAATTGTGGTCACTGTCCCCATAGTGCTCTCCTACCTCCAAATCCAACACCTGGCCTGGTTCATTACCCAAAACCAAATCCAACGTGGCCTTGCCTCTTGTTGGCCTGTCAACATATTGTTTCAGGAAACCCTCCTGCACACACTGTACAAAAAACGACCCATCTATTGTACTCGAACTATATCTTTTCCAGTCAATATTTGGAAAGTTAAAATCTCCCATAATAACTACCCTGTTACTTTCGCTCATATCCAGAATCATCTTCGCCATCCATTCCTCTACATCCCTAGAACTATTAGGAGGCCTATAAAAAACTCCCAACAGGGTGACCTCTCCTTTCCTGTTTCTAACTTCAGCCCATACTACCTCGGCAGAAGAGTCCCCATCTAGCATCCTCTCCGCCACCGTAATACTGCTCTTGACTAGCAGCGCCACACCTCCCCCTCTTTTGCCTCCTTCTCTGAGCTTACTAAAATACCTAAACCCCGGAACTTGCAACATCCATTCCTGCCCCTGCTCTATCCATGTCTCCGAAATGGCCACAACATCGAAGTCCCAGGTACCAACCCACGCTGCCAGTTCCCCTACCTTGTTTCGTATACTCCTGGCATTGAAGTAGACACACTTCAAACCACCTACCTGAACACTGGCCCCCTCCTGCGATGTCAAATCTGTGCTCCTGACCTCTATACTCTCATTCTCCCTTACCCTAAAACTACAATCCAGGTTCCCATGCCCCTACTGCATTAGTTTAAACCCCCCCAAAGAGCACTAACAAATCTCCCCCCCAGGATATTTGTGCCCCTCAGGTTCAGATGTAGACCATCCTGTCTGTAGAGGTCCCACCTTCCCCAGAAAGAGCCCCAGTTATCCAAAAATCTGAATCCCTCCCGCCTGCACCATCCCTGTAGCCACGTGTTTAAATGCTCTCTCTCCTTATTCCTCATCTCACTATCACGTGGCACGGGCAACAACCCAGAGATAACAACTCTGTTTGTTCTAGTTCTGAGCTTCCATCCTAGCTCCCTGAAAGCCTGCCTGACATCCTTGTCCCCTTTCCTACCTATGTCGTTGGTGCCAATGTGGACCACGACTTGGGGCTGCTCCCCCTCCCCCCTAAGGACCCGGAAAACACGATCCAAGACATCACGTACCCTTGCACCTGGGAGGCAACATACCAAACGTGAGTCTCTCACGCTCCCACAAAATCTCCTATCTGTGCCCCTGACTATAGAGTCCCCAATTACTAATGCTCTGCTCCTCTCCCCCCTTCCCTTCTGAGCAACAGGGACAGACTCCGTGCCAGAGGCCCGTACCCCATGGCTTACCCCTGGTAAGTCGTCCCCCCCACAAGTATCCAAAGCGGTATACTTGTTTCTCAGGGGTATGACCGCAGGGGATCCCTGCACTGACTGTTTTTTCCCAGTCCCTCTTACAGTTACCCACCTATCTCCAATCTTTGGTGTAACTAATTCCCTGAAGCTGCTATCTATGACCCCTTCTGCCTCCCGAATGATCCGAAGTTCTTCCAACTCCAGCTCCAGTTCCCTAACTCGGTCTTGGAGGAGCTGGAGATGGCAGCACTTCCTGCAGGTAAAATCAGCAGGGACACTAACTGCATCCCTCACCTCAAACATCCTGCAGGAGGAACATTGCACTCCCTTCCCTGCCATTCCTCCAACTTTCTACCAAGATCTGGCTAACAACTAAATTAAATTTTTATAAAAAATAATAATAATATAATAAAATATGGTACTTACCTCAGACCAATGGGTTTTATTATTAGGTTAGAGGAGGAGGGCGGGTGGGAGACACTACACGTGTAGTGTCTCGGGTTTCCTCTCCACCAGAATTTATTGGGGAGGGTCTTCCCAGACGTCCGCGGGTCGACTTCCTGTTCCCGCCTAAAAAACTAATTTAAAATAAAAAAAAAAAAAATTCTCAGCTCCTGCTGAAATTGACTAACCAGCCAGCTGTTCTCACGCCGCCGAAATCGACTGGCCTGCCCCTGCAAAGACAAGTGCTTTTAAAGGTTGACTTACCTCACAGCAACCTCCTTCCGCAATGCACCCGCTGAAACTGACTCACCACTCACCAGCTGTTCTCCCGCCGAAATCGACTGGCCTGCCCCTGCAAAGACAAGTGCTTTTAAAGGTTGACTTACCTCCCAGCAACCTCCTTCCGCAATGCTCCCGCTGAAACTGACTCACCACTCACCAGCTGTTCTCCCGCCGAAATCGACTGGCCTGCCCCTGCAAAGACAAGTGCTTTTAAAGGTTGACTTACCTCCCAGCAACCTCCTTCCGCAATGCTCCCGCTGAAACTGACTCACCACTCACCAGCTGTTCTCCCGCCGAAATCGACTGGCCTGCCCCTGCAAAGACAAGTGCTTTTAAAGGTTGACTTACCTCCCAGCAACCAAGTGTTCTGCAATCAGCGTCGCAATGAAGAGTTTCCTGCAGTCAGCCTTGCAGCGAATCCTTCTGGGTACAGTGGTATGCAGTCAGCATCACAGCGAAGCAGTCTGTGAACCGTGTCCGTCGGTCAGCATTACAGCAAAGCAGTCTGGGATCAGTGACCTGCAGACAGCATCGTAGTGAAACAGTCTGGGAACAGTGTCCTGCAGTCACCATCGCCGCCAACAGAGTGGTTACAGTGTTTTGCAGTCATCATCGCAGCAAAGCTGTCTTGGAACCAGGTCCTGCAGTTGGCATCACTTTGTCCTACAGTCAGCATTGCAGTGAAGCAGTCTGAGAACAGTGTCCTGCAGTCAGTGTCGCAATGGAGCAGTCTGGGAACAGTGCCCTTCAGTTTGCATCGCAGTGAAGCAATCTGGGAACAGTGTCCCGCAGTTTAGCATCGCAGTGAAGCAGTCTGGAAACAGTGCCCTACAGTCGGCATCGCAGAGAAGCAGTCTGGGAACAGTGTCCCCCAGTCAGCATCGCAGTGAAGCAGTCTGGGAACAGTGTCCCCCAGTCAGCATCGTAGTGAAGCAGTCTGGGAACAGTGCCCTACAGTCGGCATCGCAGAGAAGCAGTCTGGGAACAGTGTCCCCCAGTCAGCATCGCAGTGAAGCAGTCTGGGAACAGTGCCCTACAGTCGGCATCGCAGTGAAGCAGTCTGGGAACAGTGTCCCGCAGTCAGCATCGCAGTGAAGCATTCTGGGAACAGTGCCCTACAGTCGGCATCGCAGTGAAGCAGTCTGGGAACAGTGTCCCGCAGTCAGCATCGCAGTGAAGCAGTCTGGGAACAGTGTCCCGCAGTCACCATCGTAGCGAAGCAGCATGGTTATAGTGTTTTGCAGACAGCATCGCAGAGAAGCAATCTGGAAATCGGGTCCTGCAGTCAGCATCGCAGTGAGGCTGTCTGGGATCGGTGTCCTGCAGTCAGCTCTGAAGCAAAGCAGTCTGGGAACAGCGTCCTGCAGTTGGCATCCCTCTGTCCTACTGTCAGCATTGCAGTGAAGGAGCCTGGGACCAGTGTCCTGCAGGCAGCATCACAGCGAAGCGGTCTCAGACCTGTTTCCGACAGTCAGCATCGCAGTGAAAGTCTGGGAACAGTGTCCTGCAGTCGGCATCAGAGTGATGCAGTTTCAGACCTGTGTCCTACAGTCAGCATCGCAGTGAAACAGGCAGGGAACAGTGTCCTGCAGTCGGCATCACAGTGATGCAGTCTGGGAACAGTGCCCTGTAGTCAGTATTGCAGTGAAGCAGTCTGGGATCAGTAGTGTCCTGCAGTCAGCATCACAGTGAAGTAGACTGGAACCAGTGTCCTGCAGTCAGCATTTCAGTGAAGTGGTGTGGGAACAGTGTCCTGCTGTCAGAATCGCAGTGATGTAGCCTGGGGACAGTGTCCTGTAGTCAGCATTGCTGTGAAGCAGTCTGGGAGCAGTGTCCTCCAGTCAGTATTGCAGAGGAGCAGTCTGGGAAAAGTGTCCTGCAGTCAGTATCGTAGTGAAGCTGTCAGGGAACAGTGTCCTGCTGTCAGCATCACTAAGTTCTTCAGTCAGCATTGCCCTGAAACAGTGTCCTTCAGTTTGCATCGCAGTGAAGCAGTTTGGGATCAGTGCTTTGTCATCAGCATCACTGTGAAGCAGTCTGGGAACAATGTCCTACAGTCGGCATTGCAGTGAAGCAGTCTGGGACCAGTGTCTTGCAGTCAGTATCATAGTGAAGCAGGCAGGGAACCGTGTCCTGCAGTCAGTATTGAAGTGAAGCAGTCTGGGATCAGTAGTGTCCTACAGTCAGCATCACAAAAAATCAGTCTGTGAACAGTGGTTTGCAGTCAGCATCACAGTGGAGAACTCTGGGAACAGTCGTGTCCTGCAGTCAGCATCCCAGTGAGGCAGTCTGGGACCAGTGTTCTGCGGTCACCATCGCAATGAAGCAGTCTGGGAACAGTGTCCTACAGTCAGCAATGCAGTGAAGCCATCGGGATCAGTGTCCTGCCGTCAGCATCGAAGAGAAGCAGTCTGGAAACAGTGTCGTGCAGTCATCATCGCTCTGTCCTACAGTCAGCATCTCAGTGAAGCAGTCTGGGAACAGTGTTCTGCAGTCAGCATCGCAGTGAAGCATTCTGGGCCAGTGTCCTGCAGTCAGCATTGCCGTGAAGCATTCTGGGACCGGTGTCCTTATGTCAGAATGGCAGTGAAGCATTCTGGGACCTAGTCCTGCAGTCAGCATCGCAGTGAAACAGTCTGAGAACAGTTTCTTGCAGTCAAAATCACAATGAACCAGTCTGAGAACAGTGCACTGCAGTCAGCATTGCAGTGAAGCAGCCTGGGAACAGTGTCCTGCAGTCAGCATTGCAGTAAAGTAGTGTGGGAATGAGGAACAATAAATTCCTCAGTGTTCTCTAGTCATCATCACAGCAAAGCTTTCTGGGAACAGTGTTCTGCAGTCGGCATCGCTTTGCCCTACTGTCAGCATTGCAGTGTAGGGGGCTGGAACCAGAGTCCTGCAGGCAGCATCACAGCGAAGCAGTCTCGGACCAGTGTCCTACAGTCAGCATCGCAGTGAAGCAGTCTGGGAACAGTGTCCTGCAGACAGCATCGCAGTGAAGCAATCTGGGAACAGTGTCTTGCAGACAGCATTGCAGCGAAGCTGCCTGGGTGCAGTGTTTTGCAGGCAGCATCGCAGTGAAGCAGTCTGGGTCCGGTGTCTTTCAGTGAGTATTGCAGTGAAGCCGCTTGGGAACAGTGTCATGCAGTCATCATCGCCCTTTCCACAGTCAGCACTGCAGTCAACCAGTCTGGGAACAGTATCCTGCAGTTGGCATTGCAGTGAAGCTGTCAGGGAACAGTGTCCTGCAGTCAGCATCGCTATGTTCTACAGTCAGCATTGCCCTGAAACAGTCTGGGAACAGTGTCCTTCAGTTTGCATCACAGTGAAACAGTCTGGTAACTGCTTTGTCGTCAGCATCGCAGTGAAGCAGTCTGGGAGCAATGTCCTACAGTCGGTATCGCAGTGAAGCAGTCTGGGAACAGTGTCGCGCAGTCAGCATAGCAGTGAAACAGTCTGGGAACAGTGTCCCGCAGTCAGCCTCACAGTGAGGCAGTCTGGGAGCAGTGTCCTACAGTCGGCATCGCAGTGATGCAGTCTGGGACCAGTGTCCTTCAGTCGACATCACAGTAAAGCCGTCTGGGACAGTGCCCTGCAGTCAGCATTGCAGTGAAGCAGTCTTGGATCAGTAGTGTGCTACAGTCAGCATTGCAGTGAAACAGGCTGGGAACAGTGTCCTGCAGTCACCATCAGAATGAAGCAGTCTGGGAACAGTGTCCTGCAGTCAGCATCACAAAAAGCAGTCTGGGATCAGTAGTGTCCTACAGTCAGCATTGCAGTGAAACAGGCTGGGAACAGTGTCCTGCAGTCAGCATCACAAAAAAGCAGTCTGGGATCAGTAGTGTCCTACAGTCAGCATTGCAGTGAATCAGGCTGGGAACAGGGCCCTGCAGTCAGCATCGCAGTGAAGCAGTCCTGGATCAGTGATCTGCATGTGAGAATCACAGTGGAGCAATCTGGGAACATTGTCCTGCAGTTACCATCGCAGCAAAGCAGCGTGGTTACAGTGTTTTGCAGTCAGCATCGCAGTGAAGCCGCCTGGGAACCGAGTCCTGCAGTCACCATCGCCGCGAAGCAGCGTGGTTACAGTGCTTTGCAGACAGCATCGCAGTGAAACAGGCTGGGAACAGTGTCCTGCAGTCAGCATCACAATGAAGCAGTCTGGGAACAGTGTCCAGCAGTCAGCATCGCAGCGAAGCAGTTGGGGACCAGTGTCCTGCAGTCAGCATAGCTGTGAAGCATTCTGAGACCAGTGTCCTTCAGTCAGCAATGCAGTGAAGCATTCTGGGATCGCTTCTCGGCCTTTTGGCTAAGATCAAGTGTAGTCTCATCTGATCGAGGGAAGCTGAGGATTTTGATGTCGATCGTGGATTGGAGAACTCGGAGGGATTGAAGTCGTCAAAGAGGAAACGTTTGGAGCTCGGCTGCTATTGGTGGATCTACATGCTGGCCTAAACCTCTGGTTTAGGCCTAACGTCGATACAGTTCAGATCCAACGTACGAGCTATGGATGCAGCTGCATCCCGACCACCAGGCTGGGGAGTGCGAAACACTGTCTGAGTCACAGTGAAGAAAACGCAAGGAAAGTCACCTGTGGACCGGAAACTCTTCGTGAAGCGGGTGCTGCTCGAGTGTTGTGGGTTTAAAGCAACAGAGATCTTCTGCTTGCAAAACTTCCCCAACAATGGATATTCTAATGTCACCTTCAAGAACGTCGCAGCGTGCATCAGATTCTTGAACGTCTTAAAGGAAAAAGGTAACCAGAGTCCCCTGTCGATCCTGACTGCGTAGCCTCTGTTTACGCTACCGTCGCAGCAAAACCGGGTTGAAACACTGCACACGTACAACCCTCACGTCCCCGTGTCTGATGTGCTCACGTTCCTCGCCAGGTATGCTGAGCTGAAAAGTGACAGCGTGCAAGTGAAAGACACCTTCGGCATCTGGACAAGTGAGCACCAGATCAAGGTGACTCTGAGAACAGACAGCAACGGAACCATCCTGCATCCCCCCTCCAGTTTCGCTATTGGAGGAAACCGTGGCTACCTCTACTACGTGGGACAGCCACGAGTATGCCACACCTGTGGCAAAACGGGGCATGTTGCCGCAAACTGCAGTGTGACCTTCTGTAAAAACTGCAGGCAGGAGGGACACATGACTAAGGACTGCAAAGAAGACACGTGCTGCAACCTGTGTGGGGAGGCCGGCCATCTTTACAGGGCCTGCCCGAAACGCGGGGCGACATATGCACAGATCATCAGCAGCGGAGTTAAAAAGGCGACCAGAGAGTAGGTTCTTACACCCTCCACCGAAAAAGACACCACGGCACAGAATGCGGAAATGCAACAGAAGGGCCCCCAACAAAAAGAGGAGGCCCCAGCACGCCCTGACAACCCAACCCCAGCCTCATCTGATGAGGAACACTCAATGGAAGAGGAAGAGGATGGGACAAAGAATAAAGAGCCCTGGGAAACAATGAACAGGGACAAACGAAAGAGAAAACAAAAAAACAAACTGAAGAACCCCCCGAGGGGGAGTGGCAAAAAGCGACACCTTTCAGCCGGCGCACTTAGCGCCGACACCTCCTCCGATGAGGGAAAATAAGACAAGAATCGGCCTCAAATAAAGAGGCAAAGCACCAACGTGGAACGGGAGGCACAGACCCCCCAGACCACCGACCAGGAAGAAAATAAAACCCGCCGAGACAATCAACCACTGGCTTATGGGAACAGCAATATGACCAACGGCCACCAAACGCCGGACTTTGAAAACAAGGTCACAGACCAACCCCCGATAGTAACAAGCAGCAACAACCCAGGCGAAGACCGGCCTGCAACCCCAACACCCACTGACTGCCATAACGAACGCCAGGGCTACACCACCCCCCCCCCCCCAATGCATCTGCATCAAAATCACGGGGCCAGTGCGGACCAGAACAGTTTTCTCAGCCCTGCAACTGTGCTAAAGTTTGCGAGCACCACAGGCATGCTGGGGAACATCCAACAGCTGGAACAGCCAACTGTATAGACTCTGGACTCTTGAGACTGGTAAATCTACCTTTTTATAATGGGTTTAAAAATTGCATCCATAAATGTGCGAAGCATCAAAGATACTTCGCGGTGTGTAGCCACACTCAACTATTTAGCAAATGTGAAAGCTGACCTACTGTTCCTGCAGGAGTGCGGAATTCCGCACCTCAGCAACTACAGGCGCTGGTCGAGCTGGTGGTCCCACGGGCCATCCACATGGTCAGGAGGAAACGACTGCCGCTCCTCCGGCCTGGGTATTCTGCTGCGGGGAGGCAACTTCACCATCTCCGACGTTAAGGAGGTGGTGGGCGCGCGCCTCCTCGTAGCAGACGTGAAATACAAAAACACCCCTCTCAGACTTATTAATGTGTACGCCCCGGCCGTAAAAAGTGAGCGGCTGGCAGTCCTTCAGCAACTCCCACTGCTGTTGGCCACCTCCAAGCCGGTCACCCTGGGTGGTGACTTCAACTGCATCATCGATGCGGCTGGACGATCCAGCAGAGCCGACAGCAAACTAGACGCTACGTCCAGACTCCTGATGGAAACGGTAAAAGATGCCAAGCTGCTCGACGTCTGCAGCAACCCTGCAGACGGAGCGCAGCGTAGATACGCATGGTCACGGCCAGACGGGTCCGGCCGCTCCAGGATAGACTTCTTCTTTTTGTCCCGAGCTTTCACGGTCAGGTCCACCGACGTAAGGCCGGTGTTCTTCTCTGACCACTGCCTCCTACTGGCCGACTGCCACCTGCAGGAAGACCAGGGGGTAGGCAGGGGGACATGGAAGCTAAATGCAAAACTGCTGACCCCTGAGAACCTCGAGGAACTCAGGAGGGATTACAAGGGTTGGAGAACCGTGAAACCCCTCTTTGAGGCCCCACATCTCTGGTGGGAAGCAATCAAGGGGAATATCAAGAGGTTTT
The DNA here is from genome assembly GCF_047496885.1 of Scyliorhinus torazame. Classification (NCBI taxonomy): domain Eukaryota; kingdom Metazoa; phylum Chordata; class Chondrichthyes; order Carcharhiniformes; family Scyliorhinidae; genus Scyliorhinus; species Scyliorhinus torazame. Next base: position 249,075,969 of record NC_092712.1, on the reverse strand, counting down.
TCATCCTCAAGGGCGTTCAAAAGGCGAGAGAGAGTCGAGGGGTCATGTCCAGGCTCCAGAAAAGCATGCAAAATTTGCTCCAGCTGCAGTCGATGGGGGTGGATGTCAAGGAGGATCTCCAAGAGGTGAAGAGCCAGCAAGCCTTGCTCTACACCTCGGAGGCCTCCAAGGTTATCTTCCGTTCCAGAGTCCGCTCCGTGGAGCAGGACGAAAAGTGCTCACGCTTCTTCTTCCAAAAGGTGCACAGAGAGACCTCTGTGATCAGCAGCCTGAAGGAAGAAGATGGCTCTGTAAAGTCATCACAGTCTGACATCCTGAGGATCACCCAATCCTTTTATGCCGGACTGTATGACCTGAAGCCAACAGATAGCACTGTTTCCCAGACCTTCCTGTCGACTATCACGGAGGTCACAGGCGACAGCGAGCTGGAAAACCTGGACAAACCACTAACTCTGGATGAGCTGACAAGGCCGCCAAGTCCTTCGAGACGAGTAAAACTCCCGGAAACAACGGCTTACCGGTTGAGTTGTATTCGGCTCTGTGGGACTGGATGGGCCCAGACCTGCTGGAAGTGTACGAGAGTATGCTTCTGGAAGGTAGCATGTCAGAGCCCATGAGGAAAGGCATCATCACCCTCATCTACAAGCAGAAGGGGGAAAGGGAAGAAATTTGAAATTGACGACCCATTTCACTGTTGAATGTGGATTACAAAATTCTAGCCAAGGTCATCGCCAATCGGGTCAGGTCTGCTCTGGAGTCGGTGATCCACCCTGACCAGACCTGTGCTGTACCCGGCGGGAAGATCTCTGATAGCCTCGCGCTACTCAGGGATACGATCGCCTACATGCAGGACAGGAGGGTGGACACTTGCCTCATCAGCCTTGACCAGGAGAAGGCTTTTGACAGAATATCGCACACCTACATGATGGATGTGCTCTCCAAAATGGGGTTTGGGGAGGGAATTCGCAATTGGATCAAACTGCTCTACACAAACATCTGTAGCGCAGTCACAATCAATGGGTGGGAATCAGAAAAGTTCCAGATCAAATCCGGAGTCAGGCAGGGCTGCCCTCTCTCCTCTGCCCTTTTTGTGTGCTGCATAGCCTTTTGCCGAGTCCATCAGGAAGGATCCGGGTATAAGGGGAGTGACGATCCCAGGCAGTGGAGGCGTGCAAGTCAAGGCCTCCCTGTACATGGACGACGTTGCCGTCTTCTGCTCGGATCCTGCATTAGCACGCAGGCTCTTGACCACCTGTAACCAGTTTGAACTGGCCTCGGGAGTCAAGGTAAACCGCGGCAAGAGCGAGGCCATGTTCTTTGGGAACTGGGCCGACCGGTCCTTTGTCCCCTTCACTGTCAGGTCAGATTACCTGAAGGTGCTGGGGATATGGTTCGGAGCTGCTGGGGTGTGCACCAAAACCTGGGAGGAGCGCATAGCAAAGGCAAGGCAGAAACTGGGCTGGTGGGAGCAACGCTCCCTCTCCATTGTGGGCAAAACCCTGGTCATCAGGTGTGAGGTACTCTCGGTGCTGCACATGGCGAAGGTCTGGCCCATAACTCGACCCTACGCCGCAGCAGTCACCCGAGCCATCTTCAAATTCATCTGGAGATCCAAGATGGACCGTGTCCGAAGGGACACCATGTACAAACCTCTGGAGAAGGGAGGGCGGAACGTACCCAACGCCTCCCTCATTCTGTTGGCCACCTTTGTGTCCAGCTGCATCAAGCTGTGTGTGGACCCCCAGTATGCAAACACCAAGTGTCACTACATACTGAGGTTCTACCTGTCCCTGGTGTTACGAAGGATGGGCCTGGCCTCATTGCCGCGGAACGCTCCAAGTAGTACCGTACCGTACCAGCTGTCCTTCGTGGAAAAGTTTTTGAAGAAAAACACCTTTGACCACAAGGCAATGAAGCAGTGGTCAGCACGTAATGTCCTCGAGGCCCTCAGGGAAAAGGAGACCGTGGAGGACGTTGGATGGTTCCCTGAGCAAACTGCCAGAGTCATCTGGCAGAACGCCTCATCACCAGAACTTTCAAACAAGCACCAAGACCTAGCTTGGCTGGTGGTGAGAAGGGCCCCCCCTGTCAGATTCTTCATGCACACCCGAAGGCTCTGCGCCAATGCACGCTGCCCTCGGAGTGGCTGTGGGTGAAATGAGACGGTCACACACCTCCTTGTGGAATGTGCCTTTGCAAAGAAGGTCTGGAGAGAGATGCAGTGGTATTTGTCAAGGTTTATCCCGAACAGATCTGTGACACAGGACTCTGTGCTCTACGGACTGTTTCCAGGGACACACACCGAGACAAATATCAGCTGCTGCTGGAAGGCCATCAACTCGGTGAAAGACGCTCTTTGGTCTGCCCGAAACTTGCTGATCTTCCAGTGCAAAGAATTGTCCTCGACCGAGTGTTGCAGACTGGCACATTCCAAGGTCCAGGACTACGTGCTGAGGGACGCACTCAAGCTTGGGGCAGCTGCCGCCAAGGCGCAATGGGGAAAGACCACTGTGTAAGGTCTTTCCAGCAAATGTACACTGAGGGGCGGGTAACAGTGTAAACCCCCCTCGGTCTGGGCAACCAACACTCCAATGTATAAAACAAACATGACAATGTAAATATTGAAGAAGGAATTGTAATGTAAAGAGTGATGGAACATAGAACAATACAGCGCAGTACAGGCCCTTCGGCCCACGATGTTGCACCGAAACAAAAGCCATCTAACCTACACTATGCCATTATCATCCATATGTTTATCCAATAAACTTTTAAATGCCCTCAATGTTGGCGAGTTCACTACTGTAGCAGGTAGGGCATTCCACGGCCTCACTACTCTTTACGTAAAGAACCTACCTCTGACCTCTGTCCTATATCTATTACCCCTCAGTTTAAAGTGATGTCCCCTCGTGCCAGCCATTTCCATCCGCGGGAGAAGGCTCTCACTGTCCACCCTATCCAGCCCCCTAATCATTTTGTATGCCTCTATTAAGTCTCCTCTTAACCTTCTTCTCTCCAACGAAAACAGCCTCAAGTCCATCAGCCTTTCCTCATAAGATTTTCCCTCCATACCAGGCAACATCCTGGTAAATCTCCTCTGCACCCGCTCCAAAGCCCCCACGTCCTTCCTATAATGCGGTGGCCAGAACTGTACGCAACACTCCAAATGCGGCCCTACCAGAGTTCTGTACAGCTGCAACATGACCTCCCGACTCCGGAACTCAATCCCTCTACAAATACAGGCCAACACTCCATAGGCCTTCTTCACAACCCTATCAACCTGGGTGGCAACATTCAGGGATCTATGTACATGGACACCTAGATCGCTCTGCTCATCCACACTTTCAAGTACTTTACCATTAGCCAAATATTCCGCATTCCTGTTATCCCTTCCAAAGTGAATCACCTCACACTTCTCTACATTAAACTCCATTTGCCACCTCTCAGCCCAGCTCTGCAGCTTATCTATATCCCTCTGTAACCTGCTACATCCTTCCACACTATCGACAACACCACCGACTTTAGTATCGTCTGCAAATTTACTCACCCACCCTTCTGCGCCTTCCTCTAGGTCATTGATAAAAATGACAAACAGCAACGGCCCCAGAACAGATCCCTGTGGTACTCCACTTGTGACTACTCTATTCTGAACATTTCCCATCAACCACCACCCTCTGTCTTCTTTCAGCTAGCCAATTTCTGATCCACATCTCTAAATCACCCTCAATCCCCAGCCTCCGTATTTTCTGCAATAGCCTACCGTGGGGAACCTTATCAAACGCTTTGCTGAAATCCATATACACCACATCAACTGCTCTACCCTCATCTACCTGTTCAGTCACCTTTTCAAAGAACTCAATAAGGTTTGTGAGGCATGACCTACCCTTCACAAAGCCATGCTGACTATCCCTGATCATATTATTCCTATCTAGATGATTATAAATCTTGTCTCTTATAATCCCCTCCAAGACTTTACCCACTACAGACATGAGGCTCACCGGTCTATAGTTGCCGGGATTGTCTCTGCTCCACTTTTTGAACAAAGGGACCACATTTGCTGTCCTCCAGTCCTCTGGCACTATTCCTGTAGCCAATGATGACATAAAAATCAAAGCCAAAGGTCCAGCAATCTCTTCCCTGGCCTCCCAGAGAATCCTAGGATAAATCCCATCAGGACCCGGGAACTTATCTATTTTCAGCCTGTCCAGAATTGCCAACACCTCTTCCCTACGTACCTCAATGCCATCTATTCTATTAGCCTGGGGCTCAGCATTCTCCTCCACAACATTATCTTTTTCCTGAGTGAATACTGACGAAAAATATTCATTTAGTATCTCGCCTATCTCTTCAGACTCCACACACAATTTCCCATCCCTGTCCTTGACTGGTCCTACTCTTTCCCTAGTCATTCGCTTATTCCTGACATACCTATAGAAAGCTTTTGGGTTTTCCTTGATCCTTCCTGCCAAATACTTCTCATGTCCCCTCCTTGCTCGTCTTAGCTCTCTCTTTAGATCCTTCCTCGCTACCTTGTAACTATCCATCGCCCCAACCGAAACTTCACACTTCATCTTCACATAGGCCTCCTTCTTCCTCTTAACAAGAGATTCCACTTCCTTGGTAAACCACGGTTCCCTCGCTCGACGCCTTCCTCCCTGTCTGACCGGTACATACTTATCAAGAACACGCAGTAGCTGATCCTTGAACTTATCCAGTGTGCCCAACACTTGCAGCCTACTTCTCCACCTTATCCCCCCAAGTCACGTCTAATGGCATCATAATTGCCCTTCCCCCAGCTATAACTCTTGCCCTGCGGTGTATACTTATCCCTTTCCATCATTACCGTAAACGTCACCGAATTGTGGTCACTGTCCCCAAAGTGCTCTCCTACCTCCAAATCCAACACCTGGCCTGGTTCATTACCCAAAACCAAATCCAACGTGGCCTCGCCTCCAGTTGGCCTGTCAACATATTGTTTCAGGAAACCCTCCTGCACACACTGTACAAAAAACGACCCATCTATTGTACTCGAACTATATCTTTTCCAGTCAACATTTGGAAAGTTAAAGTCTCCCATAATAACTACCCTGTTACTTTCGCTCTTATCCAGGATCATCCTCGCCACCCTTTCCTCTACATCCCTAGAACTATTTGGAGGCCTATAGAAAACCCCCAACAGTGTGACCTCTCCTTTCATGTTTCTAACCTCAGCCCATACTACCTCGGAAGATGAGTCCCCATCTAGCATCCTCTCCGCCACCGTAATACTGCTCTTGACTAGCAGCGCCACACCTCCCCCTCTTTTGCCTCCTTCTCTGAGCTTACTAAAACACCTAAACCCCGGAACCTGCAACATCCATTCCTGCCCCTGCTCTATCCATGTCTCCGAAATGGCCACAACATCGAAGTCCCAGGTACCAACCCATGCTGCCAGTTCCCCTACCTTATTTCGTATACACCTGGCATTGAAGTAGACACACTTCAAACCACCTACCTGAACACTGGCCCCCTCCTGCGACGTCAAATCTGTGCTCCTGACCTCTATACTCTCATTCTCCCTTACCCTAAAACTACAATCCAGGTTCCCATGCCCCTGCTGAATTAGATTAAACCCCCCCAAAGAGCACTAACAAATCTCCCCCCCAGGATATTTGTGCCCCTCAGGTTCAGATGTAGACCATCCTGTCTGTAGAGGTCCCACCTTCCCCAGAAAGAGCCCCAGTTATCCAGAAATCTGAATCCCTCCCGCCTGCACCATCCCTGTAGCCACGTGTTTAATTGCTCTCTTTCCCTATTCCTCATCTCACTATCACGTGGCAAGGGCAACAACCCAGAGATAACAACTCTGTTTGTTCTAGTTCTGAGCTTCCATCCTAGCTCCCTGAAAGCCTGCCTGACATCCTTGTCCCCTTTCCTACCTATGTCGTTAGTGCCAATGTGGACCACGACTTGGGGCTGCTCCCCCTCCCCCTAAGGACCCGGAAAACACGATCCGAGACATCACGTACCCTTGCACCTGGGAGGCAACATACCAAACGTGAGTCTCTCACGCTCCCACAAAATCTCCTATCTGTGCCCCTGACTATAGAGTCCCCAATTACTAATGCTCTGCTCCTCTCCCCCCTTCCCTTCTGAGCAACAGGGACAGACTCCGTGCCAGAGGCCCATACCCCATGGCTTACCCCTGGTAAGTCGTCCCCCCCACAAGTATCCAAAGCGGTATACTTGTTTCTCAGGGGAACGACCGCAGGGGATCCCTGCACTGACTGCTTTTTCCCAGTCCCTCTTACAGTTACCCACCTATCTCCAATCTTTGGTGTAACTAATTCCCTGAAGCTGCTATCTATGACACCTTCTGCCTCCCGAATGATCCGAAGTTCTTCCAACTCCAGCTCCAGTTCCCTAACTCGGTCTTGGAAGAGCTGGAGATGTCAGGACTTCCTGCAGGTAAAATCAGCAGGGACACTAACTGCATCCCTCACCTCAAACATCCTGCAGGAGGAACATTGCACTCCCTTCCCTGACATTCCTCTAACTTTCTACCAAGATCTGGCTAACAACTAAATTAAATTTTTTATAAAAAATAATAATATAATATAATAAAATATGGTACTTACCTCAGACCAAGGGGTTTTATTATTAGGTTAGAGGAGGAGGGCGGGTGGGAGACACTACTCGTGTAGTGTGTCGGGTTTCCTCTCCACCAGAATCTATTGGTGAGGGTCTTCCCAGACGTCCGCGGGTCGACTTCCTGTTCCCGCCGAAAACACGAATTTAAAAAAAAAAATTCTCAGCTCCTGCTGAAATTGACTAACCAGCCAGCTCGACTCCCACCGAAATCGACTGGCCTGCCCCTGCAAAGACAAGTGCTTTTAAAGGACAGACTTACCTCCCAGCAGCCACTTCCGCACTGCTCCCGCTGAAACTGACTCACCAGCTGTTCCCCCGCCGAAATCGACTGGCCTGCCCCTGCAAAGACAAGTGCTTTTAAAGGACAAACTTACCTCCCAGCAGCCACTTCCGCACTGCTCCCGCTGAAACTGACTCACCAGCTGTTCTCCCACCAAAATCGACTGGCCTGCCCCTGCAAAGACAAGTGCTTTTAAAGGACAGACTTACCTCCCAGCAGCCACTTCCGCACTGCTCCCGCTGAAACTGACTCACCAGCTGTTCTCCCGCCGAAATCGACTGGCCTGCCCCTGCAAAGACAAGTGCTTTTAAAGGACAGACTTACCTCCCAGCAGCCACTTCCGCACTGCTCCCGCTGAAACTGACTCACCAGCTGTTCTCCCGCCGAAATCGACTGGCCTGCCCCTGCAAAGACAAATGCTTTTAAAGGACAGACTTACCTCCCAGCAGCCACTTCCGCACTGCTCCCGCTGAAACTGACTCACCAGCTGTTCTCCCGCCGAAATCGACTGTGATATGTGTATAATATCAAAATTGAATGGAAGAAAGCCAAGGCAATGTGTAACTCTGCCGGAAATGTACAGTCAAGACAATTTGAAATGTTTCTGTAATGCTTATGATAAATTTTATGAATAAAGTATATTTTTTTGAATTAAAAAAAAATTCTGGGACTTATTCCTCCAGTCAGGATCACAACAAAGCAGTCAGGGACCAGTGTCCTGCAGTCAGCATTGCAGTGAAGCAGTCTGGGAACAGTGCCTTGCAGTCAGTATCGCAGTGAAGCAAGCTTGAAACAGTGCCCTGCAGTCAAAGTCACAATGAACCAGTCTGAGAACAGTGCCCTGCAGTCAGCATTGCAGTGAAGCAGCCTGGGAACAGTGCCCTGCAGTCAGCATTGCAGTGAAGTAGTGTGGGAACAGTATCCTGCTGTCAGCATCGCAGTGAAGTAGTGTGGGAACAGTATCCTGCTGTCAGCATCGCAGTGAAGCAGCCTGGTGACAGTGTCCTGCAGTCAGCATCGGAGTGAAGCAATCTGGGAACAGTGTCCTGCAGTCAGTCATGCAGTGAAGTAGTGTGGGAACAGAGTCCTGCAGTCAGCATTGCAGTGAAGCAGCCTGGGGACAGTGCACTGTAGTCAGCATTGCAGTGAAGCTGTCTCGGATCAGTGTCCTGCAGTCAGCATTGCAGTGAAGCTGTCTCGGAACAGTGTCCTGCAGTCAGTTTTGCAGTGAAGCTGTCTCGGAACAGTGTCCTGCAATCAGTATTGCAGTGAAGCTGTCTCGGAACAGTGTCCTGCAGTCAGTATTGCAGTGGAGCAGTCTGGGAAAAGTGCCTTGCAGTCAGTATCATAGTGAAGCAGTCTGGGAACAGTGTCCCGCAGTCAGCATCACAAAAAAGCAGTCTGGGAACAGTGTACTGCAGTCAACATCGCAGTGAAGCAGTCTGGGATCAGTGATCTGCAGTGAGAATCTCAGTGAAGCAATTTGGGAACATTGTGCTGCAGTTACCATCGCAGCAAAGCAGTTTGGTTACACTGCTTTGCAGACAGCATCGCAGAGAAGCAGTCTGGGAACCGGGTCCTGCAATCAGCATCGCAGCGAAGCTGTCTGGGACCGGTGTCCTGCAGTCAGCTTTGCAGCGAAGCAGTCTGGGAATGGTGTACTGCAGTCATCATCGCAGCAAAGCAGTTTGGGACCAGTAGTGTCCTACAGTCAGCAATGCAGTGAAGCATTCTGGGAACAGTGTCCTTCAGTCACCATCAGAATGAAGCAGTCTGGGAACAGTGTCCTGCAGTCAGCATCGCAGTGAAGCAATCTGGGAACAATGTCTTGCAGACAGCATCGCAGCGAAGCTGTCTTGGTGCAGTGTTTTACAGTTAGCATCGCAGCAAAGCAGTCTGGGAACCCTGTTCTACAGTTAGCATTGCAGTGAAGTTGTCTGGGATCAGTGTCCTGCAGGCAGCATCGCAGTGAAGCAGTCTGGGACTGGTGTCTTTCAGTGAGTATTGCAGTGAAGCAGCTTGGGAACAGTGTCATGCTGTCATCATCGCCCTTTCCACAGTCAGCACCGCAGTCAACCAGTCTGGGAACAGTGTCCTGCAGTCAGCATATCAGTGAAACAGTCTGGTAACAGTGTTCGGCAGTCTGGGAGCAGTGTCCTACAGTCGGCATAGCAGTGATGCAGTCTGGGACCAGTGTCCATCAATTGACATCACAGTGAAGCCTTCTGGGACAGTGCCCTGCAGTCAACTTTGCAGTGAAGCAGTCTTGGATCAGTAGTGTGCTACAGTCAGCATTGCAGTGAAGCAGGCTGGGAACAGTGTCCTGCAGTCACCATCAGAATGAAGCAGTCTGGGAACAGTGTCCTGCAGTCAGCATCACAAAAAAGCAGTCTGGGATCAGTAGTGTCCTACAGTCAGCATTGCAGTGAAGCAGGCTGGGAACAGTGCCCTGCGGTCAGAATTGCAGTGAAGGAGTCTGGGATCAGTGATTTGTAGTGAGAATCGCAGTGATGCCGTCTGGGAACCACGCCCTGCAGTCACTATTGCAAAGAAGCAGCATGGTTACAGTGCTTTGCAGACAGCATCGCAGAGAAGCAGCCTGGGAACAGTGTCCTGCAGTCAGCATCACAATGAAGCAGTCTGGGAACAGTGTCCAACAGTCAGCATCGCAGCGAAACAGTTGGGGACCAGTGTCCTGCAGTCAGCATAGCTGTGAAGCATTCTGAGACCAGTGTCCTTTAGTCAGCAATGCAGTGAAGCATTCTGGGACCAGTGTCCTGCAGTCAGCATTGCAGTGAAGCATTCTGGGACCGGTGTCCTGCAGTCAGCATCGCAGTGAAGCGGCCTGGCAACATTATCCTGCAGTCAGCATTGCAGTGAAGTAGTGTGGGAACAGTATCCTGCAGTCAGCATCGCAGTGAAGCAGTCTGGGACGGGAGTCTTTCAGTCAGCATCGCAGTGAAGCCGTCTGGAAACAGTGTCGTGCAGTCATCATCGCTCTGTCCTACAGTCAGCATCTCAGTGAAGCAGTCTGGAAACAGTGTCAACCCCAACATTGTGACTGCACCCTTCTTATTCCTGATCTCTACCCATATAGCCTCACTGCCCTCTGAGGTGTCCTCCCGCAGTACAGCTGTGATATTCTCCCTAACCAGTAGCGCAACTCCGCCTCCCCTTTTACATCCCCCTCTATCCCGCCTGAAACATCTAAATCCTGGAACGTTTAGCTGCCAATCCTGCCCTTCCCTCAACCAGGTCTCTGTAATGACAACAACGTCATAGTTCCAAGTACTAATCCAAGCTCTAAGTTCATCTGCCTTACCCGTAATACTTCTTGCATTAAAACATATGCACTTCAGGCCACCAGCCCCGCTGTGTTCAGCAACTTCTCCCCGTCTGCTCTGCCTCAGAGCCCCACTGTCCCTATTCCCTAGTTCTCCCTCAATGCTCTCACCTTCTGACCTATTGCTCCCGTGCCCACCCCCCTGCCATACTAGTTTAAACCCTCCCGTGTGACACTAGCAAACCTCGCGGCCAGGATATTTATGCCTCTCCAGTTTAGATGCAACCCGTCCTTCTTATATAGGTCACACCTGCCCCGGATGAGCTCCCAGTGGTCCAGATAACGGAAACCCTCCCTCCTACACCAGCTGTTTAGCCACGTGTTTAGCTGCTCTATCTTCCTATTTCTAGCCTTACTGGCACGTGGCACAGGGAGTAATCCCGAGATTACAACCCTAGAGGTCCTGTCTTTTAACTTTCTGCCTAGCTCCCTGAACTCCTGCTGCAGGACCTCATGCCCCTTCCTGCCTATGTCGTTAGTACCAATATGTACAACGACCTCTGCCTGTTTGTCCTCCCCCTTCCGGATGCCCTCTACCCGTTCGGAGACATCCTGGACCCTGGCACCAGGGAGGCAACATACTATCCTGGAGTCTCTTTCACGTCCACAGAAGCGCCTATCTGTGCCCCTGACTATAGAGTCCCCTATTACTATTGCTCTGCTGCGCTTTGACCCTCCCTTCTGAACATCAGAGCCAGCCGTGGTGCCACTGCTCTGGCTGCTGCTGTCTGGTCTGGTCGCATATGCTCTGGTCGCATATCATGGAGTCGGAGGTGGGCCCGTAGCTGCAAGACTGCGCAAGGATGCTGAGGTGAGTGAGAAAGGGTTGGACAGGGTCATCCTTACCCTATAAAGGCTGTTGGAACACATAGCGCTCAAAACTTTCATTCACCTCTACACTGCAGTGAGTGTCAAACTTGAGGAGGACCGTCTTGAACTTTGTTTTATCTTCATCATCTGCAAAGGTGAGAGAATTGAAAATGTGAATGGCATGGTCCCCGGCCATGGATAGGAGGAGAGCAATCTTCCTGGTATCTGAGGCGTCCTCCCTGTCTGTGGCCTCAAGGAGGAGCTGGAAGCGCTGTTTGAATATCTTCCAGTTGGCCCCTATGTTGCCGGCGATGCGGAGTGGCTGCGGTGGGCTGATGTTGTCCATGTTGCAGGATGACGGAATGCTGGCGGAAGGCAGATCACTTGCAGGTGGGTCTAAGAAGTGCTAATATCCCTCAACTCCTGGTATCATGTTGTGTTGGGCTCTCTGGATCCGTGGAACACATACAGGTCACCAACACTTGAAATAGTGCAACACTTTTTTATTGAGTCATTAACAGTTTAACATACTCTCACTGTGGGTTAGCACGATACTAGCTTTAACTAAAGACTTTTGCCTTGTCCTAACCAGTCGATGCACTCAGCACATGGTGAATGCCTGTGCTGCAGGCTGTGAGCTCTGTCCTACTAGGAAGCTGCAGCTCGAATGAGCAGGAACTCTGATGCCCCCTGTCTTTATAGTGCATGTGCTCTAACTGGTGATTGGCTGCGGTGTTGTGTGTGTTGATTGGTCCCACTGAGTGTCTATCAGTGTGTGTGTCTGCACCATGATATACTGGTGTATATTATGACAAGGAGATTAGACTTTAAATTCAAATGTTAGACCTCAAAAGGTAGTGTGGTGATCTGCATCACTGTAAATACACAAGGGGTTAATGTAGGTACACTGCAACTATGTAAACACTCCTATCTCCAAGTCTGAACCTTCCTTTGTCAGAGTATACATCAAGGAAGAAGCTTATGCTACATGAAGAAGCATAACACAACAGGTAGTAATCTCAAGGTTACTTCCAGTATCATGTGTTAACGTGAGTAAAAATAATAGGATATATCAGATGAATACTTGGCTGGAAAATGGTTTGGGAGGGAGTGATTCAGATTCCTGGGACATTGGGACTGGTTCTGGAGAAGGTGGGTCCGATACAAGCAGAACACTTGCATCTGGGCAGGACAGGTACCAATGTCCTCGGGCTGGGAGGACGACTGCTAGTGCTATAGAGGAAGGTTTAAACTAGAATGACAGGGGGATGGCAACCTGAGCAGGGAGACCTAGGAGGGATGAACAAGGATAGAAACAAAAAACATAAGTATAAGAGGTAAAAGTGGAAGGTAGAAAAATAAGGGCGAGAAACAAATGGGGCCAGAATGCAAAGTAAATCTAGGATGACTAACAATTTAAAATGACAATCCTAAAGGTTTTGTGCCTTAATGCTTGGAGCATTTGCAAGAAGGCAGATGAATTAACAATGCAAATTGATTTAAACAGTTAAGATACAGTTGCAATTACAGAGGCAAAGCTGCAGGATTAATTCTTGTTCGATCTCTTGGTTTCCTCAGAAAGTCGAGTCCTGTTGTTAAATTTCAACGGCTTTATTCAGCATCCAAAGGTGCTGCAGTTACACTTCTTTAGCTGTTCCCAGAACAGACAGAGAGCTGTTCGAGCGCTTAGTTCATATGCCCGTGACGTCACGGGTCTTACCCTCATTGGTGCATTTAAATTGCACTGCCAGGGCCTGATTGGTCTTCACTGGGACTGGGGCTCAGGTTGTCCCTGATTACAAGTGCGTCTCCGACGGCATAGCATCAGACGTCGGTGTCACGTGGGCCATGGGGCCGAAATTGGGAGGTGGCGGTGTCCATTTTGATTGGGAGCCGGAGGAGGCCAATCCACGGGGAGATGCTCCCCGAATTCCCGACCAAGGATCGGGCGCTGATGGAGGAGAAATCAGCCCCACCATTACCCCCAACAAAGATGGCTGTCGCTAACTGCGCATGCGGGCGCGGGCGCTAGCTGCGCATGCGGGCGCGGGTGCTAGCTGCGCATGCGGGCACGGGTGCTAGCTGCGCATGCGGGCGCGGGTGCTAGCTGCGCATGCGGGCACGGGTGCTAGCTGCGCATGCGGGCGCGGGTGTTAGCTGCGCATGCGGGCCCGGGTGCTAGCTGCGCATGCGGGCACGGGTGCTAGCTGCGCTTGCGGGCACGGGTGCTAGCTGCGCATATGGGCACGGGTGCTAGCTGCGCATATGGGCACGGGTGCTAGCTGCGCATGCGGGCGCGGGTGTTAGCTGCGCATGCGGGCGCGGGTGCTAGCTGCGCATATGGGCACGGGTGCTAGCTGCGCATGCGGGCGCGGGTGTTAGCTGCGCATGCGGGCCCGGGTGCTAGCTGCGCATATGGGCACGGGTGCTAGCTGCGCATGCGGGCGCGGGTGTTAGCTGCGCATGCGGGCGCGGGTGCTAGCTGCGCATATGGGCACGGGTGCTAGCTGCGCATGCGGGCGCGGGTGTTAGCTGCGCATGCGGGCGCGGGTGCTAGCTGCGCATGCGGGCACGGGTGCTAGCTGCGCATATGGGCACGGGTGCTAGCTGCGCATGCGGGCGCGGGTGTTAGCTGCGCATGCGGGCCCGGGTGCTAGCTGCGCTTGCGGGCACGGGTGCTAGCTGCGCTTGCGGGCATGGGTGCTAGCTGCGCATGCGGGCGCGGGTGCTAGCTGCGCTTGCGGGCACGGATGCTAGCTGCGTTTGCGGGCACGGGTGCTAGCTGCGCTTGCGGGCATGGGTGCTAGCTGCGCATGCGGGCGCGGGTGCTAGCTGCGCTTGCGGGCACGGGTGCTAGCTGCGCTTGCGGGCATGGGTGCTAGCTGCGCTTGCAGGCATGGGTGCTAGCTGCGCTTGCGGGCATGGGTGCTAGCTGCGCTTGCGGGCACGGGTGCTAGCTGCGCTTGCGGGCACGGGTGCTAGCTGCGCTTGCGGGCACGGGTGCTAGCTGCGCTTGCAGGCACGGGTGCTAGCTGCGCTTGCGGGCACGGGTGCTAGCTGCGCTTGCGGGCACGGGTGCTAGCTGCGCTTGCGGGCACGGGTGCTAGCTGCGCTTGCGGGCACGGGTGCTAGCTGCGCTTGCGGGCATGGGTGCTAGCTGCGCTTGCAGGCATGGGTGCTAGCTGCGCATGTGGGCGTCGGTGCTAGCTGCGCATGCGGGCACGGGTGCTAGCTGCGCTTGCGGGCACGGGTGCTAGCTGCGCTTGCGGGCACGGGTCTAGCTGCGCATGTGGGCGTCGGTGCTAGCTGCGCATGCGGGCACGGGTGCTAGCTGCGCTTGCGGGCACGGGTGCTAGCTGCGCATGCGGGCGCGGGTGCTAGCTGCGTTTGCAGGCATGGGTGCTAGCTGCGCATGTGGGCGTCGGTGCTAGCTGCGCATGCGGGCACGGGTGCTAGCTGCGCATGTTTCATCAGTTACCCCTTTGATTCTTTTCACAACTCGAATCCCAACATGTAGAGATTACCCGGTTCCCCCTTCAGACTCCTGACTTGGGGGCCCTCGTTTTATGTCATTGCACGTGCCTCGAACATTTGATTAATGCAATTATAAGATATGAAAATAAAAATAATAAAAAGAACAAATTCAATCGGTGTACGAGTGAGTTTCCCAAGGAGTCCAGCCAACCAGTTGCCCATCCGCACAGGGGGGTTTCCTGTCTGTTTTTAAATGTGGTCAGCCAGGTCGGTAACGTCCTATGAACTGTCCAGGATATATGTGCAGGACTCAGTCCCGATTAGGGCACACATCCCTCCTTTCTCAGCCAAGATGTAATCCAAGGTCATCCATTTCTGCAGGGCTATCGTTTAGATAGAGACCATTTCGATATTTACTTCAGTCAGGGCCTCAGCTATATCATTGGCCATCTGTTCCAAGACTGCGGCAGTGTTTCTAGATTCTCGAGCTAGTTTCCCTGCTCCATACCAGGGGAAGGCAATGGCGAAGAACCTTTTGGTCTCAATAATGGCCTGTCTGGTTATAAGGTGATGCTGTGTCAGAGATTTCATATGGCGTATATAGGGGATCACATATGCTAGGTAGCATGATCCCAGCCAATCGCAGGGCAGCCATGGGTAGGCATGCCCATATCCAAAGCATGTGCCATTGTAGGTCGTGTTTCGGGTTATTACCTCCCAATGCCATACTTGGGTGAAGCTCTTACCACCCGTAAGGTTCCGAAATTGCAAATAACTCGGGTCATGATTGTCAGTCGTAGTCACATTGAAGTTCTGGGTTCACTTACTGTGTCCCACCTCTTGTCCTATCCTTTGGTTCCTGACGAAACAGGCAGACCCAAGGTGTTGGTGAGAACTAAGAAGGGGAGGGGGGGGTTTCGGGGTCTGCTTCCAATCGCGCTGATACCACCCCAGCAGGTCTTCGACCTCGAGGAATTCTCTCTTTCACCATAACTGGCCGAAGTCATGGGCAATCCCGAATGCATACCGTGAGTCGGTGTAGATGTTTGCTGTCCTGCCTTCCGCTATCTTGCATGCCTCTGAGAGGGCTCTTAGTTCTGCTTGCTGAGCAGAAGTTCCCAAAGGCAAGCATCCCTTCGCCATGGTTTCGTTCAGAGTCGTTGCTGCCCACTCAGCCTTCCTGGTTCCATTGTAAATAAAGAAGGAACCATCGGTATACAATATAGGTTAGGGTTGGGTAGTGGTTTTTCGGCAGCATGATTGGTCTCTTCTATTAATTCCAGATTTCCACCCAGTCATGATCTTCACCTTCCTCCCCCTTTTGTTCCTCTGAAGGCAGGAGCATGGTAGCAAAGTTAACTGGGCTAGAGCGGACAATGTGGAGGTTGGGCGCCTCCAGGATCGCTGCGCTGCCATGGGTCCATCTAGCTGGTGTTACCTGTGACACGCTGTTCATGGACAACAGGTGTGCACCGCATGAGGGCACTTGGTAATCAGTTTTTGATCAAGGACCAAGCCTGAAGTGGCCATTACAGCATGGCATGTGGCCCCCATGGCTCTGAGGCAATTTCCCCATCCAAGGGCAACCATATCTAGTCTTGCCGAGTACTAACTCTGTCTGACCCCATTGTTCCTGTGTTAATATGGCCATCATACACCCATCTCTTTCGTGGACAAACGGTAAATGGCTTTCCATTGTCCGGGATCCCAAGAGCCGGTGCTGAACATAAGGCTCTTTAAAGTTTGTCGAAGGCCTCTTTTTGTTCTTCAGAGAGGGCTATGGCTTCTTTTGATGCTCGCTCCTAGTTGTTACCCCGCTGGCTGCTTCTGTTCTTTGTTCCGTTTTGACCTTAACTCTTTTCCTTTTTTATGGGACCAACAGGGGGCCACAGTTGGTTCCATTTTTGTCTTCCTCGCTCGACGTTTCAGTGCAGTTTTGGTCTCCCTACCTAAGAAAGGATATACTTGCTATAGAGAGAGTTCAGTGGAGGTTCACTAGGCTAATACCAGAGTTGGAGGGACTGTTCTATGAGTACAGCTTGGTTCAACTGGGCCTGTATTCACTAGAGATTAGAAGGATGAGTGGAGGTTTGATTGAAACGTATAAAATTCTAACAGGGCTGGAAGACTAGAATGATATGTTCCCTGGTTGGGAAATCTAGAACCAGGGGCCGCGGTCTCACGATACAGGGTAGACCATTTAGGACTGTGAAGAGGAAACATTTCTTCACTCAAACGTGTGGAATTCCACACAACGTATGGCTGTGGAGGCCAAGTTACTGAATGTATTCAGGAAAGATAGATAATTTAAAAGTTTTAATGGCATCAAAGAGAATGGGGAGAAAGTGGGAATGTGGCATTGAGATTGAGGATCAACCATGATCATATTGAGTAGGCTTGGTGGGCCGAATTGGCCTACTCCTGCTCCTAGTTTCTATGTTTTGTTCATTTTAACTCAAGAGGAATGGAGGATGTTTTTGGTGTCAATTATGTGGTGCAAGAGAATAAGAACATTCCATTCCAAAGCCAAACTTGAGTGATCCTCATGTTTATAGCAGTTATCACATGGTCGGTCAGGTCTTCCAAATGTGCTGCCAATCAACATGGCTGTGCTTGTGTTATGACATCAAGAGGTCAGCAGGCAGGAATGCATGGGGGCCGAACACACTGGTTTTTGGTCTACCCCACCCCACCCATCCTGAACATGCATGAACATCATGATAACTAGTATTTAGTGGATGGACACAAACCTAATGGTCACAGTCAGTTTGTATATGAATTGCATGCTATGTGCTTTAACCTGCCTGATTACTACTGGCTGGGGACTATTGCCTATATAATTGAGTTTGTTGACAACTCAACAATACAGCAACATGCAGAAACAGCCATAGTCAAAAAAAGAACAGTAACATGTCAAAAGCAGTTACAAGATACAAAAACTACCAGCACACACACACAACCATCCCCTGTCCCCAACGGCAGCCCCACATCGGAGTAAAGATGCCAAACGAGCAGCACAGACCACTGGAAAAGAACACACCGATATAGGCACAGTGTGTGAGAGAGAGAAAAATCCTCCTCTCCCACGAAGGGGCCACAGTTGAATCCAAAGCAACAATTCCTTTAAACAGGTCACCAGCTACAAAGCCAGTATGCTGCCACTTCTCTCCCCCCGAGGGCCAAAGGGACCCTTGGTTGGGCGGTTGGTAAAAATGGGACCCCGGGAAAAAAGTTTGAAGAACACTGCCTTAACCCAGTAACCCCACCTAACTCTAACCTTCTGGACACTCAGGGGCAATTGATCATGGCCAATCCACCTAATATGCACATTTTTGGACTGTGGGAGGAAACCGGAGCACCCAGTGGAAACTCATGCAGACACGGGGAGAAAGTGCAAACTCCAAACAGTCACCCGAGATGGGAATTAAACCCGGGTCCCTGGAACTGTGAGGCAGCAGTCCTGGGTCCCTGGAGCTGTGAGGCAGCAGTGCTAGCCACTGCGCCACCATGCCCCCCCCCAAATTCTGACCATCAATCAGACAACACTCATGAGGCTGGCGCTCAAGGCATACAATTAACATCGTTCACCATTCACCACCCCAAATCACAAATTTAATTGTGAGGGAAATAAGGCATCCATTCAGAATTCCCTGCACAAATTGATATTAAACATTTTCACTACCTAAAGTCAGCTCCTGACATTCGCTGTTAATGTTTTTCCCATTCATGCAGACGTGGTGAAGAACAGAACATGCATAAAGTGAGCAGACAGAACAAAAAATCAATCACATCTTTCAGATCACATTGCGTTTTGCTGGAGATGGCAGGAATTGGGATATTTTGCACACTATTGTCATACCTGAGCTCTTATCTCGCCAGAAATAGCACCTACATAAACCAATTTTGCACATAAAATTAAATTGAGCGAATTTAAGTTAACTGAGGAATATTTCTGAAAGCCTTTCTGTCGGATGAGCCATTTACATGAGACAGGAAAGTAACTGCAGTTTATCGTGCAGCCACAGGGGGGCCTGGAACATAAACAACCAATATCTGCTGTCAGCACTATTATGTGACAGTACCTCTTAGCTGTATGTTGTATTTAATGAGGGTCCCATATCATCACAGCCCAGCTCTTTCACCTTATCTGCAAAGCTAGGTGGCAGAAATATCTTAGTTTCATGAATCAATGGGTGTGTTGTTATATAACCCAAATCATATCCAGTTTACTTTTGAATTATTCATTCAATCTGAATCAGTTGTCTTTGCAAAAGAAAACTGACCAATCAGAGGCTGTGATAATGCTCCTCACACTGTTCAAAACCTAAAATCATAAACAATGCAGAAATTGGGTAGGTAGTACATTGGGCGGAGGTGTCCCTTTTTGTGTCTGTGCCAGCTCTCTGAAAGAGCTAACCAATTGGTTCCATGCTTCTGTTCTCCAGAGTTCTGCTGCTGTTTACTCTTTAAATATATATCCAATTGGTAGAACCCTCAAGAGTATTGAAAGTCAGAGAGATCTAGGAGTACAGGTTCACAGGTCACTGAAAGGGGCAACACAGGTGGAGAAGGTAGTCAAGAAGGCATACGGCATGCTTGCCTTCATTGGCCGGGGCATTGAGTATAAGAATTGGCAAGTCATGTTGCAGCTGTATAAAACCTCAGTTAGGCCACACTTGGAGTATAGTGTTCAGTTCTAGTCGCCACACTACCAGAAGGATGTGGAGGCTTTAGAGAGGGTGCAGAAGAGATTTACCAGAATGTTGCCTGGTATGGAGTGCATTAGCTATCAGGAGCGGTTGAATAAGCTCGGTTTGTTCTCACTGGAATGACGGAGGTTGAGGGGCGACCTGATAGAGGTCTACAAAATTATGAGGGGCATAGACAGAGTGGATAGTCAGAGGCTTTTCCCCAGGGTAGAGGGGTCAATTACTAGGGGGCATAGGTTTAAGGTGAGAGGGGCAAGGTTTAGAGTAGATGTACGAGGCAAGTTTTTTACACAGAGGGTAGTGTGTGCCTGGAACACGTTACTGGAGGAGGTGGTGGAAGCAGGGACGATAGTGACATTTAAGGGGCATCTTGACAAATACATGAATAGGATGGGAATAGAAGGATACGGACCCAGGAAGTGTAGAAGATTGTAGTTTAGTCGGACAGCATGGTCGGCATGGGCTTGGCGGGCCGAAGGGCCTGTTCCTGTGCTGTACATTTCTTTGTTCTTTGTTCTATTGAAAGTTACCACTGAATCTTTCCTCACTCTTTCAGGGATTGCATTCCACATTGTAACAAGTTACTGCCTAAAATAAATTCCCTCCACCTGGCTGTTTTGTGAACTATCTTCATTCTGTGTTCTCTGGCCTCCTGCCAGTGGAAATAACTTCTCATTTAACGGTATCAAAGTACATCTTGATAAATTAATACCTAAAATTGACTAACATTTTTTTGGCGCTGCTTCCAGTGGCAGCTAATACCTCCAAAGTACTAAAATCACCTTTTTAAAATGTAAGTCCTGAAAGGGGGGAATGGGGCAGCAACAGGATAAAATGGGGTGGGGCTGTGAAGAACAATTGTAGAGTCCAGGAGGACTCCTGCTCCTTCTGGCTTAATAGAAAGTGGTACAGGCCTACTTCTGTATTGTCTAATTTAGTAGAAGAGGCCTTAAACAGGCATTATGTAAGAGGCCTATTGCCTGTTTTAGGCAGTCGGTAGGGACACCCACTATAGGTGAACATATTCATGAATAGACTTTGAGTGAGTAAAGAAGCGATTTATTAATTTTCAGAATTCTGGGAGAAAGGCCTTTGATCCGCGTGGTCTGCACAGCACCTTTTCTCGCCTGAGCTGAGGCCGCACTAGGTTAATATACAGAAAGAAAGCGGAATTAGTTTGCATTCGCCTTTACATATACGCAATCAATTCTGTTCACGTCACAAATTCATAACATGCATCTTCAGTGCCATAAATGGCTACAAGTTAGCTCCTATATCCTCTAATTGGCAGTTTGCATAAACCGATGAATTCATTACATAGATAACGGTTACATATAGCCACGTTGAACATGTCCTTCCTAATTCCTTGCTAGTTCCTTAATTTGGGGCCCCAACTAGCTAACAATACCGACATTGGGCAAGTTTGCGAATAGCTAATTGTCTCTCCGGATGCAGCTTGTGGATCACTTGTTTTGCACAAAGCTTTACTTGCTACAGCAGCAGACACTGATAATAACATAGGGTCAAGAACATTGACAGAGTCCATTTTATATCAGGCAGCATCCATGTTGTATCTTCTGTAGTCCATTCGGAATTCTACCTCTTCAGACCCCCCTGCTGGTCCCTGGACATCCCGATGTCCCAAGTTGACCACATCTTCACATCCAGTTCGATATTTCCCCGTCCGGGACGTCACGGTCGTTGATACGGGGGACGGGCACGTCGGAGGGGCCTCTTTGCGGTAGTAATTCATCATAGACGTCCTTGTTCGGCACGGGCGTGATGGGTAGAGCCTGTCCCATTAGCTTAGAACAACATAGCTTTACTATGCTTATAAGACAGCAAAAAAGCAAACACATAACAGCAACTATTATCAGTGAATGCATGATCCATGTTCCCCATCCTCCTCCAAAAGGCCAATGGAGCCAGTCAGTGGGACGGTAAGCGGCCCTATTGTCCCCACCGCGAAACAGACTGGGAGGGTAGGCGTCGCCTTGGTGAACATACCGTTGAGGAGGAACATAAACCCTCCTTGGCGCGGTAGCATTTAACGGCCCGGTTATTGGTCTGTACGAACGGTGCAACCAATTGCGGGGGTTGGTTGATTTCCCATTAAAATAGATCAATTGGTAAGAATCGAATGGGTACGCCCAGGCAGCTGAGATTACATGGGTTCCGTTACAGTGGCCGCAAATAAGCTGTCTCCCCCACTGTGACATTAAAACATCTTTCATTATCGCAAGTACAGGCGATCTGGCCCCGATGTACTTGACAATGTTGGTGAGCACACTGTTTCTGTACACATGTGGAATTTTGGGGGACAAGGGCATAGACACAGCCCCATCCCTGCCCCGTAAAACATTGGGGATACTCCGTCTTCTCTGAACATCTTGTCCCTCCAGTCCCCTGTATTCCCTGGCAAGTGGGATGCGTGGAGTTTATTAGTTACACGCATCTTCCTCGTATGCTCCTACTATAGCTGCCCGTCTGTCTCACACAGGGTCTATCTGATGTGTCTGCAGTGTATAGTTGGAGGGGGGTCCAACTCAGGATGGCCACAAACAAGGCCTGTACAGACTTGGCCAACGTGTAACACACAGACTGCTTTCCGTACAATCATATATGAGTTTTATAAAAAAGATCGTCTTCCAATCCCATCACCGTTACACTCGTGACAATACATATTAACGCGACTACATTCCTTAGAAGACTGGGTGAGGCACATCATCTTGCTTCCCATCCTTATCTCTATTCACTCCCTTAGCTTATCCCTAAGCCAAGCAACGAGCACAATACAAGGAACCCGATAGATCCAAATTACACAATCATAAATTGAACGATCTGGAAGATAAATACAAAAGCAAGCATCAGTTCATCATCCATTACTTCGTAGCTTGGTAATCTGATTTAGACATGAGCAACTGTGTCCAACCTTTCACCTGTGCATAGCCGGTATGAATGAGAGAAGCCCTATGAGGTTGTCTTTTCCTCATATAATTTTAACTGTGTCCAATGTTTCCACACTCCTTTTCCCCTTATGTCCAGGCAGGCACAGGTGTCTCCTCTAATTATAATCTCGTAAGGCCTGCTCCATTTTGGGGCGAACCCTGGTTTACTGGGCAGCGTTTTTACCATGACCTGACCACCCGCCGGAGGAACGTAAGCCGCCATCGCGAGCTCTTGTGCCCGGTCCTTATTTTCCTGATTGTCAGGAACGTTCTGTCGCATCGTTTTGAGTTGTGTACTCATTTCCAGAACGTACCGTTTTAATCTGTCTTTTAGGGGACCCACATCGGCCCCGCCTGTTATGATGCCTTCTTGTAATTGCATCGCTCTTCCTGTCATTAGTTTATAAGGCATTAAGCCTGTGGTTCGGTTTCCCGTGACCCGCAGTTTCATTCAGGTAATAGGCAATACTTCGGTCCAGGTTTTTCCTGACGTCTGTATTGCCTTTGCTAGCGCATTTTTAAGAGTTTGAATCATCCGCTCCACCATTCCCGAGCTTTGGGGATGGTAGGGAATGTGGAACTTCTGCATTATTCCCATTAATCGGCACACCATTTTTATAACACTTCCAGTAAAATGGGTACCCTGGTCTGAGTCTATTTGAATAGGCACTCCCCATCGGGGAATTACTTCTTTAGCTAAGACTCAGGCGACTTTAACTTCCCAAATATTGAGTGGAAACTCTTTAGATCAAATAGTTTGGATGGGGTGGTGTTTGTGCAGTGTGTCCAGGAAGCTTTTCTAACACAGTATGTAGATTGTCCGACCAGAGGAGGGGCAATATTGGATTTAGTACTGGGTAATGAACCAGGGCAAGTGATAGATTTGTTAGTGGGGGAGCATTTTGGAGATAGTGACCACAATTCTGTGACTTTCACTTTAGTAATGGAGAGGGATAGGTACGTGCAACAGGGCAAGGTTTACAATTGGGGGAAGGGTAAATACGATGTTGTCAGACAAGAATTGAAGTGCATAAGTTGGGAACATAGGCTGGCAGGGAAGGACACAAGTGAAATGTGGAACTTGTTCAAGGAACAGGTGCTACGTGTCCTTGATATGTATGTCCCTGTCAGGCAGGGAAGAGATGGTCGAGTGAGGGAACCATGGTTGACAAGAGAGGTTGAATGTCTTGTTAAAAGGAAAAAGGTGACTTATGTAAGGCTGAGGAAACAAGGTTCAGACAGGGCATTGGAGGGATACAAGATAGCCAGGAGGGAACTGAAGAAAGGGATTAGGAGAGCTAAGAGAGGGCATGAACAATCTTTGGCGGGTAGGATCAAGGAAAACCCCAAGGCCTTTTACACATATGTGAGAAATATGAGAATGACTAGAGCGAGGGTATGTCCGATCAAGGACAGTAGCGGGAGATTGTGTATTGAGTCTGAAGAGATAGGAGAGGTCTTGAATGAGTATTTTTCTTCTGTATTTACAAATGAGAGGGGCGATATTGTTGGAGAGGACAGTGTGAAACAGATTGGTAAGCTCGAGGAAATACTTGTCAGGAAGGAAGATGTGTTGGGCATTTTGAAAAACTTGAGGATAGACAAGTCCCCCGGGCCTGACGGGATATATCCAAGGATTCTATGGGAAGCAAGAGATGAAATTGCAGAGCCGTTGGCAATGATCTTTTCGTCCTCACTGTCAACAGGGGTGGTACCAGGGGATTGGAGAGTGGCGAATGTCGTGCCCCTGTTCAAAAAAGGAACTAGGGATAACCCTGGGAATTACAGGCCAGTTAGTCTTACTTCGGTGGTAGGCAAAGTAATGGAAAGGGTACTGAAGGATAGGATTTCTGAGCATCTGGAAAGACACTGCTTGATGAGGGATAGTCAGCACGGATTTGTGAGGGGTAGGTCTTGCCTTACAAATCTTATTGAATTCTTTGAGGAGGTGACCAAGCATGTGGATGAAGGTAAAGCAGTGGATGTAGTGTACATGGATTTTAGTAAGGCATTTGATAAAGTTTCCCATGGTAGGCTTATGCAGAAAGTAAGGAGGCATGGGATAGTGCGAAATTTGGCCAGTTGGATAACGAACTGGCTAACAGATAGAAGTCAGAGAGTGGTGGTGGATGGCAAATATTCAGCCTGGATCCCAGTTACCAGTGGCATACCGCAGGGATCAGTTCTGGGTCCTCTGCTGTTTGTGATTTTCATTAATGACTTGGATGAGGGAGTTGAAGGGTGGGTCAGTAAATTTGCAGACGATACGAAGATTGGTGGAGTTGTGGATAGTAAGGAGGGCTGTTGTCGGCTGCAAAGAGACATAGATAGGATGCAGAGCTGGGCTGAGAAGTGGCAGATGGAGTTTAACCCTGAAAAGTGTGAGGTTGTCCATTTTGGAAGGACAAATATGAATGCGGAATATAGGGTTAACGGTAGAGTTCTTGGCAATGTGGAGGAGCAGCGAGATCTTGGGGTCTATGTTCATACATCTTTGAAAGTTGCCACTCAAGTGGATAGAGCTGTGAAGAAGGCCTATGGTGTGCTCACGTTCATTAACAGAGGGATTGAATTTAAGAGCCGTGAGGTGATGATGCAGCTGTATAAAACTTTGGTAAGGCCACATTTGGAGTACTGTGTACAGTTCTGGTCGCCTCATTTTAGGAAGGATGTGGAAGCTCTGGAAAAGGTGCAAAGAAGATTTACCAGGATGTTGCCTGGAATGGAGAGTAGGTCTTACGAGGAAAGGTTGAGGGTGCGAGGCCTTTTCTCTTTAGAGCGGAGAAGGATGAGGGGCGACTTGATAGAGGTTTATAAGATGATCAGGGGAATAGATAGAGTAGACAGTCAGAAACTTTTTCCCCGGGTGGAACACACCATTACAAGGGGACATAAATTTAAGGTGAAAGGTGGAAGATATAGGAGGGATATCAGAGGTAGGTTCTTTACCCAGAGAGTAGTGGGGGCATGGAATGCACTGCCTGTGGAAGTGGTTGAGTCGGAAACATTAGGGACCTTCAAGCAGCTATTGGATAGGTACATGGATGACGGTAAAATGATATAGTGTAGATTTATTTGTTCTTAAGGGCAGCACGGTAGCATTGTGGATAGCGCAATTGCTTCACAGCTCCATGGTCCCAGGTTCGATTCCAGCTTGGGTCATTGTCTGTGCGGAGTCTGCACGTCCTCCCCGTGTCTGCGTGGGTTTCCTCCGGGTGCTCCGGTTTCCTCCCACCGTCCAAAGATGTGCGGGTTAGGTGAATTGGCCAATGATAAATTGCCCTTAATGTCCAAATTGCCCTTGGTGTTGGGTGGAGGTGTTGAGTTTGGGTATGGTGCTCTTTCCAAGAGCCGGTGCAGACTCAAAGGGCCGAATGGCCTCCTTCTGCACTGTAAATTCAATGATAATCTATGATTAATCTAGGACAAAGGTTCAGCACAACATCGTGGGCCGAAGGGCCTGTTCTGTGCTGTATTTTCTATGTTCTATGTTCTATGTTCAGGCGACTGTCAGGGCGGTACAATTCCACGTCGGGAAAGCCTCCACCCATCGGGTGAATTGATCGATAATCACTGGGCAGTATGTTTTGCCATGTGATGGTGGCAGGGGACCTGTAAAATCGATCTGCAAGTGTTCCCACGGTCCCCGTGTTCTAGGTTGGTGTCCCATTCTGACTTTGATGGGTCTCCCCTGATTATGCTGGGCACAGGTGATGCACCGATGACAGTATTTTTTTTTTAAATAATATTTTATTGAAAGTTTTTGGTCAACCAACACAGTACATTGTGCATCCTTTACACAACATTATAACAATACAGATAATAATGACCTTTTTTATATAAACAAGAACAAAAAAAACACAACAACAAATAAATAAATATTAAATAACAAAAATAAAAACTAGCCCTAATTGGCAACTGCCTTGTCTCAGGCCCCCCCCCCCCCCCCCATCCCTCCCGCCCCCCCCCCCCCCCCCGCCCCCCAAGTCCTGGGCTGCTGCTGCTGCCTTCTTTTTTCCCCCATCTATCTTTCCGCAAGATATTCGACGAACGGTTGCCACCGCCTGGTAAACCCTTGAGCCGACCCCCTTAGGACGAACTTAATCCGCTCTAACTTTATGAACCCCGCCATATCATTTATCCAGGTCTCCACCCCCGGGGGCTTGGCTTCTTTCCACATTAGCAATATCCTGCGCCGGGCTACTAGGGACGCAAAGGCCAAAACATCGGCCTCTCTCGCCTCCTGCACTCCCGGCTCTTGTGCAACCCCAAATATAGCCAACCCCCAGCTTGGTTCGACCCGGACTCCTACTACTTTCGAAAGCACCTTTGTCACCCCCATCCAAAACCCCTGTAGTGCCGGGCATGACCAAAACATATGGGTATGATTCGCTGGGCTTCTCGAGCACCTCGCACACCTATCCTCCACCCCAAAAAATTTACTGAGCCGTGTTCCAGTCATATGTGCCCTGTGTAATACCTTAAACTGAATCAGGCTTAGCCTGGCACACGAGGACGACGAGTTTACCCTGTTTAGGGCATCTGCCCACAGCCCCTCCTCGATCTCCTCCCCAAGCTCTTCTTCCCATTTCCCTTTTAGTTCGTCCACCATAGTCTCCCCTTCATCCCTCATTTCCCTATATATATCCGACACCTTACCGTCCCCCACCCATTTCTTTGAGATGACTCTGTCCTGCACCTCTTGTGTCGGGAGCTGCGGGAATTCCCTCACCTGTTGCCTCGCAAAAGCCCTCAATTGCATGTACCTGAATGCATTCCCTTGGGGCAACCCATATTTCTCGGTCAGCGCTCCTAGACTCGCGAACTTCCCATCCACAAATAGATCTTTCAATTGCGTTATTCCTGCTCTTTGCCACATTCCATATCCCCCATCCACTCCCCCCGGGGAAAACCTATGGTTGTTTCTTATCGGGGACCCCCCCAATGCTCCGGTCTTTCCCCTATGTCGTCTCCACTGTCCCCAAATCTTCAGTGTAGCTACCACCACCGGACTCGTGGTATAGTTCCTTGGTGAGAACGGCAATGGGGCTGTCACCATAGCCTGCAGGCTGGTCCCCCTACAGGACGCCCTCTCTAATCTCTTCCACGCCGCTCCTTCCTCCTCTCCCATCCACTTACTCACCATTGAAATATTAGCGGCCCAATAATACTCACTTAGGCTCGGTAGTGCCAGCCCCCCCCTATCCCTACTACGCTGTAAGAATCCCCTCCTCACTCTCGGAGTCTTCCCGGCCCAAACAAAACCCATGATACTCTTTTCTATCCTTTTGAAAAAAGCCTTCGTGATCACCACCGGGAGGCACTGAAACACAAAGAGGAATCTCGGGAGGACCACCATCTTAACCGCCTGCACCCTCCCTGCCATTGACAATGCTACCATATCCCATCTCTTGAAATCTTCCTCCATCTGTTCCACCAACCGCGTCAAATTTAGCCTGTGCAATGTGCCCCAATTCTTAGCTATCTGGATCCCCAGGTAACGAAAGTCTCTTGTTACCTTCCTCAACGGTAGGTCTTCTATTTCTCTACTCTGCTCCCCTGGATGCACCACAAACAGCTCACTCTTCCCCATGTTCAATTTATACCCTGAAAAATCCCCAAACTCCCCAAGTATCCGCATTATTTCTGACATCCCCTCCGCTGGATCCGCCACATATAGTAGCAGATCATCCGCATATAAAGATACCCGGTGTTCTTCTCCTCCCCTAAGTATTCCCCTCCATCTCTTGGAACCTCTCAGCGCTATCGCCAGGGGCTCAATCGCCAGTGCAAACAGTAATGGGGACAGAGGACATCCCTGCCTTGTCCCTCTATGGAGCCGAAAATATGCCGATCCCCGTCCATTCGTGACCACACTCGCCACTGGGGCCCTATACAACAGCTGCACCCATCTAACATACCCCTCTCCAAACCCAAATCTCCTCAACACCTCCCACAGATAATCCCATTCCACTCTATCAAATGCTTTCTCGGCATCCATCGCCACTACTATCTCCGTTTCACCCTCTGGTGGGGCCATCATCATTACCCCTAACAGCCTCCGTATATTCGTGTTCAGCTGTCTCCCCTTCACAAACCCAGTTTGGTCCTCATGAACCACCCCCGGGACACATTCCTCTATTCTCATTGCCATTACCTTGGCCAGGACCTTGGCATCCACATTGAGGAGGGAAATTGGTCTGTAGGACCCGCATTGTAGCGGATCCTTTTCCTTCTTTAAGAGAAGCGATATCGTTGCTTCTGACATAGTCGGGGGCAGTTGTCCCCTTTCCTTTGCCTCGTTAAAGGTCCTCGTCAGTAGCGGGGCGAGCAAGTCCAAATATTTTCTGTAAAATTCAACTGGGAATCCGTCCGGTCCCGGGGCCTTTCCCGTCTGCATGTTCCTAATTCCTTTCACCACTTCTTCTACCGTGATCTGTGCTCCCAGTCCCACCCTTTCCTGCTCTTCCACCTTGGGAATTTCCAGCCGATCCAAAAAATCCATCATTCTCTCCCTCCCATCCGGGGGTTGAGCTTCATACAATTTTTTATAAAATGTCTTGAACACTTCATTCACTCTCTCCGCTCCCCGCTCCGTCTCTCCTTCCTCGTCCCTCACCCCCCCTATTTCCCTCGCTGCTCCCCTTTTCCTCAATTGGTGTGCCAGCAATCTGCTCGCCTTCTCTCCATATTCATACTGTACACCCTGCGCCTTCCTCCATTGTGCCTCTGCAGTGCCTGTAGTCAGCAAGTCAAATTCCACATGCAGCCTTTGCCTTTCCCTGTACAGTCCCTCCTCCGGTGCTTCCGCATATTGTCTGTCCACCCTCAAAAGTTCTTGCAGCAACCGCTCCCGTTCCTTACTCTCCTGCTTCCCTTTATGTGTCCTTATTGATATCAGCTCCCCCCTAACCACCGCCTTCAACGCCTCCCAGACCACTCCCACCTGAACCTCCCCATTGTCATTGAGTTCCAAGTACTTTTCAATGCATCCCCTCACCCTTAGGCACACCCCCTCATCCGCCATTAGTCCCATGTCCATTCTCCAGGGTGGGCGCCCTCTTGTTTCCTCCCCTATCTCCAAGTCTACCCAGTGTGGGGCATGATCCGAAATGGCTATAGCCGTATATTCCGTTCCCCTCACCCTCGGGATCAATGCCCTACCCAACACAAAAAAGTCTATGCATGAATAGACTTTATGGACATAGGAGAAAAACGAGAACTCCTTACTCCTAGGTCTACTGAATCTCCACGGGTCCACCCCTCCCATCTGCTCCATAAAATCCTTAAGCACCTTGGCTGCTGCCGGCCTCCTACCAGTCCTGGACTTTGACCTATCCAGCCTTGGTTCCAACACCGTGTTAAAGTCTCCCCCCATTATCAGCTTTCCGGTCTCTAGGTCTGGGATGCGTCCTAGCATTCGCCTCATAAAGTTGGCATCGTCCCAGTTCGGGGCATACACGTTTACCAAAACCACCATCTCTCCCTGTAATTTGCCACTCACCATCACGTATCTGCCCCCGTTATCCGCCACTATAGTCTTTGCCTCGAACATTACCCGCTTCCCCACTAATATAGCCACCCCCCTGTTTTTTGCATCCAGCCCCGAATGGAACACCTGCCCCACCCATCCTTTGCGCAACCTAACCTGGTCTATCAGTTTCAGGTGCGTTTCCTGTAACATAACCACATCTGCTTTAAGTTTCTTAAGGTGTGCGAGTACTCGTGCCCTCTTTATCGGCCCGTTAAGCCCCCTCACGTTCCACGTGATCAGCCGAGTTGGGGGGCTTTCCAACCCCCCCCCCTTGCCGGTTAGCCATCATCTTTTTCCAGCTTCTCACCCAGTTCCCACGCAGCTGTATCTCTCCCAGACGGTGCCCCCCCGCCCATCCTTTCCCGTACCCACTCCCCCCTTTCCCCAGCAGCAGCAACCCAGTAATTCCCCCCTCCCCCCCCCCCCCGCTAGACCCCCCGCTAGCGTAATTACTCCCCCCATGTTGCTCCCAGAAGTCAGCAAACTCTGGCTGACCTCGGCTTCCCCCCGTGATCACGGCTCGCACCGTGCGACGCCCCCTCCTTCCTGCTTCTCTATTCCCGCCATAATTATCATAGCGCGGGAACCAAGCCCGCGCCTCTCCCTCGGCCCCGCCTCCCATGGCCAACGCCCCATCTCCTCTCCCTCCCCACCTCCCCCCATCACCACCTGTGGGAGAAAGAAAAGTTACCATACCGCAGGATTAAAACATAAAACCCCTCTTCGCCCCCCCCCCCCATTCGCCCCACCACTTTGTCCAAACGTTCATTTTCATAATCCAATCATTCCAATTTTTCTTCTACAATAAAAGTCCACGCTTCATCCGCCGTCTCAAAGTAGTGGTGCCTCCCTTGATATGTGACCCACAGTCTTGCCGGTTGCAGCATTCCAAATTTTATCTTCTTTTTGTGAAGTACCGCTTTGGCCCGATTAAAGCTCGCCCTCCTTCTCGCCACCTCCGCACTCCAATCTTGATAAACGCGGATCACCGCGTTCTCCCATTTACTACACTGAGTTTTCTTCGCCCATCTAAGGACCATTTCTCTATCCTTAAAACGGAGGAATCTCACCACTATGGCTCTGGGAGTTTCTCCTGCTCTCGATCCTCGCACCATAACTCGGTATGCTCCTCCACCTCCAACGGACCCGTCGGGGCCTCCGCTCCCATTAACGAGTGCAGCATCGTGCTCACATATGCCCCGACGTCCTCCCCCTCCACACCTTCAGGAAGGCCAAGAATCCTCAAGTTGTTCCTCCTTGCGTTGTTTTCCAGTGCCTCCAACCTCTCCACAGATCGTTTCTGGTGTGCCTCCTGTATCTCCGACTTCACCACCAGGCCCTGTATATCGTTCTCATTCTCTGCTGCTTTCGCCTTCACGACCCGAAGCTCCTGCTCCTGGGTCTTTTGTTCCTCTTTCAGCCCTTCAATCGCCTGTAATATCGGGGCCAACAACTCTTTCTTCATTTCCTTTTTTATCTCCTCCACGCAGCGTTTCAAGAACTCTTGTTGTTCAGGGCCCCATATGAAACTGCCACCTTCCGACGCCATCTTGGTTTCTGCTTGCCTTCCTTGCCGTTGTTCCAAAGGATCCGCTGCAATCCGGCCACTTTCCTCTCCTTTTTCCATCCGTGTCCAGGGGGAACACCCTTCTGGTTTACCGCACGGTGTTTTTAGCCGTTAAAATTGCCGTTGGGGCTCCTATCAAGAGCCCAAAAGTCCGTTCCACCGGGAGCTGCCGAAACGTGCGACTTAGCTGGTCATCGCCGCACCCGGAAGTCCACCGATGACAGTATTGTGTAACATCTCGCCCCATTCAAAGAACAAAGAAAAGTACAGCACAGAAACAGGCGCTTCGGCGCTCCAAGCCTAACCATGCGCTAACCATGCGCTAACCATGCTGCCCGTCTAAACTAAAATCTTCTACACTTCCTGGGTCCGTATCCCCCTATTCACATCCTATTCATGTATTTGACAAGATGCCCCTTAAATGTCACTGTCGTCATTGCTTCCACCACCTCCTCCGGCAGCGAGTTCCAGGCACCCACTACCCTCTGTGTAAAAAACCTGCCTCGTACATCTCCTCTAAATCTTGCCGATGAGGACTGTCAGAGGATGCAGCAGGATTTAGATTGTTTGGCGACTTGGGCGGAGAGATGGCAAATGGAGTTTAATCCAGACAAATGTGAGGTAATGCATTTTGGAAGGTCTAATGCAGACCTATGCCCCCTAGTAATTGACCCTCTACCCTGCGAAAAAGTCTATGAGCCTCATAATTTTGTAGACCTCTATCAGGTCGCCCCTCAACCTCCGTCGTTCCAGTGAGAACAAACCAAGTTCATTCAACCGCTCCTCATCACTAATGCCCTCCATACCAGGCAACATCCTGGTAAATCTCTTCTGCACCCTCTCTAAAGCCTCCACATCCTTCTGGTAGTGTGGCGACCAGAATTGAACACTATACTCCAAGTGTGGCCTAACTAAGATCCTATACAGCGGAAACATGACTTGCCAATTCTTATACTCAATGCCCCGGCCAATGAAGGCAAGCATGCCGTATGCCATCTTGACTACCTTCTCCACCTGTGTTGCCCCTTTCAGTGACGTGTGGACCTGGACACCTAGATGTGGTCCACATTGGCACTAATGACATAGGCAGGAAAGGGGACAAGGATGTCAGGCAGGCTTTCAGGGAGCTAGGATGGAAGCTCAGAACTAGAACAAACAGAGTTGTTATCTCTGGGTTGTTGCCCGTGCCACGTGATAGTGAGATGAGGAATAGGGAGAGAGAGCAATTAAACACGTGGCTACAGGGATGGTGCAGGCGGGAGGGATTCAGATTTCTGGATAACTGGGGCTCTTTCTGGGGAAGGTGGGACCTCTATAGACAGGATGGTCTACATTTGAACCTGAGGGGCACAAATATCCTGGGGGGGAGATTTGTTAGTGCTCTTTGGGGGGGTTTAAACTAATTCAGCAGGGGCATGGGAACCTGGATTGTAGTTTTAGGGTAAGGGAGAATGAGAGTATAGAGGTCAGGAGCACATATTTGACGTCGCAGGAGGGGGCCAGTGTTCAGGTAGGTGGTTTGAAGTGTGTCTACTTCAATGCCAGGAGTATACGAAATGAGGTAGGGGAACTGGCAGCATGGGTTGGTACCTGGGACTTCGATGTTGTGGCTATTTCGGAGACATGGATAGAGCAGGGGCAGGAATGGATGTTGCAGGTTCCGGGGTTTAGGTGTTTTAGTAAGCTCAGAGAAGGAGGCAAAAGAGGGGGAGGTGTGGCTCTGCTCGTCAAGAGCAGTATTACGGTGGCGGAGAGGATGCTAGATGGGGACTCATCTTCCGAGGTAGTATGGGCTGAGGTTAGAAACATGAAAGGAGAGGTCACACTGTTGGGAGTCTTCTATAGGCCTCCAAATAGTTCTAGGGATGTAGAGGAAAGGGTGGCGAGGGTGATCCTGGATAAGAGCGAAAGTAACAGGGTAGTTATTATGGGAGACTTTAACTTTCCAAATATTGACTGGAAAAGATATAGTTCGAGTACAATAGATGGGTCGTTTTTTGTACAGTGTGTGCAGGAGGGTTTCCTGAAACAATATGTTGACAGGCCAACAAGAGACGAGGCCACGTTGGATTTGGTTTTGGGTAATGAACCAGGCCAGTTGTTGGATTTGGAGGTAGGAGAGCACTTTGGGGACAGTGACCACAATTCGGTGCCGTTTACGTTAATGATGGAAAGCGATAAGTATACACCGCAGGGCAAGAGTTATACCTGGGGGAAGGGCAATTCTGATGCCATTAGACGTGACTTGGGGGGGATAAGGTGGAGAAGTAGGCTGCAAGTGTTGGGCACACTGGATAAGTGGAGCTTGTTCAAGGATCAGCTACTGCGTGTTCTTGATAAGTACGTACCGGTCAGGCAGGGAGGAAGACGTCGAGCGAGGGAACCGTGGTTTACCAAAGAAGTGGAATCTCTTGTTAAGAGGAAGAAGGAGGCCTATGTGAAGATGAGGTGTGAAGTTTCAGTTGGGGCGATGGATAGTTACAAGGTAGCGAGGAAGGATCTAAAGAGAGAGCTAAGACGAGCAAGGAGGGGACATGAGAAGTATTTGGCAGGTAGGATCAAGGAAAACCCAAAAGCTTTCTATAGGTATGTCAGGAATAAGCGAATGACTAGGGAAAGAGTAGGACCAGTCAAGGAAAGGGATGGGAAGTTGTGTGTGGAGTCTGAAGAGATAGGCGAGATACTAAATGAATATTTTTCGTCAGTATTCACTCAGGAAAAAGATAATGTTGTGGAGGAGAATGCTGAGAACCAGGCTAATAGAATAGATGGCATTGAGGTACGTAGGGAAGAGGTGTTGGCAATTCTGGACAGGCTGAAAATAGATAAGTCCCCGGGTCCTGATGGGATTTATCCTAGGATTCTCTGGGAGGCCAGGGAAGAGATTGCTGGACCTTTGGCTTTGATTTTTATGTCATCATTGGCTACAGGAATAGTGCCAGAGGACTGGAGGATAGCAAATGTGGTCCTTTTGTTCAAAAAGGGGAGCAGAGACAACCCCGGCAACTATAGACCGGTGAGCCTCACGTCTGTAGTGGGTAAAGTCTTGGAGGGGATTATAAGAGACAAGATTTATAATCGTCTAGATAGGAATAATATGATCAGGGATAGTCAGCATGGCTTTGTGAAGGGTAGGTCATGCCTCACAAACCTTATCGAGTTCTTTGAGAAGGTGACTGAACAGGTAGACGAGGGTAGAGCAGTTGATGTGGTGTATATGGATTTCAGCAAAGCGTTTGATAAGGTTCCCCATGGTAGGCTATTGCAGAAAATGCGGAGGCTGGGAATTGAGGGTGATTTAGAGATGTGGATCAGAAATTGGCTAGCTGAAAGAAGACAGAGGGTGTTGGTTGATGGGAAATGTTCAGAATGGAGTTAAGTTACAAGTGGAGTACCACAAGGATCTGTTCTGGGGCTGTTGCTGTTTGTCATTTTTATCAATGACCTAGAGGAAGGAGCAGAAGGGTGGGTGAGTAAATTTGCAGACGATACTAAAGTCGGTGGTGTTGTCGATCGTGTGGAAGGATGTAGCAGGTTACAGAGGGACATAGATAAGCTGCAGAGCTGGGCTGAGAGGTGGCAAATGGAGTTTAATGTAGAGGAGTGTGAGGTGATTCACTTTGGAAGGAATAACAGGAATGCGGAATATTTGGCTAATGGTAAATTTCTTGGAAGTGTGGATGAGCAGAGGGATCTAGGTGTCCATGTACATAGATCCCTGAAAGTTGCCACCCAGGTTGATAGGGTTGTGAAGAAGGCCTATGGAGTGTTGGCCTTTATTGGTAGAGGGATTGAGTTCCGGAGTCAGGAGGTCATGTTGCAGCTGTACAGAACTCTGGTACGGCCGCATTTGGAGTATTGCGTACAGTTCTGGTCACCGCATTATAGGAAAGACGTGGAGGCTTTGGAGCGAGTGCAGAGGAGATTTACCAGGATGTTGCCTGGTATGGAGGGAAAATCTTATGAGGAAAGGCTGATGGACTCGAGGTAGTTTTCGTTGGAGAGAAGAAGGTTAAGAGGAGACTTAATAGAGGCATACAAAATGATCAGGGGGTTGGATAGGGTGGACAGTGAGAGCCTTCTCCCATGG
The DNA here is from genome assembly GCF_047496885.1 of Scyliorhinus torazame. Lineage (NCBI taxonomy): Eukaryota > Metazoa > Chordata > Chondrichthyes > Carcharhiniformes > Scyliorhinidae > Scyliorhinus > Scyliorhinus torazame. The sequence goes on along the minus strand of NC_092712.1, from coordinate 249,040,587 downwards.
ATGGAAATGGCTGGCACGAGGGGACATAGCTTTAAACTGAGGGGTAATAGATATAGGACAGAGGACAGAGGTAGGTTCTTTACGCAAAGAGTAGTGAGGCGGTGGAATGCCCTACCTGCTATAGTAGTGAACTCGCCAACATTGTGGGCATTTAAAAGTTTATTGGATAAACATGGATGATAATGGCATAGTGTAGGTTAGATGGCTTTTGTTTCGGTGCAACATCGTGGGCCGAAGGGCCTGTACTGTGCTGTATCGTTCTATGTTCTATGTTCTATCTCTCTGCCTTTCAATACACTTGAGGGTTCTACCATTAACTGTATATTCCCTACTTGCATTAGACCTTCCAAAATGCATTACCTCACATTTGTCCGGATTAAACTCCATTTGCCATCTCTCCGCCCAAGTCGCCAAACAATCTAAATCCTGCTGCATCCTCTGACAATCCTCATTGCTATCCGCAATTCCACAAATCTTTGTGTCGTCTGCAAACTTACTAATCAGACCAGTTATATTTTCCTCCAAATAATTTATATATACTACAAAGAGCAAAGGTCCCAGCACTGATCCCTGCGGAACACCACAAGTCACAGCCCTCCAATTAGAAAAGCATCCTTCCATTGCTACTCTCTGCCTTCTATGACCTAGCCAGTTCTGTATCCAGCTTGCCAGCTCACCCCTGATCCCGTGTGACATCACCTTTTGTATCAGTCTGCCATGAGGGACCTTATCAAAGGCCTTACTGAAGTCCACATAGACAACATCCACTGCCCTACCTGCATCAACCATCTATATGACCTCTTCGAAAAATTCTATGAAGTTAGTGAGACACGACCTCCCCTTCACAAAACCGTGCTGCCTCTCTCTAATACGTCCATTTGCTTCCAAATGGGAGTAGATCCTGTCTCGAAGAATTCTCTCCAGTAATTTCCCTATCACTGACATAAGGCTCACCGGCCTGTAGTTCCCTGGTTTATCCTTGCTACCCTTCTTAAACAAAGGAACAACATTAGCTATTCTCCAGTCCTCTGGGACATCACCTGAAGACATTGAGGATCCAAAGATTTCTGTCAAGTCCTCAGCAATTTCCTCTCTAGCCTCCTTCAGTATTCTGGGGTAGATCCCATCAGGCCCTGGGGACTTATCTACCTTAATATTTTTCAAGACGCCCAACACCTCGTCTTTTTGGATCTCAATGTGACCCAGGCTATCTACACCCCCTTCTCCAGACTCAACATCCACCGATTCCTTCTCTTTGGTGAATACTGATGCAAAGTATTCATTTAGTACCACGCCCATTTCTTCTGGCTCCACACACAGATTCCCTTGCCTATTCTTCAGTGGGCCAACCCTTTCCCTGGCTACACTCTTGCTTTTTATGTACGTATAAAAAGCCTTGGGATTTTCCTTAACCCTATTTGCCAATGACTTTTCATGACCCCTTCTGGCTCTCCTGACTCCTTTATTAAGTTCCTTCCTACTTTCCTTATATTCCACACAGGCTTCGTCTGTTCCCAGCCGTCTAGCCCTGACAAATGCCTCCTTTTTCTTTTTGATGAGGCCTACAATATCTGTCGTTGTCCAAGGTTCCCAAAATTTTCCGTATTTATCCTTCTTCCTCACAGGAACATGCCGGTCCTGAATTCCTTCCAACTGACATTTTAAAGCCTCCCACATGTCAGATGTTGATTTGCCCTCAAACATCCGCCCGCAATCTAGGTTCTTCAGTTCCCGCCTAATATTGTTATAATTAGCCTTCCCCCAATTTAGCACATTCATCCTAGGACCACTTTTATCCTTGTCCACCAGCATTTTAAAACTTACTGAGTTGTGGTCACCGAAATGCTCCCCTACTGAAACTTCTACCACCTGGCCGGGCTCTTTTCCCAATACCAGGTCCAGTACAGCCCCTTCCCTGTTTGGACTATCTACATATTGTTTTAAGAAGCCCTCCTGGATGCTCCTTACAAACTTTGCCCCATCTAAGCCCCTAGCACTAAGTGAGTCACAGTCAATATTGGGGATGTTAAAGTCTCCCATCACAACAACCCTGTTGTTTTTACTCGTTTCCAAAATCTGTCTACCTATCTGCTCCTCTATCTCCCGCTAGCTGTTGGGAGGCCTGTAGTAAACCCCCAACATTGTGACTGCACCCCTCTTATTCCTGATCTCTACCCATATAGCTTTGCTGCCCTCTGAGGTGTCCTCCCGTAGAACAGCTGTGATATTCTCCCTAACCAGTAGCGCAACTCCGCCACCCCTTTTACATCCCCCTCTATCCCATCTGAAACATCTAAATCCTGGAACGTTTAGCTGCCAATCTTGTCCTTCCCTCAACCAGGTCTCTGTAATGGCAAGAACATCATAGTTCCAGGTACTAATCCAAGCTCTAAGCTCATCTGCCTTACCCATAATACTTCTTATATTAAAACATATGCACTTCAGGCCACCAAACCCACTGTTTTCAGCAACATCTCCCTGTCTGCTCTGCCTCAGAGCCGTACTGGCCCTATTCCCTAGTTCTCCCTCAATGCTTTCAGCTTCTGACCTATTGCTCCATAACCCACTCCCCTGCCATACTAGTTTAAACCCTCCCGCGTGACACTAGTGAACCTCGCGGCCAGGATATTTATGCCTCTCCAGTTTAGATGCAACCCGTCCATTTATACAGGTCACACCTGCCCCGGAAGAGCTCCCAGTGGTGCAGATAATGGAAAACCTCCCTCCTACACCAGATGTTTAGCCACGTGTTTAGCTGCTCTACCTTCCTATTTCTAGCCTCACTGGCACATGGCATAGGGAGTAATCCCGAGATTACAACCCTAGAGGTCCTGTCTTGTTTCTTTCTGACTAGTTTGCTGAACTCCTGCTGCAGGACCTCACGCCCCTTCCTGCCTATGTCGTTAGTACCAATATGTACAACGACCTCCGCCTGTTTGCCCTCCGCCTTCAGGATGCCCGCTACCCGTTCTGAGACATCCTGGACCCTGGCACCAGGGAGACAACATACCATCCTGGAGTCTCTTTCACGTCCACAGAAGCGCCTATCTGTGCCCCTGACTATAGAGTACCCTATGACTATTGCTCTCCTGCGCTTTGACCCTCCCTGCTGAACATCAGAGCCAGCCGTGGTGCCACTGCTCTGGCTGCTGCTGTTTTCCCCTGATAGGCTACCCCCCCGACAGTATCCAAAGGGGTATAACTGTTCGAGAGGGGGACAACCACAGGGGATTCCTGCACTGACTGCCTGCCCCTTCTGGTGGTCACCCATTTCTCTGCTGCTCCAACCGAACCATGCGGTCTGTGAGGAGCTCTAGTTAGGTGCACTTTCTGCAGATGAAGCCATCCGGGATGCTGGAAGCCTCCCAGACCTGCCACATCTCACAGTCAGAGCATTGCACCCCTCTAATTGACATTGCGTTAATTAATTAGTAAATTAAATTTAACATTTTTTTTTTTTCCAAGTTACTCTTAACTATATGTTTCCTAGCACGAGATTTCTACTATAAATGTGAAAGCTAAATACAGTACTCTCCGATCTCTGGCTTAGATACCCCTCTAAATTATAATTAAGTAATTAAGTAATTATGTTTAATTAGTTTAACAATGTTTAATTTTTAAATTTAGTGCAGATTCCCAACCAGCCAATCAGGTCACAGCTTTACTGTGATGTCACTTCAGTTTTCCCTCCACACAATTTGAAAAGTTAATAAAAATAATTTTTTTTAAAAAATCACTTACCTTCCCAGGATGCTCGCTGGTTATCTCCCTGCAGATTAACAGTTACAGGCCAGAAGAAGGAGAACAAAACAGTAGGGAAAAAGCACCTTCTCCCTCTCTGCACCGAATTACATCACTGCACCAAATTCCCAAGTTCCAATTCCCACTCTGGATGTGTCTCACTCCAGCTGTGTCTCCTTGACCTGCGCAAAGCTTCCTTTCCACCAAAACAACAGCAGGGGCTGTTTAGCACAGAGCTAAATCGCTGGCTTTGAAAGCAGACCAAGGCAGGCCAGCAGCACGGTTCAATTCCCGTAACAGCCTCCCCGAACAGGCGCTGGAATGTGGCGACTAGGGGCTTTTCACAGTAACTTCATTTGAAGCCTACTTGTGACAATAAGCGATTTTCATTTCATTTCACTCCATTCCCAGGCTTTCTATCATGGCTTCCCTGCCTCAGTGTTCAAACTCGTGGTGGAGCTCCAATAATGTATGTTGAACACATTTGTGGGCCATTACCCGATTATCCTTTCGCCAAACTCCTTCACTACCCTTCTCTGCGCCTTGCTTTTCCCACGTGCCTCTTTCTCCGTCGGGGGTGTCCTCATGGAGTTCTTTAATACTTATCTCTTTCTCCGTGTGGTCCACAAGGGCGATCGGTGCTTCCTGAACCTCATTTTGTTCTAACGTCTTTTGCGCCGCTCGGTCTGCGGCTTGATTCCCCTGGTGATTTATCCAGCCCAAGCTGTTCCGGTCCGGTTCCCTCTGATGTGCCTTAATTTTAATCACTGCTACCTGTTGGGGTTTGTTACTAGCATCTAAGAGGGCTTCTATTTTCAACTGATGTTTTATAGGATTACCTCCTGTTGTAATAAATCCCCTCCTACCCCAAGCAGTCATGTAGTCATGTACGACTCCAAAAGCAAACCTACTGTCTGTATAAATGTTCACTGTCTTGTTCTCTGATAACTCTAGCGCTTTGGTGAGCACCACTAGTTCTGCCACTTGGGCCGACAGGCCTCCATCAATTCGTCCTGATTCCACTGTCTCCAATGCTCCATTCACTACCGCCCACCACGCTCGGGGCCATCCATCGACATACTTACGTGACCCATCTACACAGAATGTTTCTTCCCGTGTTGCCAGAGGAGCATGCTTAATCCTGTCTTCCTCTAAATTCATGTCTACATCCCCACAATTGTGGGGTTCCCCTGTTCCTAATATTCCCTCGACTGGGTTCTCCCCCATGTCCCTAACAATGATTACTGACTTACTTGGAGGGAGGAGGACCGCCACCCACTTGGCCCGCCTCATATTCGAGACGGATCTTAGCTTTCCGGTGTTCAACATTTCTACCAGGGTATGTTTCGTGTCTAGTATAATGTTTCCTGTCACAACTATTGGTTTGCTCACTCTCATAGCCCAGGCCGCGCAATCCAGTGCAGCAATGCACCGGGAGAGTCCAGTGACTACCGGTCCCTCTGCCGTAGAGTAATAGACGACGGGCCTCCTCCTATCTCCTTGGTCCTGTGTGACCACTGCTGTTTAGAACCCGTCGTCATTGTTGCAGTGTCTGTGGAAGTCTTCACTCATGTCTGGTTATCCCAATCCTGGGGCTGACATTAACTCAGACTTTAATTAGGTATACACTTCCTCCTGTTCTGGGCCCCACTCCACTGGTTCTAGCACGGCCCTACCTCCTTTTACTAATCTTTGTATTGGTTCTGCTATTTTAGCAAACTCCGGGATAAAGTTCCGACTGTAGTTAAAGAGTCCCAACACTTTTCTGATTCCATGTACAGTAACGGGTTTTGGCATACCCTGGACTGCATGTTTTCCGTCCTGAGGCATCTCCTTAAGTCCTTGGGAGATTAAGTGTCCCAAGGACAGGACTTGTGTTTTTCCTACCTGGGCCTTTGTAGGGCTCACCTTGAGGCCAGCCATCTCCAGGGTTCGCAATACTAAGTACAGGGTAGCCAGATGGTCTGCCTGTGTTTCCGAGGCTATTAATATGTCATCGACATACTGCAAGATCGCGCACGCCTTGGGCACTTTTATCTGTTTTAAAATGTCACTCATTACGTGGTGGAAAATAGCTGGGCTATTATGGAAGCCCTGTGGTAATCGAGTCCATGTATATTGTTTATCTTCTGCACTGTAAATTCTATGATAAATTCTATGATCCCCTACTGTAAATGCAAATTTCTCTTGGGACTCCGGATCCAATGGGAGTGCCCAAAAGCCATTGGATATGTCTAGGACCGTGAAGATTTTCTGTCGGGAGATAATCCATTTAGGATGGTCGAGGGACTGGCTGCGATGGGATGCAGTTTGGGTGTCACCTTGTTAAGGCTATGGTCAGCCGGTAACTCCCGTCAGGCTTCTTTACCGGCCACGTGGGAGAATTAGTAGTACTGGTGGTTTCCCTCATGATACCCCGTTCTACTAATCCTCCTACTATACCCACAACCGCCTTTTTAGCTTCTGTCTTGATCGGGTATTGGCGGTGTGGTTTATGTTCTGTCCCGGGAATCTTAATAGGGTCAATGCTGGCTTTTCCGGTGTCTAATTTGTTTTTTGCCCAAACATTGCTTACTGATCCGCAAACGGCCTCGTATCCGCCCAGTTCTTCGCTCCATTCCCTGGTGGTTATGGTGGCCAACCCGACAGTGCCAGTGTTATTGGCCATCTGTCCATGCCTTCCCTTACTACCATCCGGCTTTGGCCAGGTCAATTTTCCTTTCTTACAATCAATTATAGTTTCATACTCCCTCATGATATCTTTGCCCAAAATCGTGCCTTCATTATTTTTACACATATTAAGTTTCATAGGTATGTATATGTTATCAATCTCTACCACCTGCGTGGTACTCAAGTCAGCGGTCATTCTGGTGCCCTCAATTCCCTGTAAAAATATTGATTTATTGGTGCTAGGGAGGGGGAGGTTTGTAACGGAGACCGATGCTCCTGTGTCCACCAGCATTTCACATTGTCGGCCCCCCACTAGTGCAGACACATAAATTCTCCCTTGCCTTTTGTTTTTAATGGGGGCCACAGGGCATCAGCTCTGGCTTTCCCTCCATTCTGTCCATTCCTGATACTCTGCAGCGGATAGGGTATTTGGGCCTCTAGGCGGCTTGTCATGTTTGCTGAAACAGGCAGCTTCCAGATGGCCCCATTTATTACAATAGTTACATTGTTTCTCAACCTTCTTGCCCTTACATTCCTTCGCAAAGTGGTCCATTTTTCCACAATTGTGGCATGGTCCTTTCTTGGGCTTCGCTCCGGACTCCCACTTGGCCACGACCGCCACCTTTTCCTGTTTTACCTTAACTCTGTCAGTGTCTTCACCAGCGCACCCATCTACCCCGCACATCATAGTTCCTGGCGGTCACTGCCCCCAGTTTAATGGTGGCCTAATGTTTACTTGACAAGCCATCCTTGAAGGCTTGTATGAACGCCGGGTCTGTCCTAACAGCGTTGGCTTGGCCCGAACTTTCTTGATAAATGGTAAATAGCCGCTCCCCATATTCTGACGCTCCCTCGCCTTTTCTTTGTTTGGTGGTAGTGATCTTACTCCAGTTTGTGGGTGAATCACCTAAGACTCGTTGGACTTACGCCTTAAAAAGGGTGAAAGCTGGGTGTTAGGCATCTATCTCATCTGTGATGGGCACTGCGTGGGTCCAGCGTCCCCCACTAAAACCCTGGGCTGCAGCAACAGCAGGTGCCACCGGCCACAAGTCGCCACTTGTCCGCTGGACATGCTGCCCTTACTAGTTGGTGAATGTCTCTTGAGTGCAGTTGGTGACCCACCCAGACGGCATTGAGTTCCGTCCAAAAGTTTACATTCGAGCTTTGGGGCTGAAGTTTTCCCAGGACGGTCATAATCTGTTGTCTTTCTCCCAGGGTGAATGTTTTGTAACTGGTGGTTCCTTTATGATTTTTGTTTGACATTTCACTCTTGTCTCTAGTTCTGTCTTCTTCTGTTTTACCACATTTACTTGTTCTATTAGTCCCGCCAATTGATGTACCAAAAGCACCCCTGTTTTCTTAATCATCTTTAGATTGTTTTGTCAACCAATCTCTCTGGAGTTCCAAAGTATGTGATACGTCCCAGCCGTCCTTCTGCATCTTTTTAATTAACGACTGTCGGTCTGTCATATAAGAGTTTATCAGGGAGCCGGGGGACCCCCTTTTAACTTCTTTCACCGCCATTATTAATTTACCTACCGTCCCTGTGTGATTGGAGAATGTTTATATCTAGACAGTCCCCCTATTCTTTCCCATCAAGAATACACGGACTTCTTATAGTACTCACGGCGAGATTCTCAGAGGTCCGGCAGCATCCTCCTCCGTTCCCGAGAAGGTCCGGACATGTAACTCTTGCCTCCGCGGGCGGGTTCCACAACACCCCTTTTTCTAATTTCTGGGTGGTCAAAGTTTGACTACGCACCCCGTTCACTGACCCGAGCAACTGCTCAGTTCCATGACATCCTGCCGACTACGCCATATTGTAGGTGAAAATATTCACAAATAGACCTTTGAGTGAGTAAAGAAGTGATTTATTAATTTTCAGATTTCTGGGAGAAAGGCCTTTAACCCCCGTGGTCTGTACAGCACCTTTTCTTGCCTGAGCTGAGGTTGCACTGAGTTAATGTAGAAGGAACTTTAGTTGTCGGATTAGTTGCCTTAATACCCTGTACTCCTTCTTACCTGGCTGCTTGACTATATTTCATGGCAATAGGCATTTGGCAAAGCATTACAAAGAACAAAGAAATGTACAGCACAGGAACAGGCCCTTCGGCCCTCCAAGCCCGTGCTGACCATGCTGCCCGACTAAACTACAATCTTCTACACTTCCTGGGTCCGTATCCTTCTATTCCCATCCTATTCATATATTTGTCAAGATGCCCCTTAAATGTCCCTATCGTCCCTGCTTCCACTACCACCTCCTGTAGCGAGTTCCAGGCACCCACTACCCTCTGCGTAAAAAACTTGCCTCGTACATCTACTCTAAACCTTGCCCCTCTCACCTTAAACCTATGCCCCCTAGTAATTGACCCCTCTACCCTGGGGAAAAGCCTCTGACTATCCACTCTGTCTATGCCCCTCATAATTTTGTATACCTCTATCAGGTCTCCCCTCAACCTCCTTCGTTCCAGTGAGAACAAACCGAGTTTATTCAACCGCTCCTCATAGCTAATGCCCTCCATACCAGGCAACATTCTGGTAAATCTCTTCTGCACCCTCTCTAAAGCCTCCACATCCTTCTGGTAGTGTGGAGACCAGAATTGAACACTATACTCCAAGTGTGGCCTAACTAAGGTTCTATACAGCTGCAACATGACTTGCCAATTCTTATACTCAATGCCCCGGCCAATGAAGGCAAGCATGCCGTATGCCTTCTTGACTACCTTCTCCACCTGTGTTGTCCCTTTCAATGACCTGTGGACCTGTACTCCTAGATCTCTTTGACTTTCAATACTCTTGAGGGTTCTACCATTCACTGTATATTCCCTACCTGCATTAGACCTTCCAAAATGCATTACCTCACATTTGTCCGGATTAAACTCCATCTGCCATCTCTCCGCCCAAGTCTCCAGACAATCTAAATCCTACTGTATCCTCCGACAGTCCTCATCGCTATCCGCAATTCCACCAACCTTTGTGTCGTCTGCAAACTTACTAATCAGACCAGTTACATTTTCCTCCAAATCATTTATATATACTACAAAGAGCAAAGGTCCCAGCACTGATCCCTGTGGAACACCACTGTTCACAGCCCTCCAATTAGATATATTATGGATATATTAGCTTTATTTCAGTCAAGAAGTTTTGCATGTAATAGGCAGAAGGCCAGACTATGTAAACAAGTGCACAGCTGCACTTGGTAATTCCCAACCACTATGTTGTGCATATGAAGGACACCCACTTTGGAATTCATAGAATCCCTACAGTAGAGAAGGAAGCCATTCGGCCAATTGAGTCTGCACTGACCCTCCAAAAAGCACTCTACCTACATGCACCCACCACCCAACCTACCCTATCCTCACGTCACCCAACCTACACATATCTGACCTGACCCCGACCTGACTTCCACGACCTGGAAGTGGATCAGGCCCAAACCGGAAGTGAAGACCCAACCTCAATTTGGAGCCGACCCGGACCTCGGAGCTCCCAACCTGGCCTAACAACCGACGCCAGCCCCCGGATCGCCTGGCCCAGTCCCTGGAGCTCTCGACCCGACCCCTGATGGCGTGGCCCGGCCCAACTCGACCCGACCCGGAGAGGCCCGCCCAGTAACCCGACCTACCTGGAGATGGAAGAAAGAAAAATCCACGTGGAGGCCCGACCGGGTCTACTTCAAGACCCGACCCCAGGAGCGCACAGGGAGGGAACAGACCATGGGACTCAGCCCAACCTGCCTCAGGAAGCCCCTGCCCACAACCCAGGACCCCCGAAATGGCGGAAACCCCGCGCGAGGACCCGAACGTGCTGCAAGGTATTCCCGTGCCTGCAGAACGCCGGGACCCATCCAGATCGCAAACATGCCGCCCTAGCAACCCCTCTACCTTAACCAGCACCCGGGACCCTGCCAGATGTGACCCCGGAAACGTAACCAGTGCCCTGGTCCCCGCCAGCACCCTGGACCCCGCCAGACGCAACCACCTACCTTCCAGAAGGTCAGACTTCTCCCATCGGATCCCAGGATCATCCAGCTGCAGCCGCCGACCGAGGAAGCGAGGGAAACGTGGCTGTCAGCAGGTTAGACTGAAGCAATGCGGTTTCAAGACCCCTCTCCCCAGCACACTCCTGGCAAACGTCTAAGCGATCGAAAACAAGCTGGATGAACTTAACGTTAGACGTACCTCTCAGAGGGAAGTAAGAGACTGCTGTGTGCTCGGTTTCACAGAGACATGGCTCATCCCCGCCTCACCGGACTGTGCCATACAACCTGAAGGTGACGAATGTGATATAAAATAGTTACTTTAGAAATATTAGTTACTGTAATGTAGAGATAGGCCAGTCTCATTCTGGTGAGTTCACAGACAAAGGATTTCAGACCGCATGGCAAAGCAAGGAGGAGGTGTGTCCACCAAAGGAGGAGAAAAGGATGCTGGGTAATAGGGGCCAGAGGAAGGGATTGGAAGTGAGCCAATCAGAATGTATGACCAGGTCAGGAGGGGTATAGGATGACCTATGGGAATCGTGTATGTGAAACTTGATACCATTTGAATTGATTTGCAGAGATCCCTTTGTCTCTTTGTTCATTCGCTTTCCGGGGTGTAGGAGACTGGATATGTCTTATGCATCTGTGAAATGAATCAAGCTTGCAAGCCAAATAAAATAACTAATGCTGTACCTGCAAATCCATCTCGACTTTTAGTGAGGCCAGACTGACGGGTAAAGAAATTTGTATTTTGTCATTTGGTGCCGAAAACCCGGGATTTCTCAAGACGGTTCTGACCAACCGCGAAATCAGAATTAGACTGATTACGAACAGGGAGAGTGGGAGGAAGGGGCCCACAATGTATAGCTGGAAAATGACCGCGCATTGCTTTTTCCCCTCTTCTTATCGTCTGATTAGTCTGGTCACTCGCGGTTGGTACGGAAAGATCGTCTCGACGAAATCAAAGGTCAGTCTGGGGATTAGCAAATTAAACTGATGGGTTTTCATAATTGATAGTTCAGTTTTGGGTTAATTGTGTTGTTGACGACTGATGTGACTTCAGCAGATGAGGGGTCAGTTAAATAAGTGTTTTAAAATCTGAAGATGGTTCAATTCCATGTGTGAGTTCTGATTCGGCTTGGGTTAGGTTATGGGTTGATGTGACATCTAAATTTGAAGATGGTTCAACTCCATGTGTGAATTCTGATTCGGCTTGGGTTAGGTTATGGGTTGATGTGACATCTAAAACAGATGATTCAATTCCATGTGTGAGTGTTTTAAATCTATAGTTGATTAAGCTAAAATTGTACCCTTGGACTGTGGTGGCGAAGGGCGCAGTTCTGAGGACTAGTTGAGATTGTGGAGAATTGCTTGGATAAATTTCAAGACAAAGACCATCCATAGAGCTGGATGCTGCATATTGGTTGAAGCAGAAGCCTCTCAAAGGGTTAACAACAGCAGCCAAAGTTAAAGATGACAGACAGTGCTTCTCACTCAGGCCTTGAGATAACAGCAGCAGCCTGTAGTGTAATCGGATACCTTTCCTTTGAGTCAGTGAACTCCAGCAAAGTTACGTTTTGAATTAATTAAAGGAAACCAGTGGGTTTCTCCACCTCTTTGATAAAAGTTATTATTTTCGAAAGCAATTGATTGAAATTGCCAGAATCTTAAGTTTTACTTCCTTGAAATAATGTTTATCTCATTTTATTTGTGAATTAATAGAAACTTAAAGAAGATCACTGACACCATTTTAAAAAGTGTAAATCTGGAGATGACAGTTGACTTTGCTCCGGTATACATCACCTCCCTCATTGATAGCAGCCAACATTTTTGAGAATGTAAGAAAAGCTTGTTAAAAGAAAAATTGTTAAGATAAAGAATTAATTAAGTTGTAAATGTTATACAAGTTTGTGTTAAGCAAATCGTAAATTTAGTTCTGAGTTGAGATCAGAGCTAAGCTTGCAAGTTGCAGTAATTCAATTTGAATTTTCAAACATTTTAAGTTTTAAAAGAACACTGTTAGAACCTTTTCAATCGTTTTGCCAAGGAGCAAAAAAAGAAATTGCCATTGGTTATAAATAAGCAAATTTAAAAAAAATATATATTTAAAAAAAAGAAAGAGCCAAAGTATGAAAGCTAAAGAGTTAATTAGATTATGGAGACAATATTGTCAAGAGGAAAGAGATAGGATCATGTTATCAAGTTGGCAGGACAATGCCCTTAAAATGGGAATTCCAATTAGTGAACAGGAAAAAAAAAACATTACAGGTCTTGAAAAAGGAATGTGCATACAAAAAAAAAAATGCGCAAGTAAAGACAGGAAAGGCTCGGGTCAAACAAAAGATGGGCTAAGTAGTTCAATGGCTGGCCTTGAATTGACAGGAAATGATCAATTCGATGATTAAAAAATGTCAGTAAAAGTTCCGACTGCACCTGTAGCATTGTCTGCACTAATTCCAGAACCACCAGAGTATAATAATTTATATCCAGTCACTGCTCCCCAGATTCCAATCATGCCAGTAACTCCAGCCCTTTTGGTTGATAGCATGGGTCCCGATTTATCATCTTCACGATCAGTAGGGGAAGAGGAGCTCTGTTCCGCAAGCCCAGTTAGCTCTAGGACCCGATCTCGGACAGCGAGAGAAGGGCTTGATCCTAACCAGAAACAATTAAGCATACCACCTAAATCCCTTCAGACCAAGGGGAAACCGCAAACTTCGAGAACAAAGGGAGATGCCAGGATTGAAAGAGAAAGAACTCCCTCTAGTGATAGGGAGGGACGTCGAAGTCTTGGAAGAACCAGAGGAAATAGCTAGAGTGCCCCCTGGTGAGACTCGGAGACAGTTGCCGATTAGGAAGATACCAAACACCTAAATTATGCTAGCCACGCCGCACTTCAGCAAGCCCATGCGTTAGACTACGATAGAGGGACACAAATCCTGAATGCGTTGAATAGCACATTTCAAAAGCCCATAAATATTTCTGCTATCTTAGACCTAAAACCTAAGAAGATTGAAGAGCCAGAGGAATTTCTGGAACGTTTTGATGAAATCTACCGTGGGCAGTCAGGCGACTTGCCATATCAAAATGGTTAGAATTCCCCTCAATATTGTGCTATGTTAATGCATTGCCTACCACCTTCCGTGGCTACTGCTGTGAAATGTAATAACATGAATTGGACAGAGAACGACCCTTCCCAGATGGCAAGGGCAGTCAGATTTTATTGGAAGGAGGGTGTAGGCCAGGAAGGAGGCTCAGTTGCAAAGATTAAGACTGAGTATGTAATGAAAAAGGATGATCTGCGACCCTAACAAGCGGCAGAAACGGTAGCTTACCAGCTGGAGCCCCAATATTGTGACTTTGGGTGAGTGGATCAGCAAGGGGGAGGATATCAAACCCACCCAAAGGGACCCTCAGCTCCTTTTTATGGCCCACCGTATGCACCAACAGCTTTACAACCGCCGCCCCCTCTGAGGGGCCATTGATCTACTGGGAGAAGAGGACGGGGCAGATATAGAGGGAGCAATGCATGTTTTAATTGCGGCGGTGCAGATCACTGGCAACAGGAATGCCCCTTTAAAAGACAGGCATCAGAAGGAGGGGGTACCCACCAAGGGGAGGACAGACGAGATACACTGACTTCTCCTAGGCAAACCCTTTCCCAACACAGGATTGACTAGCTAATTTAGTCATAAGGACTCTCCAATTGGACAGGGAACCTATTATCTTTCTGCAGATAGGAGATGAACATCACCCATTTGTAATCGACACTGGAGCAGCCATGTCTTCTCTGCAATCAGAACTTCGCCTACCACTATCTGACCACACCCAGCATTTGTCGGGGTTCCAAGGACAGGTGTGTGAGTATCCTATTTCTGAACCTGTGACAGTCACTTACGAGAATAAGTCTGCAGATCATCAGTTTGCAGTGACTACTGGATTGGACTGTAATTTGTTGGCCCGAGATTTACTGTGTATCTTCCAGCTACAGCTAGAGTACGGAGACGAAGGGGTAACGGTCCAATCATGGAGGATGAGACAACAGTGCTATATTTCTATCACCCCCAGTGGTGGACGTTAGACATTGAACATTCACTGCATCACGTTACCCTGGCCTATGACAGAACCGGACAAAACAGGGAGTTGGAGGACAAATACCGGCCATTAATTGGGACCGAATGGCCAGTCAAAGTTACAGCCACAGTCACGGGAAAAGAAGGTACAGCCGATTTTGTTACAATACCACCACATTTATGGCCACAGTCAGCTTCGGTAAGCCCTCATATTACACGTCAGGTCCACGACCAGTACCATGCCAGGGATTTGGGGCCTATGGTAAGGAGGGCAGTGGATCATTCAGATCCAACAGAGTACGCACTTCAAGTCACGCCAGACGGCACTGCCATAAAATATTTTGAGGTCCCTGAAACGATTAACACTCGATTGCAGCCCCGTCTATGGACAAATTAATCCGAGAGCTGTTGCAACAGGGTATTTTAGTCCCTTGCCAATCAGAATGTAACACCCCCATACTTGCTGTGCCTGAACCAGCCAAGCCAGACCAGTACTGAGTAGTACAGGATTTACGTTCAATCAATGCCATCGCATAGCCGTTACATGCTCTCACTCTCCTACAGGATATTACGGTGTATAGCTTCCACTCGGTCATCGCAGTACTGAGGCAACTGCAGACTCAGCATCTTACCGCAGCTCGTCAGAATAGGTATGAGATATACCTTTTGAACAATCCACGTCTGACATTTAAACACTGTACCACTATCAATCCAGCTTGTTTTCTTAGTGGTCCCCCTGTCCATGAAGACGCACCTGGCCACGACTGTTTAGCCTTGATTCAGGAAACTACCACAATAAGGGACGATTTGAGTGATATTTCGTCAGAACAACCTGACATGATTATGTGTGGTCAAATATCCCACCGGGGTTTAGTTAATGACTTACTGCAGGCCCTCCTTATGCCCGTGCAGATTTTTGTCATTAAATGCACTGCCCACACAAATGGTAAGACCCCAGTTGACGTTGGTAATGAACAAGCAGATTGTGCAGCGCGGACTGCCGCGCAAATTCAGCAAGTGATAGTGCTTAAAATGTTAAGTCAGACTGAACGATCTACTATAAATATGTCTGCTTCTGACAAGTCAATGCCAACCATCAGACTTGTATGTCTGGTGTACTGGCTTTATGGGTCATCGAATGTGTACACTTTGTAACTCATTATGGGGCTCGGGGGACTAGTGATTTGTTGCTGGATACTTGGTGGCACCCTAAAATGCAGGGGTTGGCCCAGAGTATCAGTAATCGGTGTTTGATTTGTCAGCAATATAACACCGGAAAAGGTATCCCTTGTGGGATGGGGCAAACCCCATTGCCCAGTGGTCCCTTTGAGATGCTACAAATGGATTACATTGAGTTGGAAAGGTGTCAATGTTATAAATATGTTTTGGTCATTGTGGATGGGTTCAGCAGATGGGTTGAGGCATATCCGACTACCGATAATAAAGCTGCTACTGTGGTTAAAGTTCTGATGCAGGAAATCATTCCCCGGTACAGTATACCAGCTCAGTTGAGTTCTGATAACGGGCCTCATTTTCTTGGACAGATTAACCTGCCTCCCTTCCCCAGCGCTGTTTTACAGGTGTGGCGCATGATGGGGTGGCTACGCACCGTCTGTGTGATCTTCGGCCTCACCTCGCTTGATGTGTCATCGGCGACGGACATGGGAAAAGGGAAATATTTTCTACATTTGTAACCCCAACCAAGCTACAAGGACATTTCAGTTATGCAAAGGTGATGTTCTTCACTGCCCCCATATATGAGGACATGGTATCGACTCATGGAAGGTCGTCAAAGTTAAGGAGAATGGAGGAGTCATGAAGCAATTGCACCGGTCCCGGCGATGGGAAGGGAACATGAGATGGACATTGCCTTGTTTTTGGAGTACATGTAAATTTGATTTTGGATGTGTTAAGATTGGTGCGACAAAGGTAACATCAGACCGTCAGGAGAGCGTAGGAAGAGGCTGTGAGAGAGAGAGAGGGACCAGAGAGAGGACGGGGCGTGTGAGAAGGGAAGTACAGCTAGAACGTAGGTTATCGGGAGATACACTTAATTTAGTTAAAGGCCAAACTGAGGAAAACCTGGGTAGGATGAATCACTTCTACCAGATTTACCACCGCTTGTATGGCCACGGACGGATTGTCTGCTACCCGAACCCCGCAGCGGTGTCTAGGTTATTTTCTGTTTCACCGCTTTGGGGCACTCCCCAAACGGTGGTTCATTGTCAGCGTTCCGAGCCACCGCCCGAGCAAGTCACTCTTCCTTACGATCCGGGTTCAGCACCACCGGCTATTTGCCTTCCCCTTCCTCGGGATAATCCCCACTCACAGTATGATAGGCTGCAACTAGGAGGGCGTACATACCGAGCCACTTCGCTCCCAATAGGGATTCCCGGTCGTACGAGAATTGTTTCAGCAGTGAAGGATGCGGCTGTTTGCTGGTAGAGGTGGAAACGAATATAACATGTCTGTTCCCCACCTGTACGGACAGGAGGTGTCATATCACCCAGGCATCTGGCCAATGCGTTTGTTACAACACCACTGGCGTTCTATTGAACGCCGGCCTCCAGCTCCTTTGTGGCTGGGCGAATGTTTCTCATATCACTGTTGGGACTAGGGCTTTCCGCATTGCTAGGCGGCCCGAATGGGCGTTCCAAAGCTGAATAAACTGGGCTACTGGGGGATCCTTACGTAACCGATATACTGATTGTGATGCTAGCCTGCACACGGAGCAAGGATACTACTTTTTATTTAATGGCACAGCGACCAATGTTTTGTCACCCCCATTTCCCCGCCAACTTGCTATTGGGACTCTAGTCCCTACCACAGTCCCCTGCCCTTTGGCATGGATGCTGCATAATCAGTTAGCACGCCGGGCAGTCTCAGCTGAATTCTGCGAGAACTGGAAAAAAACTCAAGTTCTCGCACCCAACCGGGGCCCCTCAGCCCGGTGGGGAATTCAGAGCGTCTTGACACTGGGAGGTGTGGGGGGTTCCTTGGCTGTCAGCGATAGGAATTATTTTATTTGTGGCCTTACCATCTTGGGAAATGAAACCTTGGGAGCCCTCGGGGCAATAACCAAGGAATTGTCTCAGCTGCGGTTGTTTGCAATTCAGAACCGGTATGCTCTTGACTATCTTCTGGCCCGTGAGGGTGGGGTATGCGCCATAGTACAGGGCAAGTGTATCATGGGAGTTCAAGACTTAACTGCTAACATCACTAAATTTATGGATCACATACGGGATCACCTGGACGGAATGCAGGATCCTGGCTCTTGGGGTAACTGGGGATTTGGAGGTTGGAAGGACTGGTTGGTAAATATGGCCATGTATTTAGCAGTGGCTATTGGCTGCAGCTTTGTGGGCCCAGCCATCCTTAAATGTGTGATGGGTAGAATGCGGGGTACACTGGAACAGATCAATGCCCCTAAAATCTTAGCTGTCAAAATCCATGAGGGTGCAGCAGATGAAGGGGGGCTACGCCAGGAATTGGAAATGCAGTGACGGATCTTTTTAGATGAGGGACCGTAGCTATGGATTGGATAGTTCGGTTATCATGGAATGATAAAAGGAGGGAATGACGAATGTGATATAAAATAGTTACTTTAGAGATATTAGTTACTGTAATGTAGAGATAGGCCAGTCTCATTCTGGTGAGTTCACAGACAAAGGATTTCAGACCGCATGGCAAAGCAAGGAGGAGGTGTGTCCACCAAAGGAGGAGAAAAGGATGCTGGGTAATAGGGGCCAGAAGAAGGGATTGGAAGTGAGCCAATCAGAATGTATGACCAGGTCAGGAGGGGTATAGGATGACCTATGGGAATCGTGTATGTGAAACTTGATACCATTTGAATTGATTTGCAGAGATCCCTTTGTCTCTTTGTTCATTTGCTTTCCGGGGTGTAGGAGGCTGGATGTGTCTTATGCATCTGTGAAATGAATCAAGCTTGCAAGCCAAATAAAATAACTAATGCTGTACCTGCAAATCCATCTTGACTTTTATTGAGGCCAGACTGACGGGTAAAGAAATTTGTATTTTGTCAAAGACTTCTCAATTCACCGGGCGGACCACACCGCGTCATCAGGCAAAGCAAAGGGTGGAAGGGTTTGTCTCCTTATCAACTCCTCCTGGTGCTTGGATATGGCGACCCAGGCAACCTACTGCTCCCCGGACCTGGAATACCTGACCGTGAAGTGCCGCCCATCCTGT
The DNA here is from genome assembly GCF_047496885.1 of Scyliorhinus torazame. Lineage (NCBI taxonomy): Eukaryota > Metazoa > Chordata > Chondrichthyes > Carcharhiniformes > Scyliorhinidae > Scyliorhinus > Scyliorhinus torazame. Next base: position 249,021,915 of record NC_092712.1, on the reverse strand, counting down.
CTTCCACGTGAGTTCGCTTCAGCCATTATCACAGCGGTCTACATTCCACCCCAGGCAGTAGTGAGGAGGGCGATGGATGAACTGTACACAGTTATAAACAACTACGAAACAGAACACCCGGACGCCTTGTTCATCGTGGCCGGAGACTTCAACAAAGCCAACCTCAAGAGTGTACTGCCAAAATTCTACCAGCACATCTCCTGTCCCACCAGGCGGGACAACACTCTTGACCACGGCTACTCAAAAATCAAGGGCGCCTACCGTTCCATCCCCCGACCGCACTTTGGGAAATCAGACCATAAGACGGTGCTCCTTCTCCCGGCATACAAGCAGAAACTCAAGCGGGAGAATCCAGCTAAGAATGTCGTGCAGTGCTGTTCCGAGGAAACAGAGGAGCTCTTACGTGACTGCTTAGAGACAGTGGACTGGTCCATATTTAAGAACTCAGCGATCAACTTAAATGAGTATGCCACCACCGTCACCGACTTCATCAGCAAATGTGTGGACAACTGCGTGCCAAAGAAAGCAGTACGTACGTTCCCCAACCGGAAACCATGGCTCAATCACAAGATTGACACCCTATTGAAGGACAGATCTGAGGCGTTCAAGTCAGACGACCCTGACCTGTACAAGAAAGCCAGGTACGACCTCCGCAAAGCCATCCGAGATGCCAAGAGAGAATATCAAACCAAGCTAGAGTCACAGACAGACTCTCGGCGGTTGTGGCAAGGACTAAACAACATAGCGGGCTACAAAGCAAAGCCGAACAGTATCTTCGGCAGCAGCGCACCCCTCCCCGATGAACTCAATGCATTCTATGCTTGGTTCGAGCAGGTAACCAACAATCCGCTGTTGAGTGCCCCAGCAGCCATAACCCACCCGTACCCACCATCACAGATTCCGAAGTCAGATCGGCCTTCCTGAAAGTGAACCCTCGGAAGGCGACGGGCCCGGATGGGATCCCTGGTCGTGCACTCAGAGCCTGCATGGACCATCTGGAAGACGTGTTCGCGGACATCTTTAACCTGTCCCTACTCCACTCCGAGGTCCCGACTTGCTTTAAGAAGACCACCATCATACCGGTGCCAAAGAAGAACCAGGCAACGTGCCTCAATGACTACCGTCCGGTGGCCCTGACTTCAGTCGTAATGAAGTGCTTCGAGAGGTTGATCATGAAGAGTACCTCCATACCCCCAGAACGCCTTGATCCACTGCAATTCGAATACCGTCGCAACCGGTCCACAACAGATGCCATTTCCCTGGCCCTACACTCATCCCTAGAGCATTTCGGCAACAAGGACTCCTACATTCTCCCAGTTCTCCCAGTGAGCCAGAGAGAAGACACAGCCAGAGTGAGACAGCAAAGAGTGAGTTTGGGAATTTGAATCTAGGTGGGAATTGAATCAAATCAGTAAGGCAGCTCCTTTTAAATTTCAGGAGTTTAAATTAAGCTAGAATTGTGCAGTGTAGGTTAACAAGGGCTGCCCCACACACTCACATAACTGGTTGGCAGTTAAGTGTCAGTCACTTAAATCTACCTTGATCTAAAAGCAGGTGGGGGAGGGGAGTCAATTCAGGACAGTTTAAAAAGAGCAACTTGTAAACTCACTCCCAGTGAGTTCTCCCAGTGACCCAGAGAGAAGACAGAGCCAGGAGTGAGACACAGCAAAGAGTGAGTTTGGGAATTTGAATCGAGGTGGGAATTCGAAGCTGGGTGTGGAGGAAGTGCTTTTTATCCCTGGTAAGTGACTGGTAAGTAGTGTTTCTGTTTTTCTGTTTCTTTTCATTGGTATATTTATTTATTTTTTTCTTTGTTGTTTATTTCTTAATTAAATTTTTTTGGGGGAAACTGTAATTGTTGAAGTTAACCGAAGGTTTAAGACATGGCAGGAGATCTCAGACCCGTGTCATGCTCCTCGTGTGCGATGTGGGAGCTCAGGGACATGTCCACTGTCCCTGGCTCCTTCACGTGCAAGAAGTGTGTCCAGTTGCAGCTCCTGTTAGACCGCATGACGGCTCTGGAGCTGCGGATGGACTCACTTTGGAGCATCCGCGATGCTGAGGACATCGTGGATAGCACGTTTAGCGAGTTGGTCACACCGCAGGTGAAAGGTACTGAGGGAGATTAAAAATGGGTGACCAAAAGACAGAGCATGAGTAGGAAGGCAGTGCAGGTGTCCTCTGCGGTCATCTCCCTGCAAAACAGATATACCGCTTTGGATACTGTTGAGGGAGATGGCTCACCAGGGGAAGGCAGCAGCATCCAGGTTCATGGCACCGTGGCTGGCTCTGCTGTGCAGCTGGGCAGGAAGAAGAATGACAGGGCTATAGTGAGAGGGGAAGGGGAATAGACAGGCGGTTCTGCGGGCGCAATCGAGACTCCAGGATGGTATGTTGCCTCCCTGGTGCAAGGGTCAAGGATGTCTCGGAGCGGCTGCAGGACATTCTGGGGGGGGGGGGAAGGTGAACAGCCAGCTGTCGTGGTGCACATAGGCACCAACGATATAGGTTAAAAATGGGGCAAGGTCCTACAAACTGAATTTAGGGAGTTAGGAGTTTAAACTAAAAAGTAGGACCTCAAAGGTAGTAATCTCAGTATTGCTACCAGTGCCAGGAGCTAGTCAGAGTAGGAATGTCAGGATAGAGAGGATGAATGCGTGGCTCGAGAGGGTGCAAGAGGGAGGGATTCAAATTCCTGGGACATTGGAACCAGTTCTGGGGGGGTGGGACCAGTACAAACCGGACGGTCTGCGCCTGGGCAGGACTGGAACTGATGTCCTAGGAGGGGTGTTTGCTCGAGCTGTTGGGAAAGTTTAAACTAATGTGGCAGGGGGATGGGAACCGATGCAGGAAGTTGGAAGGTAGTAAAACAGGGACAGAAACAAAAGGCAGTAAGGGGGAAAGTGTAAGGCAGAGAAGCCATAGTCAGAAATCAAGAAGGGCGACAGTACAAGATACAGTGACTGAGGGGAGCTCAGTGAATAGGACCAGGAATACTAAAAGGAATAAAACGGGAAGTGAAAACATTAATGGTAAGCGATGCGGCAGGTTGTTACATGAAGATATGGGTTCAACGACAAGGAAAATTAGGAGAAAGTTTAAGAGGAAACATAACTTAGGAGATGTTACTGATCGAGGTGTTAAGATTCAGAACAGAGGTAAGAAAGCCAACATAAGTGTACTTTACCTGAATGCTCGTAGTATTCGGAATAAGGTAAATGAGCTGATGGCGCAAATCATCGTGAATGACTATGATTTAGTGGCCATTACTGAAACATGGTTCAAGGATGGTCACGACTGGCAGTTAAATATCCGAGGGTATCAAACTTTTCGGAAGGACAGAGTGGATGGTAAGGGAGGTGGTGTAGCTCTATTATTTAAGGATGACATCCGGGCAACAGTAAGGGATGACATCGGTGCTATGGAGGATAAGGTTGAATCCATTTGGGTGGAAATCAGGAATAGTAAGGCGAAAAAGTCACTGATAAGAGTAGTCTATAGGCCACCAAATAGCAACATTATGGTGGGGCAGGCAATAAACAAAGAAATAACTGATGCATGTAGAAATGGTACAGCAGTTATCATGGGGGATTTTAATCTACATGTCGATTGGTTTAACCAGGTCGGTCAAGGCAGCCTTGAGGAGGAGTTTATCGAATGTATCCGCGATAGTTTCCAAGAACAGTATGTAATGGAACCTACAAGGGAACAAGCGGTCCTAGATCTGGTCCTGTGCAATGAGACAGGATTAATTCAGTGTCTCATAGTTAGGGATCCTCTCGGAAGGAGCGATCACAATATGGTGGAATTTAAAATACAGCTGGAGGGTGAGAAGGTAAAACCGAACACTAGTGTTTTGTGCTTAAGCAAAGGAGATTAAAATGGGATGAGAGAAGAACTAGCTAAGGTAGACTGGGAGCAAAGACTTTATGGTGAAACAGTTGAGGAACAGTGGAGAACCTTCCAAGTGATTTTTCACAGTGCTCAGCAAAGGTTTATACCAACAAAAAGGAAGGACGGTAAAAAGAGGGAAAATCGACCGTGGATATCTAAGGAAATAAGGGAGAGTATCAAATTGAAGGAAAAACATACAAAGTAGCAAGGATCAGTGGGAGACTAGAGGACTGGGAAATCTTCAGGGGGCAACAGAAAGCTACTAAAAAAGCTATAAAGAAGAGTAAGATAGATTATGAGAGTAAACTTGCTCAGAATATAAAAACAGATCGTAAAAGTTTCTACAAATATATAAAACAAAAAAGAGTGGCTCTAGTAAATATTGGTCCTTTAGAGGATGAGAAGGGAGATTTAATAATGGGAGATGAGGAAATGGCTGAGGAACTGAACAGTTTTTTTGGGTTGGTCTTCACAGTGGAAGACACAAATAACATGCCAGTGACTGATAGAAATGAGGCTATGACAGGTGAGGACCTTGAGAGGATTGTTATCACCAAGGAGGTAGTGATGGGCAAGCTAATGGGGCTAAAGGTAGACAAGTCTCCAGGACCTGATGGAATGCATCCCAGAGTGCTAAAAGAGATGGCTAGGGAAATTGCAAATGCACTAGTGATAATTTACCAAAATTCACTAGACTCTGGGGTGGTCCCGGCGGATTGGAAATTAGCAAACGTGACACCACTGTTTAAAAAAGGAGGTAGGCAGAAAGCGGGTAATTATAGGCCAGTGAGCTTAACTTCGGTAGTAGGGAAGATGCTGGAATCTATCATCAAGGAAGAAATAGCGAGGCATCTGGTTGGAAATTGTCCCATTGGGCAGACACAGCATGGGTTCATAAAGGGCAGGTCATGCCTAACTAATGAAGTGGAATTTTTTGAGGACATTACCAGTGCGGTAGATAACGGGGAACCAATGGATGTGGTATATCTGGATTTCCAGAAAGTCTTTGACAAGGTGCCACACAAAAGGTTGCTGCATAAGATAAAGATGCATGGCATTAAGGGTAAAGTGGTAGCATGGATAGAGGATTGGTTAATTAATAGAAAGCAAAGAGTGGGGATTAATCGGTGTTTCTCTGGTTGGCAATTAGTAGCTAGTGGAGTCCCTCAGGGATCAGTGTTGGGCCCACAATTGTTCACAATTTACATAGATGATTTGGAGTTGGATCCAAAGGCAATGTGTCTAAGTTTGCAGACGACACTAAGATGAGTGGTAAAGCAAAAAGTGCAGAGGATACTGGAAGTCTGCAGAGGGATTTGGATAGGTTAAGTGAATGGGCTAGGCTCTGGCAGATGGAATACAATGCTGACAAATGTAAGGATAAAATATTAAAACATGCTGCTGTGCAGAGAGACCTGGGTGTGCTAATGAATGAGTCGCAAAATGTTGATTTACAGGTGCAACAGGTGATTAAGACGGCAAATGGAATTTTGTCCTTCATTGCGAGAGGGGTGGAGTTTAAGACTAGGGAGGCTATGCTGCAATTGTATAAGGTGTTAATGAGGTCACACCTGGAGTAGTGTGTTCAGTTTTGGTCTCCTTACCTGAGAAAGGACGTACTGGCACTGGAGGGTGTGCAGAGGAGACTCACTAGGTTAATCCCAGAGCTGAAGGGGTTGGATTACGAGGAGAGGTTGAGTAGACTGGGACTGTTCTCGTTGGAATTTAGAAGGATGAGGGGAGATCTTATAGAAACATATAAGATTATGAAGGGTATAGATAGGATAGATGCGGGCAGGGTGTTTCCACTGGCGGGTGAAAGCAGAACTAGGGGGCATAGCCTCAAAATAAGGGGAAGTAGGTTTAGGGCTGAGTTTAGGAGGAACTTCTTCACCCAAAGGGTTGTGAATCTATGGAATTCCCTGCCCAGTGAAGCAGTAGAGGCTCCTTCATTAAATGTTTTTAAGATAAAGATAGATAGTTTTTTGAAGAATAAAGGGATTAAGGGTTATGGTGTTCGGGCCGGAATGTGGAGCTGAGTCCACAAAAGATCAGCCATGATCTCATTGAATGGTGGAGCAGGCTCGAGGGGCCAGATGGCCTACGCCTGCTCCTAGTTCTTATGTTCTTATGTTACAACAGACTCCTATTTATTGACTACAGCTCCGCCTTCAACACCATAATCCCAGCCAAGCTCATATCAAAGCTCCAAAACCTAGGACTTGGCTCCTCACTCTGCAACTGGATCCTCAATTTTCTGACCAACAAACCACAATCAGTAAGAATGAACAACAACACCAGCTCCAGAATAGTCCTCAATACAGGGCCCCCGCAAGGTTGCGTACTTAGCCCTACTCTACTCCCTGTACACACACAACTGCGTTGCAAAAGTTGGTTCCAACTCCATCTACAAGTTTGCTGACGATACGACCACAGTGGGCCGGATTTCGAATAACGACGAGTCAGAATACAGGAGGGAGATGGAAAACTTAGTGAAGTGGTGCAGCGACAACAATTTCTCCCTCAATGCCAGCAAAGCTAAAGAGCTGGTCATTGACTTCAGGAAGCAACGTACTGTACACACCCCTGTCAGCATCAACGGGGCCGAGGTGGAGATGGTTAGCAGTTTCAAATTCCTCGGGGTGCACATCTCCAAATATCTGTCCTGGTCCACCCACGTCGACGCTACCACCAAGAAAGCACAACAGCGTCTATACTTCGTCAGGAAATTAAGGAAATTCGGCATGTCCACATTAACCCTTACCAACTTTTACAGATGCACCATAGAAAGCATCCTATCTGGCTGCATCACAGCCTGGTATGGCAACTGCATGGCCCAGGACCGCAAGAAACTTCAGAGAGTCGTGAACACCGCCCAGTCCATCACACGAACCTGCCTCCCATTCATTGACTCCATCTCCACCTCCTGCTGCCTTGGGAAAGCGGACAGCATAATCAAAGATCCCTCCCACCTGGCTTACTCACTCTTCCAACTTCTTCTATCGGGCAGGAGATACAAAAGTCTGAGAACACGCACGAACAGACTCAAAAACAGCTTCTTCCCCGCTGTTACCAGACTCCTAAATGACCCTCGTATGGACTGACCTCATTGACACTACACCCTGTATGCTTCATCCAATGCCGGTGCTAATGTAGTTACATTGTATACCTTGTGTTGCCCTATTATGTATTTTCTTTTCTTCCCTTTTCTTCCCATGTACTTAATGATCTGTTGAGCTGCTCGCAGAAAAATACTTTTCACTGTAACTCGGTCCACGTGACAATAAACCAATCCAATCCAATCCAATCCCAATCCAATCCAATATCTTTGGACACTCAGGGCAGTTTAGCATAGCTAGTTCATCTAACCTGCACATCTACGGACTGTGGGAGGAAACCGGAGGACACAGAGGAAACCCATGCAGACACGTGGAGAACATAAAACTCCACACAGACAGTCACCCAAGGCTGGAATTGAACCTGGGTCCCTGGTGCTGTGAGGTACCAGTGCTGACCACTGTGCCACCGTGCCGTGGACGAAACTAGAAGAAACTGGTGATGATCTCTTGCTTGATATTACATAATGCCACCAACAGGACATTGAAGTCCACATCCTCTTTCTCCTCGGCTTTTTTGTTGTAAGCAGGGATTTAGCTACATGCATGGAAGGCCCAAGCCCTTTGTAATGACAACATTAGCAGTGCAGCAATGCACTATAATTTTGGAAATGCTTACTGGCACATTCTGCAGGGTTCTGCCTGACATGTCTGGACATCGGAAGAGAAGTTAATACTTTTGATGGAATGTTCGATGATGAATCTTAGTGTTGCTCTATGTCTTACTGAATCTGTTTTGTCCTGGCCTTGGATTCTTGAAGAGATGCCATCAAGTCAATGTTGAACTAGGTCGTTTGTCTTCTATCAGGCACAAATTTACTTTGGCTAAGTATGGAAGATATTGTGGGTTGTCTGAGAATAAACAAATCATGGGCTAAGTCCCCAGATGGAATGCATTGAATGCACAATGAGGGTGACACATATAATAATAATAATAATTTTTATTGTCACAAGTAGGCTTACATTAACAGTGCAATGAAGTTACTGTGAATTCTCCCTCTGGCGCCTGTTCGGGTACACAGAGGGAGAATTCAGATTGTCCAATTCACCTAACAAGCACATCTTTCGGGACTTGCGGGAGGAAACTGGAGCACCCGGAGGAAACCCACACAGACACAGGGAGAGCGTGCAGACTCCGCACAGACAGTAACCCAAGCAGGGAGCTCACTCACTATCTGGACATTCGGCGAGTGAAATCCCTTCCTCCTCATGAAGGTAAGTCAAGAAATTTAAAGGCACATGAATTTCATCAATAGCACTCCACACTAAAAAGATATTGAGGATTCTCGCTCTGTTTTGCTGGGTCCATGTGGAACCAATGAAGCTAATGAACAAAGGATGTATATTGCCTGTCTAGTAGAACATGAACTGCTGACTGACAATTACCAGAGACTGCTTGCAGTATCCATATGTATAAATATTAAGTGCCATAAAGCAATACACCTGATGAAAAAAGGCTACAAATTATGTTCCAGCAGCTGGCACTCCCACAATGTCATGGGAAAACACAACTTTCTCAAACTGCAGGGATAATCCAGATATGTCCTCTGTGATCTACAGATACAGGAATAAATCACAATTCAGGTGCTACCTACACGCAATGAGCTGCACTTTCCTTGTTTCCATCCTTTTCTCTTTATTATCCTTATCGTGCACCTCCTCAAGGCACAAGAACAGTGTAAGCTTGGGAGGGGAAGTCCATTATTTTGCGTTGAAACACCAGGGGATAATCATAGTGAGGGGATATCCCTGTCCTACCCCCTGAATCTTTTGATAATGATATCCCTATACACATGTTGACCTGACCCTAAACATGTTGAGGTCTATTGCACTGTCACATACCTCTGCCACCCAACATGAGACCATTGCGTGCCTGCCCCAAATTACTTCTTCCCCATCTATATGCTGTGGATGCCTCCTTTGACTGTGACTGTGTCACCTACAACCCAGTATGAAGCCAGAAATTCCAGGACCGAAGTGTGTGAGGGGGTCACCATGCCCTGTGCACACGATGCTGGACATGACTGACACAGTACTGACAGGCCCTGCCTCTTCCTGGACTGGGACAAGGGCAGTCTATCCAAGCTCAGCCACCTAAATTGTGTGCTTTTCCACGGAACATTCGTTCCACTCTGGTGCCAAATAAATTGTGTCTCCTCAAAGGACTGTCTTTTTATTCTGGTCCTGAGTATGTCTCCCCCACCTCTCCCTGCCATGTGTCTGTGTGCACCCTTCCCAGTCAAGCCTTTGCCCTCCAGCCCCTTCCATCACCACCCTGCTGCCCACAGCTTGGCCTGGAATGGAGAGCCTTGCCCCTTAAGCTCCCGGTGGTCTTGCCTTGCGCAGCCTGGCAGGCAGCTGGAGCAGCTGCGAGTGCAGCGCAATGAAAAGTAGGCAAACATACATTGAGGTCAGAGGTCATGATTTTTAAACTTAATTTATGGGATGAGGGCGTTATTATTATTATTTATTGCCCATCCCTAGATGTCCTTCAAAAGTGGTGGTGACTTGCCTTCTTGAACCGCTGCAGTTCCTGAGGTGTAGATATACCCACCGTGCTGTTAGGGGGGAAGTTCCAGGATGTTGCCACAGCGACAGTGAAGGAACGGCAATATATTTCCAAATCAGGATTGGGAGTGACTTGGAGGGGAACCTCCAGGTGGTGGGGTTCCCAGGTATCTGCTGCTCTTGTCCTTCTAGATATAGATAGGGTAGTAGTCATGGGTTTGGAAAGTGCTGCCTAAGGAACTTTGGCTCGTTCATCTTGTAGATGGTATACACGGCTACCACTGTTCGTCATTGGTGGGGGGATTGAATGTTGAGGAAGGGAGAGCGATCAAGTGGGCTGCTTTGTCCTGGATGGTGACAAGCTCCTTGGGTGCTGTTGGAGCTGCACTCATCCAGGTAAGTGGAGAGCATTCCATTACATTCCTGACATGTGCCTTGTAGATGTTGGAAGGGGTTTGGGGGAGGTTGGGGGAGGTCAAGAGGTGAGTTACTTGCCATAGGATTCCTAGTCTTTGACCTGCTCAGGAAGCCACAGTATTAACTGGATAAAAGCAAATTACTACGGATGCTGGAATCTGAAACTAAAAGAGAAAATGCTGGAAAATCTCAGCAGGTCTGGCAGTATCTGTAGGGAGGGAAAAGAGCGAACGTTTTGAGTGAGATGACCCTTTGTCAAAGCTGGGAGACGCAGCTGACAGGCAGGAATCAGACTATGGCATAGATTGAGGAGCACAAACACTCAGCTCTCAGCGGGTTTTCATCGTCCCCCTGCCTTTGACACTGACCCGCTGACAACGCCGACACAGTGCCATCACCCTGGAGTGATGTTACACAGACCCTGGGAGGGTGGAACAGGGTGGAGTGGAAGGGGGAATTGGGGCGGGCGGGGCAAGGGAGAGTCGGGGGAGGAGGGAAAGAAGGGGAAGGGGAGGGGGAAAGGGATGGAAGGGAGGAGGGGAGAGGGAAGAGAGAGGGGGAGAAGGTGCGAGGGTGGGAGGGGGTAACGTGATGGACAAGGATGAGGGGCTCCCTGGCTATCCGGGCTTGCCGGACCCTCGCGCTGCTGCCTGTCCTCCATTCTATGGCTGGTGCTGCTGATCCTCCCCGGGCTGGTCCTTCAGCTCCTCCTGGTCCGGTGGCTCTTTGTCCTCCTCCTCCACCTCCAGAATGTCGCCTCACTGCTGTGCCAGATTGTGGAGGGCACAGCAGACCACCACAAAATGGGCAAATCTCTGGGAGGTGCACTGCTGTGCACCACTAGAGAGGTTGAGGCATCAGAACCGCATTTGGAGGAGCCTGATGCAGCGCTCAATGGCAGCCTGGATGGTCACATGGGCCTTGTTGTATTCGGCCTCCACTTTTGTTTCTGGCCTCCAAACTGGCGTCCTTAGCCTGGTCCTCAGCAGGTACCCTTTATCTCCCATGAGCCAACCAGCCATCCTGAGGTGATCCTCGAAGAGGCCGGGGATGTCTGACTGCTCCAGGATGTAGCTGTTGTGCACATTCCCAGGGAAGCGTGCACACATACGAGCTTGATCATCATGTGGGGGTCACACACGAGCTGGATGTTCAGGAAATTGACTATTTCTAAATGTGAAAAGGCTTAAGAAATCAGAAGCTCAAAGGGACTTGGGAGTCCTAGT